>NC_088359.1:9588750-10202500 GCF_036884655.1 Musa acuminata AAA Group
CTGCGACGACGCTCCACAAAACTCCAGGCCTACTTTGAGGTGGAGAGGGGGAGGAGGATATGAGAGGCAAGCAAAGGATCTAGCTTATGAGGCTCTGAATCCCTCCTATTTATAGAGGTCCCCTGTCAAACCCTAATGGGTCCTCCCCTAGTGGGTATTGGATTTGTATCCAATAAGACAAGGGCTCCGTCGGATATCTCAGATTCGAACCTCTACTCATCGCAATGCCTACCATATGTGTGTGACCCTCTAGGCCCAATATCGAGCTGGCCGTGAGTCATACCTATCAGAACTCCTTCTAACTCAGTGAATTATTATCTCTGCAATAATTCACTTGACTCATCGACTACGGACGTACTAGGCCACTACGCCGTAATCCCCAGACGATACAGGGGAATCCAATCCATTGGACATGTTTGTCCTCAGTTATCGTGTACCTATAGTCCCTCATCCATCTAATATCGCAGAGACCGTATATCGAGCATGGTGTTGTCAGGCCCATACGGTTTCTACTCGAGTCTCGCTCTAATCGGATTCTCCCGGAGAACTCTTTCTCTCTCAACCCGAATGACCCTGGCTAGGGATTTGTCTGAGCAAGAACACATGGGATATTCCTCTCATGACGCCAAGAGTGGATGATCCTCTATCGACACTCAATAGCCCTCGTCAGGTCGACTACCACTCCAAATGACTAGCTGTACTAGATCTAGGACAGCCAAACCTATAAGTCTGGTATCAAAGAGTGGAGCACTCATACAAGACATCCTTGGTGTCTCAAGTCTAAGGACCAGATACACCACTAGGACTACGGAATCACTGTCTGACAATAAGGCATCATCAACCATCCAACATTCCGTAAGCGGATCAATCAGTGAACTCATTTTCCAATGAGCACCTGTACTGTATCCCTAGTGTCCCTACACGAGCAGCTATGAGACCAGCTGCATCTATCATATGGACGAGTATACAGCACACCAGTCTGTCCGGTTATCACGATGTCTCTCTCGAGTAACCTATGACCGGGATTATTTAGGATATGTGTTTAAAGGTGAATCGATCTCATTATCATGATCTTATCACGATCCGATTCCCATTGCATAAATCCAAGGACATCACAATATATATATGCATTTATGCAATAGTTATAAAGTGATATACGCCAAAATATAATAAGCAAAAAGATTCTGTATCAAGTCACACGTGCCATCACTCACGTGATTGACTTGCTGGGCACCTATGACTAGTAGGAGGAACACCGTCAAATGTATAATTAGGAATAGTAGGCGCAACACTTACCAATGTCAGGGACTTGGCCGACTTGCCAAGCAGAGCCTCCGAGGGCAGGGTATATATATCCCGAGCCATGTCGGGGTGAAGCGCACCCCGGAGGAATGCGACGGAGGAATCCTCTTCGGCCCACACTCTGTCACCCCGTGACAGGCCTCCCCAGCGTGCGACCAGGGGGTCGCTTGCCTCCCCCATCGGGATCTCACCCACCATCCACGACAAAAACGGCTCGTCGTCGCCCGCGGGTAGTCGACACAGGTCGCGCACCGAGGGAGGGCGTAGGTCCTTCCCTGTCGCCTCCCGATTGGGCCCCGCCGCACCTCGAGGAGCGTCCGCATTTGCTCGGTCCACCAGTCCCGGGGCCGCCTTAGCTCCTTTGGAGTCAGTGACCTTTGTCTTCTTCTGAGGACGCCCGACCTCGATCTCCAACGGGGCATCCTTCGAGCCGGGCTTCGGGTCGGCCGATGGGCAGGGAGAAGGAGCTGACGACGCCCGATTGCGTAGAAGGGATCGAAGGTTCACCATTTCTGCAAGAGGACAGACAAAAGTTAGGACCAAGGGCGAGCCACAGAATACTCGAACCGGGCACTATTGACATACCCCGAGGTGCCGGACTGAGACCCGCCTCGACTAGCCACCGCTCGGTCATGTTCCGGATGGCCTGGGAGCTGGGGAGAACCTCCCGGAGCCTCCCCAGATCCCGGCGCTCTTCGTCGCTCAGACTCGGGGTGGTGTTATCGATCACTCTAGCGGACCACCGGACCCCAGAGCCCCAATCTCTCGCACAACTTACATAAAAAAATCTCCCCTTCCAACCTTTGTTACTGGAAGGGGCGCCCCCGACTCGAAAACCCGCTCAGGCTTATAAGAAATAACCCCCCAATCCCTTGGAAAGTCGATAGCATGAAAGGAGAAGGTTGAGGGTGGGGTTGATATTGGCGTAGTGGCATTCCCCCAGGAATGCCACTAGGTAGCGTCAAGAGTTCGGCGCCAACTGGGATGGCGAGATTCGCCACAAAGAGATACAGGAGACAATGAGGGGGTGAAGGGGTGAAGGGGAAGGCACAGACCCGCCTCTAGGGCGTCCAGGGTTAGCGCGAAGCCCTTCGGAATCGGGTCATAGGCCCGTTACCTCGGTTCGGGGGGCGCTGAGGATATAATCCTCCGGGATACTATAGCGTGCCTGGAGTCTCCTCAGCGATGACCCGCTCACGGTGGAGTCGAGGTCGTGCGGCCACATTAAGGCCTCAAGGGCCCGCGTCGCTTCCCCATCAAAGGACTGGACGGGGTACGGCGGAAGAGGTCTCTCCCTAGCTCTATGGGAAGATGAAGAGGAGGAAGAAGAAGAAGAGGTCATCCTCACTGACCTTAATGGTAAACAGGAAGGGGCTACTTGGGAAAGAGAGGCGGCGCTGGAAGCGAGGAGAACAATTGGAAAGGGGATGGCGAGATCCGGAGAAGAAGACTCAGCAGCGAGGGATGGGAACGAAGCCGGAAACACCCTATTTAAGGGAGAGATCCCGCCGAAGCCAACGTCTCTTCACCTCCCAAAAGTGGGCGACAGCCCACTCACGTGCCTGCCTGCCCACCACGTCGCGTCAGGGAGGCCAAAGGATGTCCCGCCATAAATGACGCAGCAGCTCAAGGGCAAGCTAAGCAAACGGCGGAGCCCTGGCGCCTCGATCTTGACGCCTAAAAGCACGTTGCTGACGTAAAGAGCCGGCACCCAAGGACTCACAAGGCAAAGGAGTCCCCAACCCCCCACCATGGGTAAATTGGTATGACAAGTACCTACTTGACTGCCCGAGACACACCTGCGCGGCCTACCCGCCCGCGTCGTGCTCCTCGACCGCATGATGCACGAGACACACCTGCGCGGCCTGCCCGCCTGTGTCGTGCTCCTCGGCCCCATGTACCTCGGCTACCGACTGCCCGAGTACGCCTTCGCGTAGCCCACCTGCCTGAGCACGTATCTCGGCTGCCGACTGCCCGAGTACGCCTCTGCGCAGCCTGCCTCCTTGAGCACGTATCTCGGCTGCAGACTGCCCGAGTACGCCTCTGCGCAGCCTACCTCCCTGAGCATGTATCTCAGCTGCCGACTGCCCGAGTACGCCTCTACGCAGCCTGCCTCCCTGAGCATGTATCTCGGCTGCCGACTGCCCGAGTACGCCATGCACAGCCTGCCTCCCTGAGCATGTACCTCGATTGCCGAATGCCCGAGACACACCTGCGCGGCCTGCCCGCCCGCATCGTGCTCCTCGGCCGCATGATGCACGAGACGCACCTGTGCGGCCTGCCCGCCTGCGTCGTGCTCCTCGGCCGCATGATGCCCAAGACCACACCTGCACGGCCTGCCCGCCCGCGTCGTGCTCCTCGGTTCCATGCTCCCCGAGACCGCGCTTGCGCGGCCAGCCCACCTGAAAGCTGAAGCCATGCCTCGGACTCTCAACGGCCGACGCATAGCTTCTTTCCGGGGGGGGGGGAATATGATGAGAATAGTAATTATGATAAGACTCGACTGACGTTAGATGACGCCTCACGCCTCGATCGATGCGACAGCACCTGGTCAAACGGACCAGAACGTCGGCCGAGGCGCATTAACGCCTGCTCAAGTTCGGTTCCTCACGCTACGCCAACACTAGTGTCGGACGTTACTCGCCTGCCCCCTGCAAGCGGGCACATCAGGAAACAATAGACCTCCCTATAAATACCCTCGCATTCTGAACGGAAAGGGGGAGAAAAAAATTAGACACACAAAAAGACTTCATCTGAAACCCCCTTCGCCATAAACTAACTTGATCGTCGGAGGGGTCGGGTCGAGAACCCCGACCCGACCTTGGTGCAGGTCCGAGGCCGAGGGTTCCCGCGGGACGCGAAGGCGAGGAGTTCTTGCCAGGAGGAGACGACGACACCATCTCGACCACCACAGCGGACTCGAAGGCCGTCTCAGGAAGATCCCAATCATTCATACCCGAACCCAGTCGCGTCGGCCTCGTGGCCACGGCTTAAGGTTGTTTACACCAAAACTAATCATAATGATGGTTTTGAGGGATGAAAAAAGAAAAAAAGAAAAGAAAAGAGAGAGATATAATTTTAAGGACAATTGTCGAGTAATTATGTAATAAATCACTTGAATCCTGGCCTCTTCTAGAATATTCCAGAATCTTAGGACGGTTTTGTAAAGCGTATAATTGGATGGACTTGACGCCGGAATGACGTCATCGCTTCTTGCGAAGCAAGTCACGTATGGCGATAAGATCCGCGACGGCGCGCATCGCTCGCTAGTGGAGGCCAACGCGATGGAGGGAACGGCTCGTAGAACCCCCCGTTACTTCGGCGACGGCAAGGGTCGGGTCCTCAGCGAGGAGGGGAGAGCCGCCGAGAACGTCTACATCCAGGTAAACAGCCTTTACCTTTCTCTCTTTCGATCTTGATTCTTTTGGTGTTCGACTGAGACGGGTTTTGTGTGTAGAAAATGGAGAGGGAGCGGATGGAGACGCTGAGGCGGAAGGCAGAGAAGGAGAGGCTGGAAGCCGGGAAGGCCGAGTCCGAGAAAGTAAGCAAATCATCCTCCTTAGGGTTCCTTTCTTTTTCGTTTGCGATTGATTCTTCGCCCTTTTTTTTTGCTGATTCGGTTCTTCTCAAATCATTAGGGTTCATTTGTTTCTTGGGTTGCGAATCGTCTCGATTCTTTAGGGTTTGGTTCTTTATGTGTGTTTGTGATTCTTGTCTCGTTCAAGAAATACGTGTTAGAATCTTGTGGTATCGGATCATAGTTCTACTATATAGGTAGGCCGGACCGCGGCACCAGTTTCCGTTCGAGAACGGTTCCGGTTTCCCAAAACCAGGACCGGTTCTGGAATTCTGGTTCTGGTTGCGGTTCGGACGGTTCTGGTTCGAATTGTCAATTTTTTTTATTAGTTTTAATTTAAAAATAATTTAAAATTTTAAAGAAAAATAGATGTATTACTAACTGTAAAGAGTATAATAACAACATAAAAAAAGTTGATATAAAGAAGAATAAAATTATAAAATTTTTAATAACATAGGTTTATTAGTTCTAAGCTTAAGAATTTAATCATCATAACATAGATCCAATTTATATTTTATTTTTATATTTTATTATATTTAGTTGGTTTGAAATCGAAACCATCGGTTTGAAATCGCTGGTTCCGATTTCCCAAAAATAGAACCAAAACTGAATCGCCCAGTTCGATTCCGATAACTGTGGTCATGGCTAATACTGTAAGGTGTGATCAAGGAGCAAATAAGTAATATAATTCGGGAATTGGACATGACTCGGCTGTGATCAACTCTCACACCAACTTTTTTGTCGTTGCAGACTACCGAGGAACCCCGTAAAAAAAGCTGATGCGGCTTTGTGTAGAGAGAGTGGTGGAATTAAAATGTCTTATGTCTGTTCATAAATAAGATACAACGGTATGTTGATTTCTTTTTTGTGTTAATATGCATGTGGTTTGTGAACTGTAAAATGACATGTTGTAAATGCGATGTTCATTATCATCAGATCTCTTCCGGTGGTTTGCTTCTTTATATCTATCTATCTGCTTTAATAATTCACAAAGTTTAGCTTGTGCCGAGCGATGCTGAAGCTGGAGAAGTGGGACATTCTCCGCAAGGATTCGATATCATTAATACACTCGTAAGGTTTGTCCTAGGACTAAGAGCAATTTGGTGGATATGCCCACCCCCTTACAAAAGTCACAGTGATGGGTACACAAAGATGGGAAACCTTGGCAGGGATCAGAGTGAAACAAAACACGTTCGTTGATGTTATTTGGTCAAATTTGTGAAGCAAGAAATGAATTGATTCATGAAATATATTAAAATTGTAAGATTGGCGGGCGGCAGTTAGCAATGTTGGCCAACGATACAATGACCCGAGCCCACTCGGTTCAGCATTTATGGTGAAGCACACAAGCGAATAAAATAGCTAAGTTGGTCATCTCTTGGCTCAACTAGCAAAAACAGATCAGAGGGCATTCTTATCAAATATGAAGACCTTGTTTTTGATACTACCCCCACCCACCCACCAAAATGTGCTAAAAATATATTTACTACTGATCTAAAAACATCACATGTTTCTGTTTTGCTATAAATATCACGCTTGAAATAATGCTGCAGTGGTCCTCCAAAAGTGTATTATAATTAACAAACTATGATCCAATACCTACTGGCCACCGCAGGAAAGGACATTACATTACAGAAAAAAAGATGCTGTTTCAAAGGAAAAGAAACCTGGGCCTCTCAAGTTCTTAAGATGGGGAAATAATGAAACTGATGATACAAGAGACTAATTGTCTCCGAGCACAAGTGCTTTCACAATAGCATCACTCATGCCATCTGCCAACGGGAACAGGTGGCCGGCATCTGGAAGCTCATGGTAATGAACCCAGGGCAATTTTTGGCTGATATAGCGTGACAGGATGACCGGCACAATCAGATCCTCTGCTCCATGCCATAGGTGAACAGATCCTTCATTGTTAGGGAATGGGTTATCAAGTTCCAAAGGGCTAAAGTCCCAGTGTCCAAAATTAACCATTATGTCACGATGAATGGACTCGAATTCTCCTTGTTGCCTTATTTGTGCCTATCATTTGCAAATAGATATGTTGGATCAGCATATATCAACATGGGGATGTTGCTAAAAAAGCCTGTTATCCCCAAATAACTTCAGATAATCCCGACAATATGATTAGATAAATTTTTCTCTGCAAATAGGGACTATGTTGGTAGCATAGTGTTCCAAGAGTACATGACTGGGTTTTTCCTACCTATTTACAAAACCTATGGGGGCGCTGAAGAGCATTCAAATTCAAGAAACAGTTCTCTATATCAATTAAGCTTTTCTTTTAAGCAAATCCTGATATGAACAAAAAACACTGTGCATTGTGTTTGGCAATACATTTTCATGATCCAATCTAAGAGCTTATAGGGTTTTCCTCAAACTTCAATATATGTTTTTAAACCTGTTCTTTGAGCAATTACTGTTGTAAGGGGGCACCTAGTTTGTTACTCAACAGTCTTTTCTCCATTTTTATTTCCCATCTAGTAACACGAACATATCCGCTGATCCTTCTACAGAATTTAGATCCAAAATCTTTATGGTTAAAGTAGACAAATACTATGTGACTGAAACATGGTAATCACCCAAAGCAATAAACTGAGCTTTCTGCTTTTAATTTGGGTAACATAAACTAAACTCTATGCTGTTCATCATGGGTAATGAAATAATCCTACATGAGCCAGAAATAATAGCTAAAGATGGAAAAGCATATTACGGAGGATTGTACTACCTGATACGCTCTGGGTGCAAATTTTGGGAAAAGCTTTAGGTCTTCAGCGGAAAAGCCATCGACACGTTGAGATACAACACTTGATCCAGGAAATAATTTCTGAGTGTTCCACCAGTATGTCAACCAAGGAGCATAATGAGCTATCCCAATTGCCCATTTATCTTGTAGGAACTGCTGATTATAAGCTTTCTTAGATAAATTGGAAGGAAAACCACGCCACCAGTAGTTGGCAACAGGGGCAACTATTGCTGCTCCAGCAAGTCTGTCACAATAATAAATTCCGGAGATGTCAAAAGAATTTGCCTCTTAGAAGCCTTGTTGGAAATATTATTCCAAAGAAGATAAATTACTACATATTAAGAAAGTCAAAGAACTTTTATTTATCTTTGGCATTAGCTTTTTCTTTTCATGAAACCATCAATGAAAGCAAACTGAAACATAAGTCGTCACATGAAGAAGGAAACATAGTAGTTAATAATATAAAAATCCACTTTATTAATAAAGTTGTCTTACAGAATGCTTAGGAGAATTTCCCACATCGTGTAATTTGAAGTCTCCAAAATTGAGATTGCTGAGATTGAAGAAACTTTAGGGATGATCTTCTGATGGTTTGGCAGTCAGTTTGAAATGGATGTGGCCAGATTTTAGTTCCACCACCATATCAATATTCCACTGAACTAAGTAGGAGATATTTGATGGAGTTCCCTGCATCCTTATTATCTCTCAGCATCAGGACAATTGTCATCACTTTGCATTTTTCGGGTGTTTTATTTGAAACTTTCACTAACTAATGCTAGAATGTGCTCACTTACTATGTAGAAGAAAAAGAATGTGAAATGCACCTCAAACCTGTGATATGAATTTAATGAATTTGGTGATAATAATACGCTTAAACATATGATATCTGGAATTATAAACAACATTGTCTCCTGGAGATGTCATATATTTCTGTAGTTAAATAATAGTATCAGGTATTGTAATATTCTGTAGCTGCGTTTTCACTGTCAGGTTACAGTATGTCAAGTCCGAGACAAAAAAACTACACCTGAGGCATAAAAATGTTTCAGAAAGTTTTAACTTGCATACTTTTAGACCTTAAGATTGCTAATTTTTATTGAACATGACTCTGGATGAGGATAAATATAATAATCATAATAATAGGTCAGCTAAACAGCACAAAGCCAAATTTAGAAAGAACAAAAGGAGAAAATCCTTTTGTATGCAGTTTGAAATCATGTAACTAATAAACAAAAGTTCCTCTTAGCAAAAGAATAAGTCTAACAGTAGGAGTAACTCATGAATTCTTATATAGAAAGCAATGCTACACATCAAAGAATAAAACTCGTTCAGATTCAATATGAAAATTCTTCTGAAACTAGTGAAAATCTCTGGTTCATACCTATGAGGAATAAATTTCAAACATGTCCAACCAATCTCTCCTCCCATAGAAAACCCAATAATGTAGAATTTTGATCCAAGCTCCAACTTGTCGGCAAGCTCTTCGATATCCAGTGCTGTGCTTTTCTCTGTCATCTTTGGGTGAGGATCACTCTCTCCATATCCAGCTCTATCAAATGATAGTAAGTAAATCCCTAGTTCTTCAAGCAATGCCTGAAAATTTACACGGTCCATTAGTCTTACTTGCCAGTGTGGTTACACAGTTAGACAATATTGGGAAAACTTAAAGACATGAACGGTGATCAGTACCGGAGATATGGGAATCACATCAAATTTGCAACAGTCAAAACCATGGATAAACACGATCTTGTACTTTGCCTTTTCTTTTGGAACACCATTTTCTGTGTAGGCCAAGTGTCTGCCATCTTTGAGTTTGATTCTGGATGATGTAACAGGAGGGCCATCTGGGGATCCACATATCTTAGGAGGGGTAGGCTGGATTGCCTGATATGACCAAGCGACTAGGCCAATGAAAAGAACAACTGAAAGTTTCTTTATCATCCCTGTATTGTGAAATTTATACTTTAATCAGTTTAAGAAAGAAATTGTAGAAAATTAAGGATTGCTACATGGGCTACCCTCTTTTCCTCCCTCCCATGCCAAACATGTCCTCTTATATGCATAAATCATAAGAAAAGCAGTAGCCACAAAATGACATATGAGTGATTTTTGCCTAAGAAACCACTAATATATAAATAATCATTTCAACTATAATTTTGCTGATGGTTTACAGTGTACACATTGAACCAGTATGATATTAATTGTATGATAACTCTAGAATCGTGGAGCACATGCACAGCGTGCGTGCACACACACACATATACATACATACATGTGTGTGTGAGAATTAGTGTCCATAAAATTTGGGCATGGCTCCATAGCATAAAATAAAGCAATAGAGAGAGATGAAAGACAAATTAGGGAAACATAAATGTAAAGATAAGATCTGTAATTTGCTTTGAAAAAATGGTACAATTCCACTGCGAAACTACTTGCTTAGAGGCATAAAAGTAAGTACATATAAGCCAAACTAAGTATTACAATGTCTATGAATGTGATTTTGTAGCATGGAGTTCAATTTTGCCCAGACCAGTCCACACCGACCGGTATTTATCAGTTCTGGTGCAGTAGATGGATCACCTTTACTTTAGGAGGTTTGGTCCAGTCTATTTTTCCATTTAACAGTTGTCTTTTTCTTTCTTTTTTTTTCTTTTAAACATCCCGTCGCCTAGGACTCGTGATTCACAAACATTAATCACCTCTATCAGTCACTCGACCACCACCAACCCCTGCTGCCACCAGTGCGCTCAAAGCCTGCTGCCAACCGCCAACCTCATCTATGGTACATCTCCTCCTTCCTTCCTTCCTTCCTTCTTCTTCTTCTACATCCTCCCCACCTCCCCTAGCAGCATGGTACCACAATATGTTCTAGCGTACCATGTATCAGTATATTACAACATACCGGATCCATGCCGCTCCAGCCATGGACTCGCATGGGTCCGGTACCAGAAATTAAATACCTTGCTTTGTAGTGGCTAAACACCATCATGTGACTAAATTAAAAAGAAAAGGGAGAAAAACATCATTTAGTTCAAACTCAGCGATCGTGGGACTAATATCTTAGGAATACAGCACAAACATAAATACATCACATACATGGATGTGCATACATACACATGGATACACATAAATACATATACCACAACCACAAAAGGAGAATAGGACACGCACACAAACATAGGTATCATAGAACTGAAAAGAGAAAATACATATAGAAATCACCACATCAGTAGGCAAGGGCTTCTTGTCACTACTCTTGGATATCTTCACCAGTAAAGAAAAACAGACTGTAATAAAAAAGTATATGAGACTGATGTTCATCCAGTTAGTAGCACCAATGAGTGATGTGATCGAAGCATACAGGTATTTAACATTAAGAACTTCGGAATTATCTCCACCATTAACGTGTTACTAGGATCATCAATTTTCCAACCTTGCATGAGAAAGTTGAGATCTAGCATCTGTTCCTAACTTTACTTCGACTTCCTCTCTCTAGAGATCTAGCAACCGTTCCTAACATCAATGAGGAGTAAAAATTTGATTCACAGGAAGATACTCATCAGGTCAATTTCATCAGCTTCAGATCACTTAGAAAGGGTTTAGATTTCAAGTATTCCTACATCCCTAGTTCTAATATCCTCATAAAGCAACTTCAAATGACTTCAAAGCATACATTCCAGGATTACAAATTACACCATAACCACCTCGCAAATCTCGATCACTCAGCAGATGCTAGAACCCACCATCTAATGTAATTACAGGTGTCGGAACAAGGACCACAAGAACCCTAGTGCTTCGGCCACCATCCAATTTGAACTTGTTCTATGGTCAACAAGTCCAATCATGTTTTGCAGTGTACAAACCTACAGATCACTGGAACCAGAAAGTACATGTGCTGCTTTTGGAACCTTCACAGTGCTCAACAACCAGAAATCACGAAGCCTGATATTGAAAAGAGAGAAAAAAGAGAGAGAATACGTGAAGCCCTAAAGCCGAAAACGAAACAGAGGCGAAAAGAGATGGAGACCTCGAGGGAGGAAAGAGGAAACGGCGTGCGTCTTCTTTCTGGTGTGAGCTCTTGCAGATGCGGCCGAGACCTTCCGGATCGTGCCCGCCATCGCCTTGCTCGCTGGTCTCGCTTCCCTTCTCCTCTTCCCTCGGCTCGACACAGACGCCGATAAACCGCCAATATAAAGACGTGAGTCAACGCACTATTATCCCCAATTCGCGTATCGATCTCCCTCAGACAGTCATTCGTAGGAGTTCGTAGCGGTCCGTAATCGTGTAACAACAACCAACATTAGCCAATTTTTTTATTTATTTATTGAAATCAAAATAATATTATCGTTTTATACTTTGAAAATATTTTTTGTTGTCATTTTGAAGATAGTGATTTATATTTATATAAATATCTTTGTAACGATTTCTTATATCACGGTTTTTTAGAATAAAAAATTTGCTCTCAGTCACGTGTTAGGAACGTGATGGTTTGGTTTGGTGTGCCCATCAGGTGACATCATGAAAACAAAGATGTGGAACAACTTCATGTATACTATCGGATTTGAATTGAAGATCCGCGCATTGTATTTAAGTAACCTATACCCGTATTTTTATGTTGGATTCGGGTTGGATGTGCCGTCGTCCTCTCCCTCCGCTTCCGCCGCCATCGGCTCCCTCTCCATTGCCACTGCAGTCATCTTCTCCCTGCGCAAGCTTCTCGAGCAATCCATCACCACCGGCCGCAGCATACCTTCGACGTCCTCGTCGCAGCCTAGCAGGAGCTCGAGCCCTTCGATTCCCTCGTGGTGAGAATACGCCGACGTCCGGTGGCTGGTCCATTTTTAAGGGTTACGGCTTTGGGTTCGGTTTGCTAACGAAGTGTTCGACTCGATTGAGCAATTGAACCGGACGGGAAACCGGTGCCCCCCCTGTACATACAAGAGAGAGAGAGAGAGAGACAGAGAGCCTAAAAACAATCCCTAGCTTGGAGTAGCCGGCCCGAACTCCCGTTCCCTTCCTCTATCTTCTTCGCCTCTCCATCTTCCTCATCCGCCGTCTCCCTTCCGTATCGATGGCGATTGCAGGCGCCGACGAAACGGGTCGCAGCAGGGCGTACCGCCTAGTGGCGGCGAAGGGCGAGGACTAGTGGCACTGTGAGACAAGGTCCTTTCTCGTTTCTTGATCGTGTAGATATAGAAGATTTCATCTTCCTGTTTATCTGCCTTATTGCCAGATCCCTACTCCCTCTTGTGATCGAGAAACATAGGCGTATTTTGGACATCTGATGATGCCAACAGACATTCAAGGTTAGGGCTGTTAGGGGAAGCTCCATCCTTTCAAGGTCTGACCGCCTCCTTATTCTATTCCATGGATCGACATCTTTGAACTTCGTTGTAGAACGATGGCTATGCTTACATGTGTTTCACATTGATAGTTGTAGAAGTTGGTATGTTTTATTATTGTGCTTCCCACTGAGTGGGAATTCGTTACCGAAAGAAGGGACCTTTCTAATGTAGAATAGAGAAATAGTTTTCCTCATTGCAGTCAGATCCATGCTGAATCGAATTCTGTATCTTCCCACAGTAAGGTTGAAACTGATACCCGATTAATGGTTCACGTTAAACCAATTACCTAGCATATCGATCATCCCTCAATGAGTTTTTTGTTCCATGTTCTTTCATGTCTGGGGTCAGTGCGTCAATGTAATGTTACTTTCATTTCAATAAGTAATTCTATTAGATTTGCTACCTCTTTGCTAGAAATATCCAGTGATGAATAAGTGCTTTAGCTCGTGACATGTTTATTTGTTATTTTGATGTATTAGATTTTATGCAAACTTTTAGAAAGATATATATTTACCGACATATCATCACATTTCTTTTACCTGCATTGTGATGTATATATAACAAATAATACCGAGTAATTCTTTTTTATGCTCCCTTTTTTCATCTTTTTACATTTCTAGATCTCTTCACTCTTTGGGTCAACATACGTCTCAGGTCACAGTCTAAAGTAGTCTCACTTTTTCCTGTAATTTTTCTTTTATAGATTACTTTAGTTCATTTGGAGTACCTATTGATGCCCCGAGTATATAAATAGTTTGAAGCAGCAATTAAACTGACAAGGTTTCCTCAGAAAATTTCAGAAATGTTGGTTCCAGTGTGTTTTCATCACTCTTAAACTTGCAATTTTCTTATTTGGTTAACATAATTACTTATTAGTGGTTTCTTTGGCTGTGGCTGCATATTATGCGCATTTGTTTGTGTTTTAATGGTTTCTACATTTTGAGCTGTTCTTTTATTTGTTGGACAATTTGCTCCTAAATCTGAAAGGGTTTACACTTCATTGATGTACTTCATTTCATGTCTGTCTTTGGTTCAAAGAAAGGATATGATGGCTTGTGTAAAAGGTCTGAGTAAGAAATATATGATTGTAATGAGATGGCTTTTGGACAAGGAAGAGGGCCCTTGCCCTTGCTCAAGTTGTGGCACTGTGCTTTCGCAACCTCTTCTATATTAAACAGTTCATGTTTAGGCATGGCAACGGGTTGGAAAAAAAGGCGTGGGCTGCATTTTAGTATTAAATGTTGACCTAGACTTCTCCCTATATTCCGAGTAGATGCCATCTGATTGCTATCATGTTTTCTTCACTGATCAAATTTCCAATCTGATCCTTTAAATCTTATAATGACTTTGCTGTTTTGGTTTTCTTTCTCCAAAGGTTTCTGTGACATGAGAATTCATGCATAGGCATCGACTATGATACTAGCTGCTGAATATTTTCTAGATCAGGAATGTGTATCAGAAATGGTTTTTTATTTTTACATTGTGCTAGTGTTCTGCAAATTCATATTTTGTTTATTGGTTATGAGCTTTTGGAGCAGTCAATTTTGACATTCACAGAAATGATCCATCCTTTTATCAGTGACATTGAACTTTTGCATGGATTTACCAGTAGTTTATTATTATGAAAATGTTCTAAAGTTTGTTACATAATTTTATTGTACTGTGGGTTTACTAGACTGTTTTGGTTTCTGTCATGATCCTGAGGAAGAATGTGTATTTACACCTAATGGAAATTGCAATTATGCAAAACATATTTTCCTTACTTTTTTGTTTGAGGAGTTGATAGGTTTTTAGCTTCTTTTTACAAAAGATACACTGATTTGCTTTTGGATTTGTTTTGGCTCTGTTTCAGCTAACAGTGGACTAAAAGATTGGAACACAACTGAATCAAGTTTGATCAAATCAGTCTAGTGGCTTCATATTTGGCCTTCGAATCTTCTTTTCTGGTGGAGTTCGAACATCAATTTTTTATTCTCATTGATCCAAAACAATGAGAAAACTTTTATCTACTTGGCACTACATTCGAGCACCGATGTAATGGGCCACTTTTGGACGACCTCCTAACCCTCATTTTGCAATTTGAGACATCTAAGTGGTGAAGGTACCTTACGTCACTTTTTTGTGATGACCTAGTTCTATACTAAAATCTGTCAAGGTCTATGTTCATGAGATCTGATACAGTTTTATATTGATTGACAATGATCTAACATAAACATATATCCTTTCTAGCTAGGCTTGAGATTGGCATTGATGATGTTAATTTTATTTATGCCAAAAAAATTAAAAAAAAGGCAACTAGGTTCTTGCCACCTCTATTGGAGTCAACCGAGCATTTTCAAATGGTTACCTGTAGAGATGACATGCAAGTTAAGATGGGAGTTATACCCATCCGACCTATCCTCTCTCTCTCTCTTCCCTTGTCTTGCTTCTCGGCAAAGTTTTGCCTGTGCCTTACCTATAGGATTTTGGGAACCCTGGCTACATCGTTCTGCTTCAGTTTGGACTTCTTGTGGCATGAATCATAAATATCTCTTCCATGTTGACAATTTGGCCATATTTTAAATTGATTTAGTAATATTATTAGTTTATATTGGAGCTTGAGGAATAGCCATTTTGTTCTTCCTATCTTGTTAGATGCAAGATTCACGGATGACTCCACCAGAAGACGCGATCAACGTTAAACCACAAAAGAAGAAACCATCGAAATGGATGTCTACTGCAGTTCAGATCAAAGAAGAGTGTTGGGGGAAAAGAAGCTTCCCATCTGTCCAACAAGCCACAAAATGGATCCAAGAGAGGCCTGTAAAGTGAGTCTTTCCACCATATCCGACAGACAGACAGACAGACAGGTCAACTCCTGATTCTTTGTGTGATTCCTCAGGATCCAGTGACTACTACAGGGCACTAGGGCGCAAATACTTATTGCTGGAGGAAGAAAGCTTGATGCAGAGGTAAGAACTCTGGAAGATGAGAAGTTTGCTCTGTTGGATCAGCTCGTTGTCTTGGAAGGTCTTCTTGATCCTTCACGTAGGGGGTTTGTGAAGAGAACACCACCCGACAGAGAGATTTGTATGTTATTAAAAGCCCAAGCTACGATCTGAATTGATGTATCAGTGGTATCTTCTGATTAAGATGTATAAAATATTACAAATGAGAGAGAATTCAAAATATAGTTTAGAAGGAACTCAGGTGTGAATCACTGTCGAACATCTATTCCAAACCTTTCGTGGAGACATTGATATGATTACTGTACAAAAAGAATATATAGAATGCAGGAAGATAGTAGATACGATCAGAAAGTCACCAAAGAAATTTTTATCAAATCAATGAGCATTTAGAAGAATATAAATATTTTAAAAAAACAAGAAAACATTTTAAATAAAAATATCTAAAATAAAATTTGAATTTTAAGATATAATATTTACCGGCAAAGTGTACATAACATCTTTGCATTCACTGATTAATAGTAGAATTTTTAGGAGGTTTATATGCAAAGTGAATCTCTTAATTATCCTCTTTACTCTCGTATAAAAGTATAATAGCATCGAAAAGATATTAAATTTGATCTATGATTTTTTTTTTAATTTTAATTTTTTTGATATTAAAATTTTACACATAATAGCATAATCACATATCTATACTTACGCATGTCACATATATCTATCAACTTAGATTTGCAAGCATCTTTACTTGTTTTAGATAGCGTGTAGTTTTTGCATAGCAAGGGAGAGGATAACATAGAGTGTGTCCCATGGCTTGCTTGCTTGCTCGCTCGCTCAAATAAGCCAAGAAAACACCTTGATAGAGACGAGGAGGAGGATGTTTGTTGTATGCTGATGCTGAAAGCATATGCAAGTGTGCACCTTACAATGCTTTTTCTCCTCGATCCGAGTTTGCTTTCAAGTTTGGACATCAATTTTGCCAACCTAATCTTTCTTTATATCTTACGATCTCAATCCGTGATCTCTTCCACCCCAAGAAGGAAGATGGAAAGACGGCCATGGTCTTCCCCTCTGCGCCTCGTCTTGCTCTTCCTGGTCTCTCTTCAGGCCTCCGGATACACACGGCCGCCACCGGGGAGGATCATCGAAACAGCCCACACCAAGTCTTCGTCCCACCCACAACAGGTGTGCAGTGTTAGTTCTGATTCATGCAGTCATCAATGAAGTGATCGTGACTTCCGCTGTGATTAGGTCCATGTCTCAGCAGTCGCCGCAGATCACACGAGGGTTTCATGGATCACCGACGACAGGCATGTTCCTTCGCTGGTGGAGTACGGGAAGGTGTCCGGGAAGTATGACACCGCCGCCACCGGAGAGCACACTTCCTACATTTACTTCTTCTACACCTCCGGCAAGATCCACCACGTCACGATCGGGCCTCTGGAGCCCGACACGGTGTACTACTACCGCTGCGGTGGAATCGACCAAGAATTCAGCTTCAAAACCCCGCCTGCAGCTCTCCCCATCGAGTTTGCCGTCATAGGTTCGATGCTCGTGCTTGTTGCGAGGAGTGCTGTTCTTGCTGAAGATCTTTGTCTACAGGTGATCTCGGGCAGACGGAATGGACGGCGTCGACGCTGGCGCATGTCGCGGAGTCGAACTACGACATGCTCCTCCTCCCCGGCGATCTCTCGTACGCAGACACGCAGCAGCCGCTGTGGGACTCCTTCGGACGCTTCGTCCAACCTTACGCCAGCAAACGCCCGTGGATGGTCACCGAGGGCAACCACGATGTCGAGGCCTTCCCCGTCTTCCACTGCCACCCCTTCGTAGCCTACGACAGCAGGTGGCGCATGCCGTACGAGGAGAGCGGCTCCGCCTCCAACCTCTATTACTCCTTCGACGTCGCCGGCGCCGTTCATGTCGTCATGCTGGGATCCTATGCCGACTTCAACGCCAGCTCAGCACAGTACAAATGGCTGGTGGCGGATCTGGCGAAGGTCGACCGGAGGATCACTCCTTGGCTAGTCGCGCTCCTCCATGCGCCTTGGTACAACACCAATCTGGCGCATCAGGGGGAGGGGGAGAGCATGAGGCAAGCCATGGAGTCTCTGCTCTACCGAGCTCGCGCGGATGTCGTCTTTGCAGGCCACGTCCATGCCTATGAGCGCTTCGTGAGCCTTCTTCTTCAGTTGAGTTAGGATTAAGCTTTCGATCCAGCAAAACAAATCCGAATTGATGGCTTTGGTGCAGACGAGGGCATACGACAACAAGGCAAACCCATGCGGGCCTGCGTATATAACCATTGGAGATGGAGGAAACAGGGAAGGACTCGCACTACAGTGAGTAGGACGCACAGAAACAGTAACTCGTCATCTAGAAGCATTCTGATGTAGATTTTGATGTCCGTCCATGCGATCATGTGAAGGTTCGACAAGCATCACAAGTCTGCATCGCTTTCCTTGTTCCGGGAGGCAAGCTTCGGGCACGGGCGGCTGAAGGTGGTGAACGGCACACATGCTCACTGGTCGTGGCACCGCAACGACGAGGACGACGGCTCCACCGTCGGCGACCAGGTGTGGGTGGAGAGCTTGAGTGCTTCTGCCGCTTGTGGGGGTCCGCTGGGTGGGGTTCCATCTGCTTCAACGAAGGTTGAGCTGTAGATTTCAGAAACGTAGGTGAGACCGGGAGATGGTGATGCAAACATGAAAACCTGTTGTTTTAGCTCTCAAAATCATTGATAAACCTTTTTCTATCAATCATTCTTTATTTTAAAGCTTTAATATGAGATGTTGCCGCTTATTTTATTTTTTTTTAGAAAAAAAAACTCATTAAACATATTTTTTAAGGATAATCGATGCCATTTATTTTTCGAAAAACTCGTTTTTAAAAGTAAACGATGAGAACGAAATCAAATCCCAAAAGGAGTCATTATTAATAATATTGAGTTTAAACCATTAACTTAAAATATTTAAATTGAAATTAATTATAGTACATTACTCATATCTTTATAAGTCAATTTTTATTTTTACCTATTTTCGATATAAGACTAATCAGAATATTATTATCTTTCTCATTCAACATAACACATATTATGATTATGATTCATATGAGACATAATCTAATGAACGATTCTTTTTTATTTGAACTATTTGTTATATCTTAATACTAAATAGACTCCATTAATTGTAATGCCTTGAACCCAGTAAAATCTATATAATTGTGGCATTATATATATATATATATATATATATATATATATATATATATATATTTGTATTTGGACTTTACAAAAAGGTCTAAAATATTTTAATGAAGGTCATAAAAATTATAGTTAATTGTATCATTTTCAATTTTTTTTCTTATTCTAATATCTATTGATCCCTCACATGTTATGCTAAACCATCACCATACTCTTCCGCTCTCTTTTTAATAACAAAGGAATATAAAAATAATAAGAATGATAGTAATTAAGGATAACAAAATAAGATAATTAGTTTCTTTTTCTCCTCGTTGAGTAAATATTGAGGTAAGATAGCTTATTATGTATATGTAATATATTTCTATACTAATCAAATCTATTTAAATAAAAGATAACACTAAATTGATTTTGTTCTTTTTTTTTATCTTGTAATATTTTCTTTTATTTTAGTTGGAAGCAAATATTTGGAGTTGAGGAGCTGCAGGCTCTGTTCCTTTTATTTTAGTTTACCGACTTAATAATCGAAAGGATATTATTAAAAATATCCTGATATGATAGTAAAATTTGACTTGAGATGGACATAAAAAAATAAAAAATAATAATTTTTAAAATTTGACTTAATAATATCTTAAAAAAATAAATCTAAAGAAATGTTATGATTACGGAAAACCAGCTATAGATTTATTTCTTAAAACAAAAAAAAAACAGGGTTAAATAAAAATATGAGACAAAGATAAAATGAATGACTTGCGACAACTCTCCGCTTTCACGGAGTTAATGGAGCGTGGCAGAGAGTGTAATTCTCGAGAAAGTCACGTCTTGTTTCGTCATCTAAAGCACTCCGCGGTCCACCGAAGCCAGGCCGGACCCACCAGCAGATCCAATCATGATGTAGGCGGCGCTTTCTGCGGAGCCGTCCGATCTTTCGCTTTCCTTTTTCTCTTTTAGGTACCATGCAATGCAATTACAATCTTCACGCTTTTATATTACGTATTTTATATTACGTATACATCACAATATTTTATATATATATATATATATATATATATATATATACTCTCATTTAGAAAATGAAATAATTATTATCTAATTCGGCCTTCATAATAATATTAATATTTTTGGTTTCTTTTTCGGCCTTATGCTTCTTCTTCTATCATTCAGAGCGGTGTGCTGTTCCTCGTGACGGCCATTTCACTCCTGCCGTGCCGCTTTCTCCTACCTCCTCTTCTCTCGCTCTCTCCAAAACCCTAACCCGGAGATAGATCCTTTGATCCGCCATCTCCCATTGCAATCCCTGGCTCCGATTGGTGGTTCTTGAATGAGACCCTAGGATTCGCTCATCGATCCGGACCGGTGTCGGCATTGGTGGTGGATTGGCTTGCGGTATGCATTTCTCTTCGTCGAGTCTTAGGCGCCTCTTACTGGGTTTTCGCTGATCGATTTGTTCTGGGGAAATTTCCTTTCTTTTCCCGTCTTCTCTACTCAATTTGATGACATTGCGAGTGGTTGGTTATTCAGCAGTAATTTCTTTGGTTTCTCTATTGGTTTATTTGGAGTGCGCTCATATTTGGTGACTCGTAGGGTGAGATTTACTGTGCTGCAGTCGGTTGATCTGTCCACGAAAATGGGAACATGTTTGAATTAAATGACTGTAGTTTTCTTTGCCAAGTTTTTTTTTTACCTGTTTTGTAGTCACCGTTTTCTAGTTTTCTTTTAGTACTTCGGAAAAACCATTCTGAAGTTAGGCTCTTTCTTTATGTCCTAACCTACAGATCTAACAGTATATTGAGAAAAGAAGGAAGGGTTTCTGCAATTTTGAACAATTGTTTATGAGTATTTATTTTCTTTGCGTATTTCAAACTTTGGTTATTGTGATCGAATATATTCAAAATATAATATGCACACAGAATTTCGACGAAAGCATAAAGAAAAAAAATACCGGAAAAAGTTAATTCTATGTCATGATATGTTTCTACTATACCAGTCTTAACCTCTTTTTTTTTTCGTTAATGGAGTCAATGCCTAAAGCATAAAGATAGCCTCGGGTCTAATCATGCTGTAGATAGCTTTTGATTTGTTTTTGTGGAACAAGTGCTAAAGAATACTCTTTATTCTTTCATGCAGTCCAGTGTAAAACTACTGCAGGATCATGATTTGTAATGATTTGGGGAAGTCATGCTGGTCCTTTAAATATAATAATATATACAGTGATATCATCTATAAAGATGAGCTTGATGCTTCATGTTCCTGCTCCACTACCATTTGATGGTTCTCCGATAGATGTGCTTGTCCCTTGATATTTGATTTTTCCGTTGAGGTGCATTTCTTGCAAGGACTGGTTGAACCATCACCTAGAGATGGGCTTACATGGTGGTACTTCTGAAATTGTTGAATCAAATGAAGAGCCAAATACGGCCAGTTGTTATGGTGGATCTAAAACACTTTGTATTAAGCTCAAACCAAATGTACGAGATGGTAAGTGCCAGGATGCGGAAGATGACCTTGATCAGCTTTTGAGGGCGATAGATATCAGGACCTCATCCAGGGTTCTTGGTCCTTCCAGTCAACCAAGGGTTGACTTGTTGTGGAAAAATGCTCTCAAGAAGCCAGTTAAAGTTGGAGCATCTAGGCCATCAGGAATAGGAATATCGGAATCTGTCACCTTAAAACAGGCTTTAAGAAGGCTGTGCATTTCCCAGGCATCAGAGATGGCTGCCATGAAGAGGTTATCAAAACCAGGTGGCTCATCCGTGGCTTCTGAGGCTGGAACAATTAAGAGGCTTTATGCATCGGTGGTGGTTCAATCAAGTGACTCTGGTCTTCCTCTTGATGGAGAAAAAAGAAATTTAGTCAAAATTTCCGTTGTGCCTGAAAAGGTGTCAGCAGATTCATCAAAAAAGGCAACTGTATATGGTCAATTGCAAAATTCAGAGTCATATGAGAGTGCTGTTTCATCTCCTCTATCTTCAGTTCCTAATACAACCAAGGTAACTAAGATCAGAATCCAAGATGTAATTAAGCCTACCTCTGAAGAATCCGATGAAAGTCAATCAGCTGAAATAGGGATAGAAAAGAAGGGGAAATCAGTTTCCAAAACATCCATATCTAGCTCCCAGACAGTTGTTGCATCAAGAAAGCCCATTGTGATTCCACTTTTAATTAAGCCAACGCATTGGAACAAGACCACTAAAAGGAAAGGGAAGCCTGAGCCAACTTCAGCACCCAGTGGTTCCACCAAATGTGGTGAACCTTACAAAAGTGGTCCTGCTCTGTCTACAACCAAATCACATTGTTTTAAGGGAAGTGTCTCCCCTTCACATGCTACTCTGCCAACAAAAAAATCATGTTGTCCTAAGGAACCTGTCACTCCTGCATCCAGCACTAGGAATCCTGTTGCAGAAATTGGTACAGAAAATGTTGATAGTGATGCAAGCAAAATATTTTCCAGCCCGAATATCTATGTCAGTGGTATAGCTGTTGATACAAAAGCAAGTGAATTCTCTAGAGCAAGAGAAAAAGGGGAGTGCTCCAATAGTTCTAAAAGCAGCATTGGGGATTACAGTAGCAGCACTAGCATCAGTGAAGAGAGCCAACATAGTAATGCTAGTATTAAAGGCTGTAGGCCTCACATGTCAAGGGATGTGAGATGGATGGCCATCCATAACATCTTAATTCAACAAAGAAGTTTGGGTTTAAAGAATTTTAAGCTCCTCAAACGGCTTGGTTGTGGAGATATTGGAACTGTTTATCTTGCAGAGCTGGTTGGTTCTGAATGCTTATTTGCATTAAAGGTCATGGATATCGAATTTCTGATTAGCAGGAAGAAGATTCTGAGAGCACAAACGGAAAGAGAGATTTTGCAAATGTTGGATCATCCATTCCTTCCCACCCTGTATGCTCATTTTACAACGGATAGCCTCTCATGTTTAGTTATGGAGTACTGTCCAGGTGGTGACCTTCATGTCGTTAGACAGAAGCAACCTGGAAGGAGTTTCTCTGAGTCAGCTGCTAGGTATGTAAATTAGACTGGTGCACATATTGCTTCAGTGTTTCATGCTCATCTTGAAAGCA
The DNA here is from genome assembly GCF_036884655.1 of Musa acuminata AAA Group. NCBI lineage: Eukaryota > Viridiplantae > Streptophyta > Magnoliopsida > Zingiberales > Musaceae > Musa > Musa acuminata. The sequence continues at coordinate 9,611,933 of NC_088359.1, forward strand.
ATTTTAGTTGTTGAAATCCATTGTTCTAGTCTCGTTAGCAACCTAAAATAGACTGTTTTGAGAACTTAAGCACTTGGTAATGCATAATGCATACATGCATGATCTTTATAACATTGAGTCCAATTCAGATTAATTCAATCAGCTGTACTTATGTTCTTCCAGGGGATGAGCAAAAGAATCTTGGACAAGGCTCCTTCAAAGGAGATTAATTCAGTAAAAAGAAACTGCCAATGATGAACCATTATTTGATTAGCAAAATTCTAGCTAAATGTCAGTTGGAAGCATATTGAACAATCACTTTTTGGTATTTTGAAGTACTCATTGAATCACTGTCATTTATAGGGTTTTTGATATCATTCAAAATTTCAAACATATGAAACGGCAGTCTGCTTGGAAAATGCAAACCGCTCGTGCATATTAACTTTCCTTGAATAGTTTTGGTTCATCAGACTAGAGAAGTATAATTCAGATGGTAGGCTGCTGCATTTGTTCAGCGATAACATCATCATGGGTTTGTGAAGTTCTTAAATCATAATTGTGAGTGCAATATTGACAGAATCTGTCACTGCACTTCACCATTTAGTTCCAATTTTCTGCTCACTCTGGTAATTAAGGAAACTATGCAGTTAGATTTTAATTGAATTTCCATGTCCTCTTAAAGCTACAAACTCATTCTTGGCAATGAAAACTGCAGGTTTTATGTTGCGGAAGTCCTCCTTGCTTTGGAATACCTACACATGTTGGGCGTGATATACCGTGATCTTAAACCTGAAAACATCCTGGTTCGAGAAGATGGTCATATCATGCTCTCAGATTTTGACTTGTCCCTCAGGTGTTCAGTAAGCCCGACCCTTCTCAGATCGTCATCATTAGACACGCAAGAGTCTGCAAAGAAGCTCTCAGGGCCTTGTGCTGAAAATAGCTGCATTGACCCTCTTTGTCTTCGGCCATCTTGTGTTCAAGTTTCTTGTTTCACTCCCCGTTTGGTATCTTCTACAGTAGAGAAGACACAGAAGCTGAAGTCCGAAGCGAGCGGGCAAGTAAGACCACTTCCCCAACTTGTGGTGGAGCCCACTGATGCGCGCTCCAATTCCTTTGTTGGGACCCATGAATACCTAGCTCCTGAGATCATCAGAGGAGATGGACATGGAAGCGCTGTGGATTGGTGGACCTTTGGGATCTTATTATATGAGTTGCTTTTTGGTAGAACACCCTTCAAAGGACCTGGAAATGAGGAAACATTGGCCAAGGTGGTTTCTCAGAGCTTGAAGTTCCCAGAGAACCCATCTGTTAGCTTTCACGCAAGAGACTTGATTAGAAGTCTGCTGGTAAAAGAGCCAGAAGGTAGGTTGGGATCAGTCACAGGAGCTGCTGAGATTAAGCAGCACCCATTCTTTGACGGGTTAAATTGGGCCCTAATACGTTCTGCGGCACCACCGGAGACACCACGAAGCTGTGAATTCGGGATGCCCATGGTATTTCGCAAGAAAAAAGAAGGTAAGTGTCTTGATTTTAGGGCTCACGGCGGAGAGGATGTGGAATTTGAGCTCTTTTAGTAAAAATTCTCCACTCTAAATGGAAGGATGTAGTCGGTTTGGTTGCCTCCGTTGCCGATCTTCAGTTCCTTCCTGTTGTTGTGACACTATCTATGATGTACATGCAAGTTCAAATTCTTATTCCTTGTTAATAACATGAATATGATTTTAGAAAATTGAGTGCTGTGTCCGCACGTATTATTTTGGATTTATGAGAGGCGTTGTTGTCTGGTAAGAGAATTTTAGTAAGAGCAATACTAAATAATTCATGGAAATTGGCATGGTATGATGACAGAGAAAGCTCGACACAAGTAGAAACAATGTGATCAGTTGACTAATATGAGTTTGAAGGCAGAAATGAATTCACAAGCAGTCTACCTGAACAGGTTGAGGATTTTTAGACGTCAACATCTATCCAATTTATTTAAACCAAGTCGAAATGGATTATTTTCTTTTAGTTTGTATGAAAATTTGGATTGATAACTTGTGCGAGGATCCACTTAAAATGGCTACCATACTAATAGAGCTTCATCCTTATATTTCACACTTCATCATCTCATACATAATGCACATAAAGGAAAAAAAAAGGGATAATTAATTCTCATGAAAGAATTAATATAACTATATTGAAATATATATATATATATATATATATATATATATATATATATATATATATATATATATATATATATATATATATATATATATATGCGCGCCGAGTAAGGTTAATTAAAGCCCTTTCGGCCCAACGAGGACGGGAAGGGGAAGCCATGGAGGACGAGCGGGAGGCGGCCCCTTTCGAGGTTTCGAATGAGCCCATTTCTCATGGCGGCGGCGGTGGTGGTGGAGGAGGAGAGAAGACGGCCGAGAAGAAGAAGAAGGTGGTGGTGGTGATGGGAGCGACGGGGGCCGGGAAGTCGCGGGTGGCCATCGATCTCGCTTCCCACTTCTCCGGCGTGGAGGTCGTCAACGCCGACTCCATGCAAGTCTACAGAGGCCTCGACGTCCTCACCAACAAAGTCCCCCTCCCCGACCGCAACGGTTAGTTCCTGTCTTCCTCCTCCTTTCCCCCCCTCCTCTTCTTAAGTTTATTTGTCATGAGTGTTCGGCATGAATACTACATTAGGTGTTCCGCATCACTTGTTAGGCTCCATCGATCCGTCCGTCGAATTCACTTCCAGAGATTTCCGTGATCTCTCAATTCCGGTAAGACCTTTCTTTTACGTTTGATTACCTATTTATTTCACAGGTTTTTTTTGGGTCTATTTGGGTAATTTGTTCGTCGTGTTGGTATAAGGTCATAGATGACATACTGTCACGCGATGGCCTCCCAGTTGTCGTCGGGGGTACGAATTACTACATCCAGGTTCATCATTAACTTTATCCGTTTGATTTCCAGCTTAGACTTCAAATACCTATAAATGTTCTTTTCACTTGTAGTTATTTCTTGTGGTTGTTAATTCTTGATAGGCTCTTGTGAGTCCATTCCTTGTCGATGATGTGGTGGAAAATCTGGCATCTTGCTCACTGGATGGCCCGCAAGGTGTCGGATAGGGCAGCTGCACTAGTTCCATATTGTGAATTATATGTAAAATTTGGATAATTATTCCTCTTAACTGTACAATTGTATCTTAAATCTCGCTGATCAGAACTTGGTGGAGCTGATGAAGTTGCTAGCTTCGAGCAGCTTAAGGAGATCGACCCAGTCGCAGCCAACAGGATCCACCCGAATGACCATAGAAAGGTAAAGTCTCCTGATAATTTCCGTTGATTTGATTCTCCCATTTGCTTGTCATTTTAGCTGTGTTGACTGGTCCTAGTTGTATTGTTGTTTGAGGTTTATGTTTACTGGTTGGTTCCGTTGATGGTTTGTTCATTCATACTTGAAACTCAATAAAAAAGAATGTTAAGATAGATGGTGTGCCAAATAACTGATTTTTGAAACAAGACAAGTTCATGGTTTAGCTGGTTCCTCTCTTCTGTTTATGATATAGCAAGTGTGTGTAGTAAGATGCATGAAAATGATTCTCTTTTGTTTGGTGGATCATATATGTTGTATTAGGAATGAGATGCAATTCCAAGAAAGCATTTCGGGACCTTAACCTTCGATCACATACCAAGATTTTCATATTATAGCATCAACTTTCTTGTCATGTTTCTTAACTTTAATTGACATTTGGAGATCTTTATTTCTTTCTACAAACAAAGTATTGTATGATTACTAAATTAGGCTGCTTTTGTTTTTCTCTCGGACAACTATGCATGATTTTCCTTGGTACCATATTGTCATTAAGATGAGACTAATTACAAGTTTTCAACAAACACACCAAACTTGCACTTATTGCATGTATGATTCTCACATGTTTATGATGCTATATAAGAAATCTTGCACTTATGACTTTCTTTTCGATGTTGAGTATCCTCTTCAAAGACTTCACCAGACTTCATATCATCATGCAGATTAAATTTGTTCCTCAGCTGATTAAATCTGAGCTGGAAAATTTTATACAAACATTTCATGCAGCCAAAATGAGCATTCATATTTATACTGTCCATTATGGCTATTTTTTTTTAATTTGTGCAAAATTTTAAAATTCATTTTCCCTGTTGGCTTTTTTGGTGTTTGTTCAGATAAAACGTTATCTCAATTTGTACGAAAGCTCAGGTGTCCTTCCTAGTCATCTTTTCCAAGGAGAGAATGCTGAGGTAGGAGACAAATTGATTAGATTTGGAGAATTTGATTTGTTAAAGCTTTTAAATATCTTTTGGCTTGCGATGATGCATCATGAACATTTTCGTTTCTCATATGCTGACTCTGTGAAGTGAAATTTTACTTTTGCATCCTACTTTCTACTTTTGTTCTTGTTTCATGTATATGTTCCCTGTTTCAGATGATGTTATGATGTTTTTCATGAGCGATAACTTACAATAATCCGTTCATTGGTGAAGATGAGCTGAATGCCTCAAGTTATTACAATTCTCACTAATTTCTAGTATATGAGAATGCCAATTTTATTGAATATTGCTTATTTATCCTTGACGGAATGTGTTTCTTTTGCTCCCTAAAGTCTACATTTTGAGGTTTTCTGCTGATATATTGTGAGATATGTGTACATGATATCCTGTTGTAACTTCTTTGTTCGTTTAAATCCACCACTTATTCAAGTTTTTTTTTTTTGCATGTTAATGTTGTATGTCAATTAGATTTGTGCCGAATACTTCAGCATCACATATAGTTGAAAATATTCTGTAAGGTTGAAGCACTCTTCTCCTCCTTATGTTTAACTTTTGATATTTCTTGTGCCAGTGCAGAAGTGGGGACGTGCTGATAGTTTCAGATACAATTGTTGTTTCGTATGGGTGGATGTTTCTCTTCCTGTGCTGGATAGATATGTTGAACAAAGAGTTGATTGCATGATCGATGCTGGACTTTTGGATGAAGTCCATGATATTTACAGTCCAAACACAGATTATACCCGAGGCTTATGTCAGGCTATTGGTGTTCGTGAATTTGAGATGTTCTTTAAAAGCTACTTTTCCATTGAAGAGTCCAATGAGGTCCCACGGCCAGACTTATCAGAGATTTTGGATATGAATGGTGGTGAGCTCAAAACCTTGTTGATTGAAGCCATAAACAAGCTAAAAGCCAACACACGTAAACTTGTTCGTCGTCAAGTAAATAAATTCTTCCTTCTCATACTATTTTTTCAATGTCAAACTTAGCTTTAGTTATCTTAATGACTTAATTTATGCAAAAATAAAATCATGTCAACCTAAAAGCTACACTGAAGTGGTTTTGTCATTTCAGAAACGAAGGCTTAATCAGTTGAAGGCATATTTCGGATGGGACTTGCACTGTATTGATGCAACAGAAGCCTTTTCTTGTATGCACTGTAATCTCACTTCTTATTCCTTTCAAGTATTTTTCATGATCAATATATTTCTTTTTTATGTAATATATTTTGCATGTTCCTCCAGGCAACTCAGGAGATACATGGCATAAAATAGTTATTGAGCCTTGTGTCAATGTTGTCAGAAATTTTTTATTGGAAGAATCAAGTTCTTTGACCGGCAAGCAAGAACCATGTCTCCAGAGTAAAAATCTGGCTTTGAGGGACTTGTGGACCCAATATATATGCGAGGTTAGTTTAGCTCTGCTATTATACGCATTGGTTGTTCATTTTCCATTATATTCCAGTTGCTAGTTAAATTCGTTTAGTAAAATTTAGCTGCCAAAAGGTAGGTATCAAATCCAAGGTTCCGAAGGCAAAGAACCGAATTTCTGGGTACTTTGAAATGGTCTTTTCCTCATTTGACAAGGTTTGGAAATTTTCTTTTGTTCCCTGTTACGCACAGGAATGAAACGTTATTTGTGTTAGTCAGATTTTTCAACAAGCTGCAATGCTTTGTCTTATAGTTTCCAAGGCACCATTTTGTTTATTTTGATCTCTTTTGTTAATTTTCATGCATGGTTAGGTTTGGTGCAACCACTATTTCTGCAGGTAATAGAATACTGAGACTCGTTTGGGACTGTTGTTAGGCTTCTTTTGGTGAAAGCCTCGTGCAGTGAGCTGCACCTTTTATCTCTTATAGCTTCATTGTGTGTTCTTCCTGATGTCTTTCATGCATGGGTCATGCCAGATTGCTTATTTCTTTTAATAGCATGCCCATTTGGCGCTAGCCCCCATCAAATATTTTTTTCTATAGAGAAGAAATGTCAATGACTGAAGCTGAAAAAATTCTTCTTCCGATTCATGCTTGACAATCGATTACTGCAGATGTGTCAGTGCTGCTAATTGATCATTTCTGAACACACACACACCCATGATTTGGTTAACATTATTCTTTTTACAGGCCTGTGGCAATCAAGTTCTCCGAGGGGCACACGAATGGGAGCAGCACAAGCAAGGCCGTGGGCATAGAAAGAGGATCTTTCGGTTGAAGAAGCGCTTAGATTCCTCCCGAGCAGGATAGAAATGTGTCTTAAATTGGTTAAACACAACTAATCTGAAGCATCGTTACAGTATTCGGTCAATTGTGTAATTGGCTGCTCCTTTGCTATGTGATGCTGATTCCTTGCAAGATCAGGATATAAGTTTCTGAAACATGGTCAATACTCTTGCTGTAAAGTCAATTTCTTGCCACATCTTTTGAGATATTTAGTCAGTACTAGTTCATTCGCATTATTATTCTGATGGCCTTTTCCAGATTCTAGTTGTGTTCCTGCATCAGGCTTGTTTCTGTTTAATTGCTACGGTCGGTGATTACTCTTCTGCTTCACTATAATTGCTATGGAAAATCTTATGTCATGCTTCAAGCATGAACTTTAAGCTCATGAATTTTTGAATCTTTCCTTTTCCTTAACCTCAAGCTCTTGGTTTTGGCAGGCTTTTAGGAAGTCAAACCGTGCATTCACATGTGTAACCCTATGGTGAACCTTGTTACCTTAATTTTATGGACTACTATGGTGCTACGGACTCGTTCTTGTTCGGTCTCGTTCTTGTTCTCAAGTAAAATCTTTTTTCATCTGATAGCACTTGGAACCTTTGTGGAAGGATGGATGTTTTGTGGAGAAAATCTTTTTCAGAAAATGTCAACAAAATTACTTGTCATTTTTGACTAGACAGTGCATTTTCTCCTTGGTAATCTCATACTCGCTTGAAGGTTTTTTCTTTTGTGTGTCGGCTTCTCAATCTTCCAGGCAGCCTTATTTAGCTGCTCTCAGTCATCGGAATGCAACGGATGTTTGATTGCACTCTAAGACTCATGTAGTGACGATCCAGGAAAGTAGTGATGGGAATTGCATTGTTCGCCCTACCATGGAGGGTTAGGAATCTGAAAAAGGGTTGGAGAATCGAAAACAAAAGGACTTTCTTATCCTAGTCCTAAAATCAGTCAGTGTTTGTCCCCATAACAAGATCTATCTTTAGTGTGATCCTGTGATTTGTGACCACCCTCCTGATGATGATGATGATTTATTGTGAAAGATTTTAATTGTCTAATCTTAGTTCTGAAGGTTTTTTTAATTCTGAAGAAAATTTGTCTCGACAGAGACGCATTCAAATATCATCTACGTTGAACAGACGTAGGTAGGTAGGAGGATGACGACCACTGATTTGTTCTCTTTCGGCAGCTTCATTCATACTTCAACCGCATCGGCTCTTCTTCGAATTCTTCTTCTTCTTCTTCTTCTTCTTCTACTGCCATTGTTTCCATTAGAGGGGAGTCGACTTCAGCAAAACTGCTCCGATGAACGTGTGTGTTGGTCAGTATCCGCTGTAGGAGACCACAGAAGGCCATTGTTTTCGCTTAATTGCTCGGGAGACTGTGTACGTATAGAAAAAAAAATAAATTAAATTAGAATTAGGATCCATTTATTAATAATTTGATCTTGAAGATTATAATTTTTGTTATTTTATTATTATTATTTTGATTAATCGATTTAGACCGAACCGGTCAGTATTTTCATTTATCTGATTGGCAGAAGAGTGCGTCGTATGCGTCGAGGTATTCAAACTAAACTGAAATATCAAATCTCGATTAAAATTAGCTCATAATAGTTTGATTTTGAATAAGTATTTTTTTTTTGGATACTCTGATTAATCAATTTAGATTGAACCGAGCTGATTTTAATTTAAAAACAAAATATCAACTCGATCGAATATAGTGTCTTAGTCCCTTAATCAAATCAAATCGATCAAAAGGCCCAATTTAACCTAATTTTAATCGTATAATTTCATAAATCTTATCGTGTCGATCCAATTGGGTGATGATGGTTCTGTTCGATTGGATCGAACTGAATCGTTTCACCAAATTGATCGATCCGATTTATTTGAAAAAAAAAATTAAAATTATTTAAAATTATAAATCAATTAACCAGTTAGTTAGTTAATCAAATTAGATCAATCAATCAATTTTGAATAGCTACAATTACTTAAATTCGTACATATCTTATTTTAATCGAGCTAAATCGGAAAAAGGATTTGATTCACTTTGACCCCCTATCCTTTGGGTTGGAACCAATTTGAACACCTATTTTTGTCCCAAGAAAGGGGGTTGATTGCTTTAACAGTGCTTCGGGCAAGTGTCCTTTTTTTCCGGAGATTTCACGCACGCACAACACGTTCCCAACGTTTCCTTTACGCAAATGTGACTGTGGAAGCGTCGCATCTGCCTTGCTTTTACCCTGTTCGTCTCGGGCGCGTGCGGCCCGCCGTGGACTTGGACATCGCCCACCTGTCTCCCCTTTCCATCTAACGGTCATATATAATGGAAAGCATGCTTAGCGGCAATATCCGTCAACAACAGCTCGGGATTGCCTCTTCCTCCTCCTCCCCTCCAAGAGAACGATGGACTTTGATGATTCTTCTTCCTCCTCCTCCTCGTCATGCGACCTCTCGACCATATGCTCCACGTCGACCTCGGGCCCGTCGCCGAAGCGGAAAGCGGGGCGGAGGAAGTTCCGGGAGACGCGACACCCGATGTACCACGGGGTGAGGGAGCGCAACGGCGGCCGGTGGGTGTGCGAGGTGCGCGAGCCCCAGAGGAAGGGCCGCATCTGGCTGGGGACGTTCCCGACGCCGGAGATGGCCGCCAGGGCGCACGACGTGGCCGCCATCGCCCTCCGGGGCAGCTCGGCCCAGCTCAACTTCCCCGACTCAGCCTGGGCGCTGCCCCGAGCGAAGTCGACCGCCCCGGATGACGTCCGCCGTGCCGCCGCAGAGGCTGCCGAGATGATCCCCCCTTCGAATTCATCACCACCGTCGTCGACTGCGCCACCAGCCGGCCAATCAACAGCCGCTGGGATTACTCCTCCGGGGAGGGATGGGGTGGAGGCTAGCGCACCGCCGGCGGCTCCGGTGTTGGTGGACGAGGAGGCGCTGTTCAGCATGCCGGGGTTGCCGGAGGACATGGAGAGGGGATTGCTGGTGACGCCACCATCGATGGGCGCACCGCCGGCGGCTCCGGTGTTGGTGGACGAGGAGGCTCTGTTCAGCATGCCGGGGTTGCCGGAGGACATGGAGAGGGGATTGCTGGTGACGCCACCATCGATGGGCGCACCGCCGGCGGCTCCGGTGTTGGTGGACGAGGAGGCGCTGTTCAGCATGCCGGGGTTGCCGGAGGACATGGAGAGGGGATTGCTGGTGACGCCACCATCGATGGGCGCACCGCCGGCGGCTCCGGTGTTGGTGGACGAGGAGGCGCTGTTCAACATGCCGGGGTTGCTGGAGGACATGGCGAGGGGATTGCTGGTGACGCCACCATCGATGCTCGAAGGCTTCGATGGGGATGGTGTGGACGAGTGTCTCATGGACCTGTCGCTGTGGTAGTGCGCGTGTGACCAAACCAGTAGTGTCTTTGGTAGTCAGTCAGATTCAGACTCGGTAGTATCCATCCATATAAGAGAGAAGTCTCATTAGATAGGGGTGGCAATGCCAATGCCATGTCCTAAAAGTCCCGTTGGTCGCCGTGCATGGGGATGACGACGTGGAAAACAGACCTCAATAATACAGTAGTCTTGTGGTAAGGGAGACTAGTCTTTTAGTGTATTTTCTAGATGTTTATGGTACATTAAAATGTTACTTGTGATCTATCTATCTATCTATCTATCTATCTATCTATCTATCTATCTATCTTAAATGCACCTTAATCATTAGAATATCTTCTTATTGGTATCATTAAGGAAATGGACTCTTAATTGAATTTTATATTACTTTCTCTCGTTTTGTAATACATGGAAAGACAATCTCATGATGTTTTTGGGAGCTGATTGATTAATTGTGTGAAATGAATATATAATAGACATTTGGTGAGAACCTCAGGGCTTTTAATGCATGCACTGTGAAGTTCAATGAATATGTAACCATACATGCACTGTGAAGTCACAAGTTGGGAATTCGGTGAGAACCTCCTCAGGGCTTTTAAGCTTCTTCTTCCCAGTGAGTTTTGCCAGAGCTATTAAATTATATATATATTTTATATATATATTAAAATTATAAAAAAAAGGAAGACAAAAACAACGATAAGAGAGTGGATAGGAGATAATAGAACATTTCAAAATTTTCAAGAAGATATAATATTAGATCATAGCATATAATAACTATCCAATAGTAAACAACACGCGGCTGAAAGAAATTAAACGTGGCAATGCCACACGAGAAGAGAAGGCCAACCGCTCGCCACCTTCTTCTTTCTCCATTCGACCAGTCGCAATCCCCATCATCTAAAGTTGAACGTGATCCTTTCCTCGGTGCCGGCTTTTGGACGGACCACGTTTGTTCCTCTATTTTATTTCCCAATAAAATATATTGATTTAAGTATAATAGTGACGTATTATTATCACGTGAAGTAGAAGCAGCAACATTGTTATGATTTGGATCATCTCCCTATCAGCCTCACTCCATATAATAATATTATGATTTACAACAATATTTTGAGAATGAATAATGTTCAGCCAATTCCCCCCTTCTCCCCAAAAAAAAAATCACTTTTTAGGTTTTTCTCACATCTCAAATAATATATATTTTTTCTTTCTTTCCTATTCCTATTGATTGATCCAATTATAATAACCTTAGTAATATCAAAAAAATATATTATAACACTATATTATATAATATTATATTATTTTATAACATAGTAATATTTTATATAAGTTCATAAAAAATAGTATATTTTTATTATACTACGTTATATTATTTTATTAACACTAAAAAATATTATAATATTATAATATAATTTTTTTATTACATCATAGTATTTCTATACTATGCTATATTGTTTTTTTATATTACTAAAAAATATATTATATTAATTTTTTGCTATTACTGCAAAATATTGTAACATAGTGTAAAACTATTACAACGAGACTAATTCACAACCAATCCATATGAAAAATGAGAAAAGGAGTGAGAAAATATTTCACAGGTTAAAAAAAAATGCTGTTAAAAATTCTGAAAATTAAAAATAATTTCCCATAAAAACAGAAAAAAAAACAAGACGTTTATTATATTAAAGTTCGAAGGGCATTTACGATATTTCATGTATCCAAGGATATATATGTAAACACAGCATGATTGTGCGCCATCCGTCGGTCACTAAAAGAGGGGATCCGAGGCTGTGCTGTCGACTGTTTCCTCCACTCTGCCCGTCCTCCGACGATCCAGCGATCTCGATCTCCTCCTCTCCACCGCCGGCTGTCGTTGGTGCTGCAGCAGCAGAAGCCAATAGTGATAAGGAAGAATGCATTCCACGCACCTTCTTCTCGAGGAACCCATCAGGATGGCCTCCATCCTCGAGCCATCGAAGCCGGTATGTCCTTCCCCTCTCCCCCATTCCGAGATCTCGATATGGATGCCCCTCTTCCCCCCCAGAACTCGCAAGTAGATGCGTTGATTTGGAGAGAGAGGTCAAATCGGAACCTCTGCTACATCTCCGGGCGAAGAGGAGCCTTCGATTTCGTTCAAGTTTGCACTGATGTGTTGAATGTCGTCGTGACCTCGCAGAGTTTCTTCCCTGCGATGACCAAGATCGTGGGGACGCTCGGCTCCAAATCACGGTCGGTGGAGGTGATCTCTGCCTGCCTCAAGGCCGGCATGTCAGGTATGCCTCGTCTTCCTCCCAGCTTCCGGTGCTGCCTCGATCGGAGCTTGCTGCTTCGCATCACTCAGCCATTTGGTGTTTTGGGTCATCGGCACTGCAATGAGAATGTATGTCTGACCGTGTTCTTCTTGTGGCAGTGGCGCGATTTGACTTCTCGTGGGGAGACGTCGATTATCATCAGGAGACCCTGGAAAATCTCAAGGCAGCTATTAAGAGCACCAAAAAGTTCTGCGCAGTAAGTCTTTGGTTGTTAGCCACCTAAACTTTACGGATTTCTACTTGCCGGTTGCACACTATTTTTCATCTTAGCTACTAGCGTCCTTCTTTGCCTTTTGCCATGTAGTTTGCGCTTAATTTCTCTATTGCGTATTCTGCTGGAAGATGAAAGCGCTGATAGCATTTTATATTTGATGTGCTAAAATTCGCTCAGCAACCGTAGGCTGATAACCGTATCCTTTTATCTTTCTCTACTTGTTTGTTCTCTTTTGCATCTGTATGATCATGAGACTATCTGCAAATTGGGATCCGACTGAGCGTTTTCCCATTATATAGTCCATTTTTGTTGAATGAGGTGTAATTAACAATACCTTTGCTTGTTTTCCAGGTCATGTTAGATACTGTGGGTCCAGAGTTACAGGTTGTGAACAAAAGTGAGAAGGCCATCTCGCTTGAGGCTGATACTTTGGTTGTTTTAACGCCAGATCAGGAGCAGGAAGCATCATCCCAGCTGTTGCCTATAAACTTTAGTAATTTGTCAAAGGCAAGCAGGAACCATCTTGAACTCGCTGTCTTCATCAATATCAATGATTTTCTTTTTTAATTTCACACCCATTTTAGTCCGCACCATATTATTGCTAACAGGTTTTCACTAGTATTGTATTAATTGAATTAAGAAAATTTACCGAAATGAGACATATAGATGAACCAGACAAGGTGAGTCGATTAGGATTAATGGTGTGAAGCCAGAACTCAAAAGAACTAATAAAACCTTGATCTACCAGATAGCATAAGTGTGATTTGAACTCCAAATTTGTAATAATAAGCAACAAACTTCATATATAAGTGTGATTTGAACTCCAAGTTTGTAACTATAAGAAACAAACTTCATATATAAGTTTGCTTTGAACTCCAAATTTGTAACTTTAAACAATGAACTTCGATTATTTTTTGCAGGCAGTGAAGCCAGGAGACACAATATTTATTGGCCAATACTTGTTTACTGGAAGTGAAACTACTTCTGTTTGGTTGGAGGTATGGCTTTGGAATGCTTACATGATATAACCTTGATTGACTGATAGCTGACTTGAAAACTAATTATATCAGCTATCAAAGGGAATGAACTAACGTGGCTTGATTTGGAACAGTAGCCTTAAGTAGGAATTTGTATATTTAAGCTTGCCAAGCTTTCTTATGTTTATTACTTTTTATTCAAGTTATTGAGGCTCCGTGGTAGCTAAGTTTATTTTTTTTGCTTCTGTGTGTGTTTGTGTTTGTTCAGGTTGCTGAGTTGAAAGGAGATGATGTGGTCTGCAAAATAAAAAACACTGCTACTCTGACTGGGTCACTGTTCACACTTCATATATCTCAAATCCGTGTTGACTTGCCAACACTTACTGAAGCTGACAAAAGTGTAAGAAACATCTGCATGACACTCTAACCAGTGTTGCTTTTTGAGCATACTAATAAGTTATCCTGCTGTTCTTTCATGCGTAGAACTCATTGATTCTTCAATTGCTTTTTTGACCATGTAGATGTTGAGATGCATTATGTAGCAACTATCAAAAGCAGTTATAAAGAAGCTTCGTCACAAACAAAATGCTGCATAAAAATGTGAAATATATAATGCTAAAGTGAAAAAAAGAAGGGTTGTGTTTGGAGTAAGATCTGAAATAGAATTAGCATTCCTCTACTCAATCAGTCTGGCATTTATTACTTTGATATTTTTTCAATTAAGGTCTCCTGAAACCTACCAAAGGATGGGTCTTGTATCTTCAATTCACAATTTTTATCAAACTGAGTTTTGTCAGCTGCTAGACATGGGTTTATCAATTCCTCAGATTGATGTATATAGTGGTTGGTAATGTTCATTTCTCACATTTCTACTTTTCTATAGATTACACCTTGATCATTACCGGTGATCTCTTGAGTGAGAGAAGGTTTGTTTTTTGGCAAGTTGCTTGAGAGGCTTTAATCATATTCCAAGTGTGTTTCATGATTTGGCTACTAGAGTCAACCAGTGCTCAAATTTTTTTTGCGTCCACTACATAATGATGTTGCCTCTTTAACTTTGTTGTGTGCTCCTCTAGATGAAACTTTTTGATTTCAACACATATATTTAGTATATTGAACAAAGAGCATGTTGTTATATTCATCATTTAAACCAAGATGCTAACCATAGGAAGACAAATTATCTTTTAAGAAATTCAGGTTCTGGTTTGCTGGTACTATTTCTGATTACATATACTGTCAAGTGTGTTTAAGAAGTTTGTTATCCCATTCAACATATGGTCTATACCGCAGGTAATAAGTACATGGGGTGTCCGCAACAAAATCGATTTCCTTTCATTATCTTATACAAGGCATGCAGAAGATGTTCGGCAAGTAAGCTATTTCAGTCATATTCATCACATTTGTTCCTCTTCCTATATTCAATCTATAAGTTCATTAAGGTGTACAGCCCTTAATTTTCCTGACCGGTTCTCAACTTGTTCAATTACCCTAGTGGTCTACAATATTCTAACTGTGATTCTCTCACTTGATGCAGGCTCGGAAATTCCTGTCGAAGTTAGGTGATCTTTACCAAACCCAAATATTTGCAAAGATTGAGAATGTAGAGGTTAGCTGCAACAGGAATTAAGTTGGTCAGAAAGTTAACCTTATAGCTTTTATAATTGTGAGTTGCAATGCTCATTTTCTTGCAGGGTCTCACACACTTTGATGAGATTCTACAAGAAGCAGATGGTGTTATTCTTTCACGTGGGAATCTCGGAATAGATCTCCCACCTGAGAAGGTTGGGAACTTTATTTAGTGGCTGGTCTTTATGTAGCTAATACTATACGGTTGATATACTTCTTGACATTCCACTAGACATAAATAAAAACTGATATTTGGCTCTGTAAAACATAATATAGTGTCATTTGAATTATGAATTTAAATTTTTAAGTCTCAATTTATTGCTTCTCATGTAGGTATCATTGCCTTGATTATTCTGGATTTGAACTTCTTCATTGATAATGACTGTTGTCTTCTCTTCTGTTTGGATCTGTAGTTGTGAAACCATTTTTCGCTTGCAAACCATGGTGTTGAATTGCACGGATAATGCACTGATTTGTGTATAGTTCTGTCTGTGTTAATCTCAGGCACTTGCAGTATAACAGGGGGAGCAATATCCAATATAATGGATGTAAAAACTGCATGAAATAATTGTACACGTGGTTGTACATGTATTTCAGCTTACTTGTAAAGATTATTGTCCCACCAGGATATGAGCACTGCTACATGGGTCGGTTATGCTAGGTGTTTGTGTCTAATTGGGGTAAATTATATAAATATGCTTATTTTTTAACCGTGTGCCTTCAGTATTCCAATTGGGTTCCAATTAATGAGAAAGTAATGATTAATGAAGGAGGTAAACCACCACTTAGAGAATTACACATGTCAAGCCTCTAGAAGGATTGGAACCCATAGACTCTTCGTCATCAAGAGGGGAACTGGCATTTTGCGGCGGCCTGGTCTCCGTTCCAATTGGCGTGATAAATTATTGCGGAAGCCTGGTCTTTGACTCAATAACCGATTATTTGAACTTAGTTCTTGAAATTTCCTTGCTTCTACAGACATGGCGTCTTTGTATCTTAAAGTCATTTGGTGTGTTGTTTACAGGTTTGTGTTGTCACTGATTGGTAATACCAGTATATAATGTAAAATTTGGGACTCTGATTTTTCCCATTAGTTGAGTTCTGCTTCATCATGAAGTAATTTAGACACAACTTCTATTGGTCCATCATTCAGATGTAAACTTCCCATAAAGTCTTTCTTATTTTGTGAATATCCGATGCTTGTGGATATGAGAATAGTTATGCTTAAAAAAATAGATGTAAATGGACCGAAAATTGTTAATTTGAAATAAGATAAACTTATTAATTGTCTGATTAATGTGAAGGATGAAGTCTTTGATGCAATTCTTAGCTCTGAGTCAAATTCAGAAGAGTTCATAAATATTCAGGAGTGGGTGTTGAGTGTTGGCCATATCAATTTCATAAGAAAAACGGACCTATTAACATCTCAAGGGACAAAATCTTTTTCAGCAGATATTTTGAGGATAACAAGTGTCCATTAGAAAGTTGTTAAACAAGCAGATTGCAGATTTTTTGTACTTGTAGTTTTGCAAAGTTGACTCATTTTGATAGTTTAATATTAGGGCAGGACAAATGGCCAGGCATTCTTGTTCTGCTCTTATGGTTGTCTCCATAAAGTATCTATTTCTTTGCTTTTTTGGTTAGTACTTTGTTATCTAACCAAGATATTCAACAGGTGTTTCTATTTCAAAAGGCAGCTGTCTATAAATGTAACATGGCTGGAAAGCCAGCAGTTGTCACACGTGTGGTTGACAGCATGACCGACAACTTGAGACCAACACGTGCAGAAGCAACTGATGTGGCAAATGCGATACTGGATGGTATAGTCTGTTGCTTAAGAAATCAAGTCTTCTAAATTGTCTTGGTTATGACCAATTTTGTAGTTAAAAATTCATGCAGTTAGTGATTTGTTCATTGATAAAACTATGATTTAACAATCTTGATAATTCCCCAGGTAGTGATGCAATCCTTTTAGGTGCTGAAACTCTTCGAGGATTGTACCCTGTTGAGACTATTTCAATTGTGGGTCGAATTTGTTATGAGGTTAGCACTCTGTTCATATTCACTTTAGATCTTCTTAAATGTTTATAATAGACTGAGATAGCAAATTATGGAAGTTCATAAAATATATGGAAGATTAAGATTATGAATTGATGGATATAGCTTCCCAATATTCAACTTTCTAATTCATATAAATTTGTGACACTTTCTGTTTCTAAATTGCTTTTGCATTTGTTGATATGTTTTATGGGTAATATGATTATATGAAGCTTTTTTATCAGCCTTCTGTGCTTGGAAAAGGTTTTGCATGATTGGAGAAAGATAATCTATTATTAATCCTGGTATTAAATGTAAAGAAGAGGTTATTATGTAGCAGAAGATGAATATTCTTTTCTCTAAATTTTGCCACAAAGTAAGGTTCTGAATACCGTACCATATTGCTGTACCGATCAGTTGTCGGTATGGTACTTTCCAAGCTATACCGAGCATACCAACATATGGTACACTAAGTTGTACCAATGTACTGCCCGTATCGAGCGGTACGGTATGGTATTGCAAACCATGTCACAAAGAAAACTATTTAAACTATTTTTTCGCTGGCACAGGTCAGTACTTGATGCACATCTTATTCTGTTTGTGTTGCATGAATTAATTGCTATATTTAACATGATCACAAAAAGTACAGGAATCTGACAAATGTGTGTGGATGTCGGGACACTGAAAGGGTTTAATGTAACTGATTAGATAAAAGCTGTGACTAAACCTACAAACACTAAATCTCAGAAAAAAAAGATATTGCCAATATAGTGGTTGGAAGACTTTTCCCTTTTTGTTTGAAGTTATTTTTTCTTCTTATCTTGGATTTTGCTGCATTCTCTTGTGATCTTCTGTTTGTTTTTGCAATGTGCATTTCTCAAGTCCCTGGCGCCTGTCCTCCCTTTCTCTTCACTTTGCTTTTCTTGTTTTTTGTTCACCATAAAACTATTTTTGCAGGCAGAGAAGGTTTTCAACCAGGATTTGTACTTCAAGAAAACTGTGAAATATGTTGGAGAACCAATGACCCACCTGGAGTCCATAGCTTCATCAGCTGTATGTTTTTACCTTCTCTTGTTCCGAGTATAATCAACTACTATCCAAACAATGTACTTCTCTTGAGTTAGAAGAAAAAAAGCTTGACTCAGTGTTTTGCGATAATCATCTTTAGGTGCGTGCTGCTATTAAAGTCAAGGCTTCTGTGATAATTTGTTTCACTTCATCCGGACAAGCTGCAAGGTACTATTTCAGTTGAATGTCACTCAGATACGTAGCTTTCCTTGTTCACTGGCACATATCAAAAAGTCTTGACACGCTTGAGATTTCTCTTATGTAGGTTAATTGCAAAATATAGGCCAACTATGCCTGTACTATCTGTGGTCATCCCTCGGCTTAAAACAAACCAACTTCGGTGGAGTTTCAGTGGTGCTTTTGAAGTATGTACTCTAGTATCAATCCTTTTCTTGTTTAATGTATGCCGTACTTCAACGATCAATCGTTGTCATGCTATACCTAATATTTTGTTTCCTGTCTTCTTTTTATTTCCAGTAAATTGTAATTTTTTAATTGTGATGTCGCTATATTTTCTCGGCTCTTCTTTCTCGTATTGGTTTTCCAGATGGTTAATTTATTAGCATTTACAGCTTAGTCAACACTAATGAAAACTAATAATATTGGCAGGCTAGGCAATCGCTCATAGTTAGAGGCCTTTTTCCCATGCTTGCTGATCCTCGCCACCCTGTAAGTAAATTTTATTTCTCATCATCATCTATCTTTAATGTAATTTTTGTATATATCGATTGTGGATGATGCAGTTCTTCCAACTGATAAAATTTCTCGTGAATGACTTCAAGGATATCCTGTTTTGTTTTACTCTAACATGTTATCTACAAAGGCTGGCATTTTTCCAACCAAAAGATAGTGTTTTACATGTCCTGATGAAAGATTGATTTTTCTTTTGAACGGCTCTCTTAATTTGATTGTCATTTCTGTTTGATCTATTGTTAACTTATATATCTAGGCCAATTGCCTTATATAATCGACTAGAAACCTTAATTTCTAAGTTCTTCTAAGACAATTCGTAATTTACCATGGCCAAAGTTTTTTATTGGCGAAGGCACAGACTGAGAATTGGCAGGACCATGCCTTAGTATGTGCAATTTATTCAAGTAGTCGATACAGTCTCCTGCTAAAGGACATTGCTGAATGGACATCCAATGGTATCAATGTCATCATCATCGGCAGGACTACACGCTAATTTCATGATCCTGCTTGAGGTTGATTTTTTTTTAATATATTATAGGCTGGGGTGGGGTATCTGTAGCTAATTATGTTTTTAAAGCTCGCCTGCTGGCTTCCATTCATTTAACCGTAACACATGTAATATCTTGCCTGCTTGCTTTGTTCTTGCAGGCTGAGTCAACCAGTGCCACCAACGAGTCAGTTCTAAAGGTTGCTCTCGATCATGGCAAGGCCTCTGGTCTGATCAAGTCTCACGATCGAGTAGTTGTGTGCCAGAAAGTCGGGGATGCTTCAGTGGTGAAGATTATCGAGCTGGAAGATTGAAAAGTTGTTGGTCCGCAAAGTTCCAGCGAGCTGACTGAATGCGCTCTAATTTTGTTTTGTCGCATTTTCTTAGGGAGTCTATCAAATAAACTCTCATCCAGCAAATAGTATCTCAAATATAACCTAAATAAGCTTCAAGCGCTCCGCAATTGAGAAATTGCACTACACTAGTTTATTTTTGCTGTGTTATTTCCGCAACAGCCATTGGCATGGGATTTCTAGTTGGTTTCTTATCATCAAGTCTGTTGTGGACCAATCTCTATGTTGGAGAACTGCATGTCTCGTTTGTGTTTTACCTACCAATTTTAGCTCATCCGTATCAGACTACCATTTGCTTTCCAGTCTTGTTGCTTTTGACTATCGTGACTACCTCTTGGGAATGGAATTATATCTATCCATGACTTCCGAAAAGGTATGCACTGACTTTTTGAACTCTATGAATCAGACTCAAATTCTTTTGAGCTCCTTGTTGAATCAATCATTGACTTACAAGGAGTGTGCTATCGAGCGAGGAAGCGAGACGTGGAGTGGACATCCAATCAATCTTCAGGCACAACAACAGGTGAGTTCGTTTCGACAAAATTATTTTATTCTATTTCGTTTATGATTAGGGATTAATCCGCAAAATAAAACTTCAAATGCAAATGCCATCGCCGCTCCTCTCCCCCATGGCCGGTACAGCGGAGATAACATTCCTAATGGATCATTAATTTGAAGATGTTTGGTCACTCGCAGTACAAAATTAATCCACCGGCTGAGGAAGCAACGCAGATAGATCCAAAAGGCGTATGAACGTTAGGACTTGGTTTGCAAGACGAAACAACGATGGTTCTGCGACTCTTCCCAGAGCTAAATTAGGCGCGCGGAGTCAAACCGAAGCATCGGTCAACGTCCGAATGCTTCGCAATCTAATCTCACCGTAAGATCTTCCTGACTCGTAGCGTGTGGTCAAGATGGAGGAGCCCTCGACTCACATCAACTACGTCAACTAGAGCTTGTCCATGAGATCTACTGTAAACATCCAAATCGTCCATCTTCAGCTCGGTACGTGGACATCAACGTGGCGCAAAACCACCATTAGATCGATCTGTCACATCTAGGATTGTTCTAATACAAAACGTATTTTGATTATTTCAAGGATCATCGATTATAAATAGTATGATGCATTTTTCTCACATTTGAACATCTGATGAACTCTCGACGACAACTCCACTTCAAACTGACGTCGACAACATCTCGCCATTTCATGACAGATTCCAGTAGGTATACGTGCACTACCAAAAGCTGCCAACATATCTACGTACCTCAGTCACAATATCTCATCAGTATGAAGGCTTCTTTCAAGTATCTCCCCGTTCATTCCATCACGAGGCCTAACTCCAAATCTTTTACCTCCACGGTCAACCCTTCTCCTCCTTATAAATCCCCGCATCACCCTGCTCCTCTTCTCCCATCCTCGTTCTCTACTCGCCCCAAGATGCGAAGCTTCATATTCACCGTTGCACTGGCCATGGCCATGGCCATGACCACGTCTCATGCGTTTCCCATGGCCACCGTGGACGGGGACAAGCACGCGCCACCGTGGTTCGGAGGCTACAACCCTTTCCGTGACCGACACCGGCCGAGAGGGTTCAAGACGTGCGACGAAGTGCCGGGGATGTGCCGTGGGGCGTGGGGAAGCCCCGGGCCGGACTGCTGCGGGAGGCTGTGCGTGAACCTGAGAACGGACTTCTTCAACTGCGAGCGGTGCGGGAGGCGGTGCCGGTTCGGGGAGATGTGCTGCGGCGGCGGGTGCGTCAACGTGTTCTACGACCCCAACAACTGCGGCTTCTGCGGCAACCGGTGCAAACCCGGTGGGTTCTGCAGATACGGGATGTGCGACTACGCGTCGTAGAAGAAGGAAGTTACCCCCCGCAGTACGCGTCTTCCTCTCCTGCGCATGAGCTTCGGAAGTATAAGCGCCGAAGCTACCGCAGGAGAAGGAAGAACCTGATGGTGGTCGATACACACAAATGTAGTATTCTTGGAGTTCTTTGACGTTCGTTTGAAGTGAAGATAATTAAGACAGGAGGCCACCTTTGATTTTTTTTTTTTCTCACTTGTGAAATGTTAAAATTGTTTTTTTTTCTTTCCTATTTATTTTTGAGGTGTTAACATCAGTCACTTAATAATGGCAATCAGAGCATTGTTAAGAATTTAAATTTCTGTGGAGAAAAAAAAATGATAATTTGCATATATTCATTGGAAAATATGTGAGAGAATGGCATTTTTTAAGTGTGGTGACTTTCTACGTTAATCGAACCACAGTTTACTATTATTTCAACTATATATATATATATATATATTGTTGTTAAGATTTTAATGTGAGATGGTATTGAAAGATATGAAATTTCTCTAATACATATGGAGATTCAAAAGTGAAAAATAATTTTTTTTGTGAGATTTATGTGAGAGCACATAGAAGGAGCCTTAAGATTGAAAAGTGAGTTATTATTTTTAATAAGTTTCATTCTCATATAAAAGTGAAAAGACTTCAAATTTTCTCCATTGAGATAGGCGAATAGTACTAAATGACGTAAATATTATGCGTGGATATGTTCACTATTATTATTAATATTTTAATTAATTTTTAGTTATAAAAAAATTAAAGAATGGAGTATTATAATAATAATAATAATTAATTTTTAGTGATAAAAAAATAATTAAAGAATGGAGCAATAGGGTTTCTCTACAACTCACATGAATGCTTGGCATAACACTTGGATGACTATGCACACAAAAATATTTATATAGGGAGGGAAAAAAGTGTTGATGAAGTGAAACTACCAATCCTTGGACTTCAATTAGGTTGAGACTTTGCATGGAGAGCAAGTCAAAAGGGGTAACAAGTACTTGAAAAAGCACCATGACCAGTTTGACATTTTGACGGAGGAAAACTGCAGGAAAAATAGTCAACACCATTCGGTGCAATTCCAGCACAGATCCACAAAATGTGACCTCACTGCCCGGTTGACCGATGAAGGCTGCTGACATGGGTTGGCTTTGACTTTTAATCCAAGAAGTGAACGCATCCGCACTTTTTCCTCCAAAGACTGCCAACACCTCATGACTTTAAGCGCGCAATTCCCGCGCACACATACGAATCGACTTATTCTTAGTATTCTTTTCTCAGTAAAATTATTTTTTTTTGGGAAAAAAATACTAATTTAATTGAAGCGAAACAAAACATCACCGTTCCTATTAGTGATTGTGTTGCTTGAAAAAGAATTGATTTTTTTCATTTCATTTTTCGTCGTGTTGATCAACTTATTAATGATGTGTTTATTATGAAAAGTCATAATTTCTTTTAGGTTTATATTAATGATGTGTTTATATTATTCTGCTATTTAATATTTGAATTAGTGCGCAAAAACCTTATACCACAAAATGTATTTGCGCAAAAAACCTTATTTTGCTATTTAAGTTTCTAGTATAAATTTTTTTCTAAAAAAATTTATTTGCATGTAAAATTTTGATTTACGTCTTAATTACTTATTGATCAATATGGCATTAACCTTATACCACAAGATTACCTTAAATATCGGTTATACGGTACATGGTGAGTTTAAATCCCATTTGAGGTTTGTTGGGAAATTTGGAGTGACATCACATGCGCAGCGAAAGAACAGAAAATAAAAATCTCAGAATTTTCCACAGAAAAGAAGGCTTCATCATCGTATAAAAGTTAGTACGCAAAAACTCGTGAAATTGAAAACTACACGTATAAGAAAGATGTATTACCTAAGAAGATTATATATATCTAAAAACATACAGATCTATGGGAGAGGATGAAGAAGATCAATTGTCTTCCTCTTTAGCGGTAATCCACACGGTACGGGCTACGAAGATACTCCTCAAATTGCTACACAATCCTCCTCGTTGCGCGTAACACACAATAGAAAAAGGGCTACCCTTTCTTTCTATCCACACGTCCCAAATAGGGGCTGCGGTTGAGGAGGAGAGGGAGAGAGGAGAAAAGAAGGTGGTAGCCAAAAAAACCTAGCCCATAACCCTTTAGTTCCCTTTTATTTAAAGAGATCCCCTATCAACTTACTATAATGGATCCTACCATATTAGGTATTAGATCTCCATTCAACTACTCAAACCTCTTAGATTAGTGGGTCTCTACCCAATAATCTCTTATTAACTCTTATTAGATCTCATCCATAGGATCTAATAATTAAATGACTTATTAGATATCCAATAAGATTTAATAGATATCTCATATTAGAACCTCTACTTGTCGCAACACCTATCATATTGTTATTCATAGGTGCCCTGCAAACCAATCACGTGAGTGATGATACATGTGACTGATAAGACCCTAAGGTCTTATCGTAGAAGAAATGGAAGAAATGGGGATGCTCTGATACCAAATGATAAGACCCTAAAGTTTTATCGTAAAAAAGAAGAGAAAGGGGATGATCACTTCGAGAGGATCGGCCTCCTTGATCGCTTCGAGGGGATCGGCTCTCCTTGATCGCTTCAAGGGGATCAGCCTCCTAGGGTTTGTCAAAAGACAAAAATAGTATTTTTCATAGATTACTAAAAAGAAGCGGTTACATCCCTATTTATAGAGTTCCACCCAGAGTCCATCAGGACTTGAACTCTAATAATAAATAAATATTAAATAAACCTCTACTTGACTCTAACTGAATCAAACCGACTCAATAAATAACTGGACTAAACAGACTCAATAAACATTATTCAAAAGCTCAGAAAAAGGGTCCTAACAGTTCCTCCCTCTTCAAATCAACCTTGTCCTTAAGGCTGAGCAGCATCAATCCCGGGGAGCTTCTCTTTCAGCACTTTAGCCATAGACTATCTGCAACGCATCACAACCCGTTGATCAAGTAAGTATGGTCTCCACTTTTTGATAGTGTAAGCAACAAGTCGATCTTTCAGTGTAGTAATCGTTGCATGAAACTTCTGGCCCTATATAATCAATTTTATCTTTGAACCTTTGCTATCACAAGTGAAAATCCATCCATCAATGATCTTTACTTTGAATCTGTCATAGTCTTCAATTTGGTGGGCCAATCGATCAACAGTCTCATTGTCCATAAAATTGTTAATGCTACCAGTATCAATCAAAACTATAATAGGCTGGTGCTCTAGAGTTCCGGCAACTTTCATAGTTTGCGGGTTAGAGTAGTCGGCTAATGTATGCATTGTATGTACGGTAGGTTCAACATCTTCATTAGAATTTATACCTTCATGATCGGAGTCCACATTCTTAGCTTTCGGCTCCTCTCCAATTGGTTCAATCATCAGAAGTTGCCCTTGTTTACATCGGTGCTCCATACTCCATTTTTTATCATAGTACAAACCCCTTGCTGATCTTTCCTTGCTAATTTTTTTCTTATGTATATTTGCAAATGAGATCGCAGCTATCATAGTGCGGGGTTGACGAGCCTTAACTTCACACCGGATCTCTGGAATAAGCCCTTCAATAAATGTATCCATAAGTTGTCGGTCCGACCAATCTCTAGCTTGATTTGATAATCTTTCAAACCTACTCTGATATTCTAACATTGTAGAAGTCTGATGAATTTTGGCGACCCGGCAATCAACATTCTCATATTCGGATGGGCCAAAGCGAACAAGAAGCCCTCCTTTGAAATGCTCCCACGAAGGAACTCCGTGGAAAGTTTCATACCAATCGTACCACTGGAGTGCATCTCCCTCGAGCTGGATTGAGGCCACTTCTACCTTGGATTCTTCTGGGGTTCTGTGAAAACGGAAAAAATTTTCTGCCTTTTGGAAATGTGGATATCTATAGGGTCGGACATTGGTAGGTGCCTTTTCGGGTAATGGTGGGATCCGATGATCATGACATCTAAGAGGTGGAAGTCCGTGTGGCTCTGCAAATATATCCGCAAACTCTGTTAGCAATGATTCAATATTTCCAACGGGAATGTTCACTGTCATTTCCTTTTCAATGTTATGCAATTGCACCAAAAATCCGGTGTGTGTCTTCCGAAGGACCCGCTCCATCCGATGGCTAGTGATAGTTGTAACCTTACCTCCACGTCTTCCTTTGAGAGTCACCTGTCTTCCATTAATAAAGAACTTCATAATCAGTTTAGAAAAATTCCAGGAGACATCACCTAGAGTTGATAGCCATTCAATTCCGAGCACCACTTCATAGTCTTCCAAGGGTAATAAAAAGAAATCCACAAATAATTCTTGACCTTGCAAAATTAGTTTTATCTTTGAGCACTTGCTATCACAGGATAAGACCCTAAAGGTCTTATCGTCGCTCTGGTACCAAATGATAAGACCCTAAAGTCTTATCGTAAATAAAGAAGAAGAGAAAGAGGAGAAATGAGGATGATAATGATCGCTTCGAGGGGATCGGTCTCCTTGATCGCTTCGAGGGGATCGACCCTCCTTGATCACTTCGAGGGGATCGTTGGTGACGCTGCTCCCAGCCGCGCCACCACCGCTACCTCTCCACCGCCGCCCGCCTCCCCTTGGGTCACAGCCGCAGCCGCCGATTGTCGCCCTCCTCGCTTCGACCGAAATAGTGCAACTCACGGATTGCCCTTGTTCCTAGCCGCGTCACCACCACTTTTCCCAGCCGCATCACTGCCGCTCGATCACCAAGCCAACGACCTCTTCTCCTTGCATCCCCATCTAGATTGAGCGAGAAGGACCGCCAGCACCGCAACCGCCAGTCGCAGCTGCAGCCGTCGGTCGCAGCTACAGCCGCCGCTCGCCTTGGGTCGCAGTTGCAGCCGCCGGTTGCCGCAGAAAAAGGGTCCTAATAGTTCCTCCCTCTTCACCAACAATCGCCGAGGAGGAGAGGTCGAATGGCTTCACTGCGACGCAAGGGGAGGCGGGCGGCGGTAGTAGGGCTGGGATGGACGCTGGCAGCGTCGTCTCCTGGCCGGGGAACAGCGGCGGCAGTGGTCGTCGGCCGGGAAGTGGGGCGATGGTGGGCGTTGGCCGGAGAGCAACAGCGGCAGGTGGGCTGGCCGGAAGCAGGGGACGCAGGGGTGGCTGCAGTTCCTCTCATGTTTCTTCTTCTTTTTTTTTTTTTTTGAACGAGAAGGGGCAGCGAGGAGGTCGAGCGGTGGTCGAAGGTCGCTAGCCGGGGAAACAGCGACAACGGTAAGGCTGCGGCGGGCTGCACCAAGGATCGTTGCTCTGATACCAAATGATAAGACCCTAAAGTCTTATCGTCGCTCTGATACCAAATGATAAGACCATAAAGTCTTATCGTCAAAAAGAAGAAGAGAAAGGGAATGATAATGATCACTTCGAGGGGATCAGCCTCCTTGATCGCTTCGAGGGGATCAGCCTCCTTGATCGCTTCGAGGGGATCGACCCTCCTTGATCGCTTTGAGGGGATCGGTCCTCCTTGATCACTTCGAGGGGATCGGCCCTCCTTGATCGCTTCGAGGGGATCGGCCTCCTAGGGTTTGTCAAAAGATAGAATAATATTTTTCATAGATTACTGAAAAGAAGCAGTTACATCCCTATTTATAGAGTTCCACCTAGAGTCCATCAGGACTTGAACTCTAATAATAAATAAATATTAAATAAACTTCTACTTGACTCTAACTGAACCAAACCGACTCAATAAACAACTGGACTAAACAGACTCAATAAACATTATTCAAAAGCTCAAAAAAAGGGTCCTCACACCCACCACCACTGCCAGCCACCGTGCGGCGACCGCTGCTCGCCTCCCAGCTGCCACTCCCCCTGGCTCGGGTGAGAACGACCGCCGCCACTCCCCCTTGCTCTGCCCCCTTGTGATCGAAACAGGGCAATCCTCTTACTGCTGCGAACACTGGTTGCCACCACCGTCGCCGCTGCTGCCCAGCCAGCGACGACGCTGCTCGCCGCCCAGCCTGCCACCGTCGATTCCTATTTTCCACTGCAGCCTCAACCTCGGCAACGCCACCGCAGCCGCCCTCCAACAGCACACGCAGCAAGCTCTTGTGCGGCCGCTTCAACCTCGGCAACGCACGCACCGACTCCTCTTCTCAACCTCGCCCGCTTCAACGACACTGTCGTGTCCTCAACTGCACGTGATCCCTCGGCGTCACCAATGCCTCCTTACGTAGTGCGGTAGAGATAGAGCAACGCTGCCTTCCATCCGCATCGTCGCAACCACTGCAGCGATAGGCCCTTGGCGACGCTGCCCCCAGTTGCAGCCACATCAACGCAGTCGCCTTCCGACCCCGACGCTCTCACCCCACGCAGCGATAAAAACAGGGCAGCTACTCTTCCTCCAACGCAGCGACCGCAGCACTGCCCTTGGCGTCCACCTCCTCGGCAACTTCGCATCGACAGTGTTGATGCCCTTACCGACACCAAAAATAGAAGTTGAGATTACAGATTTGCAGTATTACGTAATGGCCACTGATAACTCGGTGAAAGCACAAATGGAAGCATTGGAAATCAGAATTGAGAACCGACCGCAAGAAACACTTAATGATTTCAAAAAGAGCATACTGGAGAGCCTTAGCAAATTTCACAAAATGGGGGCTCAACTTCTACGTTGCACAAATATGAAAATACAGGAAAAGGGCCCCAAGATTGTGACACAAATTACTCACACATGAAGATAGAATTTCGAAGATGGAAAGATGGAGATCCGACCAATTGGATCTCTAATGCAGAATTTTTTTTCCGTTTTCACAGAACCCCAGAAGAATCCAAGGTAGAAGTGGCCTTAATCCAGCTCGAGGGAGATGCACTCTAGTGGTACGATTGGTATGAAACTTTCCACGGAGTTCTTTCATGGGAGCAGTTCAAAAGAGGGCTTCTTGTTCGCTTTGGCCCATCCGAATATGAGAATATTGATTGCCAGCTCGCCAAAATTCGTCAGACTTCTACAGTGTTAGAATATCAGAGTAGGTTTGAAAGATTGTCAAATCAAGCTAGAGATTGGTCGGACCGAGAACTTCGGGATACATTTATTGAAGGGCTTATTCCAGAGATCCGGTGTGAAGTTAAGGCTCGTCAACCCCGCACTATGATAGCTGCGATCTCATTTGCAAATCTATATGAGAAAAAAATTAGCAAGGAAAGATCAGCAAGGGGTTTGTACTATGATGAAAAATGGAGTATGGAGCACCGATGTAAACAAGGGCAACTTCTGATGATTGAACCAATTGGAGAGGAGCCGAAAGCTAAGAATGTGGACTCCGATCATGAAGGTATAAATTCTAATGAAGACATTGAACCTATCATACATACAATGCATACATTAGCCGACTACTCTAACCCGCAAACTATGGAAGTTGCTGAAACTCTAGAGCATTAGCCTATTATAGTTTTGATTGATACTGGTAGCACTAACAATTTTATGGACAGTGAGATTGTTGACCGATTAGCCCACCACATTGAAGACTATGACAGATTCGAAGTAAAGATCGTTGATGGATGGATTTTCACTTGTGATAGCAAAGGTTCAAAGATAAAATTGATTATACAGGGCCAGAAGTTTCATGCAACGATTACTACACTGAAAGACCGACCTGTTGCTTACACTATCAAAAAGTGGAGACTATACTTACTTGATCAACGGGTTGTGATGCGTTGCAGATAGTCTATGGCTAGTGTTGAAAGAGAAGCTCCCTGAGATTGATGCTGCTCAGCCTTGAGGACAAGGCTGATTTAAAGAGGGAGGAACTGTTAGGACCCTTTTTCTTTTTTATTTTTTGATAGCTATGGCAGCGAGAATGCTAAGGATCATCGCTCTGATACCAAATGATAAGACCCTAAAGGTCTTATCGTCGCTCTGATACCAAATGATAAGACCCTAAAGTCTTATCGTAAAAAAGAAGAAGAGAAAGGGGAGAAATGGGGATGATAATAATCGCTTCAAGGGGATCGGCCTCCTTGATCGCTTCGAGGGGATCATCCCTTCTTGATCACTTCGAGGGGATCGACCCTCCTTGATCACTTCGAGGGGATCGAGCTCCTAGGGTTGTCCAAAGACAGAATAGTATTTTTCATAGATTACTGAAAAGAAGCAGTTACATCCCTATTTATAGAGTTCCACCCAGAGTCCATCAGGACTTGAACTCTAATAATAAATAAATATTAAATAAACCTCTACTTGACTCTAACTGAACCAAACTGACTCAATAAATAACTGGACTAAACAGACTCAATGAACATTATTCAAAAGCTCAGAAAAAGGGTCCTCACACCCACCACCACTGCCAGCCTGGACTAAACAGACTCAATAAATATCATTTGAATAATATTTATTGAGTCTATTTAGTCCAGTTGTTTATTGAGTCGGTTTGGTTCAGTTAGAGTCAAGTAGAGCGACGATCCTTGGCGCAGCCTGTCGCAGCCTTGCTTCCCTTCTTCCCCACCACCACTACAAGGCAACTCTTTCTTCACCGTTGCCGCTGCTTCTCCCCGGCCAGCGATCTTCAACCACCGCTCGACCTCCTCGCTGCCCCATCTTGTTCAAAAAAAAAAAAAAAAAAAGAAACACGAGAGGAAGAAGAAGCCGCAGCCACCCCTGCGTCCCCTGCTTCTGGCTAGCCCACCCGCCGCTACTGCTCTCCTGCCAGTGCCCACCATCGCCCCGCTTCCCGGTCGACGACCACCGCCGTAGTTGTTCCCCGGCTAGGATACGACGCTGCCAGCGTCCATCCCAGCCCTACTGCTGCCGCCTGCCTCCCCTTGGATATCAACCGCAGCCGCTTGACCTCCCCTCGTCGGTGATCGTTGGTGACGCCGCTTCCAGCCGCGCCACCACTGCTGCCTCCTTCTTGACCGCCGCACCGCCATTGCCAGCATCGCCAGTGGCTCTGGCTATGGTGCGATAGAAACAGAGCACCCTGTTTCCCATCTCCAACATCGCAACTTCCCAGCCAGTGATGATGCTCGCTGCCTTTTTCTCCACCGTCGCTGCTGCTTCTCGATCGTTCAATCACCGCCGCCCGCCTCCTAGCCACCAGTTGCCGCAGCCCTCGTTGCAATGGTTGTAGAAACAAAGCTTCCTCTGTTGCTGCAGCCCCCGTCGATCCCGGTCGCGACCCTCACTGCCTCCTTCTCCACCGCCAATGCTGCGCTCCAGCCAACGACCACCGCTGCTGCCAGCCACCGCAGCCTTCTCCTCAACCTGGCTCTGATACCAAATGATAAGACTCTAAAGTCTTATCGTAGGCTCTAATACCAAATGATAAGACCCTAAAGGTCTTATCGTCGCTCTGATACCAAATGATAAGACCCTAAGGTCTTATCGTAGAAGAAATTAAAGAAATAGGGATGCTCTGATACCAAATGATAAGACCCTAAAGTCTTATCGTAAAAAAGAAGAAGAGAAAGGGGATGATCACTTCGAGGGGATCGACCTCCTTGATCGCTTCGAGGGGATCAGACCTCCTTGATCGCTTCGAGAGGATCGGCCTCCTAGGGTTTGTCAAAAAACAAAAATAGTATTTTTCATAGATTACTGAAAAGAAACAGTTACATCCCTATTTATAGAGTTCCACCCAGAGTCCATCAGGACTTGAACTCTAATAATAAATAAATATTAAATAAACCTCTACTTGACTCTAACTAAACCAAACCGACTCAATAAACAACTGGACTAAACAGACTCAATAAACATTATTCAAAAGCTCACAAAAAGGGTCCTAACAGTCACATAATACATCTTCTTTTTTTATTATATTATTTGATATTTTATCACTTTATATTGCTTGTTATATATATATATATATATATATATATATATATATATATATATATATATATACGGTAGGGGCTACGAAGATACTCCTCAAATTGCTATACAATCCTCCTCGTTGCGCGCACCACACAATCAAAAAAGGGCTACCCCTTCTTTCTATCCACACGTCCCAAATAGGGGCTGCGGTTGAGGAGGAGAGGGAGAGAGGAGAATAGAAGGTGGTAACCAAAAAAACTTTGCCCATAACCCTTTAGTTCCCTCTTATTTAAAGAGACCCCCTATCAACTTACTATAATGGATCATACCATATTAGGTATTAGATCTCCATTCAACTATCCAAGCCTCTTAGATTAGTGGGTCTCTACCCAATAATCTCTTATTAACTCTTATTAGATCTCATACATAGGATCTAATAATTCAATGACTTATTAGATATCCAATAAGATTTAATAGATATCTCATATTAGAACCTCTACTTGTCGCAACACTTATCATATTACTATTGATAGGTGCCCTGCAAACCAATCACGTGAGTGATGATACATGTGACATAATACATATTCTTTTTTATTATATTATTTGATATTTTATCACTTTATATTGCTTGATATATATATATATATATATATATATATATATATATATATATATATATATATATATATATATATTGTGATGTCTATGGATCTGTGAAATGAGAATCGGATCGTGATGATGAGATCACGATAATGAGACCGATTCATTTTTAAACACATACCCTAAATAATCCTAATCATAGGTTACTCGAGAGGGACATCAATATAATCGGATAGACTAGTGTGCTGTATACCCATCCATATGATGGAGGCAGTTGATTTCATAGTTGCCCATGTGGGGACACTAGGGCTATAGTGCATGTTCTCATTGGAAAATGAGTTCACTGATTGATCCGCCCATGGAATACTGGATGGTTAATGATACTTCATTGTTAGACAACGATTTTGTTATTTCAGTGGTGTACCTGGTCCTTAGACTTGAGATACCAGAGATGTATTATATGAGTACTCCACTCTTTGATACTAGACTTATAGGTTTGAAAGTTCTAAATCTAGCATAGCTAGTCATTGGGAGTGGTAGTCAACCTTACGAGGGCTATTGAGTATCGATAAAGGATCATCCACTCTCGGTGTTATAAGAGGAATATCCCATGTGTTCTTGCTTAGACAAATCTCTGGTCAGGATCATTCGGATTGAGAGAGAAAAAGTTCTCCGGGAGAATCCGATTAGAGCAAGACTCGAGCAAAAACCGTATGGGTCGGATAGTATCATGCCCGGTATATGGCCTTTGGGATATTAGATAGATGAGGGGCTATAGATACATGATAACTAAGGATAGATAGGTCAAAAGGATTAGATTCCCCTGTACCGTCTAGGGGCTGCAACGTAGTGACATAGTACGTTTGTAGTCAATGAGTCGAGTGAATTATTACGAAGATAATAATTCACTGAGTCAGAAGGAGTTCTAACTAGTATGACTCACGTCTAGCTCAATATTAGGCCTAAAGGGTCACATACATATGGTAGACGTTGCGACGAGTAGAGGTAGCGGTGATCGTAACGAAGCAATGAGGGGATTAGGGTTTTATAAAAATAACAAATTTGCCCCTCTAAAATTTGAAAATGTCAACTTTTGTCATTTCTATCTAAAGTACCAAAATACTCTCATAATTTAGAAAATTCTCTACATGTCCCTAATTTTAAAAAATATTAATTAATTAAAAGGTTTAAATATATATTATTATTTATCTAGTAGTCATATATTATAATATGTATATGTGATGTATGATATTGATAGATAATCATGGACCGTGTGATGTGTGCGTACATGTGATGTAATTATTATTATTGGGGCCTGTGAGCCTCCAATTTTATTCTCATTTATTATTGGGCTTGTGTGCCTATGATTAAGTTGTAATCACATGAGGAGGCACAGCGGAAGAAGCATTGAAGTGATAGCGGGACCCACGAGGCTAAGACGGACGATCGTGATGTATGAAGATGCATCGAGATGCCGATGGAATCGATAAGGACGAGATGGACGATCACAGAGCGTGGAGATGCCCTACTGCACACGTAGATCGTGATGTGTGTGATTGGCTCGGGCCTGATCACATTAGGTTGTACTCTATGATCATCTGGTGTGATTGCTCATATGATGTATGATTGCTTATGCACCCACTAGATATGTATACATATTTGCATGCGATGTTGATGCATATTAAATATATATGTGTGTGACACGTCATATTAAGAGACCAAATCAAAATCTCCTCTCTAAATATAAGTCAGTAAACATGAGACAATTAGATTGACCCACATGGCCTTCTATCATTATAGGTAGGGACCGATTCCCGATGTAGGTTGAGTTGGTCGAGTCCCTCGAGGCTCACATATATCACGATTCGCTATCTTGTCTATGACATAGAGATGTCATCGGTGACCTGAGGATATGATATGCTTGGTCGAGTCCCTCGAGGGTATATAATCGAATCAAACTCATCTTGTAACGATGGTATTGACTTAATCAAACATCATGATTGATCGAGTCCCTTGAGACCATGGTAGTTCGGAAGCTGAATAGGATGAGAGTCATAAAGAGTTGTGATTGGCAAGAGTTGCCTACATTTACGGGCTTAGCATGATTGGTCGAGTCCCTCGAGATTACGTTAAGACGTCAATTGGATCCCGATCCCCACTAGAAGTCTATCGGAGACTTTCGTTTTACGTGCTGAGGGTGTCGTGTGACTCGCTAGAAAAATAGTGGGAGTAGAATAAGATAGAACTCCATATCTTGATTATTTATTATTTTATAAAATCTGTATGTTATTCATTTATATTGCATCTTTATTTTTAGAAAATATCACTTTCAAATCTCTTACGTTGTATACTTGATGTCAATTGTCTCACTAGTCTGAATTATACAGATTGGCTTCGGAACCTGAGAATTGTTCTCATAGCAGAGAAAATTGCATATGTCCTTGATACGGTGATGCTTACGCCCGAGGAAGGGGCAAGTGAGAATGATATCGCTCGCTACGTGAAGTACATAGATGACTCCACTCTTGCTCAGTGTTACATATTAGACTCCATGACTCCTGATTTATAGAGACAACATGAAAAGATGGATGCCAGATCCATTCTCCTTTATGTTTGTAAATTATTTGAGGAATAAGGAAGGACTCAATGATATGAGATATCCAAGAGCCTCTTCCGGGCTAGGATGATTGAGGGGACACCGGTTCAGAACTATGTCCTAAAGATGATTGAGTGGATAGAGAAACTCACATATCTAGGAATGGCCATAATGAATTTTAATATGAATAAGCTTGAGGTGACTCTCCCTGAGCTCCTCAACATGTTGAGGGAGCCAGAGAGCACTATCAAGAAAGAGAAGCCAGTTCTCTACCATGTCCTAAAGATGATTGAGTGGATAGAGAAACTCGCAGGTCTAGGAATGGTCCTAGAGGATAACTTGTGTGTGGATCTTATGCTTTAGTCCCTACCAGATTCTTTTTTACAGTTCATAATGAATTTTAATATGAACAAGCTTGAGGTGACTATCCCTGAGCTCTTCAATATATTGAGGGAGGCAGAGAGTACTATCAATAAATAGAAGCTAGTTCTTACTGGTCATAGGTGCCCAACAAGCCAATCACATGAGTGATGGCACGTGTGACTTAACACGAAATCTTTTTGCTTATTATATTTTGTCATTTATTACTTTATATTAACTATTGCATATATGCATGTATATATTGTGATGTTCTTGGATCTGTGCAATGAGAATCAGATCATGATGAGATCACGATAATGAGATCGATTAACCTTTAAACACAGATCCTGAATAATCCTGGTCATAGGTTACTCAAGAGGGACATCGTGATAACTAGACAGACTGGTGTGCTGTATACCCATCTATATGATAGATGCAGCTGGTCTCATAGTTGCTCGTGTGGGGACACTAGGGATACAGTGTTGAATCTCGTATTTTGATGATGAAACCAATTGATATGTGTTTATGTTTTAATCTGCGTTTTGAGTGACGCAGGGTGCTTCGATCAGGATGAGACAATTAAAGCAGAAAAAATCATGTTCTGCCAGAGGAAAACATGTCAGAAGATTAGACGTCGGGTCGATGGATCGATCAATGTATCGACATAAGGCTTCGGGCCATGGATTCGGGCATCGGGCTAAGAAGAGCGGATATTGCACCAAGGATATTGGAGATGCAGAGTCAACTAGCCGATTGGGCAATAGGCCGCAAGAGAGGACGATGCGTTGATGAATCGGACGAAGCGTCGAGGGACCAATGACATGTCGGACAACTTGATTAATGCTTAGTATTAATTGTCTAGATCGAAGTGTGTTTTTACATGTATAGGATTAACTACGATAGCAAGGCATAAAGCAAAATGAAGTCCCGAAATCAAGGACGTGATTACGTTGGGAGTTCGAGAGTTCGTCGGAAGTTCGGACGTTCGTCGGAAGTTCTGGAGGAACCAGCGGAGAAGTCTCGGAGCTTGCTAGAGAAGCTCATTGGAACTCGCCAAGAAGATTGTTGTGAAGTCTAGGACCTTGCCGGGAGTCCGCCAGAACATTACCGAGAGATCGTTGGAAGTTCGCCGGAAGCTCGCCGGAAGATCGCCAGAAGATAGACATAGGGACTTGTTTAGCTTAGCAATTATCTTAGAATTTCGTAGTTAGCATGTAATTGGGCTTGGATTTGGGCCAACCCAATTAGGGGCCAGCTAGGCCTATGTAAGAATTGTGTTGGGCCCAATAAGAAGCCCAAACAATGCCCCAAGAAGTCTCATTGTCATGGCATAGTCTTCGAGACTGTGTCAAGCGGTGGTACCACCAGTCTGGGCGATGGTACTGCCCAGCACTGCCCGCCAGGCGGTGGTATCGCCCAGGGTAGTGTTAGCCAAATTGACATTGGGCGGTGGTACCGCCCGTGCCGGGGGAACCCGGGATGGAAAAGTTTTAGGCTCCAAGTTTAAATCAACTTGAAGCCTATAAATACCCCTCTCATCCCTGGTTAAAGCACACAAGTATAGAGAGTCTAAAAGCAAAGAAACGCTGCTGCAATCTCTTTAGAATTCCCTCCTCTACTCTAAATGTTAGATTTCTATAAGAGAGGAGTGTGAGTGCTTGTAAGGGTTATCTCCTAAACCCAGTAAAAGGAGAAGAGGGGTGTAAAAGGTGATTGGCCTTCGCCTATTGAAGGAAGGTCTCTAGTGGACGTCGGTGACCTCGTCGGAGAAGGAAGCCAAAAGTGGATGTACGTCAAGATTGACCGAACCACTCTAAATCTCAGTTTGTATTTACATTCTGCTCTTTATCTTAACTACAAACTGCCTCCATTGCTTTACATCAACTACACTTCCGTTTGCTCTTAAGTTAAAGATCTTTTCGAAACGGTTTTCGTACGAAGTCTTTTTTGAACCGACGAAAGTTTTTTGCTGCACTAATTCACCCCCCCCCCTCTTAGTACTCTTGATCCTAACAATTAGTTTAACACGGTTTTCTACTTTGGTTTTGTTAGGATCGAGAGCACTAAGAGGGGGGGTGAATTAGTGCAGCGGAAATTTTACAGCGATTAAAACCGAAAGCTGCGTTCGTTCGATAGAAACTATTATGATGCAAAAGCTGATTCACAGTTTGTATCTAAGTGCAGTTTGCGTCTAAGCGCAGATTGCGTCTAAGCACAGTTTGCGTCTAAACACAGTTTGCGTCTAAGCGTAGTTTTGCGTCTAAGCGCAGTTTGCGTCTAAACACAGTTTGCATCTAAGCGCAGTTTTGCGTCTAAGCGCAGTTTGCGTCTAAACGCAGATTTACGTCTAAGCTCAGATTGCGTTTAAGCGCAGTTTGCGTCTGAGCGCAGTTTAGTTTGCGTCTAAACGCAGTTTTACGTTCAAAAGTAGTTTACGTCTAAAACACAGTTTTACGTCTAAGCAGAATCAAGACGTAAACGTAAACTGCAAAGAAACTTGTTCGCAGAAATCAGTTTGCAGTTATAAACAGAATCAAGACGTAAACGTAAACTGCACAGAACCTTGTTCGTAAAAGCGCGGAAGACAGTTTGCAGTTGTAAATGAAATCAAGACGTAAACGTAAACTGCACAGAACCTTGTTCGTAAAAGCGCAGAAGACAGTTTGCAGTTGTAAATGAAATCAAGACGTAAACGTAAACTGCACAGAATTCGTTCGTAAAAGCGCAGAGAGCAGAGGCTAAGTAGGAGGTTTGCAGTAATGATAAAGTGCTCAAAATAAACGCAAACCAGAGATTTAGAGTGGTTCGGTCAATCTTGACCTACTCCACTTTTGGCTTCCTCCACCGATGAGGTCACCGACGTCAACTAGAAGCCTTCCTTCAATAGGCGAAGGCCAACTACCCTCTTACAGATTCACTCCTTTTGATGGGCTTAGGAGACAACCCTTACAAATGTTTTCTCTCCTCACTTTACAACTCAAACTTGAAGAACAGAAGGAGGAGGAAAACTAGCAGTTTTGAGCTCTAAGAACCACTGAAAAGATCAAGATTTCGGCTTGAGTTCTTTCTCTCTCAGTGCTGAATGGGTGGGGTATTTATAGGCCCCAACCCAATTCAAATTTGGAGCTCAAAACGATCAAATCCCGGAATTCCGGGATCAGGCGGTTGCACCTCCTGACTGGAGAGGTTGCACCGCTTAGCAGAGCTCGAAGACCGAGCTCAGGCGGTGCCACCTCTCTGTCAGGGAGGTTGCACCGCCCAGTCTTGCTCGAAGACTAAGCCCCAGGCGGTGCCACCTCCTGGCTGGGGCGGTTGCACCTCCCAGTCTCGCTGGGAGACATAGCCTGGGCGGTGCTACCTCCTGGCTGGGGCGGTGCCACCTCTTTCACTATTTCAGCTCACTTGGTTTGGCTCCAAACTTGGCCCAAACCAGTCCGAACTTGGGCCTAATTGACCCCTACTTGGGTTATAGGATTAACACCTAATCCTAACCCTAATTAATGTGCTAACTATGATTTTAAAGACATTTTCTAAGCTATTACAAAGTCCGCAAGTCAAGACTTCTTCTGGCGAGCTTCCGGCAAACTTCCGGCGGTCTTCCGATGAACTCTCGGAAACCATTCTGCGGACTCCCGGCAAGCTCCTAGACTTCATGATTTGTTCTTAGCGAGTTCCAACGAGCTTCTTCGGCAAGCTCCGATCTTTCTCGGCGAGCTCCGCGAACTCCCAACGAACCTTCGGACTTCCGTCGAACTCTCGAACTGGCAAAAAATCCTTCGCGCTTGACTCCGACACTTTGTTTCGCTTTATGTCTTCATCGTTATCATAGTTAATCCTGCACAATTAAAACAAAACTTCGATCGAGACAATTAATCCTAAGCAATTAACCAAGTTGTCCGGCATGTCTTTGGTCCCTCGATGCTTCGTCCGATTCTTCGGCGCATCGTCCTTTCCTGCAGCCTATTGCCCAATCGGCCAGTTGACTCCGCAACTCCGATATCCTTGGCACAATACCCGCTCTTCTTGACCCGATGCCCGAGTCCACGGCCCGAAGCCTTCTGTCGATACGTCGACCGATCCACCGGCCCGACGTCCAATCTTCTAACATGTTCCTTCGGCACAACATGATTTTCCTGCTTTAATTGTCTCATCCTGATCGAAGCACCCTGCGTCACTCAAAACGCAGATTAAATCATAAACATATATCAAGGAGTTTCATCATCAAAATACGAGATTCAACAATCTCCCCCTTTTTTATGATGACAACTACTTGATGACGGAGTTAAACTTAACTCCCGAAGTTTAAACAAACTCCCCCTATCAATATGCCATATTGATAGAACCTTGAATTCAAACTGAATTCAAGTCATTGCAATATTCATCATGAATACTTGCAACACGTCAACATGAACATATGCATAAACTTATGCATCACATGTCATGTCATCAACATACTTCTCCCCCTTTGTCATCAACAAAAAGGAGAAGTATCACAATCAAGTGTTTGTGATATTGGTTCAACTCATTGCATGAAAAACATAATATCAAGTTTTATCATCATGCAGTTTTGAAGCCAAAAAATTTAGCAAATGTTACATCATGCTTAGAACATTCAAGCTATCAAGTTTTAGATATGCAAGTTTTACAGTATACAAGATAGCACTTGGTATGAAAATTAGAGATGTTCAAGATAGCAAGTTCTATATCATGCAAGCTAGCAAATTAGAGATGTTCAAGAAGGCAACTCTTGCTTCTTGAAATATGCAAATTTGTCAAGTTTTGCTAGATGTGCAAGTTAGCATTTTTGCCTCTTGAGATAGGCAAGATAGCACATATGCTTCTTTTGAGATAGCAACTTTTCGCTTCTCTTTAGACTACAAGCTAGCAATTTTTACGATATACAAGTTTCGCAATATACAAGCTAGCAAAAACTTCGAAAGCAAATGCAAGATAACTTTCTTGTGTAGGCTCATGATTATTGCTTCCTATTGTAATGTGCAGGTTGCAAGTCTTGCTTCTTGAGATATTCAAGATAGTGATTTTCAAGAAGACAATTTTTGCTTCTTGAAATAAGCAAGTTAGCAATCAAGTTTTTGCATCTTCTTGACTTGTGCAAGCTAGCTATCTCCCCCTTTGTCATTGTCAAAAAGAAAGGAAGAATACAATTTTGTAGTTCTTTTTTTCTTTTACAACGATTTCAAAATCATGACAAAGGATGAATAATCAAGTTATGAATGTCAAGACAATTTTTCATCATGAATATTTTATCATTGCATTATCATAAGTTGAAGTATTACATGCATAATATCATATCATCATTCATAATTACATTAATGTTTCAATATAGCAATTTCTTCTCAAAATGTGTAACTTAGCACTCATCATGATTTACATCATATGCAATACATCACATCATAATTAGAAAGCACAAGTATTGCATGCATAATTGCAAATCATAAATGTTTCATATCATGATGGTATCAATTTTGTCAAATTATATCCTACCATGCATGATTAATAACTCCTCATTTGTATTTCATGCATTATTTCATTTCATCTCATAAGGAATATCAAGAAAAGTTATTGGATGAGGAGATAAATATTTTATGAATACACGGAATTTGTATAAAAATCATATCATAAGTGTTTCGTGTATTCATATTATCACATGAAGCATATTATCATTTTTGAGATTCATAACATGAATAACGTTATTACTATTTCATCAAAATCAATTTGGAGATTCACACAATATCATGAAATCATTAATCTCGATAAGATGGGAAAAGCATTTTCTTTTTAAGTGATTCTTTTAACGCATCATAAAAAAAAAACTCATTCATAATTCAAGTGATTTACAAGATATCATAAATGAATTTATCACTTGTATTTCATCAAAATCGAGAACTCTAGAGATAGAAAATGATTGAAGCATTTAACATGATTGATGCATGATTCATATTTAAAGTGTATCTTATGTTGTAAATACGAATCAAGCATTTGTCAAATCTGAAATCATCCTCAAAATTACATTCAATAAATTCATGTATGACAAGCATAGATTTATTGAAAAATCAATAAGATAGAGGATTACATTTCAAGTGTTCATCAATTGTAGCATTTCATCATATAGTAAGATATCAATGCGTAAAACTGTGAAGCAAGATTTTGTTTGATATCTTGATACAGGGCATGATGTACATATTTCGAATATTTTGGCAAGTGTAGCATTGCATCACATGGTAAGATATCAGCTCGTATGATGCAAATTTTTGTTTGATATCTTGATACAGGGCATATAGCAATGATAGCAATCATATATTTCTTGGTGATGCAAGCATGGGATAATCATAGCATAGTGTTTATAGCATCAATTCATATATTTCTCCCCTTTTTTAAGTGTTTCATCTTAAGTGATCGATTTCATGTTAGTATGCCTTTTCATTTATGTCAAATGAAAACATGCATCAACGTTTAGGATCGTAAAATGAATTTCATCATAAGACCATCAATCACAAAAATCATCATGTATATCTCATGCATGAAATTGTCAATCGAAATATTTAATTTCATCATTATGCATTTCTTCAAATCAAACATGATCTTTAATCAAAATCGAGAAATAACAATGAAAATCAATGTAATGCACATTATTACTTCTTAACCATGATTTCATATTTTCAATCAAGATCATTTTATTTGTTTATCATAAAATATGCAATATTATCATTTTCGAAATTACTTAGTATGATCATAATAATTTTTTTTTTAACATGTAATTTTTAAGAAAATTAATTCTAAACTAAAAGAGAAAAATACATCATGAAAGCATCAAGTAATTTCAAAATAAATTAGGGGGATTTCGATTACCTCATCATTGTGGGCTGTTAACGCGTAGTTTGCCGCCTTGCTTTTGTTGACTTTCTCTTCTTCGGAGGAGCTCGATTCATCCCAATTTTTGTTCTTCTTCTTGCGTTTAAAGCAAGTAGTTTGATTCTTTTTGCTTTTTAATTTTCGTTTCATTTGTAGTTTAAGTTCACCATCACTTGAGCTTATGCTCGAGTGGTCTTCAAATGTTCTATGTCCCAAATCCTTCCTGTTCTTTGGAAGATTGTTTTGTTCATCATTGTCCTCATCACTTGAGTCATCGCTCAAGTGGCATTCATTTGCCCAGAGTTCCAAATCCTTCCTGTTCTTTGGAAGGTGGTTCTCAAGTTCTTTACGTGCATTGCACGTCATTTCATATGTGATCAATGAGCCAATTAGTTCTTCAAGTGGAAATTGGTTCAAGTTTTTCGATTCTTGAATAGCAGTTACTTTTGAATCCCAAGTTTTAGAAAGTGAGCGCAAAACTTTGTTAACGAGTTCAAAATCCGAAAAGCTTTTACCAAGTGATTTTAAACCATTGACGACATCCGTAAAACGGGTGTACATGTCAACAACGGTTTCGCTTGGTTTCATATGAAAAAGCTCGAAATCATGCAGTAAAATATTAACTTTCGAGTCTTTGACTCTACTAGTTCCCTCGTGCGTGATTTCAAGAGCACGCCAAATATCGAAAGCCGTTTCGCACAAAGAAACCCGATTGAACTCATTTTTGTCCAAAGCGCAAAATAAGGCATTCATAGCCTTTGCGTTTAAAAAAAATACTTCTTCTCTAAATCCGACCATTCGTTCATCGGTTTAGAGGGAAGTTGAAAACCGTTTTCAACGATATTCCATAAATCCAGATTTAGAGAAATCAAGAAAACTCTCATTCGAGTTTTCCAATAAGTGTAGTCCAATCCGTTAAAGAACGGTGGACGAAAAACCGAAAAGCCCTCTTGAAGAGCCATTTCTCTCGGGTGTAAATCCGAAATGAGAAATACCCCGCTCTGATACCAATTGTTAGGATCGAGAGCACTAAGAGGGGGGGTGAATTAGTGCAGTGGAAATTTTACAGCGATTAAAACCGAAAGCTGCGTTCGTTCGATAGAAACTATTATGATGCAAAAGCTGATTCACAGTTTGTATCTAAGTGCAGTTTGCGTCTAAGCGCAGATTGCGTCTAAGCGCAGTTTGCGTCTAAACACAGTTTGCGTCTAAGCGTAGTTTTGCGTCTAAGCGCAGTTTGCGTCTAAACACAGTTTGCGTCTAAGCGTAGTTTTGCGTCTAAGCGCAGTTTGCGTCTAAACGCAGATTTACGTCTAAGCTCAGATTGCGTTTAAGCGCAGTTTGCGTCTGAGCGCAGTTTAGTTTGCGTCTAAACGCAGTTTTACGTTCAAAAGTAGTTTACGTCTAAAACACAGTTTTACGTCTAAGCAGAATCAAGACGTAAACGTAAACTGCAAAGAAACTTGTTCGCAGAAATCAGTTTGCAGTTATAAACAGAATCAAGACATAAACGTAAACTGCACAGAACCTTGTTCGTAAAAGCGCGGAAGACAGTTTGCAGTTGTAAATGAAATCAAGACGTAAACGTAAACTGCACAGAACCTTGTTCGTAAAAGCGCAGAAGACAGTTTGCAGTTGTAAATGAAATCAAGACGTAAACGTAAACTGCACAGAATTCGTTCGTAAAAGCGCAGAGAGCAGAGGCTAAGTAGGAGGTTTGCAGTAATGATAAAGTGCTCAAAATAAACGTAAACCAG
This sequence comes from Musa acuminata AAA Group, assembly GCF_036884655.1. Taxonomy (NCBI): domain Eukaryota; kingdom Viridiplantae; phylum Streptophyta; class Magnoliopsida; order Zingiberales; family Musaceae; genus Musa; species Musa acuminata. The sequence goes on from NC_088359.1 coordinate 9,655,403, forward strand.
AGATTTAGACTGGTTCGGTCAGTCTTGACCTACTCCACTTTTGGCTTCCTCCACCGATGAGGTCACCGACGTCAACTAGAAGCCTTCCTTCAATAGGCGAAGGCCAACTACCCTCTTACAGATTCACTCCTTTTGATGGGCTTAGGAGACAACCCTTACAAATGTTTTCTCTCCTCACTTTACAACTCAAACTTGAAGAACAGAAGGAGGAGGAAAACTAGCAGTTTTGAGCTCTAAGAACCACTGAAAAGATCAAGATTTCGGCTTGAGTTCTTTCTCTCTCAGTGCTGAATGGGTGGGGTATTTATAGGCCCCAACCCAATTCAAATTTGGAGCTCAAAACGATCAAATCCCGGAATTCCGGGATCAGGCGGTTGCACCTCCTGATTGGAGAGGTTGCACCGCCTGGCAGAGCTCGAAGACCGAGCTCAGGCGGTGCCACCTCTCTGTCAGGGAGGTTGCACCGCCCAGTCTTGCTCGAAGACTGAGCCCCAGGCGGTGCCACCTCCTGGCTGGGGCGGTTGCACCTCCCAGTCTCGCTGGGAGACATAGCTTGGGCGGTGCTACCTCCTGGCTGGGGCGGTGCCACCTCTTTCACTATTTCAGCTCACTTGGTTTGGCTCCAAACTTGGCCCAAACCAGTCCGAACTTGGGCCTAATTGACCCCTACTTGGGTTATAGGATTAACACCTAATCCTAACCCTAATTAATGTGCTAACTATGATTTTAAAGACATTTTCTAAGCTATTACAAAGTCCGCAAGTCAAGACTTCTTCTGGCGAGCTTCCGGCAAACTTCCGGCGGTCTTCCGATGAACTCTCGGAAACCATTCTGCGGACTCCCGGCAAGCTCCTAGACTTCATGATTTGTTCTTAGCGAGTTCCAACGAGCTTCTTCGGCAAGCTCCGATCTTTCTCGGCGAGCTCCACGAACTCCCAACGAACCTTCGGACTTCCGTCGAACTCTCGAACTGGCAACAAATCCTTCGCGCTTGACTCCGACACTTTGTTTCGCTTTATGTCTTCATCGTTATCATAGTTAATCCTGCACAATTAAAACAAAACTTCGATCGAGACAATTAATCCTAAGCAATTAACCAAGTTGTCCGGCATGTCATTGGTCCCTCGACGCTTCGTCCGATTCTTCGGCGCATCGTCCTTTCCTGCAGCCTATTGCCCAATCGGCCAGTTGACTTCGCAACTCCGATATCCTTGGCACAATACCCGCTCTTCTTGGCCCGATGCCCGAGTCCACGGCCCGAAGCCTTCTGTCGATACGTCGACCGATCCACCGGCCCGACGTCCAATCTTCTGACATGTTCCTTCGGCACAACATGATTTTCCTGCTTTAATTGTCTCATCCTGATCGAAGCACCCTGCGTCACTCAAAACGCAGATTAAATCATAAACATATATCAAGGAGTTTCATCATCAAAATACGAGATTCAACAGGTTTAACACCCAAATAGAAATAGCTCTTTTCGGCTTTCAAGAGGGTCACTCTCTCATTCGTCCTCCCTTTTTCAATGGGACGAACTATACTTATTGAAAAACTCGAATGAGAGTTTTCTTGCTTTCTTTGGATTTGAACTTATAGAACATTATCGAATCTGGTTCTAAAATATCTTCTCTTCCAATGAACTGTTGGAATGATATGGAGAAGAAGACATTTTCTCTAAATGTAAAGGCTATGAATGCTTTATTTTATGCTTTAGATAAAACAGAGTTTAATCGGGTTTCTTTGTGCGAAACAGCTTTCGATATTTGGCGCACTCTTGAAATCACACACAAAGGCACAAGTAGTATAAAAGATTCTAAAGTAAATTTTTTGATGCACGATTTTGAGATGTTTTGTATGGAACCAAGAGAGATTATTGGAGACATGTATACCTGTTTTACGGATGTCGTCAATAGTCTAAAAAGACTTGGTAAAAACTTTTCGAATTTTGAACTCGTTAAGAAAATATTAAGATCACTTTCTAAAACTCGTTAAGAAACAAAAGATTTAAATTTTTTTCCACTTGAAGAACTTATCGGTTCATTGATGACATATAAAATGGTGCACAATGCACATGATGAACAAAACCACTTTATAAAGAATAGGAAGGATTTGGGACATAGAACATTCGAAGACTACTCGAGCATAAGCTCAAGTGATGGTGAACTTGAACTCACTAAGAAATTTAAAAAGTTAATGAAACAAAAATTTAAGAACAAAAAGAACGAAACTACTTACTTTGAACGCAAGAACAAGAACAAAAATTGGGATGAATCGAGCTCCTCCGAAGACGAGGAGAAAATCAAGAAAGGCGAGGTGGCAAACTACGCCTTAATCGCTTTCAATGATGAGGTAATTGAAATCCCTCTAATTTACTTCAAAATTACATAATGCTTTTCATAATGTATTTTTTTCATAATTTAGTTTTAAATTAATTTTCTTAAAAATTAAATGTTTAAAAATAAAAATACAAAAATATGATCATGCTCGTAATTTTGAAAATGATAATGAAAATTACATGTTTTATATTAATGTAATAAAATGTTAGATATAAATCTAATGATTGTACACCTAGTAAGATTAATCTTATGTATGTGCTTCAGAAGCAAGAATGTGTATTTTGATGATTTCCATATTGTTTTTCAATGATGATGCATGACTTTTGTATGGAAGGCTTGATATTTTTTTATGAACTTTGTCTTTGTTTTTCAAACATGATGTATGGTTTTGACATAAGAACAAAAATTTAAGCATGCTAATATAAAGTCAATCATATAAATTAAAACTAAAGAAGTTTTAGATATCTATAAGAATCATTCAAAATTATGTTCAATGAAACCTTGCTTGATGTTGTAATAAAAATATTAAAGTTTTGATACCATGATTTGACGATTTTATGCATGAGATTTTAAAGTTATACATGATGATTTTTGTGAGTTATTGGTCTTGATGGTTTTTATGACGAAATTCATTTTTCGATCCTAAACGTTGAAGCACATTTTTATTTGGCATAAATGAAATAAATCACATGAATTTAAACAACTAAAAAGAGAAAAGCATTGTTCTTGAAAATTCTTTTTCTCTATCTTATTGATTTGTATGAATCTCTTAAAAATGATTTTGATTTGACGATTTGAATGAGTTTTATTCAAATCATGATCTTGATCTCTTGAAATTATTTGAGATTTTTTTTAATCATGATCTCTTTTTTGTACTCCTATATTTTCTTTTACCATTTACTAAAGAGGAGAACTATAAAACTAACTATGATCTTGATAATTATGTTTTGAAACTTTATGTAAATCAAGATTGTTCACCATAACTTCTTGCATTTTATTAAAAAAATTATTTATGAATCATGTCTTTTGGTATTTACGTAGTGTTATCTTTCATGACATGATTTCCTTGTATTTATGACTTGTATGGCTTGAAATGTTTTGTAATGATGCATGCAACACTTATGCTTTTATTGTGATGACATGTGTGATGCATATGATATGTATCATGATCAAAATGTTGATAAATGCTTAATGTTTTAGTATAATGTATAATATGTTCATTATGATGAATGATTTATTTTTCAGTATCGTGCATGAAAAATGAAATGTAAGGTTTTGAAATTGTGCATGTTTTAATTTAAAAATATAATGATGCACAAATAAGAACAATTACATACCTTCGTCATAATTTGAAAATTGATGGGTCTTCCCTTCTTTTTGATAATGACAAAGGGGGAGCAAGAATTTCTAGCGTGGACATCATGAAAAGAGGCAAACTAGCTTGCTTGCACAATTTAAGAAGAAAGCAAAAATTACACTTCTCAAAAGAGAAGAAATTGCTATCTTGAACATCACCAATAATTGCTAGCTTGAAATCTCAAGAAAATACAAAAATGTGTTATCTTGCCTATCTCAAGATGCTAAACATACTATACTTGCACTTTGCAATGGAAGCAAAATTGTGAGCTCAAACATTGCAAAGGAAGCAAAAATTTACTAGCTTGTAACTTGAATATTTCAAGAAGCAAGAGTTGCTTTATTGAACATCTCAAAACTGCTAGCTTGCATATTCTAAAGTATTGTAAACTTGGCTAACTTGTATGTTGGAGAACTTGCTAAATTTTCTAGCTTACAAATTGTATGATGATAAAATTTGATATTATGTTTTTCATGCAATGAGTTGAACTTGTATTTCTAAACACATAAGAGTTGGAACTTCTCCTTTTTGTTGATGACAAAGGGGGAGAAGTATGTTGATGACATGCATGATTTGATCATGACATGTTGCTTGGATTTTCGAATCTAAGAGTTTCTATCAATAAGCCATATTGATAGGGGGAGTTTGTTTAAACTTCGGGAGTTAAGGTTAACTCCGTCGTCGATTGGTTATCATCATCAAAAAGGGGGAGATTGTTGAATCTCGTATTTTGATGATGAAACCAATTGATATGTATTTATGTTTTAATCTGTGTTTTGAGTGATGCAGGGTGCTTCGATCAAGATGAGACAATTAAAACAGGAAAAATCATGTTCTGCTGGAGGAAAACATATTAGAAGATTGGATGTCGGGTTGGTGGATCGGTCGACGTATTGACAGAAGGCTTCGGACCGTGGATTCGGGCATCGGGCCAAAAAGAGCGGATATTGCGCCAAGGATATTGGAGTTACGGAGTCAACTGATCGATTGGGCAATAGGCCGCAAGAGAGGACGATGCGCCGAAGAATCGGATGAAGCGTCGAGGGACCAATGACATGCCGGATAACTTGATTAATGCTTAGTATTAATTATCTAGATCAAAGTGTGTTTTTATATATGTAGGATTAACTACGATAGCAAGGCATAAAGCAAAATGAAGTCCCGAAGTCAAGGACGCGATTACGTTGGGAGTTCGAGAGTTCGTCAGAAGTCCGGACATTCGTTAGAAGTCCGGACGTTCGTCAGAAGTTCTGGAGGAACCAGTAGAGAAGTCTCGGAGCTTGCCAGAGAAGCTCATCGGAACTCGCCAAGAAGATCATCGTGAAGTCCAGGAGCTTGCTAGGAGTTCGCCGGAACATTGCCGAGAGATCATCAGAAGTTCGCCGGAAGATCGCTGGAAGATAGACATAGGGACTTGTTTAGTTTAGCAAATGTCTTAGGATTTCGTAGTTAGCATACAATTGGGCTTGGATTTGGGCCAACCTAATTAGGGGCCAGCTAGGCCCATGTAAGAACTATGTTGGGCCCAATAAGAAGCCCAAATAATGCCTCAAGAAGTCTCACCGTCGTGGCACAGTCTCCGAGACTATGTCAGGCGATGGTACCGCTAGTCTGGGAAATTGTACCGGCCTTGGCAGGGTGGCAGGCGGTGGTACCGCCCAGCACTGACCCCCAGGCGATGGTATCGCTAGATCTAGGTGGTGGTATTGCCCAGGACAATGTCAGCCAGATTGACACTGGGCGGTGGTATTGCCCGTGCCCGGGGAACCCGAGATGGGAAAGTTTTAGGATCCAAGTTTGAATCAACTTAAAGCTTATAAATACCCCTCTCATCCCTGGTTAAAGCACACAAGCACAGAGAGTCTAAAAGCAAAGAAACACTGTTGTAATCTCTTTAGAATTCCCTCCTCTACTCTAAGTGTTAGATTTTTATAAGAGAGGAGTGTGAGTGCTTGTAAGGGTTATCTCCTAAACTCGGTAAAAGAAGAAGAGGGGTGTAAAAGGTGATTGGCCTTCACCTATTGAAGGATGGTCTCTAGTGGATGTCGGTGACATCGTCGGAGGAGGAAGCCAAAAGTGGATGTAGGTCAAGATAGACCGAACCACTCTAAATCTCGGTTTGCATTTACATTCTGCTCTTTATCTTAACTGCAAACTGCCTCCATTGCTTTACATCAACTATACTTCCGTTTGCACTCAAGTTAAAGATCTTTTCGAAACGGTTTTCATGCGAAGTCTTTTTTGAACCGACGAAAGTTTTCCGCTGCACTAATTCACCCCCCCACCCCCCCCCCCCCCCCTCCTTTAGTGATCTTGATCCTAACATACAGTACAGGTGCTCATTGGAGAATGAGTTCACTGATTGATCCACTTATGAAATGCTGGATGGTTGATGATGCCTAATTGTCAGACATCGATTCTGTAGTCCTAGTGGTGTAGTTGGTCCTTAGACTTGAGATACCAAGGATGTCTTGTATGAGTGCTCCACTCTTTGATACCGGACTTATAGGTTTGAATGTCCCAGATCTAGTACAACTGGTCATTGGGAGTGGCAGGCGACCTTACGAGGGCTATTGAGTGTCGATAGAGGATCATCCACTCTCGACATCATGAGAGGAATATCTCATGTGTTCTTGCTCAGACAAATTCCTGGCCAGGGTTATTCAGATTGAGAGAGAAAGAGTTCTCTGGGAGAATCCGATTAGAGCGATACTCGAGAAGAAACCGTATGGGTTTGACAGCACCATGCCCGATATATGGTCTCTAGGATATTAGATGGATGAGGGACTATATGTATACGATAATTGAGGACAGATATGCCCAATGGATTGGATTCCCCTATATTGTCTGGGGACTACGGCGTAGTGACCTATATGCCCAATGCAGTCGATGAGTCGAGTGAATTATTATAGAGATAATAATTCACTGAGTCAAAAGGAGTTCTGACAGGCATGACTCATGGCCAGCTCGATATTGGGCCTAGAGGGTCACACACATATGGTAGGCATTGTAATGAGTAGAGGTTCGGATATGAGATATCCGCCGGAGCCCCTATCTTATTGGATATCCAATAAGCCCCTGAATTATTGGATCCCATGGACGAGATCCAATAAGAGCCCATGAGAGATCCAATACCCAAAAAGGGAGGATCCATTAGGGTTTGACAAGGGACCTCTATAAATAGGAGGGATTCAGTGGTTCATAGGCTAGAGCCTTTGCTTGCCTCTCCTATTCTCCTCCCCCTCTCCACCTCAGAGCAGGCCTAGAGTTTTGAGGAGCGTCGTCGTAGCCCTGCTGTGTGGATCACCACTAGAGAGGAGGACACTTGACCTCCTTCACCCTCTCCTAGAGATCTGCATGGAAACAGGGATATACGATCTCCCCAAGTAACATAATCTATTCTATATGTAGTTTGTTCATGGATTTTTTCGTACCAATCTTCGCACGACGACGAACATCTCCTTGGGAAATTGGAGATTTTGTTTTCTTGTTCTTCCGCAGCACATGTGATGTCGCCCTAAGATTTCCCAACAATTCTTTATACTATTGAGACCAGAAAGAAAAAGATGGCAGAAAAGTCTCTTAAAAAGGACATGGGCAGACCGGGCAAAGCAAATGTTGCTAAGAAAGACCCGACAAAGGATAAAGGCTAATGTAAGAAAATCTAGGGGCAATATTGCTAGTCATAGGTGCCCTATAAGCTAATCACAAGAGTGATGACACGTGTGACTTGACACATAGTCTTTTTATTTATTATTATTTGATATTTTATCACTTTATATTACCTATTTCTTGAGTAAATTGTGATATCCATGGATTTGTGCAATGAGAATCGGATTATGATGAGATCACAAAAATGAGACCGATTCGTCTTTAAACACAAATCCTAAATAATCCCCGTCATTGGTTACTCGAGAGGGACATCGAGATAACCGGACAGACTAGCGTGCTATATACCCATCTATATGATGGATGCAATTGGTCTCATAGTTGCTCGTGTGGGGACACTAGAGGCTTGGGTAGTTAGATGGAGATCTAATACCCAATAGGGCAGGATCCATTAGGGTTAAGTTGATAGGAGACCTCTATAAATGGGAAGGAATCGGTGTTTCATAGGCTAGAGCCATTTTGGATTGCCTCTCATATTCTCCTCCCCTTCTCCACCTCAGACAGTAGGCCTGGAGACTAGAGGAGTATCGTCGCAGCCCTGTTATGTGGATCACCGCTATTGAGGAGGGCGCTTAACCTCCTTCACCTTCTTCTAGAGATCAGGAAGGATTCAAGGATATACAATCTCCCTAAGTAACATAATCTTTAATATACGTAGTTTTTTATTTCGTTGATTTTGCGCACCAATCTTCACATGACGACGAACACATATTTGAGAATTGGGGATTTTATTTTTTATATTCTTCCGCAGCGCATGTGATGTTGCCCCTAGATTTTCCTATAGTGGTATCAGAGCCAGGTTGCTCGTAAGAACGATTGGTTTTGAATTGCTTGTGTTGTGTTTTGGAGAAGCTTTTGACGTAAAAAATTGTTAACGCAAAAGTGAGAAAGGGCAGCAACTGTTGTTGCACTTGCTGCCCTTGTAGATGGCAGCTCTACCATCTGCATGCGTGCAGGCGCCTACAACGGCAGCACAATGCAGGCGCACATATAGGCGCACGTGCAGACGTTGTGCCTGCAGGCACAATGCCCGCAAGAGGGGGGCGCCGCCCGCATGCGAGGCGCCTACAGACACTGCACTCGTGGGCACAACGCCTACGAGCGAGCTGCCCACAGGCAGGGACGACGCCCCCGCCCCCCGCCCCCCGCCGTAGGGGGCCACCGCCTACAGGGTAGCGGCAGCCACAACAAGCAAGGGGAGAAACAAAGGATTAGGATTTTTTGACAAAAGATTGTTTTGCCCCTCATAAGTTTAGAAATTCTGAATCTATCCTTTCTGTCTAAATTACCAAAATGCCCTTCATAATTCAAAAAATTTCCTATATATCCTCAGTTTCAGAAAATATTAATTAATTAAAAATTTTAATTGATTATTATTTTTATTATTACCTAGTAGTCTTATATGATGATGATGTGTACATGTGATGTATGATATGTAGACAGATGATCGTGGATCGTGTGATGATGTATACTTGTGATTATTATTATTGGGGCTTGCGAGTCTCTATTTTATTTTTCGTTTATTATCGTGCCTGCGTGCCCATGATTAAGTTGTAATCACACGAGGAGGCGCAGCGAGAGCGTGGAAGCGATAGCGGGACCCACGAGGCTGAGACGGATGATTGCGATGCATAGAGATGCACCGTTGCACATATAGATCTTGATGTGAGTGATTAGGCCCACTAGCTCAGGCCTGATCACATTAGGATGTGGTCTATGATCATCTGATGTAATTGCTCATGTGATGTGTGATTGCTTATACACTTACTAGATATGTATATATATTTACATGCGATGTAGATATATATTAAATATATATGTGTGTGACACATTACATTAGGAGACTAAATTAAAATCCCCTCTCTCGACAATATTAAGTCGGTAAACATAAGGCAATTAGATTGACCCATGTGGCCTTCCATTGTTATAGGTAGAGACTGATTCTCGGTGTAGGTTAAGTTGGTCGAGTCCCTCGAGGCTCACCTATATTACGATTCACTATCTTGCCTACGACATAGAGATGTCACCGGTGACCTGAGGACATGGTATGCTTGGTCGAGTCCCTCAAGGGCATATCATCGAATCAGACTCATCTTGAAACGATGATGTTGACTTAATCAAACATCATGGTTGGTCGAGTCCCTCGAGACCATGGTGATTTAGAGGCCAAATAGGATGGGAATAACAAGGAGTTGTGATCGACAATAGTTGTCTACCTTTTGGGCTTAGTGTGATTGGTCGAATCTCTCGAGGTTACACTAAGACGTTGATTGGATCCTGATCCCCACTAGAAGTCTACCGGAGTCTTCCATTTCACGTGCTGAGGGTGTTGCGTGACTCGCCAATAAAATAGTGGGAGCAAATTAAGATAGAAGTCCATATCTTAATTGTGTATTTTTGTAAAATCTGCATATTATTTATTTTTGCTGCATCTTTATTTTCAAAAAATATCATTTTCAAATCCCTTACGTGGCATACTTGATGTCAACTGCCTCACTGGTCCAAATTATACGGATTGGCTCTGCAACTTGAGAATTATTCTCACGGCGGAGAAAATCTTGTATGTCTTTGATACAGTGATGCCTACCCCCAAGGAAGGGGCAAGCAAAGATGAGATTGCTTGCTACGTGAAGTATATTGATGACTCCACTCTTACTCAATGTTTCATGTTGGCCTACATGACTCTTGAGTTACAGAGACAACATGAAAAGATGGATGCTAGATCCATTCTCACATATGTTCGTAAACTGTTTGAGGAACAGGGAAGGACTCAGCGATATGATATATCGAAGAGCCTCTTTCGCGCTAGGATGACTGAGGGGACACCGGTTCAGAACTATGTCCTAAAGATGACTGAGTGGATAGAGAAACTCACATGTCTAGGAATTATTATAATAAATTTTAATATGAACAAGCTTGAGGTGACTCTCCCTGAGCTCCTCAATATGTTAAGGGAGGCAGAGAGCACTATCAAAAAAGAGAAGCCAATTCTCTATACTGGTGAGACAAAAAGAAAAGGAAACTAGAAAAGTCCTTGAAGAAGGGCAAGGGCAAGAGCAAACTGGGTAAAGCAAAGTTTGCTAAAAAAGACCCGACAAAGGACAAAGGCCAATGCTTCCACCGCGACAAAGATGAGCACTGGAAAAGGAACTGCAAAGAGTACCATGCAAAGAGGGCGAAATAGAAACTTGGAGAAGTTTTAGGTACATTCATGATCAATCTCCATTTATCAGACTCTTATGATAATACATGGGTATTAGATACCGGTAGTGCTTATCATATTTGCAATTCATTATAGGTTCTAGCAAGACCTAGGAGATTGGAGAGAGGCAAGATGGACCTCAAGATGGGCAATAGAGCAAAAATTACTGTAGTAGTGTTGGCGAGGTCGCCCTACATTTGTCTGGTGAAGCTATTATTGCATTGGATGCATGCTATTTTATTCCTTTTATTATTAAAAATATTATTTCAATTTTATGTTTGATAGTTAGTGGATATAAATTAGTTTTTGAGAATAATGTTTGTTCAATATTATTAGATAATGAGATCATCACAAGAGGAATATTGTATAATGGTTTGTTTATACTAGACACTGCTCCACATATCATGAATATGTAAGTGTGTCCAAGAGGAAACGAGATGATGTGAACAGTGCATATATGTGACATTGTAGGCTAGGTCACATCCATGAGGGAAGGATTCAGAAGTTATTAAATGATGGATATCTAGATCCATTCGACTATGAGTCATATGCAACTTGTGAGCCTTGCCTTCATGAAAAACTGATCAACTCTCCTTTTAGTGGAACTGAATAGAGAGCTACTGAGCTACTGGAACTCATACATAGTGATGTATATGGACCCATGTCAACTCATGCCATAGGTGGTTACTTCTACTTTATTACTTTTACTAATGATTTCTCAAGGTATGGACATGTGTACTTGATGAAGTACAAGTCCAAGGCCTTTGAGAAATTCAGAGAGTATAAGAATGAAGTGGAGAACCAGATTGGAAAGAGTATCAAGACTCTTCGATTAGATCGAGGACGTGAGTACTTGAGTACATAGTTCACCCCATTTCTCAAGGACAATGAGATTCTATCTCAATGGACACCTCCTTATACACCTCAGCTCAATGATGTATTTGAAAGGGATTATATATTGTTAGACATGGTGCAGCCCATGATAAGTTTCGCTGACCTACCTATCTCATTCTAGGGATACACCATATAGACCATAGCTTACTTTCTGAATATAGTTCCAACTAAGTTGGTAGTGTCTACACCATATGAGATATGAAAAGGAAAGAAACCTAATCTTAAGGTTATTAAGATTTGGGGCTGCCCTGCCTATGTTAAAAGCCCGATAAATTAGAATCGAGGACGGAGTGGTGCAAGTTCATGGGATAACCCAAGAAAATTTGTGTGTATTATTTCTATTATCCCGAGGACCAAAAGGTCTTTGTAGCTAAGCAAGCAATATTCCTTGAGAAGGAACACATTCTTGGAGGAGATAGTGGGAGCATGATAGACTTGAGCGAGCTTGGATAATCTAGCTCATGCACCACTCCACAGCTTGAGTTTATTTAGGTACCTAGCACACAAGTTTCAACTTTACGTAGGTCCGATAGAATATCCCATTCTCCTGAGAGATATGTGGGACATATTAGAGGAGAGGATATTGAAGATATTGATCATAAGACCGATGAGGAAGCTATTATGAGTATAGACTCCGGGAAGTGGCAAAAAGCCATGAATTGATGATGCACCTAAGGGTATTGTACCCATCGGTTTCAAATGGATCTTTAAGAAGAAGATCGGAATAGATGAAAAAGTAGAGACCTATAAAGCAAGGCTAGTGGCTAAGGGGTATCATCAAAGGCAAGGTGTTGACTATGACAAAACCTTCTCACTCGTAGCCATGCTAAAATCCATCCAAATTCTATTAGCTATTGCAACACACTATGATTATGAAATCTGGCAGATAGACTTGAAAATTGTATTTCTCAATGACAACCTCGAGGAGGAGGCATATATGATACAACCAGAGAGATTCATTTCTAAGGACTGCCTAGATAAGGTATGTAGGTTGCTTAGGTCCATTTATGGACTAAAGCAAGCTTCCCGAAGTTGGAACATAAGATTTGATGAGGCAATCAGATCTTATGACTTCGTTAAGAACAAAGATGAGCCTTGTGTGTATAAGAATGTAAGTGGGAGCGCTATTATATTCTTGGTGTTATATATGGATGACATCCTGATCATTGAGAATGATGTAAGAATGCTATATACAGTAAAGACTTGATTATCTAGACACTTCTCCATTAAGGACTTAGGGGAAACATCCTATATCTTGGGGATTTAGATCTATAGAGATAGATCCACGAGGATGCTTGGCTTATCCCAGTCCAGGTACATAGACACCATTGTTAAAAGGTTTGAAATAAAAAATTCTAAGAGAGATCTGATACCGATGAGACATGGGATATCGCTTTCTAGGAGTATATCCCAAAAGACTCCTAATGAAAAGGCGAATATGGATAGGACACCATATGCCTCAGCGATATGCTCTATCATGTATGTCATGCTATGTACCAGGCCTGATATAGCACATGCTTTGAGTGTCACGAGAAGGTATCAAGCGGATCCAAGCTTGGAGCACTAGAAAGCAGTAAAGTGTATCCTTAAGTACTTGAGAAGGACTAAAGATCTTTTACTAGTACATGAAGGTAGTAGCCTCAAGATTGAAGGCTACATGAACTCGAGTTTCTAATCTGATATCGATGATAGCAAGTCAAATTTGAGGTATGTGTATACCCTGAATGGAGAAACAGTATGGTGGAAGAGTTCCAAGCAAGATACTACTGCTGACTTGACCATAGAGGCGAAGTACATTGTTGCAGTAGAGGCAGCAAAAGAGAGAGTCTGGATGAAGAAGTTCATCACAGATCCGGAAGTCGTGCCAAGCAACGAGGAGCTGATTCTCTTATATTGTGACAATAACGAGGCGATTGCTCAAGCGAAGGAACCTAGGTCTCATCATAAATATTCTGAGTAGGTTCCACCTGATCAGAGAGATCGTGACCCGAGGAGATGTAGGAGTGGAAAGAGTTCCATCCGAAGATAATATTACAGATCCACTAACAAAGCCATTGTCTCAGATTGTCTTTGAGCATCACAGGGGTCTGATGGAGATCAGACACATAGATGTTTGGCTTTAGGTCAAGTGAGAGATTGCTAGTCATAGGTGCCCTACAAACCAATCACATGGGTGATGACACGTGTGACATGGCACACAGTCTTTTTATTTATTATTATTTGATATTTTATCATTTTATATTGTCTATTGCTCGAGTATATTGTGATATCTATGGATTTATGCAATGAGAATCAGATCGTGATGAGATCACAATAATGAGACCGATTTGGCTTTAAACACAAATCCTAAATAATCCCGATCATAAGTTACTCGAGAGGGACATTGAGATACCGGACATACTAGTTTACTGTATATCCGTCCATACGATGGATGCAGTTGGTCTCATAGCTGCTCGTGTGGGGACACTAGGGATACAATACATGTGCTCATTGGAGAATGAGTTCACTGATTGATCCGCTTACGGAATGCTGGATGGTTGATGATGCCTATTATTAGACAGCGATTCTATAGTCTCAGTTGTGTATCTGGTCCTTAGACTTGATACACCAAGGATGTCCTATATGAGTACTCCAGTCTTTGATACCAGACTTATAGGTCTGGAGATTCCAAATCTAGCATAGCCGGTCATCGGAAGTGGTAGCCAATCATACGAGGACTATTGAGTGTTGATAGAGGATCATCCACTCTCGGTGTCATGAGAGAAATATCCCATGTATTCTTGTTCAGACAAATATATGGCCAGAGTCATTCGGATTAAAAGAGAAAGAGATCTCTAGGAGAATCCGATTAGAGTGAGACTCAAGTAGAAACCATATGAGTCTGACAACACCATACCCTATATACGGTTTTTGAGATATTAGATGAATGAGGGACTATAGGTACATGATAATTGAGGGTAGACAGGTCCAATGGATTAGATTCCCCGATATCGTTTGGGGACTACGGCGTAGTGCCATAGTACGTCCACAGTCGATGAGTCGAGTGAATTATTATGGAGATAATAATTTACTGAGCCAGAAGGAGTTCTAACAAGTTTGACTCATGGCCAGCTCAATATTAGGCCTAGAGCGTCACACACATATGGTAGGCGTTACGATGAGTAGAGGTTCGGATATAAGATATCCGTCAGAGCCCCTATCTTATTGGATATCCAATAAGCCCCTAAATTATTGGATCCTATAGATGAGATTCAATAAGAGCCAATGAGAGGTTATTAGATAGAGATTCACTAATCTAAGAGGCTTGGGTAGTTGGATAAAGATCCAATACCCAATAGGGTAGGATCCATTAGGGTTAAGTTGACAAGGGACCTCTATAAATAGGAGAGAATAAGTGGTTAATAGGCTAGAGCCTTTTTGGGTTGCCTCTCATATTCTCCTCCCCCTCTCCACCTCAGATATCAGACTTGAAAACTGGAGGAGTATTGTCACAACGCTGTTGTGTAGATCACCGCTAGAGAGGAGAGCGTTTGACCTCCTTCACCCTCTTCTAGAGATCAGTAAGGATTCAAGGATATACGATCTCCCTAGGTAATACAATATTTAATATACGTAGTTTTTTGTTTCGTGAATTTTGCACACCAATCTTCGCATGACAACGAACACATTTTTGAGAATTTGGGATTTTATTTTTTTTATGTTCTTCTACTGTGCTTGTGATGTTGCCCCTAGATTTCCCTACAGATATCATATGGGCAACGGAAGAATAGAAAATAAAAAACCCAAATTTCCTAAAAGGTGTTCATTGTCATGTGAATATTGGTGTGTAAAAACTCGTAAAACTTAAATCCACGTGTGAGATAGTTGTGTTTTACCTAGAGAGATTGTATATCCCTTAATCCATATGGATCTATAGGAGAGGATGAAGGAGGTCAAGCGTCCTCCTCTCTCATAGGGCTATGACGACACTCCTCAAATCACTGCCCCAAAACTCCACACCTGCTATCTGAGGAGGAGAAGAGGAGAGAAGAATAGGAGGTGAAAATCAAGAAGCCTCTAGCTTATGGGTTTTTAGTTTGCTCCTATTTATAGAGGTCCCTTGTCTACTTAACCTTAATGGATCCTGCCTATTGGGTATTGGATCTTCATCCAACTACCCAAGCCTATTGAATTAATGGATCTCTATCCAATAATCTCTCATTGGCTCTTATTGGATCTCATTCATAGGATCCAATAATTTAGGGGCTTACTGGATATCCAATAAGATAGGAGCTCCTGCGGATATCTCATATCTAAATCTCTACTCGTCGCAATACCTGTCATATGTGTGTGACCCTCTAGGCCCAATATCGAGCTAGCCGAGAGTTATATATGTCAGAACTCTTTCTAGCTCAGTAAATTATTATCTCCAAAATAATTCACTCGACTCATTGATTGCGGACGTATTAGGACATTGCATCGTAGTCCCCAAACGATATAGGGGAATCTAATCCATTAGACTTATCTATCCTTAATTATCATGTATTTATAGTTCATCATCCATCTAATACCCTAGAGACTGTATATTTGGCATGGTACTATTAGACCCATACAATTTCTACTAGAGTTTTGCTCTAATTGGATTCATCTGGAGAACTCTTTCTCTCTCAATTCGAATGACCCTGACTAGGGATTTGTCTAAGTAATAATACATAAGATATTCCTCTTATGACACTAAGAGTGAATGATCTTCTATCAACACTCAATAGTTCTTGTAAGATTGATTGCCACTCCCAATGACCAATTATATTAGATCTGAAACTTACAAGCCTATAAGTCTAGTATAAAGGAGTTGAGTACTCATACGGGATATCCTTGGTGTCTTAGGTCTAAGGACTAGATACACCACTAGGATGACGGAATCACTATCTAATAATAAGGCATCATCAACCATCCAGCATTCTATGAGTGGAGTAATCAGTGAACTCATTCTCTAATGAGAACCTGCACTGTAACCCTAGTGTCCCCATACGAGCAGCTATGAAACCAGCTACCTCCATCATATGGACGGGTATACAGTACACCAGTTTGTTCAGTTATCTAGATGTCCCTCTCTAGTAACCTTTGACCATAATTATTTAGGATCTGTGTTTAAAGGTGAATCGGTCTCATTATTATGATCTCATCACGATCCGATTCCCATTGCACAGATCCATGGACATCACAATATATATATATACATATATGAAACAAGCAATATAAAGTAATAAAATACCAAAATATAATAAACAAAAAGAATGCATATCATGTCATATGTGCCATTATTTACGTGATTGGCTTGTAGGGCACCTATGACTAGCAACCAGTACTTCCACTATGGTAAAGATGGGCACTAGAAGAGGAACTGTAAAGAGTACCTTACAGAGAGTGTAAAATAGAAGCTTGGAGAAGCTCCAAGTATATTCATGATTAGTCTCCATTTGTTAGACTCTTATGATAACACATGAGTAATGGATATTGGTAATCCTTATTATATTTGTAATTCGTTGTAAGTTCTAGTAAGACCTAGGAGATTGGCGAGAGGCGAAATGGATCTCTAGTCAATGAAGCAAAAGTTGCTATAGTAGTTGTTGGCGAGGTCACCATATATCTGCCTAGTGGAGCTATTATTGCATTGGATGCATGCTATTTTGTTCCTTCTATTAACGAAAATATTATTTCCATTTCATGTTTGATAGTTAGTAGATATAATTTAGTTTTTGAAACCAATGGTTGTTCAATATTATTATATGATGAGATCATCAAGAGGGGAACATTATATAATGGTTTGTTTATGCTAGAAACTGCTCCATATATCATGAATGTAAGTGTGTCCAAGAGGAAACGAGATGAGATGAATAGTGTATATTTATGACATTTTAGACTAGGTCACATCAATGAGGTAAGGATTCAAAAGGTGCTAAAGGATGAATATCTAGATTCATTCGAGTATGAGTCATATGCAACTTGCGAGCCTTGTATTCATGGAAAATTGACCAACTCTCCATTTAGTGGAATAAGAGAGAGAGAGTCATTGAGCTGTTAGAACTCATAAATAGTGATGTATATGGTCCCATTGTAACTCATGCCATAAGTGGTTACTCCTACTTTATTACTTTTATTCATGATTTCTCAAGGTATGGACGTGTACTTGATGAAGTATAAGTCGGAGGCCTTTGAGAAATTCAAAAAGTATAAGAATGATGTGGAGAACCAGACTGGAAAGAGTATCAAGACACTTTGATCAGATCGAGGAGGTGAGTACTCGAGTACAGAGTTCACCCAGTTCCTCAAGGACTATGGGACTCCATCCCAATAGACACCTCCTTATACACCTCAACTCAATGATATAACTAAAATGAGGAATCATACACTATTAGACATGGTGTGGTCCATGATAAGCTTCGCCGACCTACCCGTCTCATTTTGGGGATACGCCTTGGAGACCGCAACTTTCCTTCTGAATAGAGTTCCAACTAAGTCAGTAGTGTCCACACCATTTGAGATATGGAAAGGGAAGAATCTAAATCTTATTGTTGTCAAGACTTGGGGATATCTTGTCCTCATTAAAAGACACAATCCCGATATGTTATGAAATCCAGTACGGAACGGTGCAAGTTTGTGGGTTACCCCAATAAAACTTATGGGTATTATTTCTATCACCCTAAGAATCAAAAGGTCTTTATAGCCAATAGAGCGATGTTCCTTGAGAAAGAACATATTCTTGGCGGAGATAGTAGGAGCATGATAGAGTTGAGTAAGGTTAAAGAACATAGCTCAAGCACCAATCCATAGCCTGAGTTTGTTCAGGTACCTAGCACATAAGTTCCAATTTTATGTAGGTCCGACAGAGTATCCCATCCTCCTTAGAAATATGTGGGATATATTAGAGGAGAGGATGTTGAGGATATTGATTCTCAAACATACGAGGAGGCTATTACCAGTATAGTCTCTGGAAAGTGGCACGAAGCCATGAATTCTGATATGGATTTCATGTACTCCAACAAGGTTTATAACCTAGTTGATGCACCCGAGGGTATTATACCCATTGGTTGCAAGTGGATCTTCAAGAAGAAGATCGAATAGATGGAAAGGTGAGACCTATAAAGCAAAGCTATTGGCTAAGGAGTATCATCAAAAGTAATGTGTTGACTATGATGAAACCTTCTCACCCGTAGCCATGTTGAAATCTATCCGAATTATGTTGGCTATTGCAACACACTATGATTATGAGATCTGGAAAATAGACATGAAAATCATGTTCCTCAATGACAACCTTGGGGAGGAGGTGTATATGATACAGCTTGAGGGATTCGTGTCCAAGGACTGCCCAGATAAGGTGTGTAGGTTGCTATTAGGACTCTTTTTCTGAGCTTTTGAATAATGTTTATTGAATCTGTTTAGTCCAGTTGTTTATTGAGTCGGTTTGGTTCAGTTTGAGTCAAGTAGAGGTTTATTTAATATTTATTTATTATTAGAGTTCAAGTCCTGATGGACTTTGGGTGGAACTCTATAAATAGGGATGTAACTGCTTCTTTTCAGTAATCTATGAAAAATACTATTCTATCTTTGGACAACCCTAGGAGGCCGATCCCCTCGAAGTGATCAAAGAGGGTCGATCCCCTCGAAGTGATCAAGGAGGGCCGATCCCCTCGAAGCGATCAAGGAGGCCGATCCCCTCGAAGCGATCATTATCATCCCCATTTCTCCCATTTCTCTTCTTCTTTTTTACGATAAGACTTTAGGGTCTTATCATTTGGTATCAGAGCGATGATAAGACCTTTAGGGTCTTATCATTTGGTATCAGAGCAGCGATCTTTGGCATTCTCGTTGCAACAAAGCTATCCAAAAAAAAAAAATAAAACAAAACGAAGAAAGAAAGAAAGAAAGAAAAAAGAAAGAAGAAGAAGTAGCAACCGCAGCCACGCACCCCTGCTTACCCTGCGTCCGGCCAGCCCACCAGGCACCCGTCGCTACTCTCCGGCCAGCAACCGACTTTGCCCCACTTCCGGCCAGAGTCCACCGGCTCCTCCCACCCGAGCCACCACCGTTGCCAGGAGACGACACTGCCAGCGTCCCACTCCGCCGCAGCCCTGCTCCTCTTCTCTACTACCGCTGCAAGGCAACTCCTTCTCCACCGTCGTCGTTGCTTCCCGGCTGATCGATCACCGCCGCCTACCTCCCAACCGCAACCGTAGGAGCATGATAGAGTTGAGTAAGGTTAAAAAACATAGCTCAAGCACCAATCCATAGCCTGAGTTTGTTCAGGTACCTAGCACATAAGTTCCAATTTTACGTAGGTCCGACAAAGTATCCCATCCTCCTTAGAGATATGTGGGATATATTAGAGGAGATGATGTTGAGGATATTGATTCTCAAACATACGAGGAGGCTATTATCAGTATAGTCTCTGGAAAGTGGCACGAAGCCATGAATTCTGATATGGATTCCATGTACTCCAACAAGGTTTATAACCTAGTTGATGCACCCGAGGGTATTATACCCATTGGTTGCAAGTGGATCTTCAAGAAGAAGATCGAATAGATGGAAAGGTGAGACCTATAAAGTAAAGCTAGTGGTTAAGGAGTATCATCAAAAGTAATGTGTTGACTATGATGAAACCTTCTCATCCGTAGCCATGTTGAAATCTATCCGAATTCTGTTGGCTATTGCAACACACTATGATTATGAGATCTAGAAAATAGACATGAAAATCATGTTCCTCAACGACAACCTTGGGGAGGAGGTGTATATGATACAGCTTGAGGGATTCGTGTCCAAGGACTGCCCAGATAAGGTGTGTAGGTTGCTGTTAGGACCCTTTTTCTGAGCTTTTGAATAATGTTTATTGAATCTGTTTAGTCCAGTTGTTTATTGAGTCGGTTTGGTTCAATTAGAGTCAAGTAGAGGTTTATTTAATATTTATTTATTATTAGAGTTCAAGTCCTGATGGACTTTGGGTGGAACTCTATAAATAGGGATGTAACTGCTTCTTTTCAGTAATCTATGAAAAATACGATTCTGTCTTTGGACAACCCTAGGAGGCCGATCCCCTCGAAGTGATCAAGGAGGGTCGATCCCCTCGAAGTGATCAAGGAGGGCCGATCCCCTTGAAGCGATCAAGGAGGCCGATCCCCTCGAAGCGATCATTATCATCCCCATTTCTCCCCTTTCTCTTCTTCTTTTTTACGATAAGACTTTAGGGTCTTATCATTTGGTATCAGAGCGACGATAAGACCTTTAGGGTCTTATCATTTGGTATCAGAGCAGCGATCTTTGGCGTTCTCGTTGCAACAAAGCTATCCAAAAAAAAAAAAAAACGAAATGAAGAAAGAAAGAAAGAAAAAAGAAAGAAGAAGAAGTAGCAACCGCAGCCATGCACCCCTGCTTCCCCTGCGTCCGGCCAGCCCACCCGGCGGCCGTCGCTACTCTCCGGCCAGCAACCGACTCTACCCCACTTCCTGCCAGAGTCCACCGCCTCCTCCTACCCGAGCCACCACCGCTGCCAGGAGACGACACTGCCAGCATCCCACTCCACCGCAGCCCTGCTCCTCTTCTCTACTACCGCTGCAAGGCAACTCCTTCTCCACCGTCGTCGTTGCTTCCCGGCTGATCGATCACCGCCGCCTACCTCCCAACCACAACCCTAGCCATGCCCCCCACCCCCCCCACACCCCCCCCCCTCCCCCTTGGGTCATAGCCGTAGTAGCGGCCGGTTACCGCAGGCCCTCGTTGCAGCGATTGCAGAAATAGAGCTTCCTCTGTTGCCACAGCCCCTCGTCGATCGCAGCCGCGCCTCGAGCGCCGTCGCCTTCCAGCCGACCCACCACCACTACCAACCACCGTGCGGCGACCGCTGCTCGCCTCCCAACCGCCGCTCCCCCTGGCTCGGGCAAGAATGACCGCCGCCACTCCCCCTTGCTCTGCCCCCTTGTGACCGAGAAACAAGGCAATCCTCTTGCTGCTGCGAACGCCGGTTGCCACCACCGTCGCCATTGCTGCTCAGCCAGCGACGACGTCGCTCGCCGCCCAGCCTGCCATGACTGCTGCTGCCAGCCACCGCAGCCTTCACCTCAACCCCCTCGATCTGCACCGTTGCTGCAGCCCCCTGCTCTGCATCTTTGCCGCAGCCGCCGGTTGCCACCACTACAGCCTCAACCCCGGTCGCTTCCACGCCACCTCCCTATTGTTCTGCCTCCGCTGCTACAGTTGTTGGTTGGCATCACCGTAGCCTCAACCCGGCTGCTCGGTGATTGCTTCCTTGGGTCACAACAGTCGCAACCGTTGCCTTTCAGCCTCGGCGCTCTCATCTCACATAGTGACAAAAACACAGGGCAGCAACTCTTCCTCCATCGCAGCCACCGCAGCGGCGAGTCCTTGCCGGCACTGCCCCCAACCACATCACCATCATTGCCTCCCAACCCTCAACAGCAGCGATCCCTCCACGCAGCGACTACAACAAGCATCGTTGCCTCTCACCAGCGCCTCCTTCCGCAGTGTGACAGAAACAGAGCAACGCTGCCTTCCATCCGTGCCATCGCAACCATCACAGCGGTGAGCCCTTGGCGGTGCTGCCCTAGCCGCACCACCATCGCTGCCTCCAAGCCCTCAGCAACAGCGATCCCTCTACGCAGTGACCGCAACAAGCATCGCTGCTTCCCATGCAGCGACTGTAGCTACATCCCCGCATCCTCGCAGCAACCCTTCATTCCCATAGTGTTGCCATCGACTGCGTCACAATAGCAGCACCGAATAGGGCAGTGATTGATGCCTTTGACCAACACCAAAAATAGGAGTTGAGATTACAAATTTGCAGTCTTACGAAATGGCCACCGATAACTCGGTGAAAGCACAAATGGAAGCATTGGAGATTAGAATTGAGAACCGGTTACAAGAAGTACTTAATGATTTCAAAAAGGACTTACTGGGGAGTCTTAGTAAATTTCAACAATGTGGGAGCTCAAGTTCTACATTGCACAGATCTGGAAATACTAGAAAAGAGCCCCAAGATTGTGACATAATCTACTCATACATGAAGGTG
Source organism: Musa acuminata AAA Group (assembly GCF_036884655.1). Lineage (NCBI taxonomy): Eukaryota > Viridiplantae > Streptophyta > Magnoliopsida > Zingiberales > Musaceae > Musa > Musa acuminata. The sequence goes on from NC_088359.1 coordinate 9,677,920, forward strand.
GATGGACAGCTCTAAAAAATTTGTCAGACTTCTACAATGTTGGAATCTCATAGTAGGTTTGAAAGATTATCAAATCAAGCTAGAGATTGGTCGGAACGATAACTTCTGGATACATTTATTGAAGGTCTTATTCCAGAGATCCGGTGTGAAGTTAAGGCTCATCAACCTCGCACTATGATAGTTGCAATCTCATTCGCACATCTACATGAGAAAAAAATCAATAGAGAAAATCATGGAAACAGAAGTGACAATAACCAGATGATTAGTAAGCCACTGGCCCCATCTATTCCCAACCAAAGCCTTGACACCCGAAGACTAACCCAAGAAGAACTCAATGAAAGATCAACAAAAGGTTTGTACTATGATGAAAAATGGAGTATGGAGCACCGATGTAAACAAGGGCAACTTCTAATGATTGAGCTAATTAGAGAGGAACCAGAAGTAAAAGAGTTGGACTCCAATCATAAAGATATGAAAACTGATGAAGATATTGAAGCCATCACACATACAATGCATGCATTGGCTAGCTACACTAACCCACAAACTATGAAAATCAGAGGAATTTTGAAGCATCAACCTATCACTATTTTGATTGATACAGATAGCACTAATAATTTTATGGACAGGAAAGTTACAGCCCAGTTAGCCCACCACATTGAAGGTTGTGATATATTCGAAGTTGATGGATAGATTTTAACTTATGATAGCAAAGGCTAGAAATTTCTTGCAACGATTACTACACTGAAAGATCGACCTATTGCTTACACTGTCAAAAAGTGGAGACCATACTTACTTGATCAACAGGTTGTGATGCGTTACAGATAGTCTATGGCTAAAGTGCTGAAAGAGAAGCTCCCCGAGATTGATGCTGCTCAACCTTGAGGACAAGGCTGATTTGAAGAGGGAGGAACTGTTAGGACCCTTTTTCCGAGCTTTTGAATAATGTTTATTGAGTCTGTTTAATCCAGTTGTTTATTGAGTCGGTTTGGTTTAGTTAGAGTCAAGTAGAGGTTTATTTAATATTTATTTATTATTAGAGTTTAAGTCCTAATGGACTTTGGGTGGAACTCTATAAATAGGGATGTAACTGCTTCTTTTCAGTAATCTATGAAAAATACTATTCTGCCTTTGGATAACCCTAGGAGGTCGATCCCCTCAAAGTGATCAAGGAGGGTCAATCCCCTCGAAGTGATCAAGGAGGGCCGATCCCCTCGAAGCGATCAAGGAGGCCGATCCCCTCGAAACGATCATTATCATCCCCATTTCTCCCCTTTCTCTTCTTCTTTTTTACGATAAGACTTTAGGGTCTTATCATTTGGTATCAGAGCGACGATAAGACCTTTAGGGTCTTATCAGTTACTTAGGTCTATTTATGGACTGAAGCAAGCTTTCCAAAGTTGGAACATAAGATTTGATGAGGCGATCAGATCTTATGACTTCGTTAAGAACGAAGATGAGCCTTATGTTTACAGAAAGGTAAGTGGGAGCACTATCACTTTCTTGGTGTTATATGTGGATAACATCCTGATCATTATGAATGATATAGAAATGCTATCCACAGCAAAGGCTTGGTTATCTAGACACTTCTCTATAAAAGACTTAGGGGAAGCATCCTATATCTTGGGGATTCAGATCTATAGAGATATATCTAAGATGATGCTTGGCTTGTCTTTGTTCAGATACATAGACACCATTGTCAAAAGGTTTGGCATGGAAAATTTCAAAAGAGGTATCATACTGATGAGACATGGGATATCGCTTTCTAGGAGTATGTCCCTAAAGACTCCTAAAGAAAGGACAAACATGGATAGGATATCCTATGCCTTAGTGATAGGGTCTATCATGTCAATCATGCTATGTACTAGGCCTAATATAGCGCATGCTCTGAGTATCACGAGTGGGTATTAGGCAGATCCCGACTTGGAGCACTAGAAAGCAATAAAGTATATCCTTAAGTACTTGAGAAGGACTAAGGATCTTTTACTAGTATATGGAGGTAGTAGCCTTAGGGTTAAAGTCTACACAGACTCGAGTTTCCAGTCCGATATCGATTATAGCAAGTCTAATTCGGGGTATGTGTTCACCCTAAATGGAGGAGTAATATATTGGAAGAGTTCCAAACAAGATACTATTGCTGGCTCCACCACAGAGGCAGAGAACATTGCTGCAGTAGAGGCAGCAAAGGAGGGAGTCCAGATGAAGAAGTTTATTACAAATCTAGGAGTCGTACTGAGCAGCGAGGAGCCAATTTTCTTATATTGTGACAATAACGGGGCGATTGTTCAAACGAAAGAAGCTAGGTTTCATCAGAAGTTTAAGCACATTCTGAGGAGGTTCCATCTAATCAGAGAGTGTTGAATCTCAGATTTTGATGATGAAACCAATTGATAGTGTTTATGATTTGATCTGCATTTTGAATGACGCAGGAAGCTTTGATTAGGGAGAGACAATTAAAGCAAAAAGAATCATGTTGAGCCGGAGTGGAACATGTCAGAAGATTGGATATCGAGTTGGAGGACCGGTCGACGTATCGACAGAAGGCTTCGAGCCATGAGTTCAAGCATCGGGCCAAGAAGAGTGAAAATTATGCTAAGAAAATTGGAGTTGCAGAGGTCAACTAGCCGATTGGGCAATAGGCCGCAAGAGAGGACGGTGCGCCAAAGAATCAGACGAAGCATTGAGGGACCAATGACATGTCGGACAACTTGATTAATGCTTAGTACTAATTATCTAGATTGAAGTGTGTTTTACATATGCAGGATTAACTATGATAGTAAAGCATGTAGCAAAATGAAGTCTCGGAGTTAAGGACGCGATTTCGCTAGGAGTTCGAGAGTTCATCGGAAGTCCAGACGTTCGTCGGAAGTTCTGTCAGAACCAGCCGAGAAGTCTCGGAGCTTGCCAGAGAAGCTCATCGAAACTCACCAAGAAGATCATCATGAAGTCCAGGAGCTTGCCGAGAGTCCGCCGGAACATTGCCGAGAGATCGTCGGAAGTTCGCCGAAAGATCGCCGGAAGCTCGCTGGAAGAATAGACTTACGAACTTATTTAGCTCAGATTATATCTTAGATTTTATAGTTAGCATGTAATTGGGTTTGATTTTGGGCCAACCCAATTAGGGGCCAGCTAGGCCCATGTAAGGACTGTGTTGGGCCTAATAATAGGCCCAAACAGTGCCCCAAGAAGTCTCACCGTCGTGGCATAGTCTTCGAGATTGTGTCAAGCGGTGGTACCGCTAGTCTGGGCGGTTGTACCACCCCTGACAGGGTGCTAGGCGGTGGTACCGCTAGTCTAAGCGGTGGTACCACCCAGCACTGCCCCCCAGGTGGTGGTACCATCAGACTTGGGTGGTGGTACCGCCCAGGGCAGTGTCAGTGTCAGACTGACACTGGGCGATGGTATCGCCCAACGCAAGCAGCGGTACCGCCCATGCCCAAGGAACCCAGGATGAGAAAGTTTTAGGCTCCAAGTTTGAATCAACTTGAAGCCTATAAATACCCCTCTCATCCCTGGTTAACATATACAAGCACAAAAAGTTTAAAAAGTGAAGAATTGTTGTAGAAATCTATTGTAAGAATCCTCCTCTAGTCTAAGTGTTAGAATTCTGTTTAGAGAGGAGAGTGAGTGCCTGTAAGGGTTATCTCCTAAACTCGTGAAATGGAGAAGAGGGGTGTAAAAGGTGATTGGCCTTCGCTTATTGAAGGAAGGCCTCTAGTGGATGCTGGTGACCTCATCGGAGGAGGAAGCCGAAAGTGGATGTAGGTCACGTTGACCAAACCACTCTAAAAATTTGGTTTGCATTTTTATTGTTGCCATTTACATATTGCAAACTATTTTACTTAGTCACTATGCTTCTATATGCTTTTAAGTTAAGTTTCCGAAATCATTTTCAACGTAAACAGATTTTATTATACGAAAGTTTTTTAAGACGTGATTTTACCGCTGCACTAATTCACCCCCCCCCCCCCCCCCTCTTAGTGCTGACCTCTTGATCCTAACAGGTTTTACATGAATGCCCCTTTCAATAAAATTCAATTAGGACTCTCCTAGCTAGAGTCCTAATAGACCCTCCCTCTTCAAATCAGCCTTATCCTCGAGGCTGACGATCCATGAATTCTGGGAATTTAATCTTCAAGTCATCATAGTTCTCCCAAGTGGCATCTTATGCTGGTAGGTTCGCCTACTGTATTAGCACTTCAGTAGTGGGTCGTCATCTAGTCATGATCCGTCGATCAATAATAGCACTCGGTTGGGTCTGGAGTTCTCCTTGGTTTGTCATATTTGGTATATGGCTTTAGGCTATCTCGTTTTGTCCCAGCTTGAGCTTTAAACATGGCACAGGGAAGACTGAATGGATTCGGGAGCTAGCGGGTAAGTCCAATTTGTATGCTAACGCTCTGATGCGCTCCAAAATTTGGTAGGGTCCATAGAATCAAGGTGAAAGCTTCATAAATGTTCTGGTCTGGATTGATATTTGCTTGTATGGCTGGAGCTGTAGGAAGACCCAATCTCCTACTGAAAATTCTCTTTCACTTTTGTGTTAATCATATTGTTGTTTCATCCTTGCTTAGGCTACAGTGAGATTATCTTTTAGTAACTTCAGTATTTTATCTCTATCTTATAGTTCCCTATCTACTTGTTCTACTTTAGAGGTGCCCAACACATATTTTGGGATCATAGGGGAGGTCGGCCATACATAGCCTCATAGGGAATACATTTTGTGGATAAATGATAAGTTGTATTATACCACCACTCGGCCCAGGGAAGCCACTTTGTCCATTCTTTTGGTCGGTCATCGGTGAAACATCTAAGGTATGTCTCCAACCACCTGTTCACCACTTCAGTCTGGCCGTCAGTTTGTGGGTGATATGCCATACTCATTTTCAATTTAGTGCCCTGCATTTGGAATAACTCTATCCAAAATCTACTTGTGAAGACCTTATCACAATCACTTACAATAGATTTTGGCATCCAATGCAATTTTACAATATTCTCCATAAAGATTCGAGCAATACTAGAAGCAATGTAGGAATTACGAACGGTGTAAAAGCGAGCATACTTTATAAGGTGATTAACCACGACAAGAATTATACTTTTTTCTTATGACAAGGGAAGCCCTTTGATGAAGTCTATTAATATATCAGTCCATATTGAGTCCGAGACAGGTAGAGGCTGCAGCTTTCCCGAGCTTGCCACAGTCTCGCTTTTATGTCGTTGACATACTTCACATTGTGCCACAAATTTAGCAATAATATTTTTCATCCCTACCCAATAAAAATTTTGCTTATTTCTCTTATAGGTTCTAAGGAACCCAAAGTGTTTGGCCATAGGTGTGGAATGCATCTTTTGAAGGATGGTCTTTATGCAAGTAGAATTTGGCACAAGCACAATGCGTCCCTTATAGTGCAATTCTTTTGACTCCCAACTGTAATGAGTCACGGAGCTTGGTGCTTCTTCCAATTTTTTTATGATCTTATTAGTCTCTGGATCTTCCTATCATTCCCTCTTAATATCCTCAAGGAAGTCACTGGTCGAAAGTAAAACGACCAAAAATTCAGCTTGCTTGGGTAGCCGCGAAAGCGCATCTGCAACAACATTCTCTTTCCCCTTTTCGTAAGTTATTTCATAATCATATCCAATAAGCTTTGTTACCCATTTTTGCTACTCGGGGAAAGATATCTTCTACTCCAAGAAATATTTTAGGCTTTTATAGTAGGTCTTGATTTGAAAATGTCACCCGATCAAGTACGGTCTCCATTTAGTCACTACATGCACAATCGCGAGCATCTCCTTGTCATAAATAGTCATCTTGAGATGGGAAAGAGATAATGCCTTAATAGTATAAGTGAGGGGGCAGCCATCTTGTATTAGTACAGCACCAATTCTGACTCTAGAGGCATCGGCTTCAATAACAAAAGTCTTGCCGAAGTCAGGTAGCGCTAGTAAGGGCGTTATCATCATTGTGGCTTTAAGTTCATCGAAGGCGGTGATGATTTTGTCCGACCATTAGAAAGCATCTTTCTTCAGCAAGGAAGTAAGGGGTGTACTGATCTTTCCATAGTTTTTCATGAACTTGCAGTAGTAGCCTATTAAACCAAGAAAGTTGCGTAGCGATTTTATGTTCCTCTGGGTTGACCAGTTTCTGCATTGCTTCAATTTTGGAGGGGTCCATCGCCACACCTTCCTCTGATATGATATGCCAAAGATATTCTACCTTCTGTTAAATAAAGCTATACTTTGATTTTTTGACAAAAAGAACATGTTCTCACAAAATCGTTAAAACAAGTCATAAGTGCTGAAAATGACTTTCAAGATAAGGGCTGTAAATAAGGATATCGTCGAAGAAAACTAGCACAAACTTACGAAGATAATTCCAAAAAATATCATTCATAAGGCTCTGGAAGGTGGAGGGAGCATTGGTGAGACCAAAGGGTATTCCCAAAAAATCGTAGTGGCCGTTGTGTTTGAAATTTGATTTTCGGTATGTCTTCTTCGCACACTCGTATTTGATGATACCCGAATCGAAGGTCCAGCTTTGTGAAGACTCGTGCTCCCTTTAATTCATTAAGTAATTTATCTACTACTGAAATAGGGTATTTATCCTCGATGGTTATACCATTGAGAGCTCGGTAATCAACGCACATTCGTCATGTTCCATCCTTCTTTCTTACGAGGAGCACCGGTGAAGAGTAGGGGCTGCAACTTGACCGAATAACTCCTGTTTTGAGCATCTCTTTTACAATATTTTCTATTTCATCCTTTTGGAGAAGTGGATACTAATATGGCCGAGTATTTTCTAGAGGTTTGCCCGAAAGAATCGGTATATAATGATCATGCCGACGGGTAGGAGGTAGGTTGCGTGGTTCGTCAAATATATCTGAAAATTCAGCAAGCAAAGGAAGCAGGTTTGGATCTTCAAATTCTATTGGCTCTCCCTTAGTTTGCTGCTCAAGTTATACCAAAAAGCTGCTGCATACTTTGTGCAAAACCTTCTCTATTTGTTGTGTGCAAATCATTATTACGTTGCCCCCACGTTTCCCGCGCAGTATCACCTGTTTCCTCTTACTGTAGAATTTCATAATTAGTTTCATAAATTTTTAGGAAAAATCACCTAATGTCATCAGCCATTCGATGTCAAGCATGACCTCATAATCATCAAGAGGGAGGAGGAAGAAATATGCAATTATCTCTTGATCCTGCAGTAACAGTTTCACTTGTGGGCACCTATGATCATACTTCAAAATTCATCCGTCGGCGACCTTAATATCAAACCTGCTGTAGTTCTTGATAGGTAAGGCCATCCGGACAGCAACCTTGCTATTCATAAAATTATTAGTGCTCCCGGTGTCAATAAGAATAGTGATAGGTTGTTGCTTCAGAAGTCCTCCAACTTTCATCATTTGTAGGTTCGCGTAACCGGCAAGAGCATGCATCGCAATATCGACCAATGGCTATTATTCATCTGTGACCTCTTCCTCATACTCCTGGACCTCCTCCTCCATATCTTCAAGAGGTTCAATCAGTAGGAGGCGGCCCCTTTTGCAGCGATGATCGTGGTTCCATGGCTCGTCGCAATGCCAACAAAGACCCTTTGCTGATTGGTCACATAGTTCTTCTCTTGTCAACTTTTTGGTAGTGAAGGATGGCTGAGAGCAAAAGGAGGCTTATATGCCATGGGCCTAGGAGAGATTCTCATCCTCTGAGCATCTTGGTTGAAGTCGTTCTTCTTGTATTCGGGCAAAAGAAATTACAGTTGTCATGGTACAGGGCTGCCGCTCCTTAACCTCCCCTTTTATCTCTGTCTTGAGTCCTTCGATGAATATTCTTAATAATTGAAAGTCAGTTCAATCATGAGAAAGGTAGGATAGCTTCTCAAACCTGATTTGGTACTCTTGAATCATAGAGGTTTGTCGAATCTTTGTGAGTTGTCCATCGATATTTTCATACTCCGCAGGTCCGAAACGATTCAGTAGTGTGTTCTTAAATTGATTCCACGTCGGAGCCCCATAATTGTATTCCAGTCAATTGTACCATTGATAGCATCTCCTTCAAAGTGGATGACATCAATTTCCACCATCGCATCATCCGATGTTCGGTAGCAGCGAAAGTAACATTCGGCGCGCGAAATCCACCCCGCTAGGTCTCCTTCTTCCCATCATGGGAAGTCCACCCTCATGCATAGCTGAAGCATGCCCAAGGGCTATCCCTCCTTCTCTAAAGGCCTCTCTGAACTCTCTCCTTACTGAAATTTGGTTGGACTCGGCGATTGTCCAATTCTAAATTCTGCAAACAAAGCGCGCAATTTGTCCTCCAAGCTTGATTCAAGCCGCGATTCAATCCGAGATTCCCATGCTTCAAATTTGGCATCAATTGGATCTTGAGAAGCCATAGCATATGCTTGTAGAACAGAGATATTCTTATCTTTTTTCTGATGATGAGTTAATGGCATGGGGTGGTGGATGGTTCGGAAAAATTAAGGATCATAGAAAGGTACTACAGCAGAATTTTACGTCTAAAGTATAGCAATTTGGATGTAAAAGGTCAGTAGTTTATATTAAGAATTTTTTAACAAAACTAAAGAAAAACCTTCTATTAGAAAGTGTCAAAGCTATCATAAAAATTTTATAGAGATTTGGACAGAAAAAATGTAGTAGCAAAATCAAACAAACTATGCTATGCAGTTGGAATTCTACAGTGCATCTAGCAGTTTAGATATAAAAGATCAATAGTTTATATTAAGAATTTTTTAATGAAACTAAAGGAAAATCTGCTATTAGGATGTGTCAAAGCTGTTGTACAAAATTTATAGAGATTTGGATAGAAAAAATGTAGTAGCAAGATCAAACAAATTGTGCTATGCAGTTGGAATTCTATAGTGTATCTAGCAGTACAGATGTAAAAGATTAGTAGTTTATATTGAGAAGTTTTTAACAAAACCAAAGGAAAATCTGCTGTTGGGCAGTGTCAAAGCTGTCATAAAAATTTCATAGAGATTTGGATAGAAAAAACATAGTAGCAAGATCAAATAATCTATGCTATACGGTTGGAATTCTGCAGTGCATCTTTCGTTGTAGAGATAAAAACTTTACGATAAAAATTTTATGCAGCAATATAGGAACAATTTTTTAAAATTTTTGAATAAGGATAACTAAATTGCAGTAGTAGTAAGGTAGGAAACCAGAACCTATTGCAATTCACAAGGAGATCAAAGGATGATCCGCAGTAGTGGAGATGACGACGGAATTCGGCGACGATCTTTTAAGCAATTGTAGGAATTACTTTGGGCAGCTATGGAGGACTGATGGATGGCTATGGAAGGATAGTGAGATATTAAGAACACTGCTCTGAAATCAAGTGTTAGAACCCTAGCGGATTCTATGCTTAGGGTTGATCTCTTTAGGGGATCGGCCTCCATAGAACTCTATAGGGGTTCCTTCCTCCAAGTTACTGCTCAAAAGCTGCTAAAAAGATTCATCTATTGCTTTTAAAAAAATTATAAATATATGACTATTTATAGGGTTTCTAAACCCCAACTCCTAATAGGACTCATACTCAAGACACCTACTTCTAACCAACTCCTAATAAGACTCATACTCTAAGAAGCAACCTCAACTAACCCTAACCCTAGCCGACCTCTTCACCTCTTTAATAAGGATCAGCTAGGTAGGTTTTACATGAATGCCCCTTTCAATAAAATTCAATTAGGACTCTCCTAGCTAGAGTCCTAACAATACCCTTGCTCCATCACTTAATTATTTTTTATACACTTAGTCCCTTCACTCATAGATTTCATTCGTGGATTTTTGATCCTTCATTTGATGCTCCTTTCCCATGAATCCTTCCTTACTCTTCTCATGAAAGAAAAATTTTTATGGACTTTTAGTATGTGATGATCACTTGCATGAATAACGATTTAATTTTGTATGGACATCTTGATCCTTTTAATGAATCCTTTCTCTTTGTTAAAATAGAAGCTTGATTTGATGAAACTCATTTTTTGTTTGGTATTTGACTTGGTTCAAATCTTTTCATGAATTTGGTTCTTGATGAATTCCTCCCTTACTCTTCTTCCTCTTCTTCTTATTTTTTATGATAATGAAAGAAAGAAACTTGCACATCTCAAGAAGAACCAAAAATCTTTTGCACATCTAAAGTGAAAATGTTAGCTTATCTATTTTAAAAACTAAAAGTAGTTATCATGTAAAGTTTTTGCTTACCTTCCTTTTTGGCTTGGATAAATTGGTGTGGAACTTGTTTGAATTTTTTTTAACACACTTGCATTGTTGAATGGTTCTCTTTTTGTTAATAACAAAGGGGGAGAAATATGGCAAATTGATGATAAATTGGCATTATGAATGTTTGAAATAATGTGTTAAATGTATCTTATTGTAAATGCTTGAATGTTTTGCGATTGCTTGAAATATGATTGGAATCGTCAAATATATCATAAATACTTGAAAAATATCAAAATGTATTGCATATGCATCATATGTATCATAGATACTTGAAATGTATCATTAATCCTTGAAACGTATCATGAATCCTTGAAACGTATCATAATGTGGCATGAATACTTGAAAATGTTTCATTCTTAAAATTATGTTTAATTTCGAATCAAAATGATAAATGTCTATCATTGTGACTATCACGCTTAATTTCCTACTTACAATTGATATCATGCCTTGGATCGATGAATTGTCATCTTTGAAAATTGAATCTTGCTAAATTTCATATTTGAAATTTGTATCATACTTGAAAATAATGATTGTCTATCATCATTCTATATTGAACTTAAAAATGGATGTCATACCTTGACATCATTTGTATTATGATAAATACATGGTATTACATTTTGAGATAGTAAATCATGATTGGTATCATGATGTGCATGTCGATAAGTTTAAATGCATATAACTTATCGGTTTATTGCTTGAATTCAAAGGCCTTGAATTCAAGAGTATTTTTTCTCAAGTATAGCATATAGATAGGGGGAGTTAAGGTTAATTCTATCATCAATTGATTGTCATCATAAAAAAGGAGGAGATTGTTAAATCTTGAATTTTGATGATGAAATCAATTAGTAAACTATTTGATCAAAACTATATATTGAGAAAAGTTTACAGGATTAATTACGATAGCGATCAAGGCATAAAGCAAAACGAAGTGCCAGAGTCAAGATCAAGATTTCGTTGGGAGTTCGAGAGTTGTCGGAAGTTCGGAGGTTTGTTAGAAATGCTATCGGAATTGATCAAGAAGAAGCTCATCGGAACTCGCCAAGAAGATCGTCGTGAAGTCTAGGAGCTTGCCGGAAGTCCGCTGGAAGATTGCCGAGAGATCATCAAAAGTCTATCGGAAGATCGTCGGAAGCTCGCCCGAAGAAACCTAGACTTACTAGGCTTGTTTTGTTTAGTGTATATCTTAAAAATCGTAGTTAGCACATAATTAGGGTTAGGTTTGGGATGTAATCTCATTAACCCGGTTAAGGGCCAATTGGGCTCGTAATTGGACTAGTTTAGGCCGGATTCAAGGCTCAACCAAGTTGCAGGACCTTATCTGGTGGTGGCACCACCAGACTGGGGAAGTGGAACTGCCCAGGGAGTGGTCTCCCAGGTGGTCTGGGCGGTGGTATCGCCCAGACTGAGCGGTGGTACCACCGGCAGTTATTACTGCCAAGCGGTGGTACCGCCTTGTTAGTGGTAGTACCGCCAAAGCCCAATCTCCAAGGCTCTATCAAACAGTGGTACTGCCTAGTGTCAGCTCTGTCAAGCGATAGTACCGCCAGACTGGGGGGTGGTACCACCTAGTATTAGTAGTGGTAGTACCCCGGAAACCCGGGATGAGATACTTTTTAGCTCTAATTTTGAAGTCATTGGGGCCTATAAGTACCCCACCATTTTCTACATGAAAGGGTAACAAAATGCAATCATAGTGTGAAAAAATCTTCCTAAGTGTTAGGGTGTAAAAGTGTTATAAAAGTGCAAAGAGTCCTCCCCCTCTCTCTCTTTAGCTTTGTAATCATCCAAGAAGATGTGTGAGGCTTGTAAGGGTTATCTCCTAAACTCGTGAAAAGGAGAAAGTGCTATAAAGAGGTGGTTAATCTTCGTTTATTGAATAAAGATCATTAGTGGATGTCGGTGACCTCGACGAAGGAGGAATCGGAAGTGGATGTAGGTCACAACGACCGAACCACTATAAATTTCAGTGTGTTCTTTCTTTACTGCTTATTTTCTTTACTTGTGATGCATTCTATTTTACTTCATTACAAATTATCCAATCCCCTCTTCTCTACTCACTTACAAGTTTATTCAAGTCAAACATATTCTCAAAATGGTTTTTCATAGAACTAAGAGTTTCATCATACAAAGTTTTTTGAAATCATTTAAATTGATCATTTTTATCCGCTACACTAATTCACTCCCCCCCCTCCCTCCTCTTAGTACTCATTCTTGATCTTAACATAGCTCTGATACCAAACTGATATGGGGGAGAGTGCTGAATGGATTTCGGAAGAAAGTCGATAGTAGGAAAGGAAAGAACTCACGACAGAACTTTAATAAAATCGAAAGAAAGCACACCACCAAGTTTAAAATCGCAAAGGGATACAAAAAGATCATTACCCTAAGGCTCATCACTAAAAATAAAAGATACATCACTCAAGGAAGCATCCAAGAGATACAGAGTTTAAGGGAGCACTCCAAGAAAGCTGCTGCCAAAATATCATCAGTTTCTTAACCCTTTTCTAACTCTAGAATACCAAAATAAGTACTAGTGCATGAAACAACCCTTCAGGCAATGAGAATTATGAGATTAAGTGTCTTACAGTCGGTAACTAACTCCTTTAATACGTTCCGTAGCCATGAAGAAAAGTACCTTGAAACAGTTTTAACTTTGTGTAGGGAATATGCTCATGAGCTGTCATAATTGAGTGAGCTGAGTTGAAAAACTATGAGGTAATATTGTGGGCTAAAAGAAATATCATAGCATCAACAAGGTCCTTATGAGCAGATTGTAGCAAATTAGGCACTCTCGTGTCACCAGATCTTATCAAAAGTGTTCTAAAGAAGATCCAACTTATTAGAGAGATAGTGGCCCGATGAGATATAGTAGTAGAAAGAGTTCCATCTAAATATAACATCGTAGATCTACTGACAAAGCCATTGTCTCATATTATCTTTGAGCATCACAGGGGTCTGATGCGGATCAGATACAAATGTGATTGGCTTTAGGTCAAGTAGAAGATTGCTAGTCATAGGTGCCCTGCAAGCCAATCACTTGAGTGATGACACATATGACATGATATGCATTTTTTTTTCTTATTATATTTTAGTATTTTATCACTTTATATTACTTATTGCATATATGCATATATATTGTGATGTCCATGGATCTGTGCAATAGAAATCGAATCGTGATGAGATCACGATAATGAGACTGATTTACATTTAAACACAGACCCTAAATAATCTTGGTCATAGGTTACTCGAGAGGGACATATTGAGATAACCGAACATACTAGTGTGCTGTATACCCATCCATATGATAGAGGCAGTTGGTCTCATAGCTGTTCATGTGGGGACACTAGGGCTACAGTGTAACATCCCATTAGTCCCACATCGGAAGTGGGCAATGTGTATGATTAGCTTATAAGGGCCTGATGAGTGTACTACGTTAACTCTAGCTTAAACATTTTGGTCCACGGTTGAAGGACCAAAATGGAGTTATTAGCTAGTTAACTCATCAAACTCGGGTCGTGACATTTGGTATTAGAGCCGACCTAGCATTTGGGCAGGTGAGAGGGCTAGAGTAGGAAAGGGCTACCCGTGGATGGAGTCAGAGAACTCATCACGGCGTGGAGCCACCACTGAGTTAATCCTCACATGCACTATGCTAGGGTTCGATCTGGGATATGTCGGGCCTTGACGAGGACGTCAAGCTAATTGAGTTGGGGATACTGTAACATCCGATTAGTCCCACATCGGAAGTGGGCAATATGTATGATTAGCTTATAAGGGCCTGATGAGTGTACTACGTTAACTCCCGCTTAAGCATTTTGGTCCACGGTTCAAATATGAGATATCCGTCGAAGCCCTTATCTTATTGAATATCTAATAAGCCCATGAATTATAGCCAATGAGAGATTATTGGACAGAGATCCACTAATCTAAGAGGCTTGGATAAAGATCCAAATACATAATAAGACAGGATCAATTAGGATTAAGTTGACAAGGGGCCTTTATAAATAGGAGAAACCAAACACTCATAGGCTAGACATTTTTTGTTGTCACCTCTTATTCTCCTCTCGCCTTCTCCTCCTCAGATAACAGGTGTGGAGTTTTAGGGCAGCGATTAGAGGAGTGTCGTTGTAGCCCTACTGTGTGAATCACCGCTAGAGAGGAGGACGCTTGACCTCCTTCATCCTCTCCTATAGATCTGTAGGGATTCAGGGATATACGAACTCCCTATGTAACAAAACTAACTCATGCATGGTTTTCAGTTTCGTGGATTTTACGCACCAATCTTCACACGACAACAAACATTATTGGGAAATTTGGGATTTTTCATTTTATGTTCTTCCGCTGCGCATGTGATGTCGCCCCTAGATTTTCCTATAGTGCCAAGGAGATCGGATGTTGCAGGAAGACAATATGCCGATTATGCAATATGCTGAAGGAGAACGATGCGCCAAAGGGTCAGACGAAGCACTGGCTAAACTAGTGACATGTCGGACAATATGTGATTAATGCTTTATAATAATTGTCTAGATCGAAGTAGTTTTAGTTCTAATTGAGTTGGTTTAGAATATAATTAGACCAACTTAATTAGGGGCTAACTGGACCCGAATTGGGATTGTTTTGGGCCAAATAGAAGGCTCATTCAGTGATAACAATGTTAGACTGGGCAGTGGTACCACCTAGTCACAGTCTACCAAACTATGTCAAGCGGTGGTACCGCTAGTCTAGGCGGTGGTACCACCCAATGTCAATGCTGTAGGTGGTAGTACCGACCAGCACAAGCGGTGGTACCACTAGGAACCTAAGAAACCTGAGATGAGACTTTTTTTTGCTCTATTTTTGAAGTCATTTGGGGTCTATAAATACTCCACTCTTTCCTGCTTGGGGCAACAAGAAATTAAGCATAAAGGGGCTATGATTCTGATATAAAAGTGTTAAAAAGTTAAGTTCCTTCCTCCTTGAGCTTAGAGGTTGTTCTAAGGGAGGTGTGTGAGGGTTACCTTGAGGGGTATAAAGGTTATCTCCTAAACCTATGAAAATGAGAAAGAGTTGTAAGGGTAGTTGATCTTAGCCCATTGAAAGAAGAACGATAGTAGAAGTCGGTAGCCTCGAGTGAAGAGGAATCAGGAGTGAATATAGGTCACGATGACTGAACCACTATAAAATTGGTATGCCTCCATTTCTCTATATGTTTACTTATTTTGCAATTTCCTTATCTACTCATTACTATTCTTGCAAACATTTTAAGTTTAAACATCTTTCCGATACAATTTCATCGAATGAAGTTTTCAAACCGACGTAATTTTACGAAAGCACTAATTCACCCCCCCTCTTAATGTCGATTTCGGTCCTAATAGAGACACCAAGGATGTCCTTTATGAGTACTTCATTCTTTGATACTAAACTTATAGGCCTGGAAGTTCCAGATCTAGCACAGTCGGTCATAGGGAGTGGCAGTCAACCTTACGAGAACTATTGAGTGTCGATAGAGGATCATCCACTCTCGGTGTCACCGGAGGAATATCCTATGTGTTCTTGCTTAGACAAATCTCTGGGTGGGGTAATTTGGATTGAGAGAGAAAGAGTTCTCGGGGGAATTCGATTAAAGCGAGACTCGAGCAGAAATTGTATAGGCCTGACAGAACCATGGTTCATCTGGGGATATGTCCAATTCCCTCATCCAAAGAAATTGTATAGGGATCATCCAATTGTATAGGTCTGGAAGTTCCAGATCTAGCACAGTCGGTCATCGGGAGTGGTAGTCAACCTTACGAGAACTATTGAGTGTCTATAGAGGATCATCCACTCTCGGTGTCACCGGAGGAATATCCTATGTGTTCTTGCTTAGACAAATCCCTGGGTGGGGTAATTTGGATTGAGAGAGAAAGGGTTCTCGGGGGAATTCGATTAAAGCGAGACTCGAGTAGAAATTGTATAGGCCTGACAGAATCCAATTCTCGGGGGAATTCTTTGGATGAGAGACTATAGATATATAATAACTGATGATAGATATGTCCAAAGAATTGGATTCTTATGTATCATCTGGGGACTACGGCGTAGTGGCCTAGTACGTCCGTAGTCGATGAGTCAAGTGAATTATTATGGAGATAATAATTCATTGAGCTAGAAGGAGTTCTTGTAGGTATGGCTCACGACTAGTTCGATATTGAGCCTAGAGGGTCACACACATATAGTAGGTATTGTGACGAGTAGAGGTTCAGATATGAGATATTCATTGGAGCCATTATCTTATTGGATATCCAATTAGCCCCTGAATTATTGGATCCCATGGATGAGATCCAATAAGAGCCAATGAGAGATTATTGGATATAGATCCACTAATCTAAAAGACTTGGGTAGTTGGATGGAGATCCAATACCTAATAGAAAAGGATCCATTAGGATTAATTTGATAGGGGGCCTCTGTAAATAAGAGGGAACCAAAGACCCATAGGTCAGAGGTTTCTTGGTTGCAACCTCATATTCTCCTCTCCCCTTCTCCTCCTCAGATAGCAGGTGTGGAGATTTAAGTAATAATTTGAGGAGCGTCGTCGTAGCCCTACTTCGTGGATCACCATTAGAGAGGAGAACGCTTGATCTCCTTCGTCCTCTTCTACAAATCTATAGGGATTCAGGAATATAAAATCTCCCTAAGTAATACAACTATCTCATGTGTGGTTTTCAGTTTCACGGATTTTATGCACCAATATTTGCACGACGACGAACACATTTTTGAGAAATTTGAGGATTTTTGTTTCTATTCTTCCATTGCATATGTGATATCGCCCCTATATTTCCCTACAGTATATCCCTAAATCCCTGTAAATTGGTAAGAGATGATGAAGGAGGTTAAGTGTCCTCCTCGCTAGCGGTGATCTACATAGTAGGGTTGTGACGACACTCCTCAAATCTCTATGCCTGCTATGTGAGGAGAATGTGAGTAAGAATAGGAGGTAACAATTAGGAAGCCCTAATCTATGGGTCTTTAGTTTCCTCCTATTTATAGAGACCCCTAGTTAACTTAACCCTAATGAATCCTACCATATTTAATACTGGATCTCTATCCAATTACCAAAGCCTCTTAGACTAGTGAGTCTCTACTTAATAATCTCTTATTAGCTCTTATTGGATCTCATTCATGGGATCCAATAATTCAATGGCTTATTGGATATCCAATAAGATAGGGGCTCTAGCGGATATCCCATATATGAACCTTTACTCATCGCAATGCCTACCATATGTGTGTGACCCTCTAGGCCCAATATTGAGTTGGCCGTGAGTCATACCTGTAGAACTCTTTCTAGCTTTGTAAATTATTATCTTCATAATAATTCACTCGACTCATCGACTATGGATGTACTATGCTACTATGTCGTAGTCCCCAGATGATACAGGGGAATCCAATCCATTGGACCTATTTGTCCTTAGTTAACATGTACCTATAGTCCTTTATTCATCTAATATCTCAGAAACTATATACCATGCATGACATTATCAGGCCCATACAGTTTCTCCTCGAGTCTCGCTCTAATCGAATTCTCCCAGAGAACTCTTTCTCTCTCAATCCAAATGACCTTGGCCAAGGATTTATCTAAACAAGAATACACATGATATTCCTCTCATGATATCAAGAGCGGATAATTCTCTATCGATACTCAATAGCCCTCGTAAGGTTGGTTGTCACTCCTAATAACCGATTATACTAGATCTAAAACTTCCAAACCTATAAGTCTGGTATCAAGGAGTGGAGTATAGATATAGGACATCCTTGGTGTCTCAAGTCTAAGGACCAGATACACTACTGAGACTACGGAATCACTGTCTGACAGTAAGGTATCATCAACCATCCAGTATTCCATGAGTAGATCAGTCATTGAACTCATTCTCCAATGAGCGCCTGCATTGTATCCTTAGTATCCTCACATAAGTAGCTATGAGACCAACTGCCTCCATCATATGGATAGGTATATAGTACACCAATCTATCCAGTTATCTCGATGTCCCTCTCAAGTAACCTATGACAAGGATTATTTAGTGTCTATGTTTAAAGGTGAATCAGTCTCATTATCGTGATCTTATCACGATCTGATTCTTATTGCATATATCAATGGAAATCATAATATATTCATACAACAAGCAATATGAAGTGAGAAATTATCATAATAATAATAATAATAACTGTGTGTCATGTTATATATGCCATCACTCACGTGATTGGCTTCCAAGGCACCCATGACTAGCATTCACATGACTCATCGACTACGAACGTACTAGGCCACTACGTCGTAATACTCAGACGATATAGGAGAATCCAATCCTTTGGACCTATTTGTCCTCAATTACCATGTATCTTTAGTCTCTCATCCGTGTAATACCCCAAAGACTATATACCGACTATGGTACTATTAGGCTCATACAATTTCTACTCGAGTCTCGCTCTAATCGGATTCTCCCATAGAACTCTTTCTCTATCAATCTGAATGACCCTAGCTAGGGATTTATCTGAGCAAGAATATATGGGATATTCCTCTCATAACACTGAGAGCAAATGATCTCCTATCGACACTCAATAGTCCTCGTAAGATTAGCTATCACTCCCGATGACCAGCTGCACTAAATCTAGAACTTATAAGCTAATAAGTCTAGTATCAAAGAGTGGAGTACTCATACATGACATTCTTTGTGTCTCAAGTCTAAGAACCAGATACACCACTCGGACGATGGAATCACTGTCTGATAATAAGACATCATCAACCATCTAGCATTCCGTGAGTGGATCAATCAATTAACTCATTCTCCAATGAGCACCTGCATTGTATCCCTAGTGTCCTCACATGAGCAGCTATGAGACCAACTACCTCTATCATATATACAAGTATACAATTTACCAATTTATCCGATTATTTCGATGTCCCTCTTAAGTAACCTATGACCAGGATTGTATAGGGTATGTGTTCAAAGGTAAATCGATCTTATTATCGTGATCTCATTATAATTCAATTCTCATTGTACAGATCTATAGACATCATAATATATTCGTGTAACAAGCAATATAAAGTGATAAAATATCAAATAATATAATAAACAAAAAGAGTGTGTATCATGTTATACGTGTCATCACTCACGTGATTGGCTTGTAGGGCACCTATGACTAATAATCTCCCACTTGACATAAAGTCAATCATCTATGTATTTGATCCATATCAGACCCTTGTGGCGCTCAAAGATAATATAAGACAATGGATTTGTTAGTGGATTTATAATGTTATCTTCAGATAGAACTCTTTTCACTGCTAGATCTCCTTGGGCAACGATTTCTCTGATCATATGGAACCTCTTCAAAATATGCTTAGACTTCTGATGAGACCTGGGTTCCTTCGCTTAAGTAATCACCCAATTGTTGTCACAATATAAGAGAATCAACTCCTTGTTGCTAGCACGACTCCTAGCTCTGCGATAAACTTTTTCATCCAAACTCCCTACTTTGTTGCCTCTACTGCAGCAATGTACTCCGCCTCTAAGGTCGAGTCAGCAATAGTATCTTGCTTGGAACTCTTCCAGCATACTGCTCCTCCATTCAAGTTGAACATATACCCTGAATTAGACTTGATGTGATCGACTTCGGACTAAAAACTCGAGTCCATGTAGCCCTTAATCTTGAGGCTACTATCTTCATATATCAGTAAAAGATCCTTAGTCCTTCTCAAGTACTTAAGGATATACTTTACTGCTTTCTAGTACTCCAAGCCTGGATCTGTCTAATACTTGCTCGTGACACTCAAAGCATATGTTGTATCAAGCCTAATACATAACTTGACATACATGATAGACTCTATCACTGAGGAATAGGGTATTCAATCCATGTTCGTCCTTTCTTCAGGAGTCTTTGGGGACATACTCTTAGAAAGTAATATCCCATGTCTCATCGGTATGAGACCTCTTAGAATTTTCTATGCTAAACCTTTTAATAATTGTGTCTATGTACCTGGATTGAGACAAACCAAGCATCATCTTGAATCTATCTCTATAGATTTGAATCCCTAAAATATAGAATGTTTCCTCTAAATCCTTTATGGAGAAATGTCTAGATAACTAAGCCTTTACCATTGAGAGCATTCCTACATCATTCCCAATGATCAAGATGTCATCCACATATAGCACCAAAAGAATAATAGCACTCCCACTTACCTTCCTATACACAGAAGGCTCATCTTCAATCTTAATGAAGTTCTAAGATTTGATCGTCTCATCAAATCTTATGTTCCAACTTTAGAAAGTTTGTTTTAATCCAAAGATGGACCTAAGTAACCTACACACCTTATCTGGACTGTCTTTGGATACGAATCCCTCGTGTTGTATCATATACACCTCCTCCTCGAGGTTGTCATTGAGGAACGTGGTTTTCATGTCCATCTACCAGATCTCATAATCATAGTGTGCTGCAATAGCCAACATAATTCAGATGGATTTTAGTATAGCTATGGGTGAGAAGATTTCATCGTAGTCAACACCTTGCCTTTGATAATACCCCTTAGCTACTAGCCTTGCTTTATAAGTCTCCACATTTCCATCTACTCCGATCTTCTTCTTGAAGATTCACTTGCAACCAATGGGTATAATACCCTTAGGTGCATCAACTAGGTTCCAAACCTTGTTGGAGTAGATAGAATCTATTTCAGAATTTATGGCTTCTTGCCACTTCTCGGAGTTTATATTCATAATAGCTAGTCGTAGGTCTGAGGATCAATATCCTCAACATTTTCTCCTCTAATATATCTCATATATCTCTCGGGAGGATGGGAAACTCTACCAGACCTACATAAAGTTAGAACTTGTTTGCTAGGTACTTGAACAGATTTGGACAATGGATTGGCGCTTGAGCTAGGTTTTTCAACCTCACTCAACTCCATCATGCTCCTGCTGTTTCCGCTAAGAATGTGTTCCTTCTAATGGAACACTGCTCTCTTAGCTATAAAAATCTTTTGGTCCTCGGGGTGATAGAAATAATACCTATAAATTTCCTTGGGGTATCCCACGAACTTGCACAGTTCCATCCTGGATTCTAACTTATCAGGGTTATCTTTTAATATGGGTATAGCATCTCCAAATCTTAATAACCTTATGATCGGACTTCTTCCCTTTTAATATCTTATATGGTGTAGATACTACTGACTTAGTTGGAATTCTGTTCAGAAGGAAAGCTACGGTCTCTAGAGCGTATTCCCATAATGAAACGGGTAGGTCGGTGAAACTCATCATAGACCGCACCATGTCTAACAATATATTGTTGAATCTCATATTTTGATGATGAAACCACTTGATATATGTTTATGATTTAATTTACGTTTTGAGTGACGCAGGATGCTTCGATCAGGATGAGACAATTAAAGTAGGAAAAATCATGTTGTGCCGGAGGAACATGTCAGAAGATTGGACGTCGGGCCGACGGATCGGTCGACGTATTGACAGAAGTCTTCGGGCCGTGGACTCGGGCATCAGGCCAAGAAGAGCAAGTATTGTGCCAAGGATATCGGAGTTACAGAGTCAACTGGCCGATTTGGCAATAGGCCGCAGGAGAGGACGATGCGTCGAATAATCAGACGAAGCGTCGAGGGACCAATGACATGCCGGACAACTTGGTTAATTGCTTAGGATTAATTGTCTCGATCGAAGTTTTATTTTACATGTGCAGGATTAACTACGATGGAAGAAAGACATGCAGTAGGAGTTACACCAGAGTTAAGACCATGATCACGTTGGGGGTTCGAGAGTTCGACGGAAGTCCGGACGGTCGTCGGAGGTTCTACGGGAACAAATCTGAGAAGTCCAGGAGCTTGCCAAAGAAGCTCGTCAAAACTCGCCAAATGGATCGTCGCAAGTCCAGGAGTTTGCCGAAAGTCCGCTGGAGCATCGACGAAGGTTCGTCGGATGTTCGCCGGAAGCTCGCCAGAAGAAGCGATTGACGCACCGGAGCAAGTTGCAATAAATGTCTTCAGAAATATCGTAGTTAGCATGTAGATTAAGTTAGGAATGGGAGGTGATCCCATTAACTTAATCTGGAGGCAATTGGGCCCTTGATAGACCCAAATTGGGTCGAATGGATCAACCCATTCGGACCAAAATTCCTGCTAGGCGGTGGCACCGCCAGGGTCGGCGGTGGCACCGCCCAGGAGATGGTCTCCCAAGAAAGCTGAGCAGTGCAACCGCCCATGTCAGGCAGTGGCACCGCCTGGGTTTAGTCTCCGAGCGAGACTGGGCGGTGCAACCGCCCCTGTAAGGCAGTGGCACCGCCAGAGCTCAGTCTCCGAGCTTTGTCAGGCGGTGGTACCGCCCTAGTCAGGAGGTAGTACCGTCAGGACCCCGAAAATCCAGGAAAAGACACTTTTGAGCTCCAAATTCAAACCAGTTTGGAGCCTATATAAATCCCACCCTTTCCTGCATGAAAGGGAAACCAAAGGCACCGAAAATCCAATCTTACTCTGTGATTTTTAAGAGCTCAAAAGTGTTGTAAAGGCTAGAAGTTCTCCTCCCTCTTTTCTTCCAAGTTTTGAGCTTTCAAGAGAGGAGAGAAATTCTGTAAGGGTTATCTCCTAAGCCCGTCAAAAGGAGTGAAACTATAAAAGGGTGGTTGGCCTTCGCCTATTGAAGGAAAGCCTCTAGTGGACGTCGGTGACCTCGTCGGTGGAGGAAGCCAAAAGTGGATGTAGGTCAAGATTGACCAAACCACTCTAAATCTCGGTTTGCATTTACTTTGAGCATCTTATCTTTACTGCAAACCTCCTCAGTAGCTTACTGCCTTCTGCTTATTTACGAACGTGTTTCATAGTTAAGTATTTTCCGAATCGGCGTTAAGACGGAAATCAATTTTATCGTACGAACATCATATTTCAGTTTGCGCTTACATTCTAATTTCCATCATAACTGCAAACTACCTTTATATCTTTGTTTTAACTACATCTCGCTTGATCATAAGTTAAAGTGATTTTCGAATTGGCTTTCTTACCGAAATCATTTTTATCGTACGAACGTCATTTTAAATCGTCAAAAGTTTTCCGCTGCACTAATTCACCCCCACACCCCGCCACCCGATCCTAACATATATGATTCCTCCTTTCAAATACACCATTGAGTTGAGGTATATAAGGAAGTGTCCATTAGGATAGAATCTCATGGTCCTTGAGGAATTGAGTAAACTCTGTACTCAAGTACTCACCTCCTCGATCTGATCGAAGAGTCTTGATACTCTTTATAGTGGGGTTCTCTACTTCATTCTTATACTCTTTAAATTTCTCGAAAGCCTTAAACTTATACTTCATCAAGTACACCTGTCCATACCTTGAGAAATCATAAGTAAATGTAATGAAGTAGGAGTAACCACCTATGGTATGAGTTAACATGGAACCATATACATCACTATGTATGAGTTCTAGCAACTCAGTGGCTCTCTCTCTAGTTCTGCTAAATAGAGAGTTGATCAATTATTCACGAAGGCAAGGCTCATAAGTTGCATATAACTCATAGTCAAATGGATCTAAGTGTCCATCCTTTATCAACTTTTGAATCCTTTCCTCACGGATATGACCTAGCCTATAATGCCATAAGTATGCACTGTTCACCTCATCTCATTTTCTTTTGGATATACTTACATTCATGATATGTAGAGCAGTATCTAGTATAAACAAACCATTATGCAGCGTTCCTCTCGTGATGATCTTATCATTTAATAATATTTAATAATCATTGTTCTCAAAAACTAATTTATATCTACTAATTATCAAACATAAAATGAAAATAATATTTTTGATAATAGGAGGAACAAAATAGCATGCATCCAATGCAATAATGGCTCCACCAAGCAGATGTAGGGTGACCTCGTCAATAACTATTATAGCAACTTGTGCTTCGTTGCCCATCTTGAGGTCCATCTCGCCTCTCACCAATCTCCTAGGTCTAATCAGAACCTGCAATAAATTACAGATGTAATAAGCACTCTCGGTATCCAATACTTATGTGTTATCATAAGAGTCTAACAAATGGAGACTGATCATAAATGTACCTAAAGCTTCTTCAAGCTTCTATTTTGCCTTCCCTGCAAGGTACCCTTTGTAGTTTCTCTTCCGGTGCTCATCTTTTCCATAGTGGAAGCATTAGTCTTTGTCCCTTGTCGGGTCCTTCTTAGCAACCTTTAATTTACCCGGTCTGCCCTTGCCTTTGCCCTTCTTAAGGGATTTTTCTGCTTTTATTTTCTTTATGGTCTCACTAGTATAGAGAACTAGCTTCTTTTTCTTGATAGCGCTCTTTGCCTCCCTCAACATATTAAGGAACTTAGGGAGAGTCACCTTAAGCTTGTTCATATTAAAATTAATTATGAACTGATAAAAGAAATCTGGTAGGGATTGAAGTATAAGATCCACACACAGGTTATCCTCTATGACCATTCCTAAACCTGTGAGTTTCTATATACATTCAATCATCTTTAGGACATTGTTCTAAACCGATGTCCCCTTAATCATCCTAGCGCGGAAGAGACTCTTGGATATCTCATATTGCTGAGTCCTTCTATATTCCTCAAACAGCTTGTAGACATATAGTAGAATGTATTTGGCATCCATATTTTCATGTTGTCTCTATAACTTGGGAGTCATGAAGCCCAACATGTAACATTAAGCAAGAGTAGAGTCATCTATATACTTTTCATAGCGAGCAATATCATCCTCGCTTGCCACTTCCTCTGGCATAGGCATCATTGTATCAAGGACGTATGCAATTTTCCCCACCGTAAAAATAATTCTCAAGTTGCGAAGTCAATCCATGTAATTTAGACTAGTGAAGCGGTTGACATTAAGTATATCATATAAGGGATTTGAAAGCGATATTTTTTTGAAAATAAACATATAGCAAAAATGAATAACATGCAAACTTTGTAAAAAAGTAAACAACTAAGATATGGTCTTCTATCTTAAACTACTCCCACTATTTTCTCATGAAATACACAACTCCATACGATGTGTGAATTGGAGATCTCTAATGGATCTTTAGTAGGGATTGGGATCTAATCGGCGTCTCAACGTAACCTCAAGGGACTCGACTGACTAATCACACTAAGCCCAAAAGGTAGGCAACTTTTGCCGATCACAACTCCTTATGATTGTCGTCATATTCGACCTCCGAACCATCATGGTCTCGAGGGACTCGACCAACCATGATGTTCGATTAAGTCATCACTATCATTACAAGATGAGTCTGATTTAATAATATGCACTCGAGGGACTCGACCAAGCATACCATATCCTCAGGTCACCAATGACATCTTTATGTCATAGGTAAGATCTTGAATCACGATATAGGTGAGCCTTAAGGGACTCGACCAACTCAACCTACGTTGGGAATTGATTTCTTCCTATAACGATGGAAGGCCATGTGGGTTAATCTAATTACCTTACGTTTATCGACTTAATATTATCGAGAGAGAGGATTTTAATTTGGTATCCTAATATAATGTGTCACACATATACATATTTAATATATATCTACATCGCATGCAAATATAAACATATATATAGTAGGTGTATAGGCAATCACATATCATAAGCAATCACACCAGATGATCATGAACCATAACCTAATGTGATCAGGCCTGAGCTAGTGGGCCCAATCACTTATATTAAGGTCTATGTGTGCAACAGCGCATCTCCATGTCATGTGATCGTTTATCTCGTCCTTGTTGATTCCATTGACATCTCATCGCATCTATATACATCGCGATCGTCCGTCTCATCCTCGTGGGTCCCGTTATTGCTTCTACGCTCCCCCTGCACTTTCTCACGCAATTACAACTTAATCACAAGTATGCAAACCCAACAATAAATGAAAAATAAATTGGTGGCTCGTAGGCCCCAATAATAATAATAATAATCATATCACATGTACACACATATCACACGGTCCATGATCATTCATCCACATCACACCTCATTTGTATATATCATCATGTAGGACTACTAGATATTATTATTATTATTATTATTATTATTATTATTATTATTATTATTATTATTATTATTATTATTATTATTATTTAATTAATTATTTTGTAGTATTTTGGGAACCCTACCATAGGGTGTCCTCATATGGCAAGTAGTTCCTTAAGTGACTAAGAAATCTCAATCACTAAAGACTCTCTTGTGGCCATGAATCCTAGGCCATAGGACTGTCTTGTGTGGCTAGGAAACCCTAGCCACCAAGGAGGCACTTACAACCAGGAAACCTTGGTTGTAGGGTAGCCTTGGGTGGCCAGGAAAATTGGTCACTGATAAGACCCTAAAGTCTTATCGTAGGCTCTGATACCAAATGATAAGACCCTAAAGTCTTATCGTAGGCTCTGATACCAAATAATAAGACCCTAAAGTCTTATCGTGGAAGAAAAGGAAGAAAGTCTTATCGTGGAAGAAAAGGAAGAAATGGGGATGATAATGATCGCTTCGAGGGGATCGGCCTCCTTGATCTCTTCGAGGGGATCGGCCCTCCTTGATCACTTCGAGGGGATCGGCCTCCTAGGGTTTGTCCAAAGACAGAATAGTATTTTTCATTGATTACTGAAAAGAAGCAGTTACATCCCTATTTATAGAGTTCCACCCAAAGTCCATCAGGACTTGAACTCTAATAATAAATAAATATTAAATAAACGTCTACTTGACTCTAACTGAACCAAACCGACTCAATAAACAACTGGACTAAACAGACTCAATAAACATTATTCAAAAGCTTAGAAAAAGGGTCCTAACAGTTCCTCCCTCTTCAAATCAGCCTTGTCCTCAAGGCTGAGCAGCATCAATCTCAGGGAGCTTCTCTTTCAGCACTTTAGCCATAGACTATCTGCAACGCATCACAACCTGTTGATCAAGTAAGTATGGTCTCCACTTTTTGAGAGTGTAAGCAACAGGTCGATCTTTCAGTGTAGTAATTGTTGCATGAAACTTCTGGCCCTGTATAATCAATTTTATCTTTGAACCTTTGCTATCACAAGTGAAAATCCGTCCATTAATGATCGTTACTTCGAGTCTGTCATTGTCTTCAATGTGATGGGCCAATCGATCAACAGTCTCACTGTCCATAGAATTATTAGTGCTACCGGTATCAATCAAAACTATAACAGGCTGATGTTCTAGAGTTTCGCCAACTTCCATAGTTTGCGGGTTAGAGTAGTCGGCTAAAATATGCATTGTATGTACGGCAGGTTCAACGTCTTCATTAGAATTTATACCTTCATGATCGGAGTCCAACTCTTCTGCTTTTGGTTCCTCTCCAATTGGCTCAATCAACATATGCTGCCCTTGTTTACATTGGTGTTCCATACTCCACTTTTCATCATAATACAAACCCCTTGCTGATCTTTCCTTGCTAATTTTTTTCTCATGTAGATTTGCAAATGAGATCACAGCTATCATAGTATGGGGTTGACGAGCCTTAACTTCACATCGGATCTCTGGAATAAGCCCTTCAATAAATGTATCCAGAAGTTGTCGGTCTGACCAATCTCTAGCTTGATTTGATAATCTTTCAAACCTACTCTGATATTCTAACACTGTAGAAGTCTGACGAATTTTGGCGAGCTGGCAATCAACATTCTCATATTCAGATGGGCCAAAGCGAACAAGAAGCCCTCTTTTGAACTGCTCCCACGAAGGAACTCCGTGAAAAGTTTCATACCAATCGTACCACTGGAGTGCATCTCCCTCGAGTTGGATTGAGGCCACTTCTACCTTGGATTCTTCTGGGGTTCTGTAAAGATGAAAAAACTTTTCTGCCTTAGAGATCCAATTGGTCGGATCTCCATCTTTCCATCTCGGAAATTCCATCTTCATGTGTGAGTAATTTGTGTCATAATCTTGGGGCCCTTTTCCTGTATTTTCAGATCTGTGCAACATAGTACTTGAGCTCCCACCTTGTTGAAATTTACTAAGGCTCTCCAGTAGGCTCTTTTTGAAATCATTAAGTGTTTCTTGCAGTCGGTTCTCAATTCTGATTTCCAATGCTTCCATTTGTGCTTTCACCGAGTTATCAGTGTCCATTGCGTAAGACTACAAATCTGTAATCTCAACTCCTGTTTTTGGTGTCGGACAAGGGCATCAACACTGTAGATGCGAAGTTGCCGAGGAGGTGGACACCAAGGGCAGTGCTGCGGTCGCTGCGTTGGAGGAAGAGTAGCTGCCCTGTTTCTATCGAGGCGTGGGGTGAGAGCGCCGGGGTTGGAAGGCGACTACGTTGATGTGGCTACAGTTGGGGGCAGCGTCGCCAAGGGCCTATCGCTGTGGTGGTTGCGACGATGCGGATGGAAGGCAGCGTTGCTCTATCTCTACCGCACTACGAAGGCGTTGGTGACGTCGATGGATCGCATGCGGTTGAGGATACAACGGTGTCGTTGAAGCGGCCGAGGTTGAGAAGAGCAGTCGGTGCGTGCGTTGCCGAGGTTGAAGCGGCTGCACAAGAGCTTGCTGCGTGTGCTGTTGGAGGGCGGCTGCGGTGGTGTTGCCGAGGTTGAGGCTGCAGGGGAAAATAGGAATCGACGGTGGCAGGCTGGGCGGCGAGCGGCGTCGTCGCTGGCTGGGCAGCAGCAGCGACGGTGGTGGCAACCGTTCGCAGCAGCAAGAGGATTGCCCTGTTTCGGTCACCAAGGGGGCAGAGCAAGGGGGCGGTCGTTCTCGCCCGAGCCAGGGGGAGCGGCGGCTGGGAGGCGAGCAGCGGTCGCTGCACGGTGGCTGGCAGTGGTGGTGGGTCGGCTGGAAGGCGACGGCGCTCGAGGCGTGGCTGCGATCGACGAGGGGCTGCGGCAACAGAGGAAGCTCTGTTTCTGCAACCGCTGCAAGGAGGGGCTGCGGCAACCGGCAGTTGCGGCTGCGGTGCCGGCGACCCTTCTCGCTCGAGCGAGATGGGGACGCGAGCAGAAGAGGTCGCTGGCCAGGTGATCGAGCGGCGGCGATGCGGCTGGGAAAAGTGGTGGTGACGCGGCTGGGAACAAGGGCAATCCGTGAGTTGCCCTGTTTCGGTCGCCGCGAGGAGGGCGACAATCGGCGGCTGCGGCTGCGACCCAAGGGGAGGCGGGCGGCGGTGGAGAGGCAGCGGTGGTGGCGCGGCTGGGAGCAGCGTCACCAATGATCGCCGAGGAGGAGAGGTCGAGCGGCTACGCTGCGACGCAAGGGGAGGCGGGCGGCGGCAGTAGGGCTGGGATGGACGCTGGGAGCGTCGTCTCCTAGCCGGGGAACAGCGGCGGGGGTGGTTGCCGGCCGGGAAGCGGGGCGATGGTGGGCGCTGGCCGGAGAGAAGCAGCGGCGAGTGGGCTGGCTGGAAGCAGGGGACGATGGGGTGGCTGCGGCTTCTTCTTCCTCTCGTGTTTCTCTTTTCCCTTTTTTTTTTTTTTTTTTTTTTTTTTTTTTTTTTTTTGAACGCGATGACGAACTACAGCGAGAACGCTGAGGATCGCTGCTCTGATACCAAATGATAAGACCCTAAAGTCTTATCGTAGGCTCTGATACCAAATGATAAGACCCTAAAGTCTTATCGTGGAAGAAAAGGAAGAAAGTCTTATCGTGGAAGAAAAGGAAGAAATGGGGATGATAATGATCGCTTCGAGGGGATCGGCCTCCTAGGGTTTGTCCAAAGACAGAATAGTATTTTTCATTGATTACTGAAAAGAAGCAGTTACATCCCTATTTATAGAGTTCCACCCAAAGTCCATCAGGACTTGAACTCTAATAATAAATAAATATTAAATAAACGTCTACTTGACTCTAACTGAACCAAACCGACTCAATAAACAACTGGACTAAACAGACTCAATAAACATTATTCAAAAGCTTAGAAAAAGGGTCCTAACAGTCACCTGCTTGCCCTACTCCTGACCACTAGGGACACTTGGGCGGCTAGAAAACCCTACCCGCCAATGGTACCCCCTACAGCTAGGAAATCTGGCTACAGGTGTTGCCAACTCCTAAGTAGAGAGCCCCCTTATAGCTCTCGGCCTCCCTACTTTTGGCCAGGCTGAGAGCAGCAATGTGCTCTCAGCCAAGGCTATAAGCAACCTTCGACCAGATTGTAGGGCAGCAGCAATTACTACCATTTCTCCCTTTTTTGCACCAATAAATTTGACATTAAATGACCTCTCTAAAACACCACTTAACAGTAAGAAAGGGTGCAACATAGATTTGAAAACTATGAAAAAAATTTTGTAGCAATCGTGTAAAATAATTCTATGTGATTTAACACAACACATGCAATTTAAAATCCAATCTTTTGCATGAGTAACCTGGCTCTGATACTACTGTTGGAAAATTTAGGGTGATATCACATGTGCAGCAAAAAAACAAAAAATAAAAATGCTATAATTTTCTACATAAAAGAACATTTCATTATCATGCAAAAGTTTGTGCGCAAAAACCTGTGAAACCAAAAACTACACGTATAAGAAATATGTGTTACATAGGGAGATTGTATATCCATGAAAACCTATAGATCTATAGAAGAGGATGAAGAAGGTCAACTATCCTCCTCTCTAGTTGTGATCCACATAGTAAGGGCTGCAATGATGCTCCTCAAATCGCTACACAATCCTCCTCGCTGCGTGCACTACACAATCTAGAAGGGTTGCCCCTTCTTGCTGTCTACATGTCCCAAATAGGGTCTGTATGTTAAGGAGGAGAGGGAGAGAGGAGAATAAAAGGTGGCAACTAAAAAGAACCTAGCCCATAGCCCTTTGGTTTCCTCTTATTTATTGATACCGGGGAGGGTAAAATACAGAATGGATTTCGAAAGAAAATCGATGCAATAGTTTCTCAGATAGAAAATGTCACAATAGACAAAGAACGAACTCTTGAAGAAAAGTCACAGTGCAGTTGTATTTGTTGGAATGAGTGTTTTGAATAGAAAAGGCACGAACTCACGATAAAACATAAAGAAGATAAAAAAATAGTTCACCACCAAGTTAAAATCACAAAGGGATACAGAAATTCACCACCCCAAGGATTATAAACGAGGATACAGAACAGAAATCAAAAGACTCACCACTCAAGGACGCATCCAAGAGATACAGAGTTTAAGGGAGTTCTCCAAGAGAGCTTCTACCAAGATATTATCAGTTTCTAAAGTTCTTTTTAAGTCCTAAATACCAAAGTAAATACTAGTGCATGAAACAACCCTTCATGCATAGGGAATTTCAAAATTAAGTGTTTACAGTTACTAACCAACTCCTTTAATGCATTCCTTGGTCATGAAGAAATGTTCACAGCTGCTAACCAACTCCTTTAATGCATTCCTTTGTCATAAAGAAAAGCACCTTGAAACAGCTTTAACTTTTTGTAGGGAATATGCTGATGAGCTGTCTTATTTAAGTGGGCTGAGTTGAAGATTATGGGGTATCATTGTTGGCTAAACAAAATACAATATCATAATCAAGGTTCATATGATCAGATTATAGTACATTAGACACTCCCGTGTTAATCTCCCTCGGTTGAAAAAGACTTGTCCTCAAGTCCTTATTTGATTCATCAATATGATTCATCAATGTGTTTGTTGGTAGCATGCATGTACCTCTCATTTTGCTTCTCAATGGTTGCTTTCATACCATCATGCAGCTTCTTTATCTGCTTAGCTCTTTCATCAGCATCTCCACTAAATTGCTTTGTTGTAGAATGAGGGATTAAGTCCAAAGGACTAGTAAGATTAGCACCATAAACAACCTCAAAAGGACTCTTACCAATACTATGATGGATAGAATGATTGTAGGCAAACTCAATTTATAGAAGAATGAGATCCCATTGCTTAATATTCTTACCAACATAACTTCTAAACAAATTTCCCAAGCTTCTATTCGTTACCTCAGTTTGCCCATCGATTTGTGGATGATGCGAGCTGCTAAAATTCAAAGAAGTATCTAGCTTCCTCTAAAGAGTTCTCCAAAAATGACTAACAAATTTTGAATCTCGATCAGACACCATAGTTCTTGGAATACCATGCAATTTAACAATCTTATTAAAATATAAATCAACAATATGAGATGCATCATTCGATTTATTGCAAGGAACAAAGTGAGATATTTTTGAAAATCTATCAACAATAACTATGATAGAATCCTTGTTCCTTTGAATTCTTGGTAGTCCCAAAACGAAATCAAGACTCACTTCCTCCCATGGAGCATTTGGCACAGGCAATGGAGTGTACAATCCAGAATTTTGACTTCTTGTTTTTGCCAAATGACACACTCAGCATTGCTTTACATGTCTTTTCATATCTCTAAACATCTTAGGCCAATAGAAGTTTGATTGAATAAGAGCTAAAGTCTTATCTCTACCGAAATGTCCACCCAAAACATCACCATGAGCTTCAACTAGAATTACTTGTCTCAAAGAATAAGATAGAACACATAAAGCATTAGTTCAAAAAAGAAAACCATCAAGGATAGAAAATTGTTGAAAGGAACCTGATTTGCAATTCTGTCATATTGAGCGGAAATCCACATCATTCTCATAGAGATCTTTAAACGTCTCAAATCCAACAACTTTGACTTTCATTATTGATAATAAAAAATACTTTTTGCTCAATGCGTCAGCAACCATATTTTAAACACCAGATTTGTACTTAATTGTAAAGTTATAAGATTACAAAAACTCCACCCAAGTTACATGTCTCTTGTTTAGCTTGTGTTGATGATTTATGAACTTTAATACTTCATGATCTGAATATAACACAAATGGCTTGGTAAGAAGGTACTGACTCCAATAAGATAAAGCTCGATATATGACATAGAACTCCTTATCATAGGTAAAATATTTCCTTCTTGTATCATTCAGTTTCTCACTAAAAAATACAATCGGCTTTCCGTCTTGACTCAAAACAGCACCAATTCCCACATTAGATGCATCTAATTCAATCTCAAACACATTGTCAAAATTTGGTAGAACTAAGATAGGAGCTTCAGTCACCTTTCTTTTTAAAAGCTCAAAAGCATTATTAGCCTTATTAGTCCATTTGAATTTATCACATTTCAAACATTCAGCGATTGGAGCTAGAGTTGAAACTCTTGATGAATATTCTGTAAAAAAAAGTTAAGCCATGGAAACTCCTCACATCATACAATAAAGCAAGTGTTGGCCAATTGATAATAGCTTCTACCTTACTTTGATCCATGATTCCATCTTTTAAGATAACATACCTCAAAAACACAATACTAGAAGTAAAGAAATCACACATTTAGATTAGCATAAAGCTTTTGCTGCCTCAAAATAAGAAAGATCTCTTTTAGATGATCCATATGCTCTTCTTCGCTCTTACTGTACACTAATATATCATCAAAGTAAACTACAACAAATATTCTAATGCATGGGTTAAGTATGTGATTCATAAATCTCAGAAAGTGCTAAGAGCATTAGATAGCCCAAATGGCATAACCAACCATTCATATAAGCCTTCTCTAGTTTTAAATGATGTTTTCTACTCATCTCCCGGCCTCATTCTTATTTAGTGATAGTCACTTCTCAAATCAATTTTAGAGAAAATAAAAGCACCACATAATTGATCAAGTAAATCATCTAACCTTAAAATGGGAAAATGATAATTCATTGTGATTTTGTTGATAGTACGGCTGTCCACGTACATTCTCCAAGAACCATCCTTCTTAGACACCAACAAAGCTGGAACTGTACAAGGACTCATGCTCTTCCGAGTTAATCTATTTTTCACCAATTCATCAACTTGCCTTTGAAGTTCTTCATGCTCCTTAGGACTCATTTTGTATGCTGCTTTATTAGGTAGAATAGCCCCCGGAATAAGATCAATGTGATGTTGGATATCTCTCAAAGGTGGAAGGCTATGTGGAATCTCTTCCGGTATAACATCTTGAAATTCCTCTATGATTGATTTCATGATTGCCGGTGTCTCCTTATGTTGTTCATTCTCGTCTACTACCACTAGAGCCATAACATGACCACCCTTTTTCGATTCTCCTTTGCACTCACCATAGGACATAAAAGCGCTAACTTCCCTTTTTTGTGCGCTGATTTTGGAATGTTGTAATGGAGCTAAGGTAATCTTTTTTTCATTCATCTTAAAATAATAAGTATGTTTGTAGCCGTCATACAATACCCTCCTATCATAATGCCAAGGTCTTCCCAACCGTAAATGACACGCGTCCATAGGAGCAACATCACACCATATTTCGTCTTTATAATATTTGCCAATAGAAAATGAAACTAAACATCTTTTGGTTACCTTGATATCATTTCTTTTTTGTAGCCAACATAATTGGTATGGATGTGGATGAGGGATTATGTCCAACTTTAGCTTCTGCACCATCTCCAAAGATACCACATTCTCAAAGCTACCGTTGTCGATGATCACCAAGCACACCTTGCCAAGAGAAGTATATTTAGTGTGAAACATATTTTTTCTCACCCAACTTTCATCCTCGGCTACATAGGACATTTGTAAGCTACGTTGCAATACAATAGACAAACCATGATCAACATAAGTAATCTCTTCCTCATCATCATCGTATTTTGGTTCATCGTCAGCTTTATCTTC
The DNA here is from genome assembly GCF_036884655.1 of Musa acuminata AAA Group. Taxonomy (NCBI): domain Eukaryota; kingdom Viridiplantae; phylum Streptophyta; class Magnoliopsida; order Zingiberales; family Musaceae; genus Musa; species Musa acuminata. The sequence continues at coordinate 9,712,721 of NC_088359.1, forward strand.
TCCTCCATCACTATGATCTTCAACTAAAGTTACAATCCTCCTATTTGGATAATCTGAAGCAATATGCCCAAAACCATGACATTTGAAACATTTTCGGCCACTTGGGGTAGAAGAGTTAGGTGTTTTTTTACTACCAGTAGATTCTTCACCATTTTCTTGCACCTTCGAAATCACCTTACTTTGGACAGTAGGCTTTGAACCTCCTCCTTTTGTATATCCTTCTTTTGAACCATATTGATAACTCTTTTCAAACTTCTGTTGCTTTTCAACTTTGAATGCCAGCTTGCTCACATCATTTAAAGACCAATATGGCTGCAGTTGAACCACTTTAGCAATCTCATATTTCAGACCTCCTAAGTATCTTGCAATGGTTTGCTCTTCCGGTTCCACAAACTCTCCTTTTAACATCAGATTATCGAATTCTGCAGTGTATTCCTCCACACTAAGATTTTTTTGCTTGAAATCATGGATTTTGAGAAATATCTCTTGCCTATAATTATGAGATAAATATTTTCTCTTCAGCTCCCTTTTCATTTTTTTCCCATGTCACAATTTTACTCTTCCCCTCACGTTCTCTTTGTTTTTTCATATTTTTCCACTAAAAAAATGCATTTCGTTTGAGTTTGAGTGTCACAAGTTTGACCTTTTGTTTTGGTGGTTTATGAAAATCGAAATTTCTTTCTACTGTATTAAGATAATCGATAAAGCCATCAACATTTATTTTACCTTCAAACTCTAGAATCTCCAATCTTGGGTTATATTTATTCTGCCACTCGTCTTGGATTGCATTTCTTGTCCGACATCTTCTCGGCTCCCTTGGGAGAGGAGGTGTATCTTCATCGGAAGTATATTCATAAACATCATTTTCATGCTGGTTTTATCTACTTTGAAGTTCTTCGATTATTTCATTCTTTTCTTATAGACTACGTAGCAATCTTCGTAGCTGCAGTCTCAACGACTCAGCATCATCTTCATGGTCGCTACTTTCACCAACTATATCTTTTCTATTCCGCCTTGTCATGATCTCCAGCCTTTAGCTCTAATACCAAACTGATACCGGGGAAGGTAAAATGCAGAATGGATTTCGAAAGAAAACCAATGCAACAGTTTTTCAGATAGAAAATGTCACAGTAGACAAAGAACGAACTCTTGAAGAAAAGTCACAATGTAGTTGTATTTGCCGAAATGAGTGTTTTGAATAGAAAAGGCATAAACTTACGATAAAACTTAAAGAAGCTCAAAAAATAGTTCACCAAGTTAAAATCACAAAGGGATACAGAAATTTACCACCCCAAGGATTATAAATGAGGATATAGAACAGAAATCAAAAGACTCAGCACTCAAGGATGCATCCAAGAGATACAGAGTTTAAGGAAGTTCTTCAAGAGAGCTTCTACCAAGATATTATCAGTTTCTAAAGTTTTTTCTAAGTCCTAAACATCAAAATAAATAATAGTGCATAAAACATCCCTTCATGTATAGGGAATTTCGAAATTAAGTGTTTACAACTGCTAACCAACTCCTTTAATGCATTCCTTGGTCATGAAGAAATGTTTACAACTACTAACCAACTCTTTTAATGCATTCCTTTGTCAAAAGAAAAGCACCTTAAAATAGCTTTAATTTTGTGCAGGGAATATACTAATGAGCTATCATATTTGAGTGGGTTGAGTTGAAGATTATGAGGCATCATTGTTGGCTAAAAAAAATATCATATCATAATCAAGGTTCATATGATCAGATTATAGTAAATTAGACACTCCCGTGTCAATAGCCCTAGCCCATAGCCCTTTGATTTCCTCCTATTTATAGAGGTCTCCTATAAACTTACCATAATGGATCATACTATATTGGGTACTGGATCTTCATCCAACTACTCAAGCCTCTTATATTAGTAGGCCTCTACCTAATAATCTCTTATTAGCTCTTATTGAATCTCATTCATAGAATCTAATAATTCAGGAGCTTATTGGATATCCAATAAGATATGGGCTCCAACGGATATCTCATATCCGAATATATATTCGTCGCAATACCTACCATATGTGTGTGACCCTCTAGGCCCAATACTGAGCTGGTCGTAAGTTATTGACTATGGATGTACTAGGTCACTATGCCGCAATCCTCAAACGATATAGGGGAATCCAATCCTTTAGACCAATTTGTCATCAGTTACTATATATATATATATATATATATATATATATATATATATATATATATATATATATATATATATATATATATATATATATATATATATATATATATATATATATATATATATATATATATATATATATATATATATATATATATATAGTCCCTCATCTATCTAATACCCTAGAGACCACATACTATGGTGTTGTCAGGCCAATATAGTTTCTACTCGAGTCTCATTTTAATCGGATTCTCCCAAAGAACTATTTCTCTCTCAATTCGAATGACTCTAGGGATTTGTTTGAGCAAGAACATATGATATATTTCTCTTATTATACAAAGAGTAAATAATCCTCTATCAACACTCAATAATCCTTGTAAGGTTGACTACCACTCTCAATAACTGGTTGCCCTAGATCTGGAACTTCCAAGTCTTTAAGCCTGGTATCAAAGAGTGAAATACTCATATAGGACATCCTTAGTGTCTCAAGTATAAGGACCAGATACACCACTGGGACGACGGAATTACTATATAATAATAAGGCATCATCAACCATCCAACATTCCATGAGTGGATCAATTAGTGAATTTATTCTCCAATGAGCACCTATACTAATATCCTCACACGACCAGCTATGAGATCAACTACCTCCATCATATGTACAAGTATATAGTATACCAGTTTGTCCGGTTATCTCGATGTCCCTCTTGAGTAACCTATGACCGGGATTATTTAGGGTTTGTGTTTAAAGATGAATTGGTCTCATTATCATGATCTCGTTACGATCTGATTCTCATTGCACAAATCCATGAACATTACAATATATTCATATAATAAGTAATATAAAATGATAAAATATTAAATAATATAACTAACAAGATTGTCATAAGTTTGTTATCTAGGAAGTAAGAGATTCAATAGAATTATCCTATGTAGTTAGATATTCTTAATATCCCGATCTCTAAACTTAAAAAATTTATATTGAAATCTCTATAGTCTCGTGAGTAGTTGTTGTGGATGAGAAGAGCGGCGACGAGAAGTGAGGGCTGTTAGTCGTCGACGTAATTGCTGAGCGATGGAAAGATCGCTCAGCATCTGTATTGATGTCGACATAGATATAGAGCAATGCTGCTCGACAACTACGTCGACGTCAACATAGATATAGCTCATATACAACAACCATCCACAACCCCCAAGTGGCACTCTCATTCACCATCATCAACATCGTCCACCATCATTATCAACTGAAACATTAAAATTATTTTTTTACTCATTATTTTTATATTTCTATAGATAAAACTAACAACATTAGGATAAATAAACCTAAATATTTTATTTTTATAATTATAAAAATTTTAATATAAATTTTTTAAATATAAAGATTAGATGAATAAAAAGATCTAACTATACGGGGGGGGGCATATGTAATTAGCTAGACAAAAGATGCACCCAATACCTTTCATCGCAACAAAAGAATGTACCTGAGTATTTTCATAGTAAGTTTGGGTGAGGAGATAATATATGAATCAATTATGTGAAATCATCAATCTTTATTGGTCTTTTTATTGTTGCAGGTGCTCTCGCCTTGACTCATCCAAATCACCCCCATCTGGTTCAACAGCTAGGCTGGATCAGCACATGAATCGATCGATTCCTGCAGGGGGCAAGCCATGGATGGCCCGAGGGATTTCTGCTCTTACTGCGCCAGCCCGGCTTCGACTGCGATGGTGGCCTGCCTTCCCCGAGACCACATGCTGGGGGGAAACGTGCCTCGTGCGTTCGAATGGTACCGACGCCGTCACCACGAAGGAGATGGACCCTTCCTCGTCTTCCTCCTCCCCGTGTGGTCCAACGCCTAACTAAACGAAAGCTACGTCCTACGCTACGCCACCGACGCACGGCCGAGGTGGGCGTGCGGTGGAAGGCGTGCGTTGGCATCTCTTTTCCTTGTGACTTGTGACGGCAGGGAAAAGGGGGAGGCGGAGATGCATGATTGGCTTCCAAGCCATGGCCTGTTCTTTTCTCCCTTTAAATCCCTATTCTAATTAGCCCCTCCTCCTTCTTCTTCCTCTGAAGTCTTCTTCCCAATGGAATGTTCTATATTATATCTTCTTCTGAATCATTCTCATCTAAGCAAAGCAGGTGCCTTTCTTCTTTGACAATACAACTCTCTGAAAACATCCATTCAACGCCATGCATCTTATCCCATTCATCAAAATTATAATGGAGGTGGCAGCTCAACCATCAACGTTTTCCAGGAATTCCACCGCGCGCTCTCTCTCTCTCTCTCTTTCTGCAAGGAAATCCACTGCCCACCCACCTCGCCCATCATTGTAGCTTACCCAATCCAGATGTACAGTGACCACCTTTTGGCGTCCGCCCCCCAAATATCAAAGCCAAAAGGACACATCTTTGTGAGCTTGTTCGATTGCCTCGGTTGATGGATGGCGAAGACAGACAGATGCGTCAAATCCAAGCGTCGACAGCGTGTATAGTACTGTTTCGATCGTTAGCTCAACTACAACCATGCGTGATGTGCTCGTGTGGGAGTGGCGCCACCAAACCCAGTCGTGCACATTTGGTATGACGGCGTCCACAATCCCATATGGGAGTGGCGCCACCAAACCCAACCGTGCGCATTTGGTATGACGGCGTCCACGATCCCCACCCCCCCGTCCGATCCGCTCTTGCTTAATTCAGTAGGTGAGGCGTCGTCCTGGTTGTTGTCCATGGTGTTCTTATGCTGGTCCATGCTCGATTCCCTGGACCGCGGCCGACCACGTAGCTCTCCCTCCAGCCACTTCGGAAGGACGATCAGCCGACGGCCATGGAACTCATCTGTGACGTCATTGCCATGGCTGGGGCCTGAGTTCTGTTCGTCACGCTGGCAAAATTGCTCACCATGCAACGACAGTAAATATTCTCCGTCCACGTTCAGCATCTTTAAAGCAGACGACGGACGGCTGACCTCATCCGGCACGCGTTAGCCTTTTAATTAATAATATTGCTTGAGAGAGGAGGTAGAGTGGTGGTATACTTCATTGCTCGGCCAAGCCAGCCAAAGGCCTCGAGGCTCTTGAGAGAGACAGAGGGTGGAGGAGGAGGAGGAGGAGGACAGGTCTTCCTCTCTGCTTTCGACATCTGGAGATCTCACGCCAAGGGCCAGAGTGACTCTTTCGAACAGCCAAAGTCCTAAATCCCATCCCACTCCTCAGGCACATATATAAATATATCCACTCCCACCAATGCTTTCCCGAAACAAGCCACCGAGAGCGGGCTCTTTATCTCGGCCTCTGCAAACCTTTCTCTTTCACCCCACCTTTTCTCTATCGCGCTCCGGAATGGGGATTGGTGGGTGGCACCGAGGCCAGGTCATCGGTCGCGGCTCTTCTGCCACCGTCTTCCTCGCCACCGCTCTTACCTCCGGTGAGGTCTTCGCGGTCAAGTCCGCGGAACTGTCTCGCTCTGCCATCCTGCAGAGGGAGCAGAGGATCCTGTGCTCGCTTGATTCTCCCTACGTGATCTCTTGCTTCGGGTTTGACCTCAGCTTGCCGACGCCCTCCGGCGGTCTCTACTACGATCTTTTCATGGAGTACGCCCCCGGGGGGTCGCTGTCCGATGAGATCGCGAGGCGTGGTGGACGGCTCGACGAAGTCGCGATTCGAACGCACGCCTGTGACGTCCTGAGAGGGCTGGCTTATCTTCACTCGAGGGGCGTCGTCCACTGCGATGTCAAAGGCCGGAACGTCTTGATTGGGTCCGACGGACGCGCGAAGATCGCCGACTTGGGCTGCGCAAGCCGGATTCGTGGCGACGAGGAGGAGGTCGAAGGAGATTGCCAGCGATTAAGGGGCACGCCGATGTTCATGGCGCCGGAAGTCGCCCGAGGGGAAGAGCAGGGGCCGGCGGCCGACCTGTGGGCACTGGGCTGCACGATCATCGAGATGGCCACCGGGCGCCCGCCTTGGCCGGACGTCTCCGATCCGGTCATTGCCATCCACCGAATCGCATTCTCGCAGGAGACGCCGCGCTTCCCGAGCTGGCTCTCCGGTGAGGGGAAGGACTTCCTGAGCAAGTGCTTGAGGAGGGATCCCCGGGAGCGGTGGACGGCGGAGCAACTCCTCCACCACGAATTCGTGGCTTCCTCGTCGAAGCACTGCCCGAGGTCAAAACCAGACGCCGATCGCAGTTGGGTCTCCCCGAAGAGCACTCTCGATCAGGCCTCCTGGGAGTCATTGCCGGAGCAAGACGAGGAAACGGTCGAACACCTCGATGATCCGTCGGCGAGGATCCAACCGTTGGTTTGCAGCTGCGGTCCAAATTGGACATGGGAGGAGAATTGGTCGACGGTCAGGCGCGACGGCGACCCGATCGAATTGATGAGCTGGAACAGCACAGGACGAGCCGATTCAACGACGGATTCTCCTCACAGTTCACACTGCTCAATCGATGGTAACGGTAATACTAGTAATTCTTGTAATACGAGTCTTGCATTCGTCAGCCGTCAGAGAGAGGCGAGGTTTTCCGAGAGCGGCAATGTTTCAGATAACCATGAACAGCGAATCCAATCTAAGATTTGCTATTGGCTCGTTTGCTTCCATCTTATTGGCTATCGGCTTTCGTCTTTCCCCTTTTGTCGTTGTTGCTGTCTTATCTGTCATGCACGGAGAGAGATGAGAGGAGTCCTAAATGATTAAAGGGCAGCCGTCCCAACCGCTGCGCGCGCGGAGAATAAAGCAACGAGGAAGAGTTAGATTTGGGCAAATCTGGTTGCTTCCCTTGTCAACCATCTCCGCGATCAGTGGCGACTTGAGTCGGGACGTAACTACTGACTTCAGATGGAAATAAATGTTACAGCGATTCGAAAAATGACGGATCCGAATTGGGAAAATGATTTCTAATATCGTACGGTTCAGATTAGAAATTTTGGCAGGGTGATGTCAACATGTCGGCTAGGATTCAATCACCCGGGAAACTTTGGCAGGGCGATGTCAAGCTTCTCCTTGACAATGTGTTGAGAAATATAGATCAAAATTATACTAAATTTAAAGAAAAATCAAAATTTCTTGAATGATTATAGGCTAATTTATGGGACTAAACTGTGGTGATGCAATTCAGATGAGGAAACGTTATACCTTTCGACCGTCCACTAACTAAAAACGGTGGACTCGTGTGTCGACGGCTTCCTCTTAAGCGCGCCGCAGCGATCACGGGAACTCCGCGCAACGACGAACGCCTACTGCCTCTGTCCTCTGCCAAAGGATTTGCACCCTGACACCCTCACCGAGTCGAAGCAGCTCCGTGGACACCCTCACCGACCCCAAAGTACACCAGATGCCGCCATTGCCAACCAAAGCGCTGCTCTTTTTCCTCTTCGCCGTTGCAGCCTTCGTCGGCCTATGCGCGACCGCGAGAAAGAAGAGAAACCAGTCGGTGGAGTCCGCCGGCAGCAGCGCCACGAAGCAACTCGCGGAGACGGCTGTGTCCGCTTGGGACGCTCTCGAGAAGGACAGAGAAGGGGACAGCAGCATGGCGTTGCCCCTTTGGCAGAGGAGGATACTGATGGGAGAGAGATGCGAGCTGCCCAAGTTCAGCGGCCTCGTTCTCTACGACGAGCTCGGCCGTCCCGTCCGCAGCAGCTCCAGCCATGACAGTCTTCTCAAGGTGATCAGCAAACGCAAGCTTAATCATCCAACTCTTTACATCTCGTTGATGTTTGCTTCCACTGCATGCATGCAGGTGAAGCCAACGCCGGCAGTGACTACGCTCAGAGACTTGCTAGTTTGAATTCTCGAGCTGTAGGCTTGATATATATAAGCCCTTTGCTTGCAGGAGGAACTGATGTCTCTCCCTTCCATCTTCCTATCCCAATTCTTTTTCCTCATTGTTTGAGCTTTCAACAGGTTGAATTAACTTAAACCAAGAGGTGATTGAAGGTGATCTGCTCAAAATACTTTTGGAGCCTTTGGTTGTGTCCAAGTCAGATCAGAGCTATGAGGAATGGAAGGACTCCATTTGGTTGGCTGTGATCTAACTGCGATCTTTCCCTTAGAGTCAATGGATGAGCAAATGCTCATAGCCCAATGTTGATGTGAGGAGTTGAACTTAATTATGCATGGAAGTCAATAGTTAGTTCCCTAGAGAAGACTTCGAGTCACAGTTCTTTCACAGAGAGATATGCTGATGATTAAGAAACAATATGTATTTAGAAAAATCAAAATCAGTGAATCTTAGTGTTAACACATAGTAATAAAAAAAGCATATTCACCTTGCGAAGTAATCGTCGATATTAGTATTCATATATAATTTTATCTTCATATTTAAAGAGACTATTTCCCAAACTTAAATTCTTATCTTTCAAGTCAAAAGAGTAGTCTTACTGTTATTAATATTTAGTATATCCATTATAGAAGCTCGAACTTCTCTTATATCATCAGAGCTAATTTACTGAAGAAAATATTATATTATATTATATATATATAAATTTTTTGGCTTATATTGTAAGAAAATTTATATAATTTTAACGTTTTAATCATCTAACAAAGAGAAAGAAATACTTGTTCAAATATTCATAAAATAAATATTTTTTATAAAAATTATAATCAGTTCATGCAAAGAATAATTTATATATTTGAGGCATATATGAATAGAGCAATTTTATTCATAAAAGCCTGACAATAGATTTTTTACTTGCGAGCGTATCTCTTTTCATATTTATTCAATTACCCCAAAGGTCTTTGAACTTAAGATATAAAAAAAATCTAAAATAATCAATTTAGATTTAAAAGTCGCTAAAACAACCAAATACATTAAAATTAGTAGAGTAATTATTTATATTATGCTTCCATTTGATTAAGTCATATAACTTTTATAATATTATGCTCATAAATAAATTGTGTTACGCCCGATTATAAAATAAGACAAAAAAAATACTAAATTTGATTATACAGAATTTATTAAAATCAATAAAAATAGAAAATTAAATGTAGCAAATTGATGTACCATGTTTTTCTTGGATGTTTAAAATTTAAGGTGAATTATTTAAATTTTATAGTGTTAAATTTGTAAATGAATTATATTATACTTGATTTCAGAATCAAGATATTGATTTTCTCTTTGAGTGTCACGCAATTTATTTACAAGTATAATACCATGAAATTTATCAACTCATTTCAATCTTTCAACATAGCAAACAAATATGATATATATATATATATATATATATATATATATATATATATATATATATATATATATATACTTCATTTGTCTTTCTAATTTTTGAATTATTTTATGAGTTTTTACATCATATTTTGATATGTTATCATGTTGAGTTTTATGAGCATAATACCATAACATTTATCCAACTCATTTTAACTTTTTAATATAATCAATAAATATGATAAAAATAATTATTCTATTTTTTTAAACTTTTATATACTTTTTGAGACCTTTAAAAAAATTTGTAAAAAAAGACGAATAAAAAATTATAAATTATTAAAATCTTTATCAACTAAGGTAATCAATGCCACCATATATCTATATTTACATAACATAAACATCAATCATATGATAATTATTAAAATGACGTATTTACCCTTTTGCTGTCTTACGGTTCTTGGTAAATTTTGTAATGAGAGGGGCTCACTGGTAAAAACATATTAATTCGTGTTTTTGGGGTAAACTGCGCCCCCATATGAATATATCATGGTAACCATATCCCCTTTCAGTCTTAATATTCACACAAAAGTAGGACATGAAACACATCCATTATGCAATGCTACATTACTGGAGGCCTAACGATACCAGCGACATTGCAACTCGTAAGCTGCACACACTACGAGCGGGCCCCAGCTCCGATTCCAATCAGCATGCGGGTAGCTGACACGCACAGACGCGTGGATAAACTGTTGTTACCAGATCAGGAATAAATACAGCGAGCCGGTCAATTTGTTGTCGGCTGGGATAGACCGAAGAAGATTTCCCAAAAGGAGCAAAAGCAGCATAAATCCGATGGCATACCCACCCACACCCACCACCGATGCCATCCACGAAACCCCCCTGTGACAGTGAGTACCCCCGACACCCCGATTCTACTGGTTCCTTATACTTGCTCCCCCTGCTTGCCCGATGATTGGATCGTGTTGTGGTGCCCACTGGCTCTGCCGTTCGGGTAATAAGAGGAGCGGCGTGGGAATAGCGTCGGCATCTAGGTATTAAGATTCGGGTGGAAGGAGGGGTGTGGGGGAAGGGAAGAGGGAGGACGAGATCGAGAACACCGAGTCGGCTTCTTTCTACGGCCGTCTCCGTGCCGCTCTGCTGTCCCACCAGTCTCGAGGCCGCTTCGCTCACCTCCCCTCCGCTTCGTGTTCTCCTCCCCCTTGTTGGTGGACCTCCCACCATTCGTCTCGCGGAGAGATCTGCGTCGGCGCGCTCGAGGGGCATCGGGATCGAGGCCGAGATGGTGCCGAACAGCGTCGCGAAGCCGTGCTTCGGCGCTGTATGACCGTGCTGGCCGCAGGGTTTTCCTTCGAATCGAGGGCTCGGTGGGCGGCGGCGGAGGGCCAGGAGGCGGCGGGGTGCATGAGGGATTTGGTTGGGGATTGGAGACGGGCGAGGAGGGACTGCAGGCTCGTGATCCGGAGCAGGTGCCGGTGGGGCAAATGCGGCTGAGATTGCCGCGGACTGTTGTCTTCTGAAGTTGAATCAGCCGATTTCTTTCCGAACTTCAACTAGTCGGAGGGTCCTTATTTACTCTGCGCAACAGGAAAGAGAAGGGGGAGATAAGGATCTATTTTAGGAGGAAGAGTACAAGAGTGTATAGTCAAGTCCTAAAAGATGCAGCAAGATCAGCGAAAGAAGGTTAGGGTTTCTTGATGTGCTCAATTTTTGCATGTATTGCATAAGAAAATTTAGCAAGAACTTCTTCTCCTTGTTTTCATTCCCCGTAACCCATTTCTCTTGCTTCGTTTCCGATAGGATTAACATGATATCTCTGCGCATAATTGATATGGGGATGAATCTCATGATTTTACTGTATTACCTGAATAACATTTGTTTCTATAGTGGACTTGGTTCTTTGGACCGCCATTTTGTTTTGGCCCTTCTGTGCCATACTATGATTTAAGCTTTTATTAACTTTGTCATCTAAAATTCTGGTTTGACATGATTTAGCACTTTTGCAAGTCAGTCACGTCTGATTAGTTTATTGCGGTAAAATCTCGTCTTTTGTTATTGAATTTTCCTCTCTATCTTTTGCTTTTATTTGTAGGGGAGTTTACTGTTGCATCTAAATATGGAGATGTGAACCTCGCTGCTGTAGGTACCTTGACCCTATTTTGATGCCTTTGGAAGATAATTACATAGAGAAAGAGCACAAAGTTTGTCCACTTTGATGGCGTAGTGGATTCCACTTTTCAAGGAACCTGATTCTGTTCCATTAAATTGCTAGTTTAATAACAAGAATCTCTCTGTTATCATAGTTATCAATGACATTACCAAACATTCCGTGTCCTTCCTAGCAACTTCTGCTGTATCCTCCACTCTGTCTTTGTTTGCAACAACTTGAAGAATCATTGGATTTTGACTTAGCTGGCGTGGAGATTAATTATTGTCTTCTGATAGTGATTATCTTTGAGATTTGTTCTAAAAGGTCTCTTCCTTGTTTAATATTGTTACTTATTTCTGCAACTGAATTGGTTGTATATCATTGATCATGAGCGATCCCATTTGTTATCTAGATGATGCAGTAACCTTGATAATTTGGAAATGATAATAGCGAATTAGCGAAAAGAAATAAGAATAGCAAACATTTCCATGCATAGGAGTGGCACGTATGAAATGTTGATGAACAAAAAGAGACCTGTATCATTTTGAAGTGTTTCATTATCTTTATGAGTTTTAGGGGAAAAAAAAAGGCTCTTGTTGTATTCAATTGCACGTTGTTAAAAATAGCAGAGAACATTTTTTAAGAGATTTTCTAAATCTAGATATACAAAGTTTGGACTTACGGTACAGCTGTTCTAACTTATGAGATCTGTACATAAACTATGAAGAATATGGACACATATTGCTTGAACATTGCTTATAGTATGCACATTCAATATTTTGATGTTCATGTGGCTGTTGATATGATTTCGTGGTTTTACTTTTTGATCATTTTCTTGGAAATTATTTTATTTCCTACAAGGATTTCGGGTAGTCTAGCCTTTAGCAAGCTTATCAAGAAAGAAATTGTATGCAAAATCAAACTGATTATTAGCTATGCATGATCAAAGCAATAGCTCCATTTAGGGTTGCAACAAGTCAATTTTTTCTGGTGCTGGAATCTTGTTAACTAGGTCACTGACTCTATCTTATTGCAATGATATTTCTACAGAACACATCGGAGATGGACTTCTTCACGGAATATGGGGATGTCAGCAGGTACAAAGTTCAGGAGGTCATTGGTAAAGGGAGTTATGGACTTGTGTGTTCTGCCATTGACACACATACCGGTGAAAAAGTGGCCATAAAAAAGATACATGATATTTTTGAACACATTTCTGATGCTGCTAGGATTCTTCGTGAGATTAAGCTTCTTAGGCTTTTAAGACATCCTGACATCGTGGAGATAAAACACATTATGTTGCCTCCATCAAGAAAGGACTTCAAAGATATTTATGTTGTCTTTGAGCTCATGGAGTCAGATCTTCACCAAGTCATAAAGGCTAATGATGACTTAACCAGGGAGCATTACCAGTTCTTTCTTTATCAACTGCTTCGTGCATTAAAATATATCCATACAGGTAAAAATCTCATGTCAAATGTTCTATTTCATGAAGTAATTCATTATGATGTTTTATATGCTCTTTTGGTATATTCTCATTTGTAAACCTCTATAATGATCCAGAAAGCATTGCTTGTTTGACACTGTTCAGTGTTACTTTTGATCATGTGTGGGAAAACTTCATATTAAGCCATAAATCAGGCTCTTCAAAAGAGGTTTATGAGTGGGGATCCATTTAGCCAATCATGTCTATACATACAACTCACATGAGATCATTTTCAGTTTTAGTTTTTTGCCAGTTATAGTTTGTGAATACGAATGCTTAGAATTACTTCCTTTGTCCATGCTGTATACACGTCTAATGCTTCAAGATACTTCCTCATTGTATTTGACACCATAGAAGATATTTTAGCAAGTGAAATTTACTTGCTGTATCCATATACTTTCAGGATTCTTAGGAAATGTTTCGTAGATGCTCCATTGGGAAACTTTGTTTGCTAACAAAAGGGTGATATGCGTGTTCTTGCTCTACTTACCTTCTTGTAGCTTGACTATGTTAGTTACACACCAGCTACATTTACCTCTCTCCTTTTATGGGAGTGAAAGTTAGCTGAATATTTATGATGTACCATGGGCAGCATAAATAATTTATGCTGATCTCTCCAAACAGGCACAACCTGGTTGCAATTGAAAGTAGTTTTGCAGCACCTGTTTGTCTTACACTTCATTTGGTAGGGCAATCAAAGTAGAAAATTAAGATACTTGACCATTTTTCTGATTGTGATCTTCTCATCTGATTGTTATTTTCAAACTTTTGGGAGGAGGTGATATCTTTTGTATGAGTAGGTGATTTCTTTTGTAAGATGCTTCCTCTTTATAGTTGGCAGCAAGAGGAGTTCATTTTTCATTATGATGTGTCTATTCTCTTTGTTTTGTGTTTTTCCTGAAGAAATTTATTTCTCCAGGGATTTTGATCTGCTTGTTTCATGACATATGGTAGTAACGTTGTTCTCTTTTTTTTTTTTTCTTGTAATGACTGTCTTATATCTTTCTTATATTATATAAAATTGACCTGTTATCAACATGAACTTTTCTGAATAATGTTTTCAAAATTCCTAAATGTTTCTTGGATCTTGTTTCTTAAATTTCTTTTTATGGTTGACTTGTATTAATCTTATGCTGTCGGTTATCTTTTTATATTCAAAATGCTAGAGTACTAAATGCCAAATACAGTGTTCAAGCACTTCAGATATTTGCCTTTGTTCTGACACTGGGCTTTTGTAATTGCAGCTAATGTTTATCACCGAGATCTAAAACCAAAGAACATTCTGGCAAATGCAAACTGCAAACTTAAAGTATGTGATTTTGGTTTAGCAAGAGTTGCATTTAATGACACACCAACAACTATATTCTGGACGGTATGCCAAGAAAACAGTGGAGTTCTTTATCTTGAAACTTGCTTTCTTTCCTTGAGAATTTTATGTAAACTGATCTTATAGTTTCTTTTTTCTGTAACTTGAGTATATTGACCTTCAGAAGGTAATGACATATCTTGTAGGATTATGTTGCAACCAGATGGTACAGAGCTCCAGAGCTATGTGGATCATTTTATTCGAAGGTATTGTATATTTGTAGGATAAATTGCTTGTCACATGATGCAATCCCAATAAAATAGTACACCTCTAAAAGTTTTATTGTAGTTTTAGTCATGTTGAAGTGTCACCATTTACTAAACCAACTACTGGGTCTTTCGTGTTGTAGTGCCACATGAGGTTGGTTTTTGAAGCATTATTTTAGTTAGACGAATTGACTAATAGTTGTAGAAGAAAGTTTCCCATATGCGATACATGTTTAATATGTGTATCTCTATGCATATTTTTGCACATGCATACTATCATACACAAGTAATTATAAAGTTATGTGCATATATTATACATGAATGTGCTTGTGTATTCATATGTATTAAAAAAAATGTTGAAGTATTCACCTTTAGATATTTTACTTGGAGATGTAATATATTAGAAATGAAGAATTGGATATTCAAGAAGGATTAATTTCTCCTCTCCTATAACCTGACATAGCTTGGTATTTGGGCACTTGATTGTGCTAAAGAACAACATTTATTTTCATTTATGCTGTTTTGTCATTTAGAAATAGTAAATCACAGTTTTTATGATTTTGCAGTATACCCCTGCTATTGACATTTGGAGCATTGGATGCATTTTTGCTGAACTCTTGATTGGAAAGCCACTTTTCCCTGGTAAAAATGTGGTTCACCAGCTGGATTTGATGACTGATCTTCTAGGAACACCTTCCTTAGACACCATTTCTCGGGTATGCTGACCCTTCTCGTGAATTTGTATGGAAAATATGATATTATTATGTGCCAAGTACCAATGAAATTATTTATTTAATCGGTTCTCTTGCTGATTCCAGGTGCGTAATGAGAAAGCAAGAAAATATTTAAGCAGTATGAGGAAAAAACAACCAGTGCCCTTTTCTCAGAAGTTTCCAAATGCTGACCCACTAGCTCTAAAATTATTAGAAAGGCTTTTGGCGTTTGACCCAAAAGATAGGCCATCAGCTGCGGAGGTATGTTTGGTTAATTTATGTGCATATGTTGTCATACCCTAATTTTTTTTTTAGATGTTCTTTGCTTTAGAGTGAATTTATTACCACAGAAGTATCTGTTTTCTACTAGATATCCTGAATAATATTTATCTGACAAGAAGAAATTCTGTGTTATTGATCAGGCCTTAGCTGACCCTTATTTTAAGGGTCTGTCTAAATTGGAAAGAGAACCTTCATGTCAACCAATTTCAAAAATGGAGTTTGAATTTGAGCGCCACAGGGTGTCAAAGGAGGACATTAGGGAACTTATCTTTCGAGAAATATTGGAATATCATCCACAACTTCTCAAAGAGTACATTAATGGAACTGAAAGACCAAACTTCCTATACCCCAGGTATTAACCTGGTTTTCTTTATTTATATTTTTTTCTTATGCATCCTGTAAAACTTTCTGCATCACCTCTATTTTGCAGCGCTGTTGACCAATTCAGGAAGCAGTTTGCGTACCTTGAGGAAAATCGTGGTAAAAGCGGACCAGTAGTTCCATTAGAGAGAAAGCATGTTTCTCTCCCTCGGTAATTGTTCATTTAGCATTTAGGTTTTGTGTGCATCTTATTTTCTCTTTTTTTTTTTAATGTGAACATGTTAAGTTCTTTATGGAATTTCTGTGAGTGTTTTGCATATTTCATGCATAATGATGACATAATGCAAAATGGCTCAGAATCATAACATGTTTTGTGAAGGTGGCTAAGTTAGGGGAGAGTATAAGAGGATAGCGGTGTTTCATAGATTGATCTAATTGGCCTGTGGCTACACCAGTCTTATGGTGGCTTCAGGAGTAACTTGATATAGCAGCTTGAAATATTATTGAAGGAGCAAATAGATGTTTTAACATAGTTTTTAAGGAAAAAAATAAGAAACATAAAACATGTTTAAGTCAATAAAGATAAGGTCATAGGGCCTTGCAGCCAAATCAAAATTTTGTTTCAATAGTCTAATTTTTCAAACAATTTATCTTTTCTGACTTGCCTTCTTTTCAGAGACTTGAACATATGATTGCTAGGGTTCTTATGAATCTTAAAATGGGATGTTGGGCATGTACTTCTAGAGTTAAAAAAGACTTTGTCATTATGCCATGTTATGAAGTTAATGGCAAACATGTTTTTTTCTTGAACTTCACGAGCCTTTAAAGGTTATTTGTTGTTCTTTGATGGAGGTAAGTATAGAAGAAAAGTTGAAGAATACCTTCTTAGACACAGTAATGTCACAGTCAGCTGCGCATTGTGCACCCACAACACCTACGTCATTTTGTCACTAACTTAGCTAAATTTGCCTAAGTTATGCATAATCCTTGCGACTGTCTTTTTAAGGATCAACCTAAAAGTAACCTTTTTAAACTTTGCGGACACAAGAAGTAGTCTGTTGGCATATCATTTTGTAAAAGAATGACACCATAATGCAATTACTATATCATTTTTGATAATTGGCCTCACGAACTGATTTTTGAGCTTTGACTTCACTGTGCAAAACGTCAGTCATCTCAACCCATTTAAACCTTCTTAGGTGGCATAGGTTCGGGTGGGGCTTTGGAGAGTTAAGTTTGGGTCACTCAGGGATAGTCTTGCTGATCTTTGACACCCAGTTAAGTGGCTATTGTGGACCTGTGGCTGTCTTTTGAAGTGTTTGAAGTCCTTCAAGGTGTCCCTCAAGTGTTTGTCGAATTGTTTTAATCATGTTTGTACGAGACACTAGAATTGTTTTAATCTCAGTTGTACGAGACGTGAATTGTCTGCCGCATTTGACGTTACCAATCTCTCTTATGTAGGTCCTTTGTGGACCGCACAAGGTTTCTTTTTTGCTAATTCTTTGCGGACTGATACCACAAAGGTTTTGCAGGACATAAGAAAATATAGCTAAACTCTATGATGGTAAGGTGGTCGACTTTATGCATTAAAGGACGATGTTTGATTGGAGAAAATAAGTTCACCATGCATCCCATGTCAATATTATATAGAGGCTGATTCTGTCAATTATATAAGTTCACCATGCGGGTTTGAGTCATAAAGTTTAAAACGTTGATCGAGTGGGGGTTGGGATGATATTACTTATCCTTGTCTTGAATGAACCCTGCTTGTCCCATAAAAAAATGCCTTTCACATTTCCAGATAAATGATTCCTCAATTGACAAATACAATCAAATATATATCAAACATATATCAAATGTAATCATAGCACTGAAGGGGGACAAGTGGGACTTTTGAGTGGTGAAACAGGAACGTTTTAAATATAATCATAGCACTGAGAGGGGACAAGTGGGATTTTTGAGTGGTGAAAAAGGGACGCTTTAAGTTAAACGTGCTCTGCCCTTGCACCTTGCCATCCCTATTTGTGATAATGTTTTGGACTGGCATCACTGAAGATATCTCTATCTGAAGACAACCAAAAAGATCTCAATAGTTTAAGATCTTCAAGAATTTGAGGCTGATTCTGTCAATTATATAAGTTCACCATGCGGGTTTGAGTCATAAAGTTTAAAACCTTGATCGAGTGGGGGTTGGGATGATATTACTTATCCTTGTCTTGAATGAACCCTGCTTGTCCCATAAAAAAATGCCTTTCACATTTCCATATAAATGATTCCTCAATTGACAAATACAATCAAATATATATCAAACATATATCAAATGTAATCATAGCACTGAAGGGGGACAAGTGGGACTTTTGAGTGGTGAAACAGGAACGTTTTAAATATAATCATAGCACTGAGAGGGGACAAGTGGGATTTTTGAGTGGTGAAAAAGGGACGTTTTAAGTAAAACGTGCTCTGCCCTTGCACCTTGCCATCCCTATTTGTGATAATACTTTGGACTGGCATCACTGAAGATATCTCTATCTGAAGACAGCCAAAAAGATCTCAATAGTTTAAGATCTTCAAGAATTTGAGTTTTCTTTTATTTTATTATAGTAAGAATTTAACTTGGCATCACTTGTAGCTAATTTTCATTGAGAATTGGTGGGTATTGGTTGTTGAATTTGTTCTACTGTGAGTGGCCTTGTCCTGTGCCATACCTTACTAGATCCAATAATTTGGTCATATTTAATCGGTCGTTCATCTGGATCCAATCATTTAATCTGTTGAATCCACTGTCAGATTGACAATTTTTGGCAAAAAGTAGTTTGAGAAGTAGAAGAAGAATATGACTGAAATAAAAGGAGAAAGTGGTGATTTCCATAAAGTGAGGGCTATAACATGAAACCTATTGATGTCAGCTTGAATCAATCGAACTCGTCTGGGACTGACAGATTCAGTTGGGAATAACCAGCCTCAATCGATTGTGATTGGTTGTGCAGTGGAGTTGATTGATCTGGTCATTGAATGTTTTAAGAAGAGAAAGGCCTATCTCTATCCAGATTGGTTGATTTTCAGAATTTGGCATGTGTTTTGTGATCAATGTTCTTGTCCATTCCAAATTTTGACTCTTTTTTGTGCAGTCTAAAACACATACGATGATAATGGGGAACACATCTTTACCGGGCACTGATGTCTCTCCCACCTGTATTTAATCTCCCATTGATGAGACTTAAGTATTTCAATCACTTGTTTTTGTAGATCGACTGTGGTCCATTCTACTTCAGTTCCTCCAAGGGAGCAACCAAATTTGGCTTCATCAAGAGGGAGTCAAGTCATGGATGACACATCCAACAACCCTGGAGACAGTGGAGCACCTAGAAATGTTGCAAGGACTTCACAGTTACCTCAGAGGATTCCAACTGGTACATATCTCATCCCCAAGTTCCCTTTCAAGTCCATTATTCCATCCCCTGGTAAATCATCCTATTTAGCCAAGTTGGCAATATTGCTTTTACGATTGCAGCTAAACCTGGGAGAGTGGTGGGTTCTGTGCTGCCATATGAACATGGAGGTCCAAAAGATTCCTATGATCCAAGGAGGCTGATTAGAAATCATGGCTTTCCACCCCCGCCGGTCATTCCTCCCACCTTCTGTTTCAACAGAGCGATGGCCAATCCGACATGCTCGGAGCGGAACTCAGTAGAGGCAGAGAGACTCGTGATGGACCGGAAACCTCACCGATCTGTGCCTGACTTAGTTATGGACATGGGTGTCCACGCTTTCTGTCAGCCTCGAGGTGCCAAGGCTGATTCAATGGAAGATGGGATGATCGTGGATGCGAACATGCTACCCCCAAAACCTACATACAACGGCATCGCTGCTGCTGCTGCTAATATGGGCGCTGGTGTCATGCAGTTTGGCGTAGCAAGAATGAAATAGGTCGCAATATGTTGGTAATGGTGTTAACTTATATTACTCATGAGGGAAGAGAAAGCAAGGTTCTCCAATATTATGTTAGTTTATTGTGGATGCCCTCCTAAATTACCGTAGATGAAACCCCCGATGCCTTCTTTTTTTTTTTCCTCGTACTATTTGCTTCTCTCCTTTGTTTTCCTCCCGCGAGATATCTCCCGTAGAGCGAGTATAATGTCTTAAGCTTGTTTTTAGTCAATAGGGATGGCTGCAAATGTTGCAAAAACAATAATATTTTGATAAATTACAATATATGTTTATTCATCCATAGATGTCGCGACATAGCAAGACTAAATGTTTATTTATAATTTATAATATGAGATGACATCCGAAGAGGTATCGCAGATTCTAGATCGTTATGACTTTTATCACATATAACTTTGCTCTTGTGTTGGTTGACGTAGTTTTATACTTTTTCTTAATTTTTCTTGGGATAATTATAGATTATTCATTTACTTAGATCTTTTTAATATTTTAGTTTTTAGATTTAAAAAATTTATATTTGAATTTTAATAGTTATGAAAGTTAAACATTTAACTTTATTTATCATAATGTTATCCATTTTATTGATTAAAATACAAAAATGATCAGTAAAAAAATAATTTTAATATTATAGTTATGTTTTGAATGGTGACGAATGACGACGCCCTTGGTGTCGCAAGTGATTGTTTTGGATGAGGGAGAGCGATGACGAGAGGTGAGACAAAGAGAGGAGGAAGAGAACGATGTAGATGTTGTCGTTTTGCATCTACATCGACGTTACTTGACAACTGTGTCGATATCGACACAAATATAAAATTACAAAAAAATTGTTCGAGATCTGCATTGTCATCTAATGCAAATGCAGAGCAATGTCGCTCGACAACTACATTAGCCGATGCAGATGTAGAGCGTTGCATCTGTATTGGCACTAATGTAGGTGCCGAGAGATCATTTCGCCTCTCTACATCTACGTCAACATCACTAAGCAATTGTGTTGATATCGCTCTGTATCTGCATTGACACAGATACAGATGCTGAGTGGTCCTTTCATCGCTCTACATCTATATCGACGCAGATGTAAAGCGTCAATATTTGCATCGTCCTCTCCCTCCTCATCCATAACAACCACTTGCGACCTTCAACGGTACCATCATCCATCACCATCGAAAATATAAATAAGATATTAAATTTTTTTTTTCATACTTCCGTCGATAAAATCGATGATAATCGATGATATTAAAGTAAATAAAACTAAATGGCTATCAGAAAGCTTCGAACTTTCCGTCTACAAAATCTGATTCTCATCCAGCCATTGGAGTTGAGAATAATTAACCTCTGGTTCATCCTTGTTCATGTATGAACGATTTTAGCAGTTGTCCTCAAGGAAGAAAGATAAGGTAAGTTGATTATGATGATTTTGATTTATGAAGAGGTTCACAAAGAGAGACAGAGTAAAAATGATGCTTCTTTCTTTTATGAGTACCTAATTTAAACATTTTGTAATCCCAGCAACTACTATCATATTGGAGCAAACGCGTAATGAATTAATGAAGATCGACAATACCAACTGCAGAAGGGTGCAATCATCATTCTAATTCCTAATCAGTTATTCCGTAGGGATCTTAAAAATTAACCACGGAAACTCTTCCACCGGAAGCTCAACCGATGACAAGGATGAATTGTTTTATGAACTATTCATCGTACAAAGCAAAAGAGTGCAAATACAACATGTTTTGAAGAATGTTTATGGGGTCTAATATCACATCAGAAACCGATAATCAAGACACAAAATTGAACTTTTACAAAGTTTTTAATATTCGGTACATGACTTTCCCCCAATTGCCAGCAGAAGTCAGCTGATTTCTTCTTAATGTGAGTGAGTGAGTCACTCTCACACTTAAAACATGATCGACTATAATTGATTCTTCTGTACTAAGCAAAGATACAGTAGCTCAATACTTGAAGTGTATTAGAAAAAAGCTTATTGAATAATGTCAAAGTTACAAACAAGAAGAGAGACATTTGAGCATACCGTACCCACAGCATAACGCTTACGGCACTAGATGTGCAGCATCGCCTGCATTCCATCTTATAGAACCAATAGCCGTTTGATCCCGGCCTTCTGCTCCGAAGTCAGCCTCGGCGGAAACCTTATGTCGAACTTGATACGAAGATTTCCTTTCCTAGATGGATCTTTTGGTATTGGCATTCCCTCTCGAACGACCACCTCCTCGTAGCCAGGATGAATGATGGAGTTTATGGGTATTGTAAGGCTGCGACCATCAAGTGTAGTCAAATGAACTGTATAACCGGTCAGGGCTTCGACCAAAGATATTTTCTGAGTTGCAATCAGATCGTTTCCTTCCCGTGTGAACACATCATGTGGCTTTTCATCTATGATGAAAACTATATCCGCAGGGATAATGTTGGGAGATTCATTCCCTTTATCTGGGAAAGTAATTTTGGTTCCCTTTTTCCAACCTGCCTTTATGTTGATCGTCAGAATTTCTTCCACTGTCTTTGTTTTCCTGTGACACATTTACAGAGTAAGCAAAATATTAGTAGATCCAATGAATCTAACATAAACATCACATTAACATAAATCCTATTCCTGTAGGATAAACAGAATGTCAATCTACACTGCCTACAGGTAGACATATGTTGGACTAGATTCAAAATAGTAGCAAGGCTAGTAGTTAATAGTAAAGCATGAACTTTCCACTGAATAGTAGGTTCTGCACATTGGAAGAGGTAAAACACTCCAACTAGTAAACCAGTTTGTGATTAAGGATTGCAGCAACAGCTCTAAGTTTCAAGAAGGAAACAGTATATAGGCATGACTATGATTCTTCCATACAAACACCTTGTGCCTCAAAAATACAATAAAAATTGCAGTAGCAGCTCCATATCTTATGTAGAGAGCACTGGGCCAAGTTTAATTAGAAATATGTTTCCATTTAATGGCTTTCTTCCTACTGCATCTACCATTACATTATTGCATAAACTTCTTATTAAAACATCCAATGTGACAGTAATTTACAAGACACCATTTGGAAGAGAACAACTTAAGAAACATATCCTATCGATTCTGCACAATATGTTTATCTTGAATTCCCAGAAAAATAAAATGCTTTCTATCTAATTAAATAATGAAACGATAAAAGATGATGATGGAAGAAGCAACTCAATAATGAATTATGTTGGGTACATAAGGTGTTACTCATTACTTATCCTATCAGTTCACGATCAGCAACCAATGATGACTAAGAGTACTCACGACTAGAATAAAAACCCTACTTACTAGTAGACAACTGAGACTTTCATACATGAGATCCATGAACCAACCTATATCATTCATTTTGATGATGCTGACAGTTTTTAAAAATAGAGGGAATTAATCTATGTATGGATGTATATAAAGCAAACAAGTATTACAAGTGAAAGGAGAAAATTCAGAATAATGCAATCACAATAAGAGAGAAAGGATATATGACAGCATTCCTCTACATGATCGATAAAAGTGGTGAAGTCCATTCATAGATATATATGATCTCAAACTAGTAAGTTTGATGACTGTAAGATGAATATAACACCCGATTGGCAGCTATAGGCCTAGTGATTAAAACTAATGAGGAATCACATCAAAATAACTTTGATCATGAGAATGGGGAACGGTAGCTCTTCAAAGACATCTTTTGTTTCACCAAGACAAACTACCTCGTCACATCTTTACCGATGGATCCAACTTTCAGTAATGAAAAATGAAGTTATTATCTTGTGCAGATCACCAAAACACATAGCAATAATGTTTCTACAGTGAAGCAAGTTTCTTTCAACAGCAAGAATGTTTGGAGCATATTCCGAAAAAGCACGCACTGATTAGATCAACCAAGAAAGCATGATGAACCAAGCTTTAAGATCTCTTCGATAAACATAAGAGAAGAATCTCACCCACTGGCATCGACAATCTCGCGCGAAATCTTCATCTTCTTGGTAGTCCCTTTATACAAGTCCTCGAGGCTGCATGGCAGCCGATTCTCGATTGGCGCTGCCTTCCGCGGCTGCTGAAAATTCATCGACGCGCCTTCCCCGCCGCGGAAGGTTGACCCGAACATCTCCTCCCCAAACATCCCCCCCATCCGGCTAGGGAACCTCGATCCGCCCCTGCCGCCGCCGCCGCCCATGCCGCCGAACGGACTAGAGAACCCGAAGAACTCCGAGAAGATGTCGTCGGCGCTCCTGGGGTTGAACCTGAACGTGGTCGACTCGTCGCCGCCGTCGAACCCGCCGGACCCCGGCGGCGGGACCTGTCCCTTAAGCCCCTCCTCCCCGTACTGGTCGTAGACAGCGCGCTTCTGAGGATCGCTTAGCACCTATCAGACAAGCGATCCACGGATCAGCAAGGCTGGATCTTGGGAGGCGGGATCAACGGATCACCAAGATCGTACCTCGTAGGCTTCGGAGATCTGCTTGAACTTGGCCTCGGCCTCCTTCTTATTGTTCGGGTTCTTGTCAGGGTGCCACTTCATGGCGAGCTTGCGGTAGGCCTTCTTGAGGTCGTCGTCCTTGGCGCTCTTGTCCACGCCCAGGATCTTGTAGTAGTCCACGCCCATCTCCTCCTCCTCGCCTCCTCTTCTGCTGTAATTCTTATGCTCCTCCTGCCTTCTCCTCTTGCTTTTATGGTGATCGGGGTGATGAGCATGCGCGCTGTTCCTCTTCCTTCCTCCTAAACCTTCCAGTGTGGCTTTCTTTCTTCTCCCTTGCTTCGACCTTCTTCCTGCTCGTTGAATCGGTGCAGCGATGGACACTTCGATCTTTTTCTGTTCGTGGAATTGGGTGGTTTGGTTGGACCGGGAGGGCTTTGGAAGGTTTGAGAACGATCGTTGCCGAGTTGAATGGCTCCGGCCCAATCAAGTGATCTGTCGATTTGAATGGCTCCGGCCCAATCAAATGATCTGTCGATTTGAATGGCTCCGGCCCAATCAAGTGACCTGTGGATTTTGTGTGAGACCGTTCACTAATTGGGCCAATATGGGCTCAATTGCTGACGATTAGACCGAGAATTGAATCAGGTTTGAACTCCAAGATCCGCTTCTTATCGGATCCGGGTCTCTGTACGAGGTAGTCTCAACCCGATAACATTTCGTCCTTGTAAGGAAGTGGTCGTAGCGTATGTCGTGGATCGGGGAGAACCAGCCGTGAGGGTTTTGAGCTTTTCTTTGAGGACTTCTATCGAATGTCTGACGTTCGCAAATTTCATTCACAGGATGTTGATCTGAGCTCTTTTTCCTCTTTTCTAGATTATCATTTTCTCGTTTGCATTTGGTTTAGGTACTTCTCCAAAAATGAAACGTTCTTGAATACATGTAAGACGTTTGTGTTCGAGGTGATTGTGAAGATCTAATCAAGAAACCTATATGTTTTGAGGTAATTGTTGATAAATCCTTTCCGGATACAAATAAGTACTTTGGTTTCCAAGTTTTTAACATGCTTGATGCTGATAGTGGGCATAATCTACATATTCTAGCGCTGCTAATGAGTGATCTTTCTTTACCTTTCACAGCAGAACATATTTGTGGAACTTGTGATACCTCTATGATCCTTGGGAGTAAAAGATGTATTCTGCTCTTCCTGTTCGTTAATTAAGATGCTTGAACGTTTCAAAACTTGAGTGATATGTTTTGTGTGGGAATATTGTATATATAACAAGGCATGATGGGAACACTTTGAAGTCCAAGAAACAGATAATTAGAGATACTTACAAAGAGTGCTTTGTAGTCCATATAGTGCATCTCCAGTGCTAACACTCAGAATGTCAAACTTATTTATCATATTTAATTAATCTTTTAGGTGTAGCACCAAAAAGTTAGCTCCAACTATTGGAACTTCTGAGGTTTTTTTACCTAAAAAAAAGACTTTTTGGCCCCATCCTGCAAAATAAGATCATAGTTATGTCAATGTGCAAAACCATTGATCTTTATATGTTGTTCTTCTATATATAATTTCAGATAATCCATACACTTTTGACAACATGGTATGTAGGGTATTTCAATTTTTGATTTATCTATTACAGTATCTGTGGTTAATTTCTTAGAAGCAAATAATAAGCCACAAGCCTCAGCTCATTCTTGACAACGAGTAGGGTACAAGATGTACACAAACCATTTAGTATATTATCAGTGAAATGATAATATTATAGTATCACTTAGTGTCTTACAAATGAGGTTGGATTTACAGTATTGTATTCCTCTAAAAAGAAAAAACAATGGCTTGGGTGAAACATTATGTGAGCATTGTTGCATATGACAGATAGCTGGTTAGAAGTTTGGAAGAATCAAGGAAATTTGAGGAAAGTAACAAATTGAAACAATCATCAGTGGCCGAGCTGCTTAGTACTTTACCTCTGGATAGCACCCCACACCCTCTGTGGAGTTCTTATCTGTGAGTTATGGTAAAACAACTCCTATGCAGCTACATGTTTGTGTGTATATCTCAAGCCATCCATCTTAAGTTTTCTTCACTTGTTTTGAAGTATCATCTAAATTGGCTTTCTATTGCTAGGTTAGATGGCCTTTTGGTTTGGAAAATTGCACCAGCATAACTATGTGACTAGTCAATCAAATGAAAAGTTATTCTTGCTACATATAGGGAATGATTACCAGAACTGTCTGACATTCTTACAATGTAATATTGATATAGCAGGGTTTCTAACGTGGATCAGAATTCCGAATTGAGAATCAGCATAGTGTATTTACAATATATCAAATTATGATTAGTTCTTTTCATAGAACAGCTATGATATTCTTTACATGCTCGGGAATCCTTGCTGTCGTTCTCTGGCGTCCTAAGAGGACCTTGAAACGCATTACTAAATTTAATGTAGCATACAGTAGTTCATAATATCAAGTAACTCTTAGTGTGTTGGAACCATCTTATGGCAAATCTTTGTTAAATTAACTCTTAGTACCTAGAAATCATCTAATAGCTTACCTGCCTTGGTCGAACAAACTTGGAATCCTTAATTCTACTCTGTCCTCCATTGCCAAGTGATTAACTACAACCTACATGTTTCAGCCATTCAAGAACCCAAGTTGTGTTGTTGTTTTGGCAAATTTTAGTTACCTGTAACTAAATTGTAATGAAACTGCATGTGCCAAATCCACACCGATAGGCCAGTTCAGAAACCTTTTTCGTGAAGTACATGAGACTTCTGAAAGAATCCTTTTTCAGTTACTCCTGCATCCTATCTTATATTCTTTCAGGAAAAAACATATACAAATATCTCAATATTTGCTTATTGAACTCTAGCAGGATGCTTTTGAATGGTCTAAAGAGCTTTTGATTGATCATCAAATGTTGCAAACCAGTGCCGAAAGCTCAATTTGACATAGTTCGAGTGAAAAGGGTTTTTCGCATACTCTTCCTCTGATTTCGACACTGAGGTATCTCTTAATTGTCATTTCACTCATTCTTTTTAAGCTCGATGATCATAACATCACAGTATAGATTGACTGAACTTCTTATGTTTAGAACATGAGTTCACAAGATCCTTGTTTGAAGATCATAGCACGATGGTGACTAGAGTAGATGGAAACCTTTGCTTCACGAAAGTGTTCTTGCCAGAAGAATCAAGATGTGCTACAATGGTGAATCCATCACACGATCCTGCTGCATCTGTGCTCCATATATGGACAATGTTCTTCCAGGAAGAACCAGTTCAAGGTAGTGAAGCTGGCCATGACAAACACTGTTCAGATCATGAGGGAGACCATCTGCTGCATTTTGTAACTTGTGAATGTATACCCAGCTGATGATATTTGCAGACGGCAATCTCCTCTGGGAATAGCTTACAATTCCTTGTATGCTTTTACATACTGTAAAAAGGAAAATAAAATGTAATCCACATCTACTGAAGTGAAGAAGTGACTAAA
Organism: Musa acuminata AAA Group; assembly: GCF_036884655.1. Classification (NCBI taxonomy): domain Eukaryota; kingdom Viridiplantae; phylum Streptophyta; class Magnoliopsida; order Zingiberales; family Musaceae; genus Musa; species Musa acuminata. The sequence continues at coordinate 9,740,457 of NC_088359.1, forward strand.
CTACATAAGCCAGTGATCCACATCTACTATAATTTGTGAGCCCATATCATCTCCTTCACTTGTGCTTCCGTTATCATGTAGACTCACAGGTTCTCAGTAAACATTGTCTTGTTGATTTGGCTTAGAGTGGAAATTGATGTTTCTTTCTTATGCTCTAAACATCTTTTTCTTTATCATAAGGTTGGAAATTATTTAATTCCTTAATTTATTGATCAAATTATATGATCCAATAAGAATAAATTTGTAAGTCTCCAACTATTTGAGGTCGATTACATGAATTTTTTTATCGTCAATAAGATTTGTAAAAAAGTTATAAGTTTAGTAAAGTAAATATTTATTTATAGTTTCTACTAAAACTTTATAAGTTTCTTTCTACCTTTTTCATACCGCTAATATTATTTTTTTATTTTTTTTATTATCACATCCGAATGTCTTATTTATTAACATATATTCATATCATTTTAAATAATTTTTCTCTCATTTTATCCTCTATCAAAATGATACATAATCATCCATAAATAAAAGTATTTCTTTTCTTATTTTTTATAGTAACTCCACACATTTATCTTAATATTCTCATCTTGCTAACATAAATTTTTTATATATTTTTTTCTTAACCGCTTAACACTTAGATCCATAAAGTATTATTGATCTTATAATTACTTTATAAAATTTTACTTTTAATCTTAAAGATAGTTGATAATCACTCAAGACTCCCGATGTCCCTCGACATTTTAAATATCTTATTTTTACTCAATAAGTAATATATTTATCGATTTTTTTTTATTTTATTAAATAATTAATCAAAAATATCTAAAGTTTTTATTTAAAGGGATTTCTTGTTTATTCAATTTAATTATATTCTCTTTTTATTTTTAAATTCACTAGAATTATATTTTATGTATTTAATTTTAATCTTATTTAATCTAAAATCTTTAGTTTCTAAGATTTACCTCCATAACTCATGTTTATAATTAATTCCAAACATAAAAAATTTAATACGATTCTTTAGTGTAATCTTATACTAATAGGAAACTCACTAAACACACTTCTTATAATTCTAACACTGATCGCTGCATTAATATATATATATTTAATAATATCAATATAATTAGTAGATACATCATTCTTTTCTAAAACTCACCATAATAAATGTTTAGTAATTCTATTGTAGGCCTTCTCTAAGTTAATAAAAATCATATATAAATCTTTCTTTTTCTCCATATATTTTTTCATTAATTATATTAATAAATCAATAACTTATATAAATAATCTTCCAAGCATAAAATCAAATTGATATTCAGAGATATTTGTTTCAAGCATTATCATATTTGTTCCAAGCATAAAACTCACCTTATGATTTTAATTTTTCTATAATTTAAATAAATTTATATTTTACCTTTATTTTTATAAATTGGCACCAAAAACTCTTTCTTCATTTATCAGACATCTTTTCAAATCTCATAATTTTATTAAATAATTTAGTTAACCAAGTTATTCTTTTATCTCATAAAGTTTTTCAGATACCAACAGGCCTTATACTCTTGTTATTTTCATCTTCTTTAATATGTTTCTTATTTCATTAACTTTAATTTTATAAATAAATTTATAATGATTAAATCTATTACTATTATTTATCATTTAATTTAAGTACTATGTGGAATATTTATTAAATAATTCATAATAATTTTTATCTTTTCTTAGTCCCGTTATCATTAATAAATATTCTTTGATCTTCATCTTTAATACATTTAAAATTACCTAAATCCTTACACTTTTTTTCCTACCCTTAGTAATTTGATATATATCTTTTTCATCATCTTTAGTATTTAATTTATTATAAAATTTATCATATGCTTTATATCTTATCATATTAATCATTTTTAGCCTTTTTTTTAGATTATTTATATCTTTTAGGTTTTTTCTATTTTTTTAATTTTATCAATCTTTAAAACATGATATTTTTAGTAATAATTATTTTTTAAACTTCTTCACACTACCACTAACTCATTCTTAAGATTACACCTCTATCCTTAATTTATATAAAATCTTTTTTCATTAGCTTTTAATCTTATTAACCGTTGTTAGTCCAAACAATATTAATATTATCCTCTTCTAAATTCCAATTAACATCCATTTTAATCTTATGCTTAAAAGTATTTACATTACTATTTTTAAAATTCGATCATCTAGTTCTAATAATTTTTTTTTTATTTTTATAATAAATATCTAATATTATTTAATTTTATAATTCATACAAATAACTTTCTACATCATTTTAGTGAAAAAAAATCATTTGATTATAATTATGATCACTCTTATGAATAATTAAATATTAATTTTTATATTAATAATTATAAGATCATACAAAGTTATAAAATCTAAAATCATACTATTATCTTCAATTTTTCTCCCAATAACCAAAACTCCCATATATCTCTTTATATTTACTATATTTTTTTTCTAAATTATTATTTATCATGATATTTATTGATTTTTGTCCTCCCCATGAACATAGTAGGACATTTGTGGAACTCTTGAAGATGATCTTATATTTTTTGTTTTTGATAATTTAATATTTTATTAAATTTCTTTTTGTAATATCAAAGTAGTCTACTAGTTGTATGCATTTGGGGTTGGGGCCTCTCTCTCTCTCTCTCTCTCTTTCTCTCTGTGCTGTGTTCGCTCCTCCCTTCGTCCTTTACGCTCCTACAGTTAAGCTTCGCCCCTTTTATGCTCGCTTCCAAGTTTTCCCTCTTTAAAACCCTAGATTCTCTCTCTTTCTAACTCGCGCGCATTTGTCGTCTTCAAGCTTGATCGGTAGACCGACCGGAATCCTACTCTTGATCTGATGCTCCTGTAACCCTAGCAGATGGCTTCTTTGTTCAAGGTCGTTGGGACTTCGAGTTCGACGATAATTTGTCTCGCTGCCTTTTCTTCCTTTTGATTCAGGGTTGTTTGATTGATTTCCTCCCCGTTTGCTTGTCGACAGGATCTCGCCAAGCTATCGGCGTACCGGGACAGGAGGTTTCCGGGCAACCAGGAGGAGTATGAGGGCGCGCTGCAGACCTCGACGACGGTCTACGTCGGCAACATGTCATTCTACACCACTGAGGAGCAGATGTACGAGCTCTTCTCTCGCGCTGGAGAGATCAAGAAGATCATCATGGGGCTGGATAAAAACAGCAAAACCCCCTGTGGCTTCTGCTTCGTCTTGTAATATGTGTTCCTCCGTCTCTGTTTGAAGCTTTGCGGTGACCGACTTTTTACTTGAGCATTATACTAGGTTTTTGCTACATGGGGTTTTCTTCTCAAGATTCCAACTTTTGGTTGCTATATTTGGTATTTGATGTTTTTTTTTTCTAAATCAAGATCTAGCTAGACTTGATTTTATCGAAATTTAGAAATAAGCTAGTGGCTTACCTGTCTTGCCTTTAGTTCCATGGACTTAGTAGTCGTAATATGGGTAAGCAGACAATGGCCTCGACAATAGGGAGACTCCTAGCTGAGATCAATATGGGAATACTTGGCGTGCATTTCCATGAATGTAGAATTAGATTTATGGCAACTGTTGATTGGATTTATTACAATTTTCATGTTTTCATCGGATTTTTTATGTTTGGATTTGCAGTATTGGAAACCCTTTCCCTTGTTTAATTTATTATGCTTTTGAGATGGTTAACGTTTATTCATTTTCAAGTTATTTGGATTGTTGCTGTTGGATATTAAAAGTGACTATGTTAAATTGAGCCTTTTATTGCCCATCTTTGCCCTTTCTAAAACTGAACAATTAACAATTGCCAACAAGCATTACTGTAACTTGAAATGAACTAGATAGAACTCTAAGTTGAATCTACTTCTAGTCAGCTACACTTCCTTTTCATTTCTTGAGCTTCATCAAGGTCCGTGACCTTGATAGCCTTGTGTTTGAGTCCATGAATACCCCCTTACTTGTGAATTATGTGCGAATATGATCTTGCTTATGCCCAAAGCACCTTGTTTATTGCTATTTCCAACTCTACCATTAATAAGCCAGGTTGAGCATAGGTTGGTCTGTAATGGAAATTACTTCAGGTTCTTCAACAAATTGGCCATGTTGATGAAAAAACCTTGCTAATTTTTTTTGTTTTGTTCCATCTGCTGACAGACGAAAAAAATAGCAAATAATATTTTTCTTTAGGTGTAATGTTAACAAGTATGACCCAACCAACATATATATATATATATATATATATATATATATATATATATATATATATATATATATATATATATATATATATAATTAACAAGGAACATGTAAATAGTTACAACCAACAGATATGAACTCAAATATAAATATTAGACAACTACAAGTCTTTTATGTTTGTTTAAAACAAATTGAGATATGAATTATATATAATTTAGGAATTCTTATGTGATCCAATTCTTTTGGCTTTGGACAAACATTTTACATGTTAAGTTTGAAAAGAAAAAGGGAACGAAAAAAGATCACGTTTTCTAGCATAAACACATAGGTTGAGGTAGTTTCTTTGTGGAATGACAAGATCCTTCTTATATAAATTATTTGTTTTAGATTGTCTTAACAGTACCACACACGCGCACACACACACACACATATATTTTCTTGTTTATACTATAAGCAGGAATTTCTTGGCTTTCTTTTGCCTTTATAGTGCATATCCCTTATGGGCTTCTGAAAGTATATCTAAGCTAGTATGCTGATATATAAACAAAAAGGTGCAGGCTTAAATATTCTTCCTGAAGAGTATGATGTCCATCAATTTGTTCATGTTTTCTTCTATGATTTTTAGTTATTTATAGTCATTTCCCTTTCTGAGGAAACAAAATCATTTCTTCTCATTAGACTTCTTATTCAATCTAAGAGCCACAGTTAATTACATTAAGAGTTCTTTCCTAGGTACTACTCTAGGGAGGATACTGAGGATGCTGTCAAATATATCAGTGGCACAATGCTTGATGACCGCCCAATACGTGTAGATTTTGATTGGGGATTTGAAGAAGGGAGGCAGTGGGGTCGTGGTCGAAGTGGTGGACAGGTTATTATCTATCTATCCTTTTCTTATAAATACTTGTTCTTCTATAAGTAGAGTATTATTTTCCTAATGCAATGTTATGTTTCTTTTCATAGGTGAGAGATGAATATCGTACTGATTACGATCCTGATATCCTTTGAGTGGAATTACATGTAATTACATTTTACAATAATATGTTTTATGGTGAATTTAGTGTCTTATTCTTCTGTCAGTTATGATCTAGATTATTAATTGCTCATTGTCAAGCATGAAAACCATATAGTGAGACCCTAAGCACTTTAAATTAAAATTTAATTTGTAGAATTGTCTAAGCCCGTTTACTTGTAAACCTTCACATGCTGAATAGGAAAATTCTCTTTGTAGCCCTAACATTTTGTTATAACCAAGATTTTAAATTTTGTATCGTATCGGTGTATCAGGCTTTGCTCGGTACAGTATGATATGATGTACCGAGCTGTACACCCTTCTTTTAAGAAGAAACCATCTTGCATGCGGGCGAGGATGGTTTCTTCTTAAAAGAAAAAGAAGAAACCATCCAGGGGAGCTGGCAAGGATGGTTTCTTCTTAAAAGAAGAAGAAACCATCATCCTCTTTCCATATCGAGAGATCGAAAGGGGGTGATGGCGGAGCAGGCGACGATGCGATGGGTCGCCTCCATCCCCAGCTCGAACTTATCCCCGCGAGGCACTTCGCAATGCTCCCGGGATAGTCGGATTTGGTGGGGATCCAGCCCAAGCTGAGCTCTTCTCCCGCACCCCCGTCGTTGTCGCCCTCAGTGACTATGAGGAAGAAGACCAAGATGACAACGAGAGCGAGAAGGGGAAGCAGCAGTCCAACCTGGGCCAGGATCCCTCCGCCCCCTATTGTGTTTCGCTCGACGGAGCAAGGACCGGCACCCTACAATGTTCCGCCCGACGAAGCGAGGACCCTCCCCTTATCGTGTTTTGCCGACGGGGTGCTTCTTCGTGTTCCGCCACGTCTAACTCTCTTCTTTGTCATGCCTTCTCCATCCAATGAGTGCTGCAGCCTCTTCTTCCTCGCCGTCGTACTCCTCGTTCTGTCTGCCAGCTGATACCGTCTAGTAGCGGGCTTTGAGGATGATTCTAATTTATTACAAAAAAAAAGACCTCTTATTGCAAACAGTAATTATGTTAGATTTCTCTTCATTTCAGTTTGATTATACAATTTGACCTTTCTTAAAACTTTAGTAATTAGCAAGTTCTACAAGATTTTCAAGGTAAACATTCATTAGTTTTTAGATTTGTTGTTCCTTTCTTTGAATATAGTTTGTAATGCTACAAGATGAGAGAATTCTAAGAGGTGACTCTTCGGTGGGAGATGAAGGACATGTAACAATCGATGGTTTTCCTTTGCTGAAGCATCAAAATACTTGAAATTTCTGATAGAATAGGAAGTAATAGAAAAATATTGTGTAAGGACAAGCTCTTGTTGTTTTAATGAGTTAATCAAAAGTTTGAGGCAAGTAAAAAAACTAGCAACAATAGATAATATTTTAATCTAGCTCTTATCCTTATGTGGATGAGTTGACTTGTGGTATAAATATACATGATCATTCTTGATAAACCCACTTTGAACAGAAATGCTGAAAATTTTAGTTACCCAGGAACTCCCAGTACCAACAAGTATGCAAGGTCTAGGAGACAACTTTGTGACTCACTGCCTTCAAACATCCTAAGCCCTAAATCCATCATGTGAACTGTTGTTTTTCTTACTAATGTTTGAGTTGGTTATATTGGTTCCCTGCTTATAAGAACCTACCTTATTGTGTTTGATTACCTTTTTATTTTACTTTCATATTTAACAGTCTAACTGCAATGGTTGGATCTTGTTGTTTTTTAGTAAGCTAGTTCAAAACTTGTCTTCTAGTAGGTGTTTTTTGCATCCTTCTTGAAAATGCTTTTGAAATTCCATTGGAATACATGTTATTACATTACAAATAGGTAGATTACAATTTTTATACCACAAATATCACTTTGTAGTTTGTCTATCACCTTATATTCTTAACAAGTATCACGTAGAGGTGGCTATGGGAAGCTGGTTCAGAGAGAGCTGGAATCACAGAGAGAATTAGTGGATTATGGTGCAGGGGCACTGAGTGCTTTTCAACCACCTATGCCATGTAAGATCTGTACACTTCAGATAACTGTTTGTGCACTTCAGTAGGCTTTTATTATTATAATCACTGCATTTGTGACTCACTTTTCTGTACCTGATGTCCTTCTCTTGTGCCATATACCTGTATAATCTTTTCTTATTTAGTTCCTTGTCTGTACTTGCTGACATTTGTAGCCTCTAGTTCTAGCCTTGGCTTGTCTGTACTTGATGTTCTTCAGAGAATACATCACGTGCTGAACTTTGTTGAAAACAATTGACTTATGGCTTCTTTAGTTATTTAAACAAGACTATTTGAATTTAAAAGATCAGGGTCATCATGTTTGAATTACTGAAAAAAATTATTTTGGCTAGAGGCTACAGGTTTTCTTTTTTTGGCTTCAGTGGCTATTTTAATCATCATCACTTGTAGTCAATCTCATGTTTTATATGGTATTATATGATATTTAATATTTGGATTTTAGTTGAGTTAAAATCAAACACCCGGTTGAAGCCAACATGAGGAAGCCGGTTGATTGTACTTATGGCATGAGATATTTTATGGCGCTCGAAGACATGAAAGACATATGGTCACCACTAACAGGATATGCACTCCAATGGACATCTGGATATGATAAAGTTAGGTAGATGAAATATATATAGTTAGACTTCACTATGATGACCAAGCCTGAGATGGAGGAAGATTAAAGATAAACAATTTGGTGGAAAATAAAGTTTCTAGGAGCACTAGTTCAGGCAAGAGATGAACTTGTGGAAAAGATTATTTGCTAATTGAACTATTAGCATTGTGGGTCTTCACTAGTTAAGTGAAGCTTAAGCAGGAAGAGTCTTAGATGATCAAACTCTGACAGACCTTGTCCACAAAGGATATAACACGAGTACACATGTTGGGTAAGCCAATCATGTAGAGTGCTTACAATTTCCCGCTGTTGTTTTTGTCAATTTATCTATCACTGAGTTTGTTAAGGTTCAGTTTGCTGAGTCAAAGAAGAGTGTCACTTTGGTTGGCTAGCTATGTTTAGTGAAATGTCACAAAACGTTTCATGTTTACATGTCTTAGAATAATTAGTCCTTTTGTTACCTTTCTTTCGCAATTCTAACTTGTATGATCCAACTACAGATGGTAGGCATGGTGGAGACTATGGTCATGGTGGTTCACATCGGCATGGTAGAGGTATATGGTTACAGATTGATCATCTTGTGACATTTATTTTCCATTACGGTTCAGTCATGAAAAAGATGTTGAATGTCGGTGCTTTCCATGTTTTGTTTTATGGTGCATTCAGTATTGTAAAGTATTTCTGTTGCTTTGAAACATGGAAGTACATATTTGATATCCATTGAATGTGAATAGATTATCGGAAACGGAATAGGGAAGATGAGCATTCTGCATCTGAAATGTCAAGAAGAACATCAGGTTATGAGTCAAGGAGAAGCTCTGATCATGATTCAAGACCGGTATTCATTACTCCATGAAGCAAATCTTTTTCTTTGCTTAGTTGGCATGAATTGTTTTTCTTTGCCATTAGGGAAACTCATTTTACATCCTCAGGAGAAGAACCCTCGATTTCGAGAGAGTGGTGACTCTGATGACGAAGATGATGATGATCAGAAAAGACGGCGTTGACAGGTAAAGAAGAATTTCTGAAGATATTTACTTGGACTGTTGATTATCGAGATTATATTTATTTCCTGGAAAAATGTTAAAACTCTTTGCTTTAGTAAAACACTGGCCACTTATGTTCTCATTCTGATATGTTTAGCAATCAGCAGTTTAATTAATTAATTGACATTGGTTGATTAACCATATTATGGAACCAAAAGTTTATTAGACTTGCAAAAGAATCTACCAACTGATTTATTTAATTTTTTTTGAAAAAAAACTTAGGTTATTTTGCCTTTGGCCTGCTTGCTTTATGGTCATGAGCAAGAACACCATTTTGTATCCTACAGGATTCAAGTAGTTATATAACTTATGTTGGTCGTGCGATGCCCGAGTAACATGTGTGTGATGTGACTTTTGGTTCTTGCATACAACAAAAACCGCTGCTGTTCCCCTAGTAAAAATGTTCAAGATTTCCAATTGAACTTGTGTTGCTTACGAAGTTTACATACTTTTCAGGTTATGAGACAAGTAACTCTTGCACTAAACATGGATTCAGTTTTCCATTTATGGGTGTCTGGGCGTAGGTTCCGTCAGTAACTTTGGAGGCAAAAAAAAAAAAAAAACGAGTATTTTTCTTCATTTACAAGAAAACATTTAATATCACAAAAAACCCCTAATCGAGCATCTAAAGCAAAACTAGGCGAGGAATGCGGAATATGTCAATGCTAGTGAATTCGTACTCAAAAGGATTCTTCTTGCTTGATCTAAGGGTGTTGGTGTGGATTCGATCGTGTCGTGGCCAGGAATGTTTTATACTTGGATTCAGTTGTGTTGGGGGATGTTTCATGTTTATATTCGGTTGTATTTGTAGTCGACGGATATTTTGTCATTGGATTTCATCGTATTACAGTAGGGGGTCGCATTATAGTCGAGACGATATTTTATAGTTGAATTCGATCATATTGTGGTTGATTGGGTTGTAGTCAACGAAACACTTGGGGATTGCGTTGTAATCAAGGAATCTTTCATGATTAGATTTAATGTGCGGATTCAGTTTTATTATAGTGGAGGGATGAATCACACGTGTGACCTGTTATCATCGCTTCAAGTGTCAACGTGTATGATCACCTCTATAATGCTTTAGTTCCACGTGTGTGATATGTCATTGTCGGTTTTAGGCAGTAAGAATCTCTAGATGCGTCAATTGCGATGTTTTAAATTCCAATTTATTTAATTAAATAGGTCTAGAATTGGGTTCGTACATTTGGATCAATCATTCACCTAACTAGGTTTGTCAAAATTTGATTGATGGAATCTAAATTCAATTGAGCAATGGAAATACACGGATCAAATTCGATCAAAATTTTTTTAATTAAAATAAAATAAATTAATTAATTTTATAATTAAAAAGCATAAGTATTTTTTTTTAATTTTTGAAAAGTAAAACCATACTTTTTCATGGGATATGCAATGAAATTATTTGATTTTTAAAGGGCATAATTGAAAAAATGAATTAAAATATACAGATAGAAATTGTTTGATTTATGATGGATAAAAATATTCATTTGGTCAAAAAGAGAAAAATACATCTATTAACTATCGACAGTGGGTCTCACCAGTGGTGCATCGAACGTTCGCTTGCGCACGAATCGTGATGGTGCTGTTATTCTCAAGTGATTGACCAACGACCTCACCATCGTCGCACCATGCCGTCACGTCCACATGTAGCTGTGCGCCACCATGCTATGCTGTGTCGTCGTGCCCACATGTGTTGCCTGTTAGGATCAAGAGTCGACACTAAGAGGGGGGTGAATTTAGTGCAGTGGTAAAAATTACATCTTCAATAGTCTCATTTCGATAAAACCATTTACATTGAAAATCGATCTCGGAAATATCTTAACTTGAAACACGTTCGTAAATGAATTGAAGGCAGTAAGCACTTAAAGAGGTTTGTAGTAAGGTAATAGCAAGAATAAAATGCAAACCAGAGAACACAACAGTTTTAGAGTGGTTCGGTCAACGTGACCTACATCCACTTTCGGCTTCCTCCTCCGATGAGATCACCGGCGTCCACTAGAGGTCTTCCTTCAATAGGCGAAGACCAACCACCTTTTACACCCCTCTTCTCCTTTTCACGGATTTAGGAGATAACCCTTACAAGCACTCACACTCCTCTTACATAATTCTAAATTTAGAGTTGAGGAGGGAATTTCTAGAGAGATTGCAACAGCCTTTTGAATACTCTGTGCTTGTGTGCTTTAACCAGGGATGAGAGGGGTATTTATGGGCTTCAAGTTGATTCAAACTTGGAGCCTAAAACTTTCCCATCCCGGGTTTCCCGGGCACAGGCGGTACCACAACCTGCGTTGGGCGGTACAATTGTCCAGTGTTAGTCTGACATTAACACTGCCTTAGGTGGTACCACCGCCTAGGGGGTAGTGCTGGGTGGTACCACTGCCTAGCACCCTGCCAGGGGTGGTACAACCGCCCAGACTGGCGGTACCATCGCTTGACATAATCTCGAAGACTGTCACGATGGTGAGACTTCTTGGGGCACTGTTTGGGCCTCTTATTAGGCCCAACATAATCCTTACATGGGCCTAGCTGGCCCCTAATTGGGTTGGCCCAAATCCAAACCCAATTACGTGCTAACTACGATTCCTAAGACATAATCTGAGCTAAACAAGTCCGTAAGTCTATTCTTCTGCGAGCTTCCGGTGATCTTCCGGCGAACTTCCGACGATCTCTCGACAATGTTCTGGTGGACTCCCGGCAAGCTCTTGGACTTCACGATGATCTTCTTGGCAAGTTCCGACGAGCTTCTCTGGCAAGCTTCGAGACTTCTCAGTTGGTTCCGCCAGAACTTCTGACGAACATCTGGACTTCCGACGAACTCTCGAACTCCCAACGAAGTCGTGTCCTTGACTTCGGGACTTCATTTTGCTTCATGCCTTGCTATCGTAGTTAATCCTGCACATGTAAAAACATACTTCAATCTAGATAATTAATATTAAGCATTAATCATGTTGTCCGGCATGTCATTGGTCTCTCGACGCTTCGTCCGATTCTTCGGCGCATCGTCCTCTCTTGCGGTCTATTGCCCAATCGGCCAGTTGACTCTGCAACTCCGATATCCTTAGCGCTGATGAAATGAATAGAAGATAAGAACAATTATTGAAGAAGTGAAGAAGCTTTATTGAAGAAATGAAAATGCTTCAATACATTAACATGTTCCCTCTCCTATTTATACAAATTAGGAGAAAGATGGTGCTCCTGATAAGGATACCAATCTTGGATCGATGCAAAGAATTGTTTACAAGCGAGAGACTTCGTGAGTAGGGCAAGAGCAGATCGCTACTACTGTTGCGATTGCTGTTGCTGTGAGGGCACAGGCATTCCCTTCGTTCTCCTTAAGTCCACCGACTATTAGCAGATCAACGAAGGCAGCGAAGGCTACCGCAATGAGGAAGATGAGGATTGGTTGTGAAGCCTCTTAGGAATGTGGCTGCAGCGGCGTTGGTCGCCGGCCAAAGGCAAGAGCGAAGCTTCGTTTTTCTTACTGCTTTGATACCATGATGAAAAGAATAGAAGATAAGAACAATTATTGAAGAAGTGAAGAAGCTTTATTGAAGAAATGAAAATACTTCAATACATTAACATGTTCCCTCTCCTATTTATACAAATTAGGAGAAAGGATTTCCCTCAACATAATAGAGGATTTTTCTCAACAGAATAGAGAGATTTCCTCATATAGTTGGGGAAATCTTATCTTCTATCAGGCGCAATATCCGCTCTTCTTAGCTTGATGCCCGAATCCATGGCCTGAAGCCTTCTGTCGATACGTCGACCGATCCATCGGCTCGACGTCCAATCTTCTGACATGTTTTCCTCCGGCCCAATATGATTTTTCCTGCTTTAATTGTCTTATCCTGATCAAAGCATCCTGCGTCACTCAAAACGCAGATTAAAACATAAACAATTATCAATTGGTTTCATCATCAAAATTCGAGATTCAACTTTGCCTAACAATCCCATTATTACCACGGTGCGTGGTTGTGCCCAATATTTCGCTCAGGCACTCATTGGCCTTCAGCGTCTTGTTGACATCAGTCATGGCCAACCAATGTCGCAATGATGTTGCTGCAATCGTCGCATGCAACGATAGTCGTCGTAGCTACTGCACTGTCACGAACGGTCGTCATGCACTCGCAACAACTTTGTTTAATGAACCGTTCGTCGCTTTTGCATGCTTGTAGAGACATGGTAGCATGTTTTGCCTTGGTTTTATGTGTTTTTGCTTGAAAAATATAATCAATGATAGTTCGTAGCGCTGCAGTGCAATCGCTCGTCGTGCCGGGCCGAACTACCCCAAAATGGCTCCGTTTTCGTATGCCATGACTTGTTTTTTGCACACCGCAGTTGCACGCGAAACGTCAGCCATCTCGGCACCTTAGAACCCCCCGGGTGGCATAGGGTTGCCCGGCACCTAGTGAGCAATTGTTTGTGGACTTGCAACTATTCGTTCTACCTTCTAAAGTCTTTATTTTCTCCTTCCCTCTCTTTTCTCTCTTGTACTCAGGGTGCTTACTGAATTGCTTGTAAAGCTTTCCTTTTCGCAAGACGTCGAGACTTATCCGTCGCTCGTTTTCGAACTAATCAACTTTCTCTTTTACATGTCCTTCGGGACCTGAGTGAGGTTACAAATTGGTTGACCCTTTGCGGATGCATATCGCAAGGATGCGTCATGACTTAGGCAATCCCAGCTAAGTCCAAGAAGTTGGCGTAAGGGTGCTTCGCAACTTAGGCAACTCAAGTTAAGTTCGCGACTTTGCTACAAGGTGTCTCATGACTTAGACAATTCTAGCTAAGTCCGTGACATTGTGGTATCAGAGCAAACAAGAAATTCGAGCAAGTAGTGAAGAAACTTCGTAATCTCACCATGGCCAAGCATCGTGGCGAATCGAGTAAGGTGGGGCAAGCTAGACCATTGCCCCAAGCAGCCACAGGTGGGCTACAAGTGCAAACTCGCTCTCATGTTGGTGGAGCTGCTCTGGAGGATCGTGGCAACGAACATGATGAGCGAGAGGTTGGCTACTCTCCGCGGGCGGAGGAGACGCAATCTGGAGCGCCAACCGGGAAAAAGAGCCATAATGAGAGACTCACAGCAGCGGAAACCCGTCTAGATGTTCTTGAAGCGAGTTTGGAGGAACTCTACCAAGGCCAACGAAGGCTTCTTGGGGTAGAGAGCTCGCAAGAAGAAGCTGAATCCCAAATCAACAAGGTTGAAGCCCTAGTCGATCGTCTGACGGATGATACCAAAGACTTTATGTAACATATGCACGAAGTCATGGCAGAACTCACTTCTAGAGTTACAACGCCCATAAAGGGCCAAGCTCAAAAGGCAAAGCCTCAAAACTTGGCAGATGCTTCTTGTGTGGAGGGCCGCATATGGTGAGGGAGTGCCCACAGAAACAAGCACACAATGCTTTAACAGCTTCCATCCATCCCCCCAAATCAGACAAGGGCAAAGCCATCACCCTTAGTTCAAGTAGTTTAGAATCCAGCAGCGATGATGAGGAGTCGCAAGGTCCTCGAATGGGAGCAATGCATTTGTTGAATGCATTACGGAGTCAAGTGGGAGAGAACATGAAGCCAAAGCCATAGAAAGCAGAGAGTAGTGAATTGATGTATGTGGACATTAAGCTCAATGGCCAAACAACTCGTGTAATGGTGGACACGGGCACTACCCACAACTTTATTGTCGACCAAGAAGCAAAGCGACTTAGGCTGATCTTGGAGAAGAACCCAAGTCGGATGAAGGCAGTGAACTTGGAGGCCAAGCAGATCTCCGGGTTGGCAAAGGGAGTTCCCATCAAGATCGGAATATAGAGCAGAAGCACCAATATGATGATGGTGCTACTAGATGACTTTCAAGTGATTATCAGAATGGAGTTTATGCATTCGGTGAAGTTGGTGCCAATGTTATTCATAAACTCCCTATGTATGGTGGGAGGTGACGACCCTTGTATGGTTCCCTTCTCTCAGAGAGGAACTAGGGACCCCCAACAAATATCGGCTTTGCAACTGAAGAAAGGGGTACGAAAAGGCGAATTAACATTCGTGGCTGCTGTGAAGCTAGAGCCACTTGATAAGGAGAAGGGAACCATACAAGGCAAACATTCTGAAGGAGTTCATAGACGTTATGCCACTTGAGTTACCGAAGACTCTATCGCCACGTAGAGGCGTGGATCATCATATCGAGCTGGAGCCAGGAGTGAAGCCTCCAGTGAGACCACCCTACCACATTTCCCCTTTAGAGTTGGTAGAGCTTAGAAAGTAGTTAGATGAACTGCTAAGCAGTGGTCTCATCCGCAGTTCCAAAGCACCATTCGGAGCTCCAGTTCTCTTCTAAAAGAAACAAGATGGGAACCTCCAACTATGCATCGATTATCGAGCCCTTAGCAAAGTGATAGTGAAGAACAAGTATCACATCCCGCTCATCGCGGACTTATTCGACCAATTGGGCAAAGCAAAGTATTTCTCCAAACTCGACCTCTGGTCGAGGTAATGGTAGGTGCACATTGCTGAAAGCGATGAAGCGAAGACTACCTGCATGACCAGACATGGAGCGTCTGAGTTCTTGGTGATGCCTTTTGGCTTAACTAATGCTCCAGCCACATTCTGCACTCTTATGAACCAACTATTTAAAGAGTATTTGGATAAGTTTGTGGTCGTCTACTTGGATGATATCGTCGTCTACAATCAAACGCTCGAGGAGCATGTCAAGCACCTTTGGACAATTTTCAAGGTTCTTAGGGAGAACACTTTGTTTGTGAAAAGGGAGAAGTGCTACTTTGCTCAAACAGAGATCTTATTCTTGGGGCATCAAATCGGTGATGGTTCCATTCAGATGGACAAATCAAAGGTGCAAGCTGCTGCAGAATGGCAAACTCTAAAGAAGGTGTCGAAGCTGAGATCCTTCCTTGGTTTCGTCAACTACTATCGACACTTCATAGCTAGGTATTCGAAGCACGTAACTCCACTAATGGAGTTGTTGAAGAAGGAGCAGCCTTGGAGATGGTCCGACAAATGTGAAGCTACCTTCCAAGATCTAAAGGTTGCTATGTTGGAAGAACCGGTGCTTAAATTATTGGACTATGGGGAGCCCTTCGAATCCATACAGATGCTTCAGATTTTGTCATTGGGAGTACACATGCAGGAGGGTCACCTGGTGGCCTATGAGAGCTACAAGCTCAACGAAGCGATATTCGGTGCACGAGGAGATGACAGCGGTGGTCCACTGTCTATGAGTTTAGTAGCACTACCTTCTCGGATCGTGATTTATGTTGAAGACAAACAACATTGCTTTGAGCTACTTCCAAACTCAAAAGAAACTCTCCCCAAAGCAAGTACGATGGCAGAACTTCCTAGCTGAGTTTGATATGGCAACGGAGTACAAGCCCAGAAAAGTAAATATCGTGGCCGATATATTGAGCCAGAAAGTGGAGCGAGTGAATGCCATACAATTGGAGGGCAGAGACCAAGCTAGTCAATTGCACTCTAACTTCTTTTCCAAAATCAAGGATGGATTGTACAGTGATCCCCAGGTAGTAACCCTGATACAACTCATCAAAGAAGGCAAGGCACGACGATTTTGGATCCAGGAGGGACTCATTTACATAAAAGGGAATAGAGTTTATGTTCCTCGAGTGGATAATTTGAGGCATGAACTCTTAAGAGAGTGTCACGATTCCCTTTAGGTTGGACATCCAAGTATTCACAGAACCTTGGCTCTCGTGGAGAGGGTCTTCTACTGGCCGAAGATGGGGACTGATGTGGAGGAATATGTTTGAATATTCCCCACTTGCCAACAAATACATAAAGGATTGGTGCGCAAGTATGAAGGGCCCTTCCCAATCATCAACAGGGTGGGCAATGTCTTCTATAAGTTATAGCTACCAGCATGGCTCAAAATTCATAATGTTTTTCATGCTAATAACTTAAAAGCCTATCACTCAAATCCGCAAAATGCTTCCCGAAGTGTTCCAACTTGGCTATCCCCCACCAGAGCCTCCTATGAGAAGCGAGTTGAAACCATTCTAGCGGATCGCAAGATAAAGCTACCAAATGGAGCCGAGGAGGCCGAGTACTTTGTGAAGTGGCGAAAGCTTCCTTGAACCGAAGCTAGTTGGGAGCTCGAAAACAGCATACGACATAAAGAAGCAGTCATCAACAATTACCAACAAGTGTTGACGAGAGCGTCGACAGTTTAAGTGGGGGAGAATGTCACGAACAGTCGTCATGCACCCACAACAACTTCGTTCAACAAACCATTCGTTGCTTTTACATACTTGTATAGAGACATGGTAGTATGTTTTATCTTGGTTTTGTGTGTTTTTTCTTGGAAAATGTAAGCAACAACAGTTCACAGCGCTACAATGCGACCGCTCGCCACGTCGGCTCAAACTGCCCCAAAATGGCTCCATTTTCGCATGCCATGACTTATTTTTTGCACGTCGTAATGCACGTGAAATGTCAGCCATCTCAGCACCCTAGAACCCCCCGGGTGGCACAAGGCTAGATGGGGCTTCGGTATATTATCGGGCATTGAACAATCTTCACAAGTTCACACATTAACTTGACAGGAACTTACCTTTGTGCCCGGCATCCGGTGAGCAGTTGTTTATGGACTTGCAATTGTTTATTCTACTTTCTCAAGTCTTTGTTTTCTCCTTCTCTCTCTTTTCTCTCCTGCACTCAAGGTGCTCGTTGAATTGCTTGTAAAGCTTTCCTTCTCGTGAGACGTCGAGACTTGTGTCGCTCGTTTTTAAACTAATCAACTTTCTCTTTTACAGGTCCTTCGGGACCCGAGTGAGGTTGCAAATTGGTTGACCCTTTGCGAACGCATATCGCAAGAGCACGTCATGACTTAGGCAATCTCAGCTAAGTCCGGGAAGTTGGCGCAAGGGTGCTTCACGACTTAGGCAACTCAAGCTAAGTTCGCGACTTTACCGTAAGGGTGCCTTACGACTTAGGCAATTCCAGCTAAGTCCACGACACACACAATGTCGTTGTTGCAGCTGCCTGCGACCAAGGCAGGTTGATTGCCACAAGGCTGCTACACACAAGTAGCCATGCATGCGACCACCTTCAGCTATCGCACCCTATGACACTTCCACTACGTACATAGTCATTGCCTGCGATTGGGTTGGCGACCATCGGAGGTCGTCGCCCTCAACAATACTGTCGCTGATAACAAGTTGTTGACGGTGGTCCATTGATTAAACATGAGGAACCTTGTGTCGCTTACAAGCATACGACAAAACACTAAATAGAAAAATAGATCATAGATCATTTAAGCATCATAAATCAAAATCAAATGACACATTTTCACAAATGAATGATGATAAAAAGATCTGAAATGCTTTTACGATCTAAAGTATTTATTTTAAAATATGGTTCTAATACCAATTGTAAACATAAAAACCGTAATATGCTATTGTTATGTGGAAAACTTTAATACCAGAAACTGAAATAAAATAATAATAGATTAAATATATAATGCATACTTTTCGATGTCATTCAAAAAACTTTTATCTAATTTATAAACGCACAGTCATCGAATCCAAAAGCTATAAAGATATGGATTTGTAAAAATAACTAGACTTGATTCTTTTCTTTTTCTATCCTTTATATAATCGCTACAACCAATACATTAGAGATAAGGGGGAGATGAGAGAAAATATATGATCTCTCGGTAACATTAGATATTTTCTTTCATCAAAATTTCATAAAGTAACTTGATTTCAAATGTAATTTCGCTGAGAGGTTTGCTTCTCATACAACACAGACGCACTCTCTCTCTCTCTCTCTCTCTCTCTGTCTTAAATCTAAAACAAAACATACTTCATATAAAGCTTCATGAAATCAATCTCCAAAATTTCACACAATCTTATAGAATGAAGTCGTAAAGATAAAAAAGCAAACTCTTCTATACGGTGTCTATTTATACATATTGAATGAGAAAATTTTTCTCAACCGAGATTTTCTCATACAATTAAAAAAATCTTATCTACTATGCAGTTGAGGAAATCTCATTTGTTGTGCAGACGAGAAAATCTCATTGTTATCACAATCATCACTAAATTTACAACTTAAGTAATTACTTTTCACTGTAATGTATTATATAACAAATGGTACAAAGGAAACCTTAACCTCCAAGCTACAAGATTGAGCTGCCTCTCCTCCCCCTACCTCTGTTGGAAGTTGAGCTTCTTGATGCAGAAAGCAAACATGAAAGCAAAGAAGACAGCAAAACCAACCAGCACTATGGCTACCACAGGCATGAAGTCAGTATTGTATCCATAATAGTCCTTCACATAGTTCTTGATCTTCTGATCCGACTGGCCAGGCACTGTGATGTAGCTCTCCAAATCCCCATATTGTGTTACTATCAGCCCATAGACCGTCCATTGCAATGGGCAAATCCAGTAGTACCACACCCACCATTCGGGAATCCTCTGCAATCAATTACATTACATTCAGCCACCGATCATACAACTCCACCCCACAAAGTACACAGAAACTTACTGGTCTGGGGATGAAGAAGCCTGAGAAGAGGTTAAAGACGGAGTAGAAGGTGGAAGCAAAGATGGCAGCGACTTGATGATTTGGTGACAGCGAGACGGTCATCATGCCGTAGTAAGTGAAGTATAGGAAGGAGAAGAGGGAGATGAAGTAGAACCAAAAGAACTTTGCCGCTGTCCATTGGAAGTTCATCATGGCGTAGACGATGAGGGAGTAGTACACCGCCTGAGTGATCACGTATGGAATTTCCACGAACACCTGCGGTGGATCAAACTCCGTTGGATCATACCAATCAACGCCCGTATACAGTAGATCGAGCGCAGTCCTCTTACCTGAGCCAAGGCATACGGTAAAGCAGAGTACATTCCAGCGGCCCTTTCTCGATAGAACACCGTCCTCTCGATCGCTACCAGTGGTTGCACCGTCGCGCAGTTATTGACGCCGACGAACATGACCGCTGCGTACATCGCCCCGATGACGATCCGAAGACTGGTTGCACTTCCCCTGCACCACGGAGGCCAAACCCAAGTTCCATCAAGATGATCCCAGCAGAGAAATGAGAGGAACAACATGTCCTGCATCCACGCACCTCTTCTGGCCAATTCTCCAAAATATGGAGCCTAGCAGTAGAGCGGTGAGCAAGGTGAAGACAAATCTGACGAGGTTGTAATCAGGGCTCCTCCAGTAGGTCCACCACTGCTTCCAGAGGCAGGCCTTGAACTGCCCCCAAGGAGACTGGGAGTACTGCGTGGGGAAGTAGAGATCATTTGTTCCCGGTGCCGGTTTACTGAGCTCACTAACCAATGCTTTGTTGCGCCTACCCAAGCAAAACTATGCTAATCAGTGATCAAAGCTGCACGTAAATGGATGGATTTCTTGTCCCAAGGTTGCATTTCACTACTTACTGGTAGCGAGCTGATGATTCGTAGTACTTAGCGAAGTCCATTTGCAGGCGCACTTCAGCAGCAACCGAACTGACTTCCAGCATCCATGTCGCAGGATTGTATTTGTCTTTGATCTTTGGAACTCCAGGAATTGCCTGAAACATGCAAAGCAGGAGTTTTCATTTCTCATTCTCGGCTGCAAGGAATTTAACCTGAATCTAATAATGAGTTCAAAGCAAGAGAAATTGCACCTCGAAGTAGTCGATTATCTTGTAGGAGTTTCTTCCCAAAGGTCCAGAGTAGATTACTTGGCCTCCTCTTTTCATGAGCAGCAGCTGTTGCAAGATCGAAGAAGTTATAGCATCATCGGAACATAAGCAAGCAAGAATGCATTCTATAATCTGTTGGAGGGTCGTCTCGAGATGGGCAGACCTCGTCGAAGGCCTCGAATATGTCGATGCTTGGTTGATGGATCGTACAAACAACAGTTCTTCCGGTGTCGACTGTGTTCCTCACGGTTCTCATGACGATGGCTGCTGCTCTTGCATCGAGGCCTGATGTCGGTTCGTCCATGAAGATGATAGAGGGATTGGCAACAAGCTCCACTGCTATCGTCAGCCGCTTCCTCTGTTCCGTAGACAGCCCTGTGACTCCTGGCAGCCCCACTATGGCATCTCTCAGGTTGTCGAGCTCCACCAGCTCCGTCACCTCATCAACAAATTTCTGAGATTACAGGAATTAGCTTTGGTTCATCAGACACGTCACGATTGGATCGTGTCGGGCATCGTCGTCTTGGACTCACCAGCTTTTCTTCATCGCTGACTTCCTTGTGGAGACGGAGAAAAGCAGAGTATATCAAGGACTCCCGGACGGTGACCTGAGGCGAGTGGATATCGTTTTGCTCACAGTAACCGGAAATCCTTGCGAATGTCTCTTGTTTCTTGGGATAGCCGGAGATGCGGATGTCTCCTTCGATGTAGCCACCAGTCTTTCGCCCAGCCAAAACATCCATAAGGGTGGTTTTCCCAGCCCCGCTCACGCCCATGAGGGCTGTGAGGACGCCCGGTCGAAAAGCCCCTGTTACATTCCTTAGGAGCTGCAGCCTATCTTCTGCGACTCCTTGATCTTTCATTTCCTGGTGAACAGAACAACAACGCATCGTTGCTACTCGATTCCAAGATCATATTGCTCTGCTTCATCCACAACAAGGAGAATGAATGAGAGAGCTCACCGGAGGCATGTCGACGTAGTAATTGACTTCATCAAAGGACATGGTCAGAGGCGTGAAGGGAAGAACCATTCCTCTCTTGGGAGCAACGCCGGAAGCGGCCGTATCGATGGACGTATCACGGCTGAGCCCGTTCGTCCCACCGGAGCTCATTCGCAGCTTCATCATTTCTCCTGTTAGAATGAGCTCAAGTTAGAGCACAGCAGCGACCTTATCGTTCCGAAGCATGGCGAGCGTTGGTGCTATCCTAATTGCGCCACTTACTGGTGTTGTTTCCGTCCCTTTTTGACAATGCGCGAGGTAAAGGATCATTCTTGGAGTTCGTCCTCCTAATTCTCGGCGACTCTCTTGTTTCGTCTCGGTCTTCTTCCATTTCTGCTGCTGTTTCTTCAGATATAACAGCTTGCGGTTTTCCAATAGCTGCGCGTCAAAGTATACTGAGCTCAACTGAGAAGAACAGGAAGGAAGTCTGCATCATCAGCGAAACATACGGAGAGGTAGGTTGACAACATACGATTCAGATACATGAGGAAGAAGGTGAATAGCAAATTGAAGAGGATGCTGAATCCCAGAAGCGCCAAGGCTCCAATCCAGTACCATCTGGCCTCTGCGAAGACACTGGCATTTTCGAGGATTGACCTTCCTAGCGGTCGACCATCTGCTGCCTGTCACCAATCGTATCAGAGATCTTAAGCTCACACAAAATGGAGCTGCACAATATCTCACAGTTCGTGGGAGAAGAACTTACCCGTCTGTTCATCCACCTGGGAGCCAAAAATTCGTTCACCGCTAAAGCATTATATCCGTAGGTAAGTGGCGAAATCCAGAAGCCCCATATCCACCATTTGGGAATCACATCTGTTGGTGAAGAACGAAAAGTTCAGTAATCATTCGCCCTTTCGTGTCCTGATCTCAGGCGGTGGATGAGTACCTTTGGGTAGAATGAAGCCTCCAAGAACAAAGATGATGAGCACGGACAGAGCCCCACCGGTGTTGGAGATGATCATGGACCTACAAATACCGGCGACGGTTCTGAACAGCCCCGCCGCCATTTGCTGGATCAGGAACACTAGCACCAGCTGCTTGAAGAACCTGTGACATTGAGAACGGTGAGTGCTACGGCTCAGCAAAAGAGATCAGTATGTCTGTGGAGAGCTAGAAGTTTACCTGCTGGCCTCCGGGGCGTAGCCAATGGTGTAGTAGGTCATGGCAGTCCAAACGATGGTTTCCAGGATCGATATCGGTATTCGGAGGAGAAAGTTCGGCAAGGTGAATACCCATGCCGGATAGAAGAGCAGGTCCCTGTGCTTGTAGAACACCGGGAGACGCGAGATGGCGATGGACAGCTCCGCGAAACCATTGAAGACGTTCACGATCAACCCGAAGAGGAGCGCTCCAATGTAGGTGACACCATCGTCTTCGGTCCTCGTGTGCATGCGAGTCCTCAGAAACACGGTTGACGCTATGAGCGCCACGATGACGAGCTTCGCGCGAATCGAACAAGAAGATGATGTCAATCGTAGGACTCCGAGGCGAGCTACCAGCAAATTCAGGTGACGGGGTTGGGGGCGTTACCTGAACAGTCTTGAAGATGTAGACGAAGGAGTTACGCTTGATGAGGAGCCACTCCTTGGCAAAGGAAGCTTTGAGGAGCTCCGAGTTGGAAACGGACTTCTTGGAGAAGACCAAAGCGGCCTTGTGGCTCTGCGACTTGTCGAAGGGGATGGAGAGCTCGTTCTCCAGACGAAGACCGACGTGGAATCGCTTGAAGCGCTGAGAGAACTCGGAGACGGAGATGTAGCGGTACGGCCTCTGTTTGTCCGCCCAGTACTGCTCCTGGTCTTTCCTCGACGTTACCTGCGACCAAGATCGAGATCATCGAGGGCCGAGTGCGCACGCTGCTCGTCGGCGAGGACTGAAGCCTGAGCTCTGTTTCCTTACCTCCTGCAAGAAGTCGGCGATGCCTTTGCGCTCGGGGCAGCGGAAGCCGCAGGCCTCGAAGAAATCGAGGACGAACTCGCGGGGTCCCTGGTAGACGATCTGGCCCTCGGAGAGGAGGATGATGTCGTCGAAGAGCTCGAAGGTCTCGGGCGCGGGCTGGAGGAGGGACATGAGGATGGTGGTCTCACCCAGGTGGACGATCTGCTGCAGGCATTTCACGATCTGGAAGGTGGTGGAGCTGTCGAGGCCGGTCGATATCTCGTCCATGAACAGCACTTTGGTCGGGCCAACGATCATCTCACCTGCATTGCCATGCCGATGGAGGTCTCATTACGCAGCGAAGCAGGATCGGATTCCAGCATTCGTCGAAGGAAACAGGAAGAAGGTGCAGGTTCTGTTCATTCACTGTTCCTTCCTTGCAGATTGTTCGAAGATTTAGAAGGTACGAACCTGTGGTGACGCGCTTCTTTTGACCTCCGGAGATCCCTCTCTGCATCTCATCGCCCACAATCGTATCACCACAAATGTCCAGCCCAAGTATCTGCAGCAATTAATGAGTCAACGCCATGGTTAGACGTCGTCCATCTTCTGTAATGAATAACCCACTATTCGTCGACTAATTTGATTTCATTTGCATTATAATCACTCGATTATTATTTCCGAATTCTTGAAATATGGTGAGATTTCTGTCACTGTGATCGAAATCAACACGCCATTTCTACGCATCTTAGTGGAGCAAAAGAAGAGGGTGGAGGAGGAGGACGACGTAATCGAGCCGGTGCACCAACCCCCACCGCGTGGGGTGGGTGACCGCCTCCCCCCCCGCTGGACCCCACCCCCAAACGCCAGGGCCCCGTATCGAACTCGTTGACTTCGTCAGACAAAGACGACTGCCGCTCTCCTGCCTCGAGACCAGCAAGTATCTCAAAGCAGTTTGACCCGTCGGAAGCATCATGAGTCAAGTAAGAATCTACGTACCTTGAGAGTGTAGTCCGTCAGAAGACTGCTCTTGACTCCCTCGATTGCTGTGGCCTGCAGTGTTTTGTTTCGGAGAACCTTAAGATCAACCAATCATCATGGATTAAGGCCTGCTTCTGATCAGATTAATAGTTACCTTCATGAAGAGATCCACTTCAGCTTCTGGGAGAATTCCTGCATCCTTCTCCCTCTTCGCCAGCTCCGTCAGGAGATCTAACAACACGATTCAGCACTCAAACTCTAGTACGAGCTACCATGTGGACTTGCAGACGAGAAAGGGACGGACGGGATGGCATGAATCAGTACCATATCGCGCTCCTACGCCTTGACACCTTGCAGAGAAGTCGAAGGTTTCTTTGACGGTCATCTCGCCCACATGAACATCGTTCTGGCTGATGTAAGCTGCAGTTTTCTGGGGCACGAACTCGTCCAATCTGTATCCGTTGTATGATATCTCCCCTCTGGTCTGCAAGTCGTAGATTTCGTTTACGACGGGTTGGTCGAACTGATTAAGCCATGGAGGAGGAGGTCAGTCACCAACCTTCAAACTCGGATCGAGTTTTCCAGCTAAAGCTAGCAAGAGGGTGGTCTTCCCGGATGATGGAGGGCCTAACAGAAGTGTCATCCTGAAAGAAACCATCGTTGACCATTTTAGTCGACTCGATTGCTATTTCTGCAACTTCTTGGCGAGCGTGATCACCTCGAGGGTTGTACGACTCCTGAGACATCTTTCAGGATGGTGAGAGTAGTTCTCTTGGTGAGGTTGATTCCCAGGAGGCCGATGGCGGACTCGGCGATGTCCCTGGCGGTGTTGGTCAGCGTCGGCAGAGCTCTGTTCCCGACATGGCATTCGGCCTCCACGTTCAGATGCTCGAACCTCACCTCCACAGTCGGTAACTGGATGCCAACCCTGCATCACAACTCCCGTTGGTGAGGAGGACTCAGTATTGGTCTCAAATTGTTAGCAAGCAAATCATGTTGGAAATGTGATCACCATCACGACAGCCACCCATTGCTATCAAATCCAAAAGCGTCAAGGCTCTGGGGACAGGAACTTTTGTCCGGCGGTGCGAACGGAGGTAAACCCATCGCCAAGAAACTTGCTGCACATTAATTATTCTTGTCCTTCCCGAATACCCAACGCACTTTGATGTTGAATAGATTAGAATTAGGCAAAAAGGACACATCTCTGAAAGCAAATTACTATGAAGTACTCGAGAGGTAGTGTTCCCCCACGATCTTATGATGGCCCGACCAATAGCCAATAGGATGGGACCTCGAGCTTTACATCTGTCTACCATTACCCGTCGATTCCTTACCGCGGATGGGTGATCCATTTATGATGCAATCCTTGTGTCATAAAGGAAGATAGTTGACAGGTAATATTAATGGATTGATTGGTTTTGCCTTTTTCTTTTTTGCTTTCTGTTGATGATAAGACGTTTGACTCGTTGTTGGATCATTCTACCAAGCATGTTTCGTGGTCCAAAATAGCGCATAATGATGGACTAACGAAAGAGGAGGAGGAGGAGGCAGAGGGGGAACTCACTTGTCGATACGGTTGCGCAGCTTCTTGAGGAAGCGCTCGTTGTCCTCCTCGGCCACCTTGAAGACGCGCTCGATGAACTCCTGCCGCTCGTTGACGCCCATCTTGCGCACGTCCACCTCCTTGTGCTGGTACCGCCGCCGCCCCTGCTCCCCCTCCTCCACAACCGACCGGAGGATCCCGGTGCGCAGGCGGTTGTAGGTGGGGAGCCTCTCCAGCGCGGCCCACCGCAGCGCCTCCTCGTCGTCGTCGACCCTGCTCCGGCTCCGCCATGACCTCCCCCGCGTGCTCGACGGCGCGAACACGTCCTCCATCCCCCAGTTCCCCACGTTCACGCCCCTGCTGAGGCTCCGGCTCGCCCGCCGCCCCGAGTCCCACACCCTCTCCATCCCTTCACCTGCCTCTCCTTGTCTCCCTCTCCCCTCGTATCGTAGAGCTCCGTGGCGTGTTATGTAAGTAGTGGGGAGGGGAGGGCAGGAGTAGGGGATTGGGAGGAGGAGTTGGGGTGGGTGTGGGAACCTCGTTTTCTATATATACACATCAGGCGAAAGTCCGATAAGGCGCGGTTGGTGAAGCGGTCTTTCCTTTCTCTGAAGCATCGAACGCTTAATTCGTCGCGTTAGGTGCAATCAATCAGCGGCAATTTGGCTACAGTCGATGCCCTCGGTTCACCATGTAATTTAAAGTTGCTTCACGAGCATGTCCGAACCCACCAACCCGAATCGGCTCTTTTTTTATGTGACCTGACTCGAACCGACCCAATTGAGTCGGCTCATGTTCTGGTCGATCGTGCTCCGTTAACGTATCGCCCCCAAAGCTTGAAGACGATGTCAGGGAGAGCGAAGGCAGCGGAAAACATTGAGAAAATTCTCAAAATTAAAATCATAAAATTTCAGTTTACACCCTTTTTCATTTGTTCTCCCTTGTGTTTTCTTTTTCATAAAAAATGATATTAGTCCTGTTGTCATTTCCGTCGTTTGTTCGTTATTATCATTGTGCCCTCGTCCATCCCTCAACTCTCACCCTTCGTTATATCATCTTCTTCCCTTGTTTATCGTTATGTTAGCGTGATCGAGGTGGGCTATCTCTCAGGAGAGTGATTGATGATGAGCTTGGACTTGTGTAAGCCAATTATAGTAAAGTCATGGATTGAGTTTGTGCGAGCCACCCTCGAAGTCGTTGTCATTGTTCTCAGCAGTCACTCCTCTTTGACACCTCCCCCTCTTCTACTTACCCTTATGAGGTCCAATCACAGGTGCTCCGCCATCACCTGCTGCAAATATATCATCACCGACAAGATGAAGTCGAAGATGATCATACTCTTACACATCTTTGGAACCCCTCGTTTCTCATTATGATAGCACTAGATGAGGGGTGGAGGCGACAAGACGAGATTGTGACAAATAAGGGTAAGAGGAAAGATGACTCTAAGACTCTCCTTTATCCTATCGTCCACATCGTTGATAACAGCTAAGATTTTTCCAACTGAATGAGGAAATCTCGCTATTTTATTGAGAGAAATCTTCTCTCTTAGTGTGTATAAATAGGGAGCACATATCAAACACAAATATATCTTCTATTTTTCTATCTTCTTCATAATTTATTCTATCAATCGTCAAACTTGATAGTGGGGCAATAACGAAGATCAGGTTAGAGACAGATGTGTTATCAATGATGAGATTGACACATCACTAAGTAATGCCAAGGTCGTCAGCAAGTGACAACAGATCCTTGCAAATGACAAGGGAGGAAAAGGGAAGGATAGGCAAGGGCAACAACAACAGAGGGGAGGCGAGGTGAGGAGGGCAACTAAAGAGAGGGGAGGGCGATGGGACGTACTTTTTTTTAAAAGGAATTTGTCCTTATTATTTTTCAAAGTTAAATGGTCCTTAAATACTATAAAAATTGTTTTTTTTTTTAGATGTACGATTTGGACAATTGTGCGAATACTTCTCTATTAATCTAAATTAATGGGCGCCGTGTCATGCGATCTCAGTTGAGATCACACCAATTATTATCATATCATCATCATCGTCATCCCAACGAAGTGCAGAAGGTTTGGTTGGAGTGACCCATCCTCAACTTCAGCTGACGAAGCTACGTTGACTCACACACGAATCCACGAATGGGTTTACACGATGAGTCAATCAGCTTTGACTTAATCGTCCAACTTTAGCCGGCCACACATCTAAAATATTAGTACGATTGCAGTACATAAAATCTACTTATTAAACTATAAGAGTTAGAAATCTTATCCCATAATTTTTAAAAATATTTTGACTTTTGATAGTATAATTCTGAAATTAAAATTTATTTTTACTATTTTTGATGAAATTAAATAGAAAAAAAAAGAGTCGAGGACTTTATACACAGTAATAGAGACTTGAGAGAACATATAAAGAAGAGATGCCTTGTTCTCATGCAATTATATATAAAATATAGATGAGGAGGATACAATATAATCGATTCCATTTTGCATTCTACAGCCAACATCAACTGCAACAACATTGCTTATTCTCACACAATCTAGGCTTTATAATGGGTCAGTGGACGCGCATCATGCATCCCACCGGCGGCATGGCTTCACGAACGAGAGCCTCTCTTCTCAGTTGCCAGAGCGAGTCGCTTTGTCAACAGGACCATCTTGTCTCAGCAACTGGCACAGCAAAAAAATGAGAGGTGCTTAACAAGTTTGAGGAGATGGAGTTCAGGACAATGTAAAGTTTTTTTTGCTCGAATTCAACCTGGAAGTAGTTTTCCAACTTCTGCTTCAGGACGGCATGCTCCTTCTTCACCTTCTGAAATGATCTCAGGCATCTGAATGGGTGTGGATGCATTATTACTAGTAAAGCATGAACAGATCATGATTGAATGAACTATTGTTGAGGAAAAGAAAAGCACCCTTCACGGTTTTCTTTATTACAGAATTCTCTGAAACTGGTGCACTCATTCTTCATCTTTGCAGCACCGATGCTACACAAGTTCCGCCAGCTTATGTCAGTCATATTTGCATGTCATCAGGAACAAATGATCCAATAATAAAAGAAAGCAAGAAATATATATGTATACATATATATATATGTATATATATATTTATATATATATATTATAGAGAGAGAGAGAGAGAGAGAGAGAACAAGACAAAGAAAAGTTCTTGAAGGGTTGAGCGCAACTTCATGTTTACAAATGTGAGATTTTTGGAGTTCTGGTGAAAGGTTTAGCAGTATATCCATCATCACTCTTTATGTTTTGCAACTTCCACTTAATCATGAGCTAGTTTTTGAATCAAGCAGATAGTCTTTGTGTTTGCAAGGATAAAACTACGTGCATTCACTCTTCTTAATCCTTGCACTGTCGAGGGTCTCATCTACTGGACTGTTCTTGTAAATATGATGTTTTCTAATGGGCACCAAGTATTACCTGGAAGCACTACCCTTCAACTGGTGCATGAAGTTGTCCAGCCTACGAAAATCTTGAGGGTACTTCTGACTGCATAGAAATTGATGATATTAACAAATGTGAACTTTCCATGTGCAGACTACTCTGCAAAGAAATGTGCTTACAGAGCCTGGTCGATGTTAGCCACCAATCTGGATGAATCCCTGAAGAACAAGGTGACAACTTCTTCCACAAAATTAGGGCTGGATTCATCCTGCAACTCCTCTAGCTGATAAAATTGTTCATCTAGGTATCCCTGCAATATGACTTGGCAAAATTGATAAACTGGTCTTGTGTAAATAAACATAATAGATATTTGTGTATAAGGAGAAAACACAGTTGCATGTACAAAGATATTGCAAAGAGGATACCTGATGGACATCAGAATATTGATGTGTAGTCTCCGAAGCCTTATATTTGTGAGCTAATAATTCATATAGAACAAAACTTGCAGGTGTTCTTATTTAACATATCAAAACTTTAATGTTATTGTAAGATTGATTATACTTCTCTTGAAGACAACAATATATTTATACATATATGAAAAAAAAAGAAATATAAATTCATAAACATTGTGAAATTATTGGGACATTTTGAGACCAATCTGGAAGCTTAGATGAATAATGTTGAAGAAACATAAGTGACACATTACTGTGGCTTACTCATGTTCTGAATAATGTTTAAGGTAACATCCTAATTCATGAGCTTACAAGGTTCTCAATCCATCTATGAAACATGAAACTGAGAGAAAGATATGTATGTATGTATGTATGTATATGTACAGAGAGCCAGAGAGAGAGAGAAATCTGTTACTGTTCAAGAATGTCTTGACTAGCAGTGATTCATATAACCTGGTTTCTATCTGATCATTTAGTGTTTTCACTAGAGAACACAACAAAGTTGGACAAATGAAAACCATAATGATCATGGTGGTGTGCGGCAGTTGAGTCCATTTCTTGAAGTCACTGCAAGAAATGAAGGCTTTGCCTGTATTGAGAGCACCTATAGTACAAAGAGAATAGCAAGGTGGAGAGAAGAAACCCAACCTGATCAAAGAGGTTCTTCTTCATGCTGGCAAGCTGGCGCTGCAAGCTAGAAGCATACTCCATCTCTGGATAAGTGTCGTGAAAAAAGAAACAGAGCAAGTGGTGGAATGCAGAGATAGGAGGTGCTGATGAGATATGAAGAGCCATGTTGGATTGGTATTTATAGAGCAGGAAAAGGGCTTGTGATGTGTGTCACAGAACCCACTAGCAAAGTCTGCATCACTCTGGTGGGGCAGGTTCAGTTGAAGATCCAAGAGATGGACTAAAACCGAATCTGAGTAAAATTAACTTGGCTGGAGTCACTGCCACAATCTCATCCGAGCTCATGAAAAAAATACTAATGTAGCACAGAACCAAATGGCTCATTTGCTGTACCTACTACACCATGGGCAATATGCAATTTGATTCGTACATGGAACACCCTTAGCTTTACTTGATGATGTCTTAGAGCAGCAAAACATTCCTGGTTAACAAGATGCTTTTGGAGCATGGTATGGTTCTCCCCAGTGACATCAACAATTGACATTCTTCAGCAGCTAATCAACTAAAAACAATTAGTGCTCTTTGCATCTAGAAAATGTCTACTACCCTCTTGGTAGTGATATTGAACTGGTTCGACTTTACCTTTAGATTACTCGCATGTGCATAAAACTTGATAGGCTTTGAAGGCCAGTAGATTTGGATGAATAACATATATGGCACCGCATAGGATATAATTCTCAAATCAAATTATAAGCTGACATCCAAGCGAATCATGAGCTTCTGGTGAATTAACCAGATCTACACTCTTTATCTGTTTATTTATTTCGAGAATGGATGGCAATATGTTAAGCATATCCAATATGTATGTCACCAGATACTCTACTACATGCCACAAATCATCACCTGTATGTTATTGTGATCAACATCCCTTGTTAAGAAGTTACCTCTCATGTCGGCCATTTTAATCAAAAATAATCTTCCATCTCTTTCAGAATTTGGAGGCTGATATAACCAGTATCAATGATATAAACAGAGGCCAATAAGAATTACTTCATAAGATCCGATAAGTAAAACACAGAGCCAGATGAACTTGTACTCCTTTGGTTGATGATCCCAAAAAATTGCCAACGAGTGCTAAAAAGTACGAATCATGGGAATTACACATTCATTGAAAATTAGCCACAAATTCCTGTTAGCTAACTTGTGCTCAATCTAGGCTGTAGAGATAAAGGCCAGCAACCCCATGAAGACATCCTTTCTATGATTGATGGCAACACAAGTAATAGACTTCCTTAATATTTCTCCCTGCTGACAAGTAGCAGCCACCTTCATGTGTATTAACTGTATTAATTGCCATGAAAGTTAGACAAAAATAATCAAAAAATACAAAAGAAGTTTATCAAATAGTAGTCATTTTCTTGCCTTATCTCCTGAAGCACATGGAAAAGAAAAGATGAGAATGAGAACACACATTTTTGATATGCTATCTTTATTCCATATCCAATATGAGTCGGATGGAGTAACATTTCCCACAGCTCTCTCAAATGGTTTTCAGTTTTGGTGTTTTTGGGGTGCCTGGTCCCATCCACTACTATGCTAAAGGAGCAAAAGTTGCAGGATGCAAAGCATAATTTGTCTCATCATCATGATTCTTGCCACACATCGTTGTCCAATGTTGAAAACAGAATCTTAACCTGGACGGAAATACTCAGATGCCAAATCTGCAACAGATACTGTTGGAAAAATTGAAAATTCTCAACTTCTCAAACAATAATGATTGGAAATGATTCCAACAGCAAGCATTGGATAAACCTGATCTCAGTTGTTGCAAGGTGGCAAAATTAGGGCCTGCAAAATTTTCCACAGAAATCCAGTTCCATTCTAGGCACAAACACCACACAAATGCAACACATAACACATTCTAATCTTCCTACATTCAAACTACAGATATCATGGAATGCACTCCAAACATGCTGATAAAAAATTAGTAACAAGCAACCATTAAAAGTGCAATATGGAATTCATTTTCTTTTATAAGTTGTTGGTTAGATAAAAGTAACAAAAAGGACAATATTTCTGTCCTGTGAAGATGACTGAACTAGCAAATTTTCAAGATTAATATTCACATCTACTTAGCCATCACCGCCTGTCTTAAATATTTGGTATTACAAATAAATGCATTCATTTATCAGCTTACAGACAAGAAGGAACAAATTTATGTCTATCTTACTCTAAATGTAGGATCTAGTAGGAGGTTTCAATTTGCCTACATAGATCGCGGACATGTATTGAATCCAATTGAGAAAAAATGACCCAAAACCTCAAGATATCAAATCAAGATGGTTCCAGGAACTTCCGCTTTAAACATTTAAGAAAAACAATAAAAATAGTTAACATGTATCATGCTGCATTTAAGGTTATAAATACTTCCACTAACATATAATGAAGCACCCTGCTTTATATATTAATGCATATCAGTTGTTTCACTTGATAAATAAGAAAAACATGCAGTGACGAATCTTACCATAAGCAATTTTTAAGTCCAATTTCGCACTAAAATGTACTTCCATCCACAGTATGTTGGGGAAACATGTCAGATTTGTTTTAAACAGCAGAACTCCATCGAAATCAAAGATTCAACAATCAAAAAAATCCTAATGCTTGATGAACAATAAGCTTACAATTTGGAAAATGTTGGGATACATTTTCTTGAACACATTTTTCAAAATTCAATAGAATATCAATGTCTAAATAATGAAAAAGATAATATGGTGAAATTTTCTAAACTCTACACTAGATAAAGTCATGAAATATAACATCAATGTCTTCCAAGATAAAGAACGAGATATATCTTTTATCAGTCATGAGGCTAATATGACATCATAACCACAATGTTTTAGTGAATAAGTTTGCTTTGTACTTCTTTAATTTGCCTTCACTCTTTAACTAGTCAATATTCTAGTCAACCATCACGAGACCCTATATCAGAAAGCAAATATATTAAAATAAACTCACTAGGTATCTTCTCACTGACAGAAAGATGACATTAACATTTAAAAATCTGAGATAGGTTGCACATGGGCAAAAGTAAAACAGAGCTGACTCGATATGAACTTATCCAGTTTCTGATCTCAAGTCTCTTCAAGCAGAAGGTAAATTCCGATCCACAAGTATAGCATACTCTTTTTCGAAGCAAATTTGATTTATTTTATACTCGATGGTCAACAAACGTCACAATCTACTTGTACAGATGCACTGTGTCCCACAAATCATCCTTATCAACATATTCATGCATCATACATGACAAACTAATCATTGTGACATCCAGAAATTAGCTTTATAGTTGCTATCTTACCAAGCTTTCTAAAAGAATCATCAGATATTTCTGATTCTTCTCGAGGCCATGTATGCCTTGAGCATCCAGAAGTTAACTTTATAGTTGCTATCTTACCAAGCTTTCTAAAAGAATCATCAGATATTACTGATTATTCTCAAGGCCACGTATGTCTTGAGCATCACTGAAAGCAGAGGATAGTGGCAATTCATGCATCTTGGGCTCTCTCGGAATCTTGTTTCACACCCTACCCACCCATCAAGCACCCAAGTCCCACCTCCCACAGCCAACAACCAAATGGAAAAATAAAAAATAAAAAAGAGTGAGCCACTGAATGAATAATGCTTTCTACACCCACTTTGTCAAGTACCCAGTCAAACACCCACAAATATAATAAAAAAGTAGATGATGATACTGTATCCTATTTAGCTATAATTGTGGAAGGATTCAGGCAAGGTAATTTGAGTACGTCATAGGAGGTTAGTTGGCTTAGAAAAAGGCATTTTCCAAAGTAAAAAAAAAAAATAGGCATTTGAAAATAACGATTATAAAACTTGTGAATGAACACTGAATGGAGTAATGACCGACTTCTTCGATGGAAACATAAATCATGTGTATTTAGTGAGCTGGTAATTCTTCCTTAAATGATGAATGATATGACATATAAATAACAAGGTTGGAAAATTTTAAGGAACTACACATATAAATAATTGCATAATAATGTTCACTATCTTATATGAATATTATCAACACTTGCATAAAAATATTCAAATATTCAAATAGATGAACAAATATTCAAATCCAATATCCAACCCAAATCTGATGGTTATTGTGTATGGAGTCAGTACAAATTAAGTAATGATTATTGCTCTTAGATCCACGTTTAAGTCATAAGCCTTCTTGGTAAAGTAATAACACCATTAATATGAAATGAACATAAGAACACCTAGAACATCGGTATAGTGGTTGTGTACTCAAGTCTACTTACCAAAGGTTGAGGAAGATGCCGATAGTAAAGTTCGAATCCCATCTTCACCGGTTACCATTTGCAAAAGAAAGAACCATCCATCATCCTAATTTTGTTTGGGTAAAAGAACCTTATCTTAATTAACAGAAAAGAAAATGTTCCACCAGCCAGGATGACAACTTTAATCTTCCAAAGAGACAGCCAATGTACGTACAAAGGAGAAAGGCAACCAATGTGGATGAGATGTCGATGAGCCCCACATTGATGATTGATCAAAAGGAGGTCAATACAACAATTCCATATCAGATTACCAATCAAGCAGTGACTCCGAGCACTTCAAGACGGTCCATTACGAGAATCTTTAAGACAAACATCAGAACAACCCACTTTAGACGACGAATCTGGCAATCAAATTATATAGGAAGCAGTTGGGTACAACAGAAGCAGAAAAGAAAGAGATGGAAGTCAAAGAAACTTTACCGCATCCAAGCAACAAAAATCGGGACTTGCTGCATCATGGCTATACAACTAACGGTCGGATCGGACCGACATATGCTTTGATTGCCCTTCATATCACGACCGCGGAATCGAACTCATCTTCTTGCACGAAGAACCCTAATTACCCGTTCGGACTGCGGGTTGATCCAGGTTTCTGTGTCCCGTCAGACCGACCATACACGTAAAAGGCATATTTCATTGGTTCGTACTTCCGGGCCCACATGCAACTCGGTCCGCCAGTCTTATTCTTTTTTGGAGCCTGACCGTGACAAAATATCTGATCTTGGATTGAAAGTAAACATACAACTGTACTTCTAAAGTTAGGTTTAACGTTAATATATCTGCAAAAACCAATTAGCATATATGCCTTCGTAATTAATTAATTAGTGATATCGAAACTCCCAATTGAGATTAATAAAATTTTAGCATATCTTTCTTCCCCCTTTTTTTTATAGAGTTATTTTAAATTCATAATCATTAAAATTAATCATACACTATTTCTTAAATATCTATATTTAACTCAAAGTTGGCCCTGTGTTTGGATAAGATTGTAGACATAATCCGAATGTCAACTAATTCGTGTTCATGCGAGAAATAAGTATTAAAAAGATGAAAAAAAATATAATTCCTACTAATAAAATATTTATGTGAGAAAAAAATTGAATTAATAAACCTAAATTTTTGGATTGAATTAATATCTAATTGATAAATTCTTAGAAAAAATATTTAATTTTAAAAAATTCTCACAAAACACATTAATTTCTAAATTTTTTTGTAAAACATCATTTCTTTCATAAAAAGATGATTTTTCTCCTTTCTCCTCTCTATTCCAACCACTAGTCACATTCTTCGTTCACCATTCTTATCCTACTCCTCCCCTCTCCCTACCATCATCAGTGGCAACCCACGAGCTTCCACTCTCATTGTCTTCGCCCACAACCTCCCCATGCTTCACCCATAGTCACCTCGGCTCTATTGTCATATTGCTATGATCAACTACCTCCATGCACAAGCCCTTGGTTGCTTTTGCATGTGGCTCTCTCGTATTGATAGCACCTGTGTATCTTCTCTCTTGCTATCCTCACCCATGACCCTCTCCTTTCTTGTCTATGGTTGTTGTCACCCTATTATCATTGCAGCTACCATGATCAACTACCTCCTCTAGTATTACATGCCCTCATCGTCCCCCGCCCCTCTTCGACCCTATATATTGGTCACCTTTGTCTCCATCGTCACCTTAATAAAAGGGGCTACGAGCGAAGGTGATAATGCATTGACCGTCTCTTCTTATGTCGTTTACATCATACACATCATTAACCTTGATGGAGGCAAGCGATATTAGGTGAGGACGATTGATGGTGGTGTGAGGCGAAAGTAGGGGTAATATCATTAATTTAAAAATAACACTAACTATTTTTTTTAAATAGGCTTTTTAAGTATATATATATATATATAATACTAATAACTGCTGCACAAATTACCAGTCAAAAATCAACAAAAAGTTTTGTTCAACTACTAACAAAGATGCATGAAACCAAAGCTAATTTATCACAAGAATGAGAAGATATAGGGTTAAGTTATTATAAATTGAATAATGACTAATACTGAAACTTCAACAGCTTAAGCTTTGAGATTGTTTGTTAAACATAATATATGCAATCCGATCTTTCGATATTCAGTAATGTGATATTATTCTCTTAGTTCATTTCATCTTAAGAACAGAAAAAGAGTTTGATGTTGACTGATACAAAGAGAAGGTAACTAATTTAAGGGAAAACTAGGGATCAGAACCCTCATTTTTATCAATCTTGGGTTCTGCATTTATGCTCTCCTTTTTGTTTAGGATTTCTTTTTTTTATTTGTGCATTATTCCAGTGACATCATTTCCTAATTCAAGTACTAGTAGATCCTGATTTCTTATATTTTCACATCGGTTAGTAAACATCCTCCAAATTAACGATGAGTATTATTCAACTAATGACACTAATTAAGTATATGGAAGGTTTCACATATCTTCTATATCTTTTACTTCTATTTTGTCTATCTGATATCTAAATACATAATTATTATACATAAAAGTTTCTGAAATAAAATTTCGAAGATAAAGAAAACCACTTGAAAGAAATTATTCGAAAACTTCAAATTCCTACAATTATCTGTGACCACAATATATTCCTTGCAAACCCAATGAATGTGGACGTGCTTCTGTACCTAATACCATTTGGATTTGGCTGAAATCTCCTCGGTCTCCACCTCAAGAGAACTGGCTCGCAGCGACGGCAAGGGTTTGATGGCCCACGACGAGCTGTTCGTGGAGACGAGCATCCCGGAGCAGAAGGCCGTCGGCAGCGTCCTCTTTCCGGCGGTCCTCTCTCCGAGCCCGACCGTGGATCTCGACCTAGGCAGCTTCAACGCGGCCGTGGCATCCCAGAGGCCCCGCCTCGAGTCGCTCCTTCGGTCGAGCGGCGCCATACTCCTGCGCGGCTTCCCTGTCCGGGACGCCGCCGACTTCGACCGCGCCGTGGCCGCCTTCGGCTACGACGAGCTCCCCTACGTCGGCGGCGCCGCTCCCCGCACCAACGTCGTCGGCCGCGTCTTCACCGCCAACGAGTCCCCACCCGACCAGAAGATCCCCTTCCACCACGAGATGGCGCAGGTTCCTCTCTCTCTCTCTCTCTCTCTCTCTCTCTCTCTCTCTCTCTCTCTCAACTGACGGAGATTTGGGGTTGGCCAGGTGCCGGAGTTCCCGACGAAATTGTTCTTTTTCTGCGAGGTGGAGCCCGGAAGCGGCGGGGAAACTCCGATCGTGCTAAGCCATCTAGTTTACGAGAGGATGAAGGTGAAATTTCCGGAGTTCGTGGCGCGATTGGAGGAATATGGCTTGATCTACACGAGGGTTTTGGGGGAGGGAGACGATCCTTCGTCGCCAATCGGCCGTGGATGGCAATCGACGTTCTTGACCAAAGATAGAAGCGTGGCAGAGGAAAGGTTTGTGGTATCCTTTGGTTATTTACACATAGATAGTAACATCTTGGCACTGTCCTCGGTTAATTTAGCTTTAGCACTAATAGAATGCCAATGCTTTTTCTATCATTATTGTAGTCATGCAATATATGAAGGAAGGTACCCTCCTATATCATAGGACATCTAATAAATCAGAGTAGATGGAACCAGCCAAGAAGATTATATCAAACAAATTCAGAAAAAAAATAACTAGAATCGAAGACGAAACTATTTCAATCGACGCGTGACATCTTAATTTAAAGATCAAAGGGCAATCAATCAGTTCTTATGTTCGATTAAGGTTTAAGTGGTGGGTTATGTTAGAATTTATAAAAATGGACAAAGAAGGTAAATACTGGGAGTTGAAATACGATACTTATAAAAAACAGAGTTATGTTTTTCAAGAAGAAATATAACTATTAAATCAAAGCTGTCCATAGAAAATATCGGTGGTGTCTCGTCATTCCAAAATTTGACAGAGGTATGAACATCAGCAAACAAGAAATGTCGTGGAAACTTTAACGGCGGCATCTCAAAGAAGTAACTCTTTGCTTTGAATACTTTAGGACCCCAGAATGTGACATGGGTTAGAAGGCATGTTGATCATTTGTTTGGGAACTAATCTCACCCAGATATGCTAAAGATCGAGATTCTAAGCTCACCGGATACCCTCCGGGATAGCCTGGCATTCTGCTTGAATAGCATTAGTCAGTCTTCTATGGTTACATCCAACTGCAATGATCCCCCCACCCATACATTGCTTATAACAAAACCACAACTTGGATTATTTTTGTTAGACATGAAAAAACCACTGCAATCCAAATCGAAACAAGACTCTCTAGTAGGAAACACAAAACCATCTGGAACATATGCTCTACTGCCACCCTCAGTTTGTCTAGAGCCTGGAATGTGGCCATTGGAAACCTTGAGACAAGTGGACATTGGCTGGGGCCGATGGTTGCAAAAATGGCATTCATTCCAATGCTTCCCGTAAGAGACAAAATGAATTAGCTATAAGAGCTTTAAAGCCTCACAGCCGATAAGCTATCAGTTTTACTCCAATGGTTGCTAGCATTATTGAGAATAGCAAGTAACCTTTTGGCCTGAATGGTAATCTTAACTAAACCCTAAGACCAATTCTCCCATCCTCAAATTTGGTAAATGTATCCCAACATCATATTGCTATGGGATGGGTTGTGATCCCATAAGAACCTACGAGATAGCTTGACAATTCTGTTTATGCTCTTCACTGAGATCCAAGCGTTTATGAGGAGGATGTGAACAAGAATAGCATTAATATGGAATTGATAAGAATGACTTTTCTGCTTGGGAGATCAAACCTATTTACCATTTTCTCAATAAGGGATTCTTGATACCTTCCAGAGAGTCTTCCATGACATATCAAGGCACCTTGGTACATACGCCAATTGCCCTCCTTGATCCCAAGAACATCATGAATGTATTGCCTAGTGCCACGGTTATAATTCTTTGGAAAAAGGATATCAAAGTTGCTTCTATTGAGGTTAAGAGTTAAGACCAGTGATGTTAGAGTACACGTCCAACATCTTAGCCAGATTATGTCAAGACCTATTGTTACCCCTAAAGCAAAATGATGATGTCATTAGCAAACATGAGGTGAATAATTTTAACAATTTACAATGCTGGAACTGAAATTATAGTATATTTGGCTCAGGGAAACTAATGATTCTGTAGCTCAGGTATGTTGGTTAGCTTTGTCGGTCTTTAACTCCTACAAAAGTATATTTGGTCTCACAATTTGCTCTTGGAAACTTCTTCGATGGTTATTCCTCCTACCAAAGCCTCATTTTTCTCTGTCATTGGCATGTAGCCAGATATAAGGTTTTTCAGACTTCAATCTAATTGAAAACCTTTATTCCGGACATTCTTAAATATTTTGCTTGTGAATTTGAAAATCTACATATATCGATCACAGGTCTGCTCACCTAGGAGTGAAGTTGGAATGGTTGGAAGACGGAGTGAAAACAGTCACAGGCCCAATTCCAGCAATCAGACTAGATCAAACTAGAGGACGGAAAATATGGTTCAACAGCATGGTTGCTGCCTATACTGGATGGGAGGATGCTCGCAATGATCCTGTCAAGGCAGTTACTTTTGGAGATGGGACACCTTTGCCAGCCGATTTAATACATGAATGTCTAAATATCCTTGAAGAAGAAAGTGTTGCTATAGGTTGGAAGAAAGGTGACATCCTTTTGTTGGATAATCTGGCTGTCCTGCACTCCCGACGATCATTTGATCCTCCACGCCGCATTCTTGCATCACTTTGTAAATAGAGGTTTGCTCGCTTCGGCTGGCCAAGACACTTAGCATATATATTTCTCTTCAGTTCTTGTCATTTCTGTTTTCCTGATCAACCACCATCCTCCCACCACAACCCAAAAGAGTGAGGAATTGCCACCTTCTCCTCATTGCCCAAAGTTCTAGAATTGCTGTAGCTGCTAGTATCACCTGTGATTATAAACTTATCTGCGATGAGAATGATTCATAGTAACCAAATTGATAATTGGGTAGTACTTCAAATTATCGAGCTTTTTGTTAGTGGGATTAATATTTAAGGAATTTTGTGTGGTTGCTGCTGTTTGCAAGTAGATTGTACTGCTTGACCATCAAATTGAAGCTAAAAATATTTTAACTTGACCTGATAGAATGTTAAATTTGCAAATGAGTTTGGGTTTCTTCTACTTCTCTGCTCGTATCTAATTGCTCGAAGTATTACAATGATGATGTGATGTAGCGAATGGGTTACTAAAGGTTGGGGAACGATACATATATAGCGAAGT
Source organism: Musa acuminata AAA Group (assembly GCF_036884655.1). Taxonomy (NCBI): domain Eukaryota; kingdom Viridiplantae; phylum Streptophyta; class Magnoliopsida; order Zingiberales; family Musaceae; genus Musa; species Musa acuminata. The sequence goes on from NC_088359.1 coordinate 9,781,507, forward strand.
CGAGTACTTAGAACTTCTTTTTGTCAAGAGATAAATAGAAAAGCAAGATTGTGAGTCCAGAATATTATGGTAAATTACCGAAGACACGAATATCGTAATTGTAAAAGAAAAAAGAAAAAAAACAATACACCCTTTCTATTTTGGTGAAATTAATTTTATGATGTTTATGAAATTAATTTCATCATTCATTTGTACGAATCATATTATCTAATTTAAACAAATCATACATATTGTACTATAGTAACAACATGAACCTAAAGAACACCATTGGAATCTAGTAATACCCTACCTTGCCATCACGTAGTCCCCATGACTTGTTCCGCGTTCTGCGCGGACCGCAGTAATTAAGGTTTGTTTTGGGGGTTTATATGCTAAAAGACTAGTGAGAAGAAGGGCTTTTGTGCAAAGCTGACATTACTATATAAACGACCACTCTTCCCTCGACACTCCGATCGCTTCACCTTCCCGGCCACAATTCGTCCTTCCCATGGCGCGAAGAGTCGTAGTCCCACAATACTCCTCCTTCCCCCCCACGGTGCCCATGGCCGTTCGATCTCGTCCCCGTCGCTCTTCCGGTCTCCGATGGGGTTTCCTCTCCCTCCGCCCCCGGATCCCAAACCCTCCTCATTTCCCTCCTACAGAGGCGGCGAAGCTCGCGGATTTTTGCCGCGGAGCAGTGCAAGCAGACCTACGGGTTGCTGCCCTGCACCACCACGGTGGTCGGAAACATGTTCCTCGTCGTCGCCTACGGGTTCCTGATGTACAAGGCGGCGACGTATCTGTCGTCGGGGAGCGAGCTTCTCCTCGAGATCATGGGTCCTGGGATTATTGGTGGACTCTTCCTCCCGATTCTTGGGGCTCTCCCTGACGCCATGCTGATTCTTGGTACAAGTTCCTCTTTTGACGTATGAACATATGCGTTTTAGCTCTGATCTCTTCGGCCTTGTCGATCCGAATGTTTCGTCGCGGTCTACCTTTTGGATTTTCTCATTTACGACCCGATCTAGTGGAATTTTTTTGCTTTTGTTCGTTAATATTAAGATTAATTGGGTCCGTTATTCTCTGTTCTGTCATTTGGATCCGTGGTATGTTTTTTGTTCTTTTGCTACTGGCTAGGTGAGAGGTAAATGGGAAGAGTATTGGATTTTTCTTTCTTTTGTTTGTTTCTTGCGTTGCTGTTGTCCCAATAGAAGCAAGGTTTTGGCATTTGTGTCGGTCGTAGAGTGGATGGACTGCTACTGGTTTCAGCGCAACCATTTGGGGCTACCAAAAGGTTTTGCCCAGGGTTGACTAAGAGTTCGACTTTCCTTTGCAGAGGCCACTGTATAACTTCCTTTTGTAGCCAGACCATCTTGGCATAATGTATAAATACCGGTGAGAAATAGTCTTTTATTATCTACTTAGACACAACCAAGATAATCCAAGGTTTGCTTAATTCTAGATATAACAAAATTTTGATAATGAACATTCACAATTTAACTTATAAAGCACAAGATTTGTTGAATCTTAAATATATTTTTTTAGTTTCAAGATGATACACTATGATCTTGCTTTTGTCGGGGGCAAATTAAATATTTGATATCTGAATTCCATTTTTGGAGAAAATTTTCATGTTCTTTTTCTTTCTTAATAAAGTCCTAAGGATTGTAGTTGTACTCCACAGTCAATGGATTTATAACAAGTGCGACAGAACATCTAATGTCTTGTGTTTGATATAGATTTTTAACCTTTTTGCTCCATAGTTAAGTTTTCCTTATTTTTGCATCTATTTCTCCTTATAAAACTTCAGGATTATTATGAAACTACTGAAACTGTGCTCAGCTGAAGTTGTGTTGAGGCACTCAGAAGAATAAACTTGCCAAGTTACCTGAACAACTTACATTAATCAGCATTTAAAATTAGAGAATAGAGCATCCATAGATCCATAAATATTATAGAACAGGCACCTATTTGCATAATGAACCACACCACAAATGCCAGGAAATGTGGACTTCTCTGTCTTTGTTGCAGATCCCATAAAAAGGAGGGTGGTTGTGCAGTGCTGTTACTGATCTGAGCATGCATGTGGCATATAGATCTCAGATTTCTGTAGATGCTACAATATGTAAAACATATGTGTCTGTTGACATTAGTCACTTTTACAAACAGTATAAAATGTTAACTTCCCAACTAATTATACTCTTACATTTCTTGTAGTATCTGGTCTTTCTGGAAGTAGAGAAACTGCTCAAAATCAAGTATTGATTGGAATGGGTTTACTTGCTGGATCGACTGTGATGTTGCTGACAGTACTCTGGGGATCCTGTGTAATTGTTGGCAAATGTGACCTCTCGGAGGATTCAACTTCAATTTATTCACAAAATACCAAAGCCTTCAGTCTATTTGGTCAGTTCCTTTCTCAGCTTTTTTCTGCAGTTTGTGGGTTCTGTTCTATGGCAGAGGTGTTGTTTTTACTGTTTCTAGGAAAGATTTTGACTGGTAGTACTTCTCAGATCCCTCGAGTGCTTATAAAATGCACTGATTTAAATAATTGTGACTTAAGATCAATAATTTTAGTGCTATAGTTGCAGAACAAAGTCAAGAGTTGTTTAGAAATCGAAGGATTATACGCTAATGTGGCCAAGTTTGGATTAGCATAATTTTACATGTTGTATTTAAGCTTCTTCCATGTTTTTTCTCCTTTTATTCTAATAATTTTGTTTTGGCCCATTTTTCTTCTGGTAATCACCCTATAATGTTGTTACTATAAACAAGGTATACAATTTCGAATGGTACCGCCCGGTATGGGCGGTACGTATCGGTCCGACAGCATACCGATACGCGGATCGCCCGCTACCGGGCGGAACGTTTAAAAGCGCCCCGTATCGGACGATACGAGGTAATATCGGGTGGTAATTGTAGAAATTTTGACTGTTACCGCCCGGCACAACTCAATAACGGTCGATTTCGACCGTTACCACTCGGTAACAGTCAAAATCGACCATTACCACACTGTAACAGTGCTATAGTCCTCCAACGGTCATACAACTCAATAACGGTCGATTTCGACCGTTATCGCTCGGTAACAGTCGAAATCGACCATTACCACACTGTAACAATGCTATAGTGCTCCAACGGTCAAATTGACCGTTGGAGCCCTTTCTCATAGTATTTAAACCCTTCTTCTCCCCTATTTCACTTTATTACATTCTCATATTCTCTTAAACTCTCTCAAACTCTTTTTTTCTCACATTTGTGTTCTCCTAAACTCTGCAAAACAATGGTTTGTGACGAATATGATTCATGACAACCAGCCTACAATCAGCATCATATTGATGCATCAATGGCATACGATGTATCAATACACTATGTCATGAGATCAATTTCATGATTGAGTCCAACAAACATATCATATTGATATGCAGATGTATAGGATCGAGGACCCCGATCCACCACCCGTGGAGGCCTGTCGTTCATTTTGGTGGTAGAATCAGAAATCAGGTATATCTACATATGTGATTATTTAATTCATTTAAATTTTAGAGTTTATATTGTAACAAAATAATCTAACAATTCAAATGATTTTTCTGTAGATATTTTAATATTTACATAAGGACAATCCGTAATGGACTAAAATACGAACCTTGCACAAGATATTCTTCAAAGCCCGAAAAAGATATGTGATACTATTCTTACCTAATTTATATTGATTTTGCTAAACTTATTCTATTACTATATTTATTTCTAACTTAAAAACCCTATCCTAACTTTTTTTTATTTTCAGATATTTTCGGAGGATTTTACACCTAAATTAGGTGTACCGCTTGGTACGCCCCGGCATATCGCTCGGTACACGATACCGTACCGTACCGAGCCAACCTTGAAACATCGGTATGGTACGGTATTGCTTATCTTGCTATAAATATCAAATAATTTAAACTTGCATGTTCTTGAATGATCTAAGTGATCAAGTTCAATGTTTTTAAACATTATCTTGACAAGTCAATGCACGTAAAAACATTGAACTTGATCACTTGATCATTCAAGAACATGCAAGTTTAACTTATTAGATATTTATACTATAAATATCTAATAAGTTAAACTTGCATGTAGTATAAATATCTAATAAGTTAAACTTGCATGTTCTTGAATGATCAAGTGATCAAGTTCAATGTTTTTATATGCATTGACTTGTCAAGATAATGTTTATATCAGCCGTGGCCTGCTTAGGTACTGATTGTTTCATTTCTACTTTGTTTTTAAGGGTCTGGTGTTTCAACTGATCTTCATACAAGCAATGCTGCAAGGATTATGGCCATATCCATTATCCCATTTGTAATTGTGCAAATGCCTAGAGTTTTCAGTTTTCCCTCTGGACAGCATCTAGCAGTCTTTCTTTCTTTCATTGATGCAACTGTGCTCTTGGTTTCTTATTGTCTTTATCAGGTAACTGTTGAGAAAAATGTAATGTTTTTATCAAACCTAGATATCACCTGTTTGGATCAACGAAGCATGTTCTAGCCCAGAAAAGCACGCAAATTAGTAAAACAGCAAGCCATAAAGTCCAGAAAGTCACACTGAACTAGTATACCTTATCAAATGTACCTGCGCTTCGATGTGTTTTTTTCCTTAGCAATTACTTCTAAATCACAATACTAAGGGATTCTTTGGTGTTTGAAGATTAAGTTTAGTTTGAAAGTTCAATTATAAATAAAATTTAAGTTGGATCTTTTACAAATTGATCATGGAAAAATGAGATTAGAAATTCAACTCATTCAAGTTGCTAGATGAGGACTATATTGTTTTTCCCATTGTGGCTAATGTCTCAGTGAAACAGAGGTGTCACTGCTCATTAGTGTCACCAACCTAATTGAATAATCACATATGACATTATTATGTAAGCGTAGCAAAATTTTGCTTGAGAATGAATTTAAATTTGTTCATACTGAAATTGCTATGGTAAAATTTTATCCTTTATCAGGTTAGCATTGTATCTTTTATTAGGATTGATTGCGTGTCACATCTTTTATATATTTATCAGGTTCATGTCGAGCATAACAAGTAGTTCATGTTGAGCATAATAAGCAGTTAGGTCGTATTACCGATTGTTGCTATTATGATTTCATCTTCTGCTAGAGGTACTAAAATCTACTAACATAATTTAATTCATACTATGAACCAGGTATTTCAACCATGGATTCAGCGGCGAAGATTGGCATATGCAAAGCACAAACATGTAATATCAGGAATTCTAATACATGCTCAGATGCAATCACTTGGACGGCTCATCAATGATGATGGAGAACCTAATATAAGTGTTGTAAAAAAGTTAGTTTTTATTTTTTATTTAATTGGTCGTGAGGTGTTCCACTGATTCTAGCTATTGGTCATGAGGTGTCACAGGTTGTTCCAGAAACTAGATTTGGATTCAAATGGATCACTATCACATTCTGAGTTAAGGGCACTTATCATAGGAATAAAAATTGAAGACGTAGATTTGGATAGGGAGGATGCTGTAAATAAAATAATGAATGAATTTGATACATCTCAAAATTCAAATATCGAAGAAGAGGCGTTTGTTGCGGGAATATCAAAATGGATTGATGAAGCTAAATGTTCTGTTGCAAATTCTGGTGCTTACTCAAAAAAGTTCATGCATGAATTTCACATGGTAAGTTGCTTCTTTCACATCCGCCAAAACATGTTGTGGTTGACATCGATGAAAAGTGGATGGATTGTAATGGATTTTATCTAATGCAGAACACAAAGGATCAACTCAATATGCTTATTGATCAGAGTGATGAAGTTGTGGAAGGCGTTTATAAGCCCATCTGGATTTGCTTCAAATCCATCCTACTTTTACTACTCGGAACAGCTCTTGCAGCTATTTTTGCTGATCCTCTTGTAGATGCTGTTGACAATTTTTCAATTGCTACAAGCATACCTTCCTTTTTCATGTCATTTATTGTGATGCCTCTGGCAACCAATTCCAGTGAGGCTGTCTCATCGATTATTTTGCCAGCCGAAAGAAGCAAAGAACTTCTTCACTTACTTTCTCTAAGGTTAGTGTCTCAAGATATATTTCAATTCTAAAAGGATTTTTATTTTTTAGCTTTAATCTTTGTTTCTTTTTCTCTCAAAAGTCACTTCTGTCTTTGTTAGCAAGCATCTTGTGTTTTTGGTAAAAAACACATACTTCACCCATGACAAATTGTTGAAGTGACTTTTTTTTTTGCCACTCGGAATAGCATGGGGGGCAAGTATGCTAAAGAAAGTCAACTACAACAACATTCTAGTTCATTAAGCATTTCTACTTTGTTAGTGCTAGCATTTCTAGTCCACATTTGATTCTTGACAACAATTTAATTATTCAAACTCCTTTTTACTATAAAAACATTTAGGTTCAGGTATTTAGATTTATCTAAAATTTTCAATATTTGAACAGTTTCATTTTGTTTGAACTTTCAGAGAACATAAAATTCATCTCAACCAGTAAATGTTTATCTTATTGCTTTTGAACTATCTGAGACCTATCATCTCTCAGTTGCTTTATCTTCAGATGGTGCTTAAACTTCCCTTAGCAATTGTGATTTTAGTTAACCATGGAGAGGCTTCAAATCTACATCAAGGCTAGGTTGAACTCCATTAGTTACCAGTAGCAATTAAATATCTGATACACAAAAAAGTTCTTTGGAAAGCAAAATTGTGAACACTATTATGGTTGCCCGGTTAAGGTACCTAATTGAGCCTTACTAAGTCTATACCATCTATGTAGAGGTTCATCCCAGTATTCTGTCTACATATGTTATGCTGAATATATACATGTCAATGCTGCAAATATTTTAATCTACACATATTCTAACATGTATTGTCAACTTTTAGTGTGCCCGTAGATAATGGAGTTCATTTACCCAAGTTTCTGGTGAGGCTAAGAAGATTTTTTTCAACAAAAAATTATATTAACTCAGTTGCTGTTCGTAAATGGACATATTTATTTTTCTTCGTTTTATGTTGCAGGTTTTGCATATAAAACCTGTGTAATAGTTTAAGTGTTTTTTTTTATATAATTTAGACTTAATTCATTATCATTTTCCCAATGTAAATTGCAATGTTCTGTCCACATAGGAAGATCAAATTGAGTTAATATCACATTTGGCTGGGGATTACCCAATTTTTTTCCTGATTCTGTCCCTTAGTTGTTTCAGATTTCTTGGGCATACAACAACATTAAAAATCCATTGAATTTAGTTTTGATGTTTAAATAGACAAGCACAATGTTGGCCCTTCTCAAACACCATTGTTTTAACTAATTCTTGTAGTTATCATGTACATTGTGCTACAGAAAAATGTATACATCACCTATCCCATATTTTGTAATGCTATCTCACACATTGTCTCTCGTGCAGCTGCAGGTTGTACCATCAGTAAGTATCCTAAGCTAGAAAATTCAGGCTAGTGAATCTCATTATATTCAAATTGCTCTTACTATAAAGTCAGAATTCTCTTCATCTGATATAATTTCTGCGTTTCTTGGATAACTCTGTCAGAAATTTATTTAGCCATCACATCACAGTTTCTGCATTCAATAGTGGAACCAAGAAAACCAGAACCGTTGGTGATACTGAGGAGGAGTTCTTCCCTACCTAAAAATTTGCTTGTGCAGATATACGGAGCGGTGACGATGAACAACACGCTTTGCTTGGCTGTTTTCTTGGCCCTTGTTTACGTGAGACAATTAGCTTGGGACTTCTCAGCCGAAGTTCTCATCATCTTCATCATCTGTGTGGTGATGGGCCTCTTCACCAGCTTCCGCACGACCTTCCCACTGTGGACTTGCTTCTTCGCATACTTGCTCTACCCACTCTCGCTGGCGCTCGTCTACGTTCTCGACTTCGTCTTCGGGTGGTCGTAGAGCAAAAGTTGGCCATGCGAATCAAGCAGTCACTTTGTTGATGAATTTTGGACCTTTAAAGCTTATGCAATATTTTGTCTCACCATTTTGTGCCGTTCAAGTCCTCAATCAGTAAGTAGTATGTTCCAGTTGTTCTTCCCATGGTCTTGAGTTCTCTAAAGCTAATTACACTCGAGTGTTGCTTTTGGAATTGTGAAGTTTGTAAGAGTAGAAGACATGGAAAGGGTGTTGTTTTCTTCCTCTTTGTCAGAAAACAGATGAAATCATATTACTTCATAAGCTGAACGCATCACACTTTTCTGCTATTTAATTCGGTGAGTGCTGCTCAAGTATTCCATGCTATTTACTTTTCTAAATCTAATTACACTTGTGTGTTGCTCTTGGAATTGTGAAGTATGTAAGAGTGGAAGACATGGAAAGGTTGGTTTTCTTTCTTTCTCCCTCTTTGCCAGAAAACAGATAAGCTATATTACTTGAGAAACTGAATGCATCACACAAGAAGAAGACAGGCCTTTAGGCCAATTGTCTTTTCATTAAAAAAAACATGAGCATAGATAGATTAGCAGAATTTGTCAACAAATTGACACAACAGTTGCCTTCTCTATAAATATAAGATAATTTAAACTTCTAAGAATGTTTATTTTGATTATATGATGCAAAGCTCAACATGTTTGTTCTGTGTTATCCAGAAAATGATGAATTTTTTTTTAAAAATAAATTTCTTTAACTTTCTCGAATGTACACATCCTCATTTTTTTTCTGATATTTTAAATGCTCCCTCACCATCGCTAATGTCTCTTTCTTGCTTTGTCATGACGGTGGTATTCTTATCGTCGTCATTCCTTTTTCAAATAAGCATTATTGGCATATCGTTTTCATCTTTGTCTGTTGTTTTCATCTTACAGTAATCGCTTTTGCTCCATTATGATCGATGATTTCATCTATATAAAATTTTTTTTTAAATAGACTCTATGGATATATATATATATATATATATATATAAGATCTTGAATAAATCTTTTAAGAAAAAAAAAATCACTCGTTTTATCGAAATAAAAAACACAAATTGTAAATTTCTAATGAAAAATAGTTACGGAGTGAGACGGGTTCAGATGACCCAACACCCAACAATTACTTTTCCAACAGCGGTGATCCGAGCAACCGAAAAGGAAACGCGATTCGGACGGCCCGTTTCACCTGTTTGAGTGCACAACAATTTCCAACCCCTCCTCGCTTCTCGCACACGCCTTAAGGCTCGAAGCGTCCCCCTTTGGTTCCTACTCCAAAAAATTAAAAAAAAATTAAAAAAAGGAAAATAAAGACGAAGACGAGCCGCGAGTTCAGTGAACCAAGCAAACCCGGCAATAAATTATTGGATCCCTTTGGCGTTCCCCACTCCTCTCCATGCCTCCGCCCAAGAGGAAGAAGAAGAAGACCAAGACCAAGAAGAATTCCATCCAACCCCGCCCTAATTCCTTCCCCGCCTCCCCTCCTCCCATGTCCGGCCTCCAATCCCCCGTCGATCCCCTGGAAACCCTCCTCCCCCATCCCTCGTCGCCGCAAGAAAACTCCCAATCGCAATCACCGGCGACCAAGTCTGACAAGGGAGAGGAAGTATCAGAAGACCCGGCTGCCGCCGATACGGAAGAAGACGAGCCCCAACTTACCATGTCTCCGGCCGCCGCCCCACCTACCGACGTCGCCGCGGTCGATCTCCCGGCAGCGCCGCCCCGCCCCTCGCCTCTCCCTCGGAAACCCCCGGCCAAGCGCAAGAAAGCCCTGTCGAGTAAGCAGCGCGCTGCTGCCAAGCAGAAGCTCGCCCTCCTGACCGCCGGCTTCCGGCCTGTCCCTTTCCCCTCCGATCACGCCGGGGCCGACGTCGATCTCGCGGCCCACGAGCCCCTCTTCCGCGCCCTCGCCCTTTGGGACTTCGCCCACCTCCCGCTCGACCGCGACGTCCGCACTGACCTCCTCATCCCCCTCATCGCCAACTACGACCCCCCCAATCGCCGCAGCTTCGTTCAGGACCTCCGAATCACTGTCAGCCGCGCTGATCTTGCCCGCGCCCTTATGCTCCCGGTCAAGAAGGACAAGACTGGCTTCTCGGAGTCTGGCGCTGCTGATCCCAACCCCGAGATGTACTCCAGGGAGGAGTCAGCTGCCGCCGTCTTGGGCTTTATGTCAGGCTTCATGCTTTTCCCGTTCCAGGATGATGCCTGCATACTACCCGCAGAAGTCATGGCCGCGCACCTAATGGTGAAGGAAGGCCAGCCACACAAGGTAGATTGGGCGGGGTTGATGTGGATGCTGGTGGAGAAGGAGCTGCTGGAGGCGCCCAAGTCTGCCGTTTGCCATTATGCCTCGCACTTGCAGTGTCTAATGAAACACCAACAGCCGAGGTTGTTCCAGGAAGCTGAATGTAAGCTTGAGCCAGTCCCTGAACCTGTGCCTGAGGCTGAGAACTTGGAGGATGCTGCGATCGCAGAGGAGGAAGATGACGCTGAAGATGTTACAGAGGACGATGCTGCAAGGATTAGAAGTTCAGATGATGTTGGGGATGTCGCTGGAGAAAAACATGAACCAGGGTTAACTTTGGGCTTGGGTGGGGATCTCGATATGACGAATGACTTTGAACAGTTCAAGGAGGGAGAGGAGCAGTGGCTGCGAGAGGAAGATAATGGAGGTACGGAGCAGTGCTTGAGGCGATGCAATTCAGCCGGTGTGAGAAGTATGGAGTTTGAGAATTTATGTAAAGAAGACGGGGAAGGAAGGGGAGAAGAAGGGTATATTGATGACCTCTCGGCAAGATATGCTTCATTGGATAGGCTGTCTTCATTCGATAGGTTAACATCCACAGACCTTCTCCAGGTAATGGGCAATGTCAATATCTCTTACGGTCAGCCGATGAATCCCCTTCTCTCTTCTGGTGAATTCTTGACAATGAGTACTGATGCACATAAGAACATTCATCTAGACCCTAGTCATGGTAGACCTTACTTCGTTGGAAACAATGGCAAACGACAAATCAGTGAGGTCGATGATGAAGATGATAATGATGATGACCCCCAGCGGTTCTCACAGAACAATCAGCAAAAAAGGATCAGGAGTGGTGGAATTTGGGAGAGTACATCATCAGAACTTGATGCCATCCTAGAGCAAGTCGAATTGTATGTGGGAAAAGCTAGGATGGTATCTGCAGAAAAAGAGCAAGCACGCATGAATGCGCAACTGCAGTTGCAGTGCATGAATGAGATGCTCCAGCAAAAGGACAGGGTCATCCAGTCCTTAGAGAAGACAAGGGTAGAAGAGCAACAGAAGTGGCATCTGGAAGCTTGCCGTTACGAGCATGAGATCAATGTCATGGCCAACTTGGTCATTGGTTATAAGAAGGCATTGAGGGAAATACGCGGAGCTTTTGCCGAGTACAGAAAAAAGTACCCACGGGGTGATGAGCCTCTTTATCATGTTGTCGTGGGCTCTGGTGGTTTGGTTCTTTCTGCCAAGGAGTTGGAAAGGCAACGTTTTGAGAAAGAGGAGGAAATTCGACGCACTGCAATGGAGATGATTAATGGTTTTGAAAGGGAATGGATGCTTAAGCTTGAACATTATGATTCATCGGTTGTCATTCTGTTTGGGAGGATGGTGGAACTCAAAGAAAAGATGGAACTTCTGAAGGGAAGGTTGGCGAAATCTGTGACATCGGATGCTTAGATGCTCGAAGATGCATGTCAATCATCAATTACTTTTCGATCCTTTTTTGTGGCATTAGTCTACTTAATATGGCAAATTATGTGCTTTTAGTACTTTGGAGCATATCCAATAGTTCTGCATCATTTAACTTTTAGTTAGCTGATTCTAAGTTAATCTGACAATCATATGCATGAATTGAGAAGATCATTGCTCTTTATTAATGTGTTTCACAAGTAGCATTGCTATTCTCATGCTCAGCATTGCATTGTATAGTTTTACTAACTTGTTGCTATCTGAACGTGGTTCTGTCTCTTCGATAAAACATTAAGAATACCTATTTCTCATTTGTGCACACGACCTTCAATCTTTTAACTTTCCGATGCTTTTGAATCTTGTTACCATGTTCAATGTGTGTCCTCAGATTTTTGTTGATAAACTGGCAGGCCTTCGTATTAGCGTTAGCCAAGTATTCAAATCGTCTTTCGATAGAATTATAACTGAAGGTTGTAACTGTTGTCAATTTTTGAGATCTTTCATATGTTCAAGTTCTTACTAGCTTTATATGTGGAACTCATGCCTGTAGTATTTACGTCCTTGTTTCTGGTTGATTTTTTTTTTTTTTTTCGTCTTTGCTGATAACTATGACTACATAGAATTTCTTATTCATATCTTTCATCCATACTTTGGTTGCACTAGTTTATGTATTTTAACTACGTAGTTAGTTAGTTCTTACTTTTACAACATATGATCTGCTTTACTTTGAATCTTCCATTAGCTCTACAACAGAACTAACTTCTAGTTGAGGTGGCTAAGATTATTCTTTGTCGCCCTTTAATTTTCATCTAATCATTCCTAAATTGCTCTGATCTAGGCTCGCCTTAATTATTTAGCCGCATCACAACAGATGTTGCATCAATTTTCTAGAGAATTTTCTTTGCTTAAAGTCATACGAAAAAGAAGCAAAGTTTAGCATATATTAAGCATGACCCGTTATTCGTAGACATCCTTTTGATATTATTTCACTGAAATATGTGTTTTTCTTGTTATTTATTTATTTGTTTGTTTATCTAATGGTTTGTTGGGGTGAGGTGGTTTGTGTTCCTCCCATCAGAATTATAATCAATCATTGGTCATCAAGAAAGGAGGCTTTTTTGATAATTGGGCTCAACTTATTATAATCAGAATTATAATCATTGACGGTTAGTGTTCAATTCTTGCCTTTAAACATTTTGGTTCTTAGTTAAAAACATGTCCTTTTAACTTTTTTTTTGTCTGTCTTATATATCTGTAATTGTAATCATAATTCCCAAAGCACACACTAATATAGTACCCTAAATGATGAAACATGTAATTGGTACAATGATTCTCTAATTCTATAGTCACATGTTGTGGTGTTTATTGCAGCAGTATCCATAACATGAGAAGGTATTAACAAATGATAGATAATGAGACCTTGATGGACAAGAGAATTTTTTATGCTTGCTTTGAATTGTCATCCTTTTATTTTTGCCCTTTTGATTTTTGATATGGTGAATACACACAATTTGTGTCCTAACACATGGTTTCTAGTCCAGCTAGATCCCCACCAAAATAGGGCATTTCCTATGGTGCAAAGTTGTCTTTTTTTTCCGAAATACATACTAAGGACATTGTATCAGAGAAACATCAACTAGTTGTTGTACAAGAGGAGCAATGGGGCTTGTGTGATTTGTAATGGGTTGGTACACTTTCTAGTTGAATATGATGGATGACATGAAAGAGTCTCTCAGAATACTTACAAGATCGATCAACTATGAGAGTTGAATATGATGGATGACATGTAAGAGTCTCGCAGAATACTTACAAGATTGATCAACTATGAGCATTGAAGAATCTAATGTCAGGTACACTTTCTAGTTGAATATGATGGATGACATGAAAGAGTCTCGCAAAATACTTACAAGATCGATCAACTATGAGCATTGATGAATCCAATGTCATGTAAACTTTCTAGTTGAATATGATGGATGACATGAAAGAGTCTCGCAGAATACTTACAAGATCGATCAACTATGAGCATTGAAGAATCCAATGTCAGGTACACTTTCTAGTTGAATATGATGGATGACATGAAAGAGTCTCGCAGAATACTTACAAGATCGATCAACTATGACAATTGATGAATCCAATGTCATGTACACTTTCTAGTTGAATATGATGGATGACATGAAAGAGTCTCGCAGAATACTTACAAGATCGATCAACTATGAGCATTGAAGAATATAATGTCAGGTACACTTTCTAGTTGAATATGATGGATGACATTAAAGAGTCTCGCAGAATACTTACAAGATCGATCAACTATGAGCATTGATGAATCCAATGTCATGTACACTTTCTAGTTGAATATGATGGATGACATGAAAGAGTCTCGCAGAATACATACAAGATCGATCAACTATGAGCATTGAAGAATCTAATGTCAGGTACACTTTCTAGTTGAATATGATGGATGACATGAAAGAGTCTCGCAGAATACTTACAAGATCGATCAACTATGAGCATTGATGAATCCAATGTCATGTACACTTTCTAGTTGAATATGATGGATGACATGAAAGAGTCTCGCAGAATACATACAAGATCGATCAACTATGAGCATTGAAGAATCTAATGTCAGGTACACTTTCTAGTTGAATATGATGGATGACATGAAAGAGTCTCGCAGAATACTTACAAGATCGATCAACTATGAGCATTGATGAATCCAATGTCATGTACACTTTCTTGTTGAATATGATGGATGACATGAAAGAGTCTCGCAGAATACTTACAAGATCGATCAACTATGAGCATTGAAGAATCTAATGTCAGGTACACTTTCTAGTTGAATATGATGGATGACATGAAAGAGTCTCGCAGAATACTTACAAGATCGATCAACTATGAGCATTGAAGAATCTAATGTCAGGTACACTTTCTAGTTGAATATGATGGATGACATGAAAGAGTCTCGCAGAATACTTACAAGATCGATCAACTATGAGCATTGATGAATCCAATGTCATGTACACTTTCTAGTTGAATATGATGGATGACATGAAAGAGTCTCGCAGAATACTTACAAGATCGATCAACTATGAGCATTGAAGAATCTAATGTCAGGTACACTTTCTAGTTGAATATGATGGATGACATGAAAGAGTCTCGCAGAATACTTACAAGATCGATCAACTATGAGCATTGATGAATCCAATGTCATGTACACTTTCTAGTTGAATATGATGGATGACATGAAAGAGTCTCGCAGAATACATACAAGATCGATCAACTATGAGCATTGAAGAATCTAATGTCAGGTACACTTTCTAGTTGAATATGATGGATGACATGAAAGAGTCTCGCAGAATACTTACAAGATCGATCAACTATGAGCATTGATGAATCCAATGTCATGTACACTTTCTAGTTGAATATGATGGATGACATGAAAGAGTCTCGCAGAATACTTACAAGATCGATCAACTATGAGCATTGAAGAATCTAATGTCAGGTACACTTTCTAGTTGAATATGATGGATGACATGAAAGAGTCTCGCAGAATACTTACAAGATCGATCAACTATGAGCATTGATGAATCCAATGTCATGTACACTTTCTAGTTGAATATGATGGATGACATGAAAGAGTCTCGCAGAATACTTACAAGATCGATCAACTATGAGCATTGAAGAATCTAATGTCAGGTACACTTTCTAGTTGAATATGATGGATGACATGAAAGAGTCTCGCAGAATACTTACAAGATCGATCAACTATGAGCATTGAAGAATCTAATGTCAGGTACACTTTCTAGTTGAATATGATGGATGACATGAAAGAGTCTCGCAGAATACTTACAAGATCGATCAACTATGAGCATTGATGAATCCAATGTCATGTACACTTTCTAGTTGAATATGATGGATGACATGAAAGAGTCTCGCAGAATACTTACAAGATCGATCAACTATGAGCATTGAAGAATCTAATGTCAGGTACACTTTCTAGTTGAATATGATGGATGACATGAAAGAGTCTCGCAGAATACTTACAAGATCGATCAACTATGAGCATTGATGAATCCAATGTCATGTACACTTTCTAGTTGAATATGATGGATGACATGAAAGAGTCTCGCAGAATACTTACAAGATCGATCAACTATGAGCATTGATGAATCCAATGTCATGTACACTTTCTAGTTGAATATGATGGATGACATGAAAGAGTCTCGCAGAATACTTACAAGATCGATCAACTATGAGCATTGAAGAATCTAATGTCAGGTACACTTTCTAGTTGAATATGATGGATGACATGAAAGAGTCTCGCAGAATACTTACAAGATCGATCAACTATGAGCATTGATGAATCCAATGTCAGGTACACTTTCTAGTTGAATATGATGGATGACATGAAAGAGTCTCGCAGAATACTTACAAGATCGATCAACTATGAGCATTGAAGAATCCAATGTCAGGTACACTTTCTAGTTGAATATGATGGATGACATGAAAGAGTCTCGCAGAATACTTACAAGATCGATCAACTATGAGCATTGATGAATCCAATGTCATGTACACTTTCTAGTTGAATATGATGGATGACATGAAAGAGTCTCGCAGAATACTTACAAGATCGATCAACTATATGAGCATTGAAGAATCTAATGTCAGGTACACTTTCTAGTTGAATATGATGGATGACATGAAAGAGTCTCGCAGAATACTTACAAGATCGATCAACTTTTAGCATTGATGAATTCAATGTCATGTACACTTTCTTGTTGAATATGATGGATGACATGAAAGAGTCTCGCAGAATACTTACAAGATCGATCAACTATGAGCATTGAAGAATCTAATGTCAGGTACACTTTCTAGTTGAATATGATGGATGACATGAAAGAGTCTCATAGAATATTTACGAGAATCCATTGTCAATATCTCAATAGTCATTTCTTATTGAAGAATCCCTTACACTACCCTCTTCTTCCTACTAGGCATCTTTTCTCGTAACTAAGCCACACCCAATTTCGGCCAAGTGCAAGTGACATGTGCCTAAGCTCTCACAAGTAGGCCACAATAGTATGATCGAAAGATTGCATTTGACATGGCAAGTTTTGCATCTCGAAATGCAAATGTTTGGGGGATATGATACCGTGAATATTTCACACCAATCGTGGCCTAACACGTGGATCCTAGTTAGATCGATCCTACTAAAGTTGGCTAATAATACTCGTCACCTCAAGATCAAATCCTAGAAATTGCAAATTTTTTCCTAATCGTAATGACAATGGCACCATAAGAGGGAGCCTTTTCCAAATACCACACACAAGGTTCTTTGTCTGTCGTATAAAAAACTGCTAACCAAAGAAGGATACTTGTAGCCCCCCATAAGTGTATCATTGTGCAATAATGCTATCGTAGGTATCTGGTCATCGTTTCTTGGAATAATAAAGTCGGAATTAGATATTGGATTTATCAAGCAGGCTAGAAATATAACCTTGATGGAGAATGTATCAGATCCATGTATGGTATGGTATGGTATGGTATGGTATGCTGACAGGAAAATTACTGATTTGTCTCTTTTGCAGCTTCTAGCAATTTTTTTTTTTCTTGTGCAGGAATTAATTGTTAGAGACCTCCTGAGGTGGGAAGTGGGAAGTGGGAAGAATAGCAAATGGAGAAAATTGAAGAGTGGTTCTTTGTTTTTTACTTTTTAACGCAAACTACTTATCTTGCCCTGTTGTTTACAAAAATGGGTAACACATGAAACAAAGAGATGTGAAGAAGGTACATCCACAACTAGTTTTGCTTGCAGGAGGAAGAGGAAAAAGGGTGCCACCATTCTTGTTTCTAATTTTGTAACGAGCCACAAAGCTAACAAATGCTAATGAGTTTTCACTTCATGATTGATTGTTGCTTGTCGACTGCAATACTGCACCTGCTGACTCAACTGGGAGTCTTCAAATTTTGCTGCAGACTGTTTTATTCTTTTTCTCTGGAATTTAGCCTATTTCAAATGGAATGTAGTTAGTCTCTTGTTGTAAAGTCGGGTGCAAGATATATGATGTGCATGCTTCGTCATCAAGATGAAGTGTGTTGTTGTTGTTCATCATCTTACGACAAAGAAGACGGAATGCATGACTCAAAAATTGATGTTTTGAGCTAATAGCATGTGGTTTCATGTTGATTAGGTGACTTGCACTCTCTTTGTTGCCCGGTGATAGGCTTTTGGTGAGTAGAGCAGAGATTTTTCTCTTTTCTTTTGGTGGATAAAATGTAAGTAACTAAAACAGGATTCAAACTCCAAAGTAGCAGAGATCTTATGATAAACTTCCAAAGTAGCCGCTTCACTTTGTGCGGCTTTCACCACACTTACTGCTACAAGCCACCCAAATCTAGTGTTGGAATAGTGAGACTTGCAAAAAATTTACCCACAAAAAAAAAAAAGCGCAAATACCGCTCAACGCAGAAAATAGAAGCGACTCAAAACCCACAAAATATACCAATTTACTGACCAAGTTAACCAGACAAGAGGCACCGTTTGGGAGGATACGTAAATAGTAGCTAGCAAGAAAAGATAAATACAGAAAGGAAAAACAACGCAGCAAAATAATGGTAGATGACAGTTGAAACCAAATAGACACGGATGAACAATCCGCTGGATAAATACAAAGACTACTAGTAGCGTCCAACTGATAGTAGAAAATTAAGCGCTGTGTCAACTTGATATCCTCAACTGCAAAGTACAAAAAGGTTTCTACAGTAATTACTGTCAGCAAGGGGCAAGATTAGGTGTCCGAACCTGATAGAAATGTGGTGCAGCTTCGATAAGCCAGGATGGATCTATGGCAATTACATTGCGCATATAATGCTTGTTAGTGGACACGAGGGAATGATACACCACCCACTTTGGGTTAACCCTGTCGACAGCAAACACATGTCAGGAGCAAAGAAAGTTTAGGGAAAGTCCAACACATTTCCTTTTCCCATGCAAAAAAAAAAAGTTCAAAATATAAATAATGAACAAAAGATTTATTCATTGTTAGATTTGCAAAGGATGGCGCGAAAGCTGAGTGGACTAAACTGAGCATAAAATTGTTTGTACCATCCTAAAACTACAAGTTTTATTTATCTCCTGTACTAGTGCAAGAACTGATGAATCACATTATAACTATGATTGTGTAAATATTTATAATATACTGGTAACAACAAGCATGGCATCAGACTTTGCTAATCTTCATAATGTTCTATTTTTGTCGATCCAGAGAGTATTAAACAAAGGTTTTCTGTTCTGTTCTTTTTTTTTTCTTTTTGCTTTTGTGTTTTGAGTGCATGCCCCTATGCTGATATTCTATGCTGGCACAATACCACGCTGGAAGTAGCTGAATGTGACAAGGGTATGGACTATCTGACGGTTGGCATGAATCGTGTGCCAACAGGATGTTACATGGAACACAATATATCATATGGAAATTTCAAATTTGTGGAAAATGACTCAAGTAGCATGTCTCAATTGTTTTAAGCTAATGTCTTGATATCCTTTATATTCATCATGTTTTACCTCTCGATGCGAGGGAACTTTCAAAACTATGTCATAACATGGTATAACGACACTAGAACATGCTGAAAGAGATGACTTAAATCTTTTTGCTCAACTTATTTTTCTTCAGACCAAGAAGATTTCAGCATACATGCCACAATGTGATAATACAAAAATATGGAAACAGATTATTCTTTTTCTTTCACTCATTCATTCTTTTTTCTTTTTTTCTTTTTTTTTCTGAAAGGAGGGGATAGGAATTGGAATATTCATTATTAACAATACTTGAAAACAATTTGATTGATTAAATAGAAGTAAGCATCTCATTTAGTTAACTATCATGAGAAAAAAAATGTGGACAAATTAGCAATTCCACAATAATTTGCTCCGCTAACCTGAAGAGTACAGAAGAAGGATGAATGTATACTTCTTCAGAACTCCTGACTGTCTTGTACAATCCATTGTGACTATATTCCTACAGGGAAAAGAAAAGTAATTTAGTCATGCTTATGGCCTCAAATACCAATATCATGTTGTACAAAAATATTCTATGATAGAAAAACAACTATTTTGGTGGTCCTGAGGTAACAAAAGTTAATAATGAATAACAAACATAAAATTCTCACAGAAACCAAGAAACTTTAATCTAGCATGGCATACCTTCAGTAAAATTTTCAGTGTGACTTTGAAAATTTAAGTTCCATAGGGGCAAATGGTAATGAGCATGACTTTTATTTGACTCAATGCCATACATTTATTTTGCTTCAGATCCTGTTGGGCGTTATATAAGAACTAATTTCTTACTGAAAAACGAAAGTACATTAGTATTAAATGGCACATGAAAGTAAATTAAGTCAGCAGAAATTACTGATTCCAAGAAAATACAGAAAAAATGTTTCTAGATTTTTAAAGAAAGTTCTATGGATTTTCAACCAATTTATCATATAAATTATGAATTTACTGGATAATCACCAACTTATACTTTCTCTTTTTACTTCTCATCCTCATCTTATCTTTCCCCTTCCAATGGGTTACTAGAGGTAAGCTAGCCATGCCTTGTCTCACCCAAGAGCCTAGGCACATGTCAGTGCCCTTGCCTTTGTTTTTATATATTGATTATTAAGTATAAATTTTTTTAATCAATAGTTGACGTTTTACCTCTAGTTTGTGCTTTACCCAGCCCACAAATGTCCTGTAAGAAAACTAATATTATGAATGTGATTTACCATGTGTCATCTCTTATGTCAATTAATAGTGTTTGGCCTTGAAAAATAATCTGAACCTCTACATTTGTGGTTTATTGTCCGACTGGTTCTTTTGACATTGGTTTTAATTATTCATCATTCTGTGGCCTAGTTTTTTTGTCCAAATATATTGCTGGTCGTAGCTATTTACAGGTTATAATGACAATGATTTGCATCCTTAAGCCTAAATTTAGACTTTACTACATAGCTCTTCTTAAGGCAAACTTCACACAATATTTATAAAGATGCTTATAATGTTAAATGTATGGCAACAACCACATATTGTGTGAATTTTGTCCAATTAAAGTGAGCCATCAAAACATCTCCCTTGGAATATAATTTTGGAATCATGGTATAAAAATGTCTTAAAGAATAGGTATTCCATAACACAATAATGTCATATGATAACAGACCTCCAAGTGGCATGAATTTGCAAAAAATCCAGCAATTATGGCCTTCCTTAGAATCTGCAAACAACATAAGCCGATTTAATCACCAAAATGCAAATAAAACTTAATTACCCTTACAACTTAATTTAAAATTTAAATCTATCCATTTGAATTATAAAAAGATGAACAACCTTGAAGTTAAAAAGAGGAGCTTAAGTTACAATGAAGCATATAATTGGAGCATTCTAAAAATCTATGGAGCATGTTGCTTGCCAAAAAACTGGAACAACCAAGGCTTCAGATGGTTTAAGTTTGATCAAGTGAAAAAACCTAATCTCACATTCTTTCAGTTCAAATTTACTGCTTTCTTAAAGGTAGTTTCGGCTTGACAGCACGAAAAGACACAATTCTGCAATTGCCATGCATGACATAGATTTTAACTGCTGAGGTAGATTTTGCTCAAGGACTGCTTTCTTGAAGGTAGTTTACTGCTTTCTTAAAAACCTAATCTCACATTCTTTCAGTTCAAATTTACTGCTTTCTTAAAGGTAGTTTCGGCTTGACAGCACGAAATGACACAATTCTGCAATTGCCATGCATGACATAGATTTGAACTGCTGAGGTAGATTTTGCTCAAGGACTGCCCCAGCCCCCAAGTACCCCTGATTACCTTAGCTAGGAATCAAGAAACTCTTATTTACTAGCTGGAGCATCCCCATAGGGTTTTGAAAAGCTTGCACGGTCAGGATGATGTTGGTTGATGAACCAACCATAAAGCAAAATCATGTAGTGAACTTGACGCCTTCTACATATGTATTAACTTCATAAGGCTTATGATAATGTCAGAAGTACCACATAGACTTCAGTTTAACTATACAGGCCGAGAAGTCTAATATAGTACAAAACTCAAGAACAATGGGCACTCTGAAAATCCAATGTGATCTACACCAAAAAGAAAACCTCTTTAAGAGATGCCTCAATACCATGAGTGAAACCGAAACCTTAAGAACATGATCAAGTAAAAATGGCAGACTTCCGTCCAATGTATTTTAACTTGTATCCAATTGATCAAATTAATCTGATATTGAAATGCATAATTCAGGGTACCATCATTTATCCAGGCAACACATCAATAAATTTAGTATGATACAAATTCACACTCCAAACCCCAAAGCCCATTCCTTTTAAACCATGTTACCATGCTAGTTATTCTGCTCTGTCACCTGAAAAGCAGAAAGTGCAGAATGCCTCAGCTAAGGCAAATATGATGCAAGATAGGTTTGCAGCAATTTTGGATGATCATGGATATGTCATAGCCAGTTAGTCCAAACTGAATCAAGGCCACAAAAGAATTTATCAGCTTGCCTCAGATCCGGATTCGAAAAAATGAACATGATTAATCGACTCTTTGAACTCAGCTATGCTGAGGATAAACCAATAGTGAAGGGTTATCAATTTCAATCATTGAGAAAAACATCCTTGAAATCTCTGCATGCTTCAGGCCCTGAGAAAGGATCTTTGTTTGTGCCGGAGCCATCTTCCAGAAATGAACTAGGTTGAAGAACTTCAACAAGTATGACATATCACAGAGTCTAGCATCTAAATCTCAAAAATAGCTAGACGGTACCAACTAGGCCAGAGTACAGATGTAGCATAGTAAAGCCCATTTATTGCAGCACATGGACTGTTTTGCAGTTTATTAAAGCAAGCTGGTCTCATATTAAAGAATGTCAAGCTTTATGCCTGTGGTATGGCTTTTAAGGGAAAAAGCTCAAGATTCTATGTTTCTGATCAATAGAAACTATGGGATGGGACTTTATAGGCATCGGTCATGATGATATCAAAGCATGTTCCCATGTATTGCTGTAGATGGATAAATTTTGAAAATCATGCTCTAATTGATGCTCTTATCCAGCACCATACAGAGAAGAAAACCTAGTGAGCCAAAAAATTGCTGCTTCAGCATCTTTGGGGCCTTAGTTTCTCTTTGTTATTTCAACAGGGAGTAGCAAGATTGTTGTGGTTAAACACAAATGCAACACGAACCAGGCATGTCAATTATAATTTGAGCCATGGATATTGGCAGGATCAACTAAATGTTTGAAAAGAGGAAAGAAATGAAATTTATGCTATGCCAGTCCCATACAAAAGCAAATAGTTAACACAAGAATATAAACAGTGAAAAGTGGGCAAGTGAACAATAGGATAAATGCCTGTGTGTCTTTTTCACAAGACTTGAGGGCTAAACCAAGTCGCCTCAATAACCGGCTGAGTTGTTCTCTGACATCCACAACCTTCTTCTGCACAAATATTTGTATGAAAAAATGAAAAAGATAATAGCAATCAAAACAATGACACGTATACCCACAATATAGTGTTAAAGAGTATAGCAAGCACCAGTATTCTGCAAAACAAGGAGACTCACCATAGCTTGATAGTTGAGATAATTTTTGTAACACCATTGTGAAGATTTTCCAGAGTTAAGAAACCCTTTATAGACATTAAGATATGTAACATGATCTCCCTGCATATGACCAACAGAATTTCAACAGGATATTGTAAACATTTTGGAGGGTTAGGTAATACTTCATAGACATTAAGATATATAACATGATCTTCTTGAGTAAAACCAATAGACTATCTTGAACAGGGTACTGTGAAGAAGATTTTGCAGAGTTAAAATGAATCCTTCATGGTCATTAAGATATGAAATATGATATCCATGCATTTGATCAATAGACTAATCTTGGACAGGATATATTATGATAAAAGACAAAACAGTTCTATAAGAATCAATAAATTTTCTGTGATGGAAGAATTTAATCTTAAAGGAGCTTAAGGACAAAACATTTAATGGTCTAATTTCACAGTCAACACCAAAATAAAGAGTTTATTTCAAATAAAAAAAAGAAACATAGATACAGAAGGAAAAGTTCAACAGGCAAAGATTTTCCTTTTAGGCAAATATTCCATGAGGGATATAAAAAGCACAAAGATTTTCCTTTAAGGTAAATATTCCATGAAGGATATACAAAGCATCACTAGGCCGACCTAAAAAATATCAATAAGATCACAGTAGGATCTACCTAGTTCAGTATAACTCAAGAAAAGTGAGCAAACAGGTGCACGATCAGAGTAGAATCTCTAAATTCATGCTGCATGTTATGAAGATTATACACCTTTCTGCACTTTAGAGTTTATATCATCCAAGATATAGTCATGAGCCAAGACCTAGACTGTGGTATGAAACACCAGCCATTTCAACACCTTGAACCCCTTGAGTGGCACATAGCTAGATGGGGGATCCCTTATTGTCTACGAGTGACTAATGGTTTTTAGTGGCTCCACTTGTTTAAAACAATTCAAGTGAATTGGATAAATGTCCATTAGGCCCCAGTCTGCTCTCTCAACTGAAACTTATGAGTGTCCTTTTTCGTGCCCAACAAAGTTCTTCACTTACCCTATGCTTGTATGGTCCCTATAGCAGAGCAATGGCGACATTTTGCCTGTCGTTGTTGCTTCTTTGACTAACTCATTTTCTTCTCTATGGATCCTCATGTCCTGAAAGGAGTTTGCAACTAGGCTGATATTAAAGTGCAGCATGGCTTAAGAAATTAGAGTTGAATCCGTCACACTCAATGGCCAAGAAATCAAATACAAGCTTTATGAAAGAACTGTATGACACATCACTGAGGTGAGGATAGCGGACCGCATAGGAGCTGCTAGCTATAGGTGTCCTGTAAGTCAATCACATGAGTGATAGCACATCACTCTTTTTGCTTCTTATTATTTATTTGTATTTTCTCATTTTATCTTATGTGTTGCATATATTGTAATGTCTATCGATCTGTGCAATGGGAATCGGATCTTGATGAAATCGCGATAATGAGACTAATTCGTCTATAAGCACAGACCCTAAATAATCCTGATCGTAGGTTGCTCGAGAGGGACATCGAGATAACCAGACAGACTTATGTGTTGTATACTCATCCATATTATGGAGGCGACTAGTCTCATAGTTGCTCATGTGGGGACAATAAGGATACAATGCAAGTGCTTATTGGAGAATAAGTTCATTGATTGATCCGCTCACGGAATGTTGAATGGTTGATGTTACCTCATTGTCAGATAGCGATTTCGTCGTCCCAATTGTGTATCTGGTCCTTAGACTTGAGACACCAAGGATGTCTTGTATAAGTACTTCACTCATTGATACCAGACTTATAGGTCTGGAAGTTCCAGATCTAGCACAGCCGGTCATCGAGAGTGGCAACCAACCTTACGAGACAATTAAATGTCAATAGAAGATCATCCGCTCTCGATGTCATGAGAGAAATATCCTACGTGTTCTTGCTCAAACAAATCCTTGGTCATGGTCATTTGGATTGAGAGAAAAAGAGTTCTCCAGGAGAATTCGATTAGAACAAGACTTGAGTAGAAACCATATGGGCCTGACAGCATCATGCCTAGTATACAGTCTCTGGGATATTAAATGGATGAGGAACTATAGATACACGGTAACTGAGGACAGACAGATCCAATGGATTGGATTCCCCTGTATCGTTTGGGGACTACAGCGCAGTAGCTTAGTACGTCCATAGTCGATGAGTCGAGTGAATTATTATAGAGATGAAAATTCACTGAGCCAAAAGAAGTTCTGTCATGTATGACTCACGGCCAGCTCGATATTGGGCCTAGAGGGTCACACACATATGGTAGGTGTTGCGACGAGTAAAGGTTCGGATATGAGATATCTGCTGGAGTCCATAGCTTATTGGATATCCAGTAAGCCCTTGAATTATTAGATCTTGTAAATAGGATCCAATAAGAGCCAATGACAAATTATTGGGTAGAGGTCCACTAATCTAAGAGGCTTGAGTAGTTGGATGGAGATTCAGTACCCAATAGGACAGGATCCATTAGGGTTAAGTTGACAGGAGCCTCTATAAGTAGGAGGGAACTAAAGGGAGTATGGGCTAGACCCTTTTTGGTTGTCACCTCTTATACTTCTCTCTCCCTCTCCTTCTCAGCCAACAGCCCCAGTTTAGGGAGTGTGGACAGCAAGAAGGGTTGGCCCCTTTTTGATCGCGTGGTGCGTGTGGAAAGGAGAATTATACAGCGATTTAAGGAGCGTCTTCACAGCGCCTGCCGTATGGATCACCGCTAAAGAGGAGAGTTGACCTCCTTCATCCTCTTCCACAAACCTGCAGGTTTTCAGGGATATACGATCTCCCTAAGTAACACATCTTTCATATACATGTAGTTTTTCGGTTTTGCGTTTTTTCGTGCTCCAATCTTCACACAACGACGAGAAATTATTTTCTGTGGGAAATCTGAGATTTTTGTTTTCTATTCTTTCGCTACGCATATGATGCTGCCCCAGGTTTCTCAACAGGAGTAGCTCTAGTCATTCATTGTGGAAGGACGAGTGAGGACTCATGACAAACCTAGAGAAGCCGCTCAAGAAAAGCATGGCATCCACGTCAACGGTCAAGAGGAATGCACTTCATGCAAGCTCCATGAAACTCTACAAAAACGGAAAGCAAATTATGGGGATAGAGCCCACACGAGAAGAGATGGTGATCAAATAAACCAGCTTAAGCTC
This sequence comes from Musa acuminata AAA Group, assembly GCF_036884655.1. NCBI lineage: Eukaryota > Viridiplantae > Streptophyta > Magnoliopsida > Zingiberales > Musaceae > Musa > Musa acuminata. The sequence goes on from NC_088359.1 coordinate 9,807,896, forward strand.
TAAGTAAAAAGGCTAATATCCGAGTCCTAAAGCACCTAAATGAAATTATAACGGACTAAGAATTGTGATTTTCATCCGATCTCTACATGCAAAGAGAACACCCATGAACAACAAGAATTTCATTTACTTATCATTTTAGGAAGGAATGGCATAGAAAGGCAAAGATAGCACTAGCCTACTTGGAGAAGGTTGGAGAGGGCTGCAAAGAAGATAAAGTGGGTAGACTAGGGAGGGTGACCTAAGAGATTAAAGTTGATGATATGATGTTGGTCAAGCTGCAATCAGCATCTTCCAATTCTTATGGCAACAAGTGAACAAAGGACTAGCGCACAAACATGAAGGCATTTTTCTGGTCATTGGAAGGATAAGCAATGTATCACAGAGAGTTCAGCGCGAAACATGATTCATAGTCCACAATCTATTCCATATGAGCAACTTGAAGGCTTATCATTCTAATCCACAGGATCCTTCAAGGAACATCCAACTAGTCTACCACCCACAAAGATGTCCTACAACTGATAAGTTAAAGATAACTTGGCAGATTGCAAGTGTAAAATTCCTAATGGAATAGAACAAACACAGTACTTGGTGAAGTGGTATAATGCTCGCAAGAAGCAAGTTGGGAATTGGAGGACGGCCTTTGCAGTACCAGCATACGTTAATGAGGACGTCAACGGATTAAGTGTGAGAGAATGTTATGGATAGTTGCAACTTTCAACATCCCTGCAATGCCCACAACTGTGTCAAGCGAGTAGTCCATCATTTTGTGTCATTTTTGTATCGTTGTTAGTAGCAAGGCATGTGGTAGTTTCATAACCTCTTTTGGCTTGTAATTTTGTGTCTCATAACTCTACAAACCAAGGTTCAGAATTTCATGAATCAGTAGTGTACTAGTCAAGGGACGGACCGGTACTATACCAGTTTATACTATTGTATTGATTGTCAGTACGCCTACTATACATATCGAGTTTCAGAAAAATCCTAAAAAAGACTGAAAAATCAAAAAAATAAGTTCTTTGATACAAGACCTATACCAACCTATACCAGGTGGTACAAGCCTTGTACCAAACTATAAAAGCCCTGTACGAAGTGGTACAGTACCTAGAACGGGTATACTGGGTGTTCTAGACCATGTCTTGGATATAAGACCCAATTCACCTTGGTCTACGTACCAATAGGCTATCGGACCGATAAATATAACTCACTGCATAACATTGCAAACCTTGGTACAAACACTTCACTAGTAATTTCATCCATTAACACTCACACAGAGCCAAAATTGCACAAAGACAACCCTACATCCCTAAATTGAGCTACAGTATAAAACGCCAGTCATTTCAACATCCTAAAGCCCCCATATTGGTATATGGCTGGATGAGGGTCTAGTATTGTCTAGGACGAGTGGTTGATAGTCTTTAGTGGGTTCCCTTGTTGAGAGGGCTTCAAGTGAATTGGACAGTTGTCCATTAGATCCCAACATACTCTCCCATAACCCTTTTACATTGGCAATCAAAACCTGCAAGTGTCCCTTTTTTGTGCCTAACAAAGTTCTTTGCTTGTACAATCCCTTTACAAAATTTTTGCTTCTTGTTTTCTTCTTTGATTGACTTGTTTTCTTCTTTGCAAATCTTCATAGCCTGAAAGGAGATTGCAACTAGGCTAACCCCTCGCAAATAAATGTTGCTTGGGTGCTTTACGGCTTACATAATTCCAGCTAATTGTGATAGATACATGGTACATGATTGAATTGGTACAGTTTCCATAAGTGTCGACAGAAAAACACTCGGTATAGGTCAGTACCGCCAAGAAAACGAAAGAGGAAGAAGACCGGTGCAAGGGAAGAAGGGGAGATGAAGCAATGGAGGTGGTGGAGGGGACATATGAAGACGCGATGGAGCTTATGACGAGGAGATGATGACACAACAAGGAGGAGCTCGTGGCAGCGAGACAACAAGGAGGTGAAGAGGCAGAGCCACGGATAGAGAGAGAGTGCTACATGAAATAGAGAAAGAAAAAGCGGAAAAAAGAGGATGAGAGGGGGAAAAAAGAAAGAAGAAAAACTAATAATTGTCAATAGCTATAAAAAATTAAAAAGATGATACGATGATATTCCTGGTTCTTAACTAGTAAAACCATGTGGGGTAATCTTAAACAAAATGAAACTCAGTGGTTCATGAACCAGTTCACAATCAGACTAATACTAACCAACTGATCTGTACCAACTAATATGATTGGTATTTTAAAACTTGGATTTAAGATTATAAGGCTTAACTAAAAATTGTACATACAAGAAAATTTTATCATGATTGAAGAATCTACAAAGAATAAATTATACCAATCAAATACAATTATAGAAGAAAAAGACAAACACAACATATGAGGTTCCTACAAATACAGGATCTGAGGACCAATGTACACACTTTTACCTCTATATTTAGAGAGGTGGTTTCATGACTTGAACACTAGTCTCCTATGTTGTAGAGGAGCAACCTTAATACTAAAGTTCATTCTCACAATCAAATATCTGATCAACAAAAAAAAATATTTGATAAAGCAAATCTAAAAATTCATCAAATCCAAAGAAAAAAATATCATGATTTACATCAACGTAAGCTTCTCACCTATGATTTTAATTTTATAGTTTTCGTCTATGATTTTTCTGTCTATACAAAGGAAAAATGGGTTTGTAATTGAGATATTAATAAATGAAACAATTTTGTTTTCTCACAATATATGTAAATAGTGTGAGGTCACGATCTTCCTCCCAAAATGAGTTCGAAGGACTTATAGAGCGAGTCCAAGAAATTTAGTTATTACTCATCTTTTCTCTCTTCTTTCCTTTGATTATCCTACCCCTTTGACGAAGTCGGAAACATATGGTTCAACATAAAAGCTATTCCAAAAGGGGAACATAAAAAACTTTCATTCGCCTTAATACTAGGGTGTTTAAATATCCACTACTCACGCTTCCATTATTTAAAATTGATTTTTATGTTAATCAAGTTTGTTTTACTGAATCCTTGCCTCCTCCCTTTTTTATTGTTTTTCACAGCATTATTCCCAATACCTACATGATAGGTAACAGATTCCTTGCCTTGATATTATACATAACAAAACTGATTATTTTTGTGCAAATATAAGTTAGTTGATTCTAGAGTAGCTTGGTTTTCAATAGAGCCAAAAATGAGTTATACTAATCCACTTGATTCCTAGACAATCCATTCCTCTTAATATGTACAAGAAATCAATTATGGTTTTTTTTGTTCATAACACTTGCTTCCACAATAGATAATAAGTTTAAAACTATTTATAATGAATGGTAAAAGAATCATTAATCCCCCAACAGGTCCCCCAACAACAATTTGCATGAAGTACTCCATTGCAAGTGGTACCATGTAAGGATCACTAGAAACGTAATATTCATAGTTAATACAGCGAAAATGATGTAACAATAATATCAAGACCAAACTATCAGCTACTGAAACTCCACATACTAGAAGTTGATTAGGGTACCTCTGCAGCAGCAAAACGTAACTTCACTTCATCAAATTCCTTCTGTGCTCCCCACATAGAAACCCAAATAGACTGCAGGCATCCATAAATATCAAGCACCTTTCACAGGGCAATAATTTAACCTTGAAGCTGCAGAAAATCACCTGAACAGATAGAACTGCTGCTATAGTGATTATCTCCTCAGAACAACCAAAGTTACATGCTGACAAGATCATTTTAGAGATCATAGGGTCCTGGAATTTTTTGTTAAAACCTATAATGTTAGAATAAAATAAAAATGCACAAAGATTGAAGGAAAATTTGAAGATAAAATTCCACAGAAGCATGAAATAATGGACCAATAAAGCTTACAGATCAGGATAAACACGTAAAAGAAAATTTTGTTCATAGCAGAAGATAAAGAAGCCATTGTTTTCAACATATACAATCAGATATGCCTCCTTCAACCTTAGTCCACTAGTACAAATTTGCCACGTGCTCAAAAAAGTCCCAATATGCTGCTTCAAATGTGAGATGTGCCTTCCAAGTCAAAGACCGCCATACCATCCGAAATGGTATGAAACGAGTGGTATGTACTGCTTCGGGCGTGGACCGGTGCACTGACCACTCCCATTTCGGGTGGTCCAGTCCAAATCATACATAAAAAGACCTAAAGAAACATACGACACCGTCCCTAGATTAGAGCTTGCGACCCATTTCTCCCCATGCCGCTGCCATCAGACGTTGCCCACCCGTTGTCGTTTATCTCTCCGGCACATGCCTCCTATTCTCCTCCTCATCTTCCTTCTCCTCCTCCATCGGTCTGTCTTCTTCCTTCCTCTTCCTATTTCTCCTCCACTGCTCCATAATCTTCCTCCTCATCGCTCCTTCTTCCTCCACTGCTTCCCCTTCTTCCTTCTCCTCCTCCACCACTCCGTCTTCTTCCTTCTTCTTCCTCCTCCTCCACAGCTCTGTCTTCTTCCTCCTCCGTTACTTCCCCTCCTTCCTTCTCCTCTTGTTCCTGCGCTGCCTCCCCTTCTTCCTTCCTCTTCCTCTTTCTTCCTCCTCTTGTTCCTCCACCACGCTTTTCTCTTCTCCCTCTTTTTATTCCCCTTCAAAACACTAGTGCTAAACATTAGTTTTGACCATTATGTACCAGTCCGACTAGATCACAGTAACAAGTTCGACACCCGAAAAGGCGATCCTTATTCTAAGTTACAACAAGAGTAAAATGGCATGCTACAATGTAAAAAGTGCTACAACAATTAATGCATCAAGACGTTTGTTGCTAGGGCACTTCATTGTCTACAACTATCATTATCGTCATCCAGCAATTTAGAAGCTACACATTTCCGAGTCAAAAGATGAGAGATTTGTTTACCATTGTTTGCCAGTATCTCAAGTTCAGCATCTAAGTTGGATTTTAACGATGAGATACTAAAACAGCACAAAACAAGGTGTTTAAAGAACAAAGGAAAAAAAGTTCAACACTATAATAAATCATTTTCCAAAGAACAATAAAAGATATAAGTTAATGGTACTATATTTGACAATTAAAGAATGATGGAGGAAGAAAAAGGTCTAGCAGCCAAGATTTGATATACGGTCCTTGTTTTGTCCTGTAAGCCTTAGGACCTTTTCCTAATAAAAAGAACGTCATGTTGTAATAGATGATAGAAAAAAAAAATTAAAAGAACTGCTGAAAAATATCATGACTACATGGTGAAGGATGATGTTCAGGCTTCTGCTTACAAAGGATTTCACAAATTCAGTTGAGATCTATCCTAAATTAAGAGGATTCAAACAAAAGTGGATTAATTGAATCAAGATATGCATCACCTCCACTAATGCTGCAATATTTTTTCAAAGAAGAACCTAGAAATTGGTTTAAACCTAAAGGAGGGGTAAGACAAAAGGATTCCTTTTCTCATCCTCTCAGTCCATCGATAGATGTCATTATTGAAAGGGTTTGTAAATGGGATTATGCTGAAAAATATCGATGTAAAATTCATCTTGCATTGCTGTCTGGATGACTGCTGTTCTATGTGCTAGTAATGATAGGTTCATCACTTTGACTCTCCTATCCTGCTTTATGAAATATGTAGGTCAACCAACTTACTCAAAACTGTCACAATCTACCCTAATGGGAAAATTGGCCTGTTAATTTGATGAATCTAGAATTATGTGATCTAAAATGCTTAAGGTTGAGTTATTGGTAGTAGGTCGATCTAGTCTCTGTCTTCATAAACATCTTAGTCAAGGGTGTAGCAATCTCCACCACTCGAGAGGCTTGACATCCTCATCAGTATCCAATATGTCCAAAATTATTTCTATTAGGCAATATGTAGGACCGAGCCGCATGGTGATTTTGTGCCATAAAGTGCTTCCAGCTTCATACATAAGTAGCCTTTTGCTACTTAGGCTCCCTCATCATGCCATTTGATAACAATTATCACAATCTAGCATGACAAGAAACTAACTCACTGACTTGATGAACCAAAAAATCATAAAACCCAAAATGCTTAGACCTAAGCTAATGGTAGTAGACCCATGTAGCCCTCTATCCTGTCACAAACATCCTCTAACTATCAGCATGGAATAATCGAGGTGTAATAGAAACAACAACTCCAGAAGTTAGAGATCTGCCACCTAACACCACTATGCTTCAGCTGTTTTTCCATAAGTACCATCGCATCACTTTGACAAAACATTAACAAGTTGAAAAAAATCTCCTCTCTTTAAATGACAGGTTAACCTGGTTAATTTATGCCTCTCTATTACGTCTATCTTCCTCCTCCCTAACTGGTCAACTAAAAAAGTCCAATTCTAAACCTTCTTACTGTAACTTCAATAGCACATAAATAGCATTAATGGGAGTGGTGTTTGGTAACTTGGAATATTATTTGTGGCAAAGGTTTAAAGATACAGATAGAAAACTAGAAGACCTCAAAGTATTGGAGAAACTATCATCTTGCTAATGTCCAATTCTAGTGTCTACCTCGTTAAAAGGTGTTACAGAGCCAACCTGGTTCAGGACCACCTTTGTCACAAAAGTGGTGTCAGGTACAAATGGGAGTCAGTCGTTTGACCTGCAAAACATAGCTCACGGGTATCATGGTCCACGTTATCGAAATGAGATGCTTCATGGTCTAATTCGGTCACAGAATGGAAGTGGGATGTGATTCAGCTGCATCATGGCTTTTGTCATTTTCTCATTGCCAACTATTGTAACCATCTCCAACAAATACGATTTGCTTTGGTTACAGTGACAGATCTGATCCAATTCGTTATCATGATGCTCTTCTGCATCCAACCACCTTGCACCACGCCATGCAATCATTCATTTCCCTACAGCGGAGAACTTCCATAAACTTATGCTCTCAATGCAATGAGATTGAAGGTCCTTTATTATCTATTATTGCTCAAAGAGCAAATTGATAATCTAACTACCAATCGATTTAGTTGACATAGGGCTACAGCTTTTGACTCCTCAAAGCTTTCACAAATTAATTGAAAGGAGAACCTTGAGTACAAACTTGCACCAAAAACAAGAATTAACATGCACCCATTCAAGTTGGTGGGCATACCAACCATATCAGTTCGACCACTTATGGATGATCAAAACATATTTCTGTATATAAGTCTAATGGCACTTTAACTAGTTCCTTTTTTTCCTACTAATACCCAAGTATGCAACACTGGTTTCCACAGTACCGGTGTGAGGTTGATACCCAGGATTCAATTCCTTCCTAGCATGACCACAAAGCTTGGTGGTGTTAGTTTTATTTCATTTACAATCAATTGCCCACTACAACTAAACCATAACACATGTTTGTCACTAATGGCACTTTAACTAGTTCCGTTTTTTGCTACTCATACCTAAGTATGCCACAGTGGTCTACACGGGCCGGTGCGACATTGGTACCCAAGATTCAATTCCTTGCTAGAATGATCACAAACCACACTAAGTCCCAGCTTGGTGGTGCTAGTTTTATTTCATTTACAAACCATTGCCCACTACAAATAAACCATAAGACATGTTTGTCACTAAATGGATATGACGTTACACAATCTTTCTTAAAAATCCCAATTATCCAACAAATAACTAAGGAAAAAAGTATTAACTAAAAAAAATGCATCTGTAAAGAAGTGTTATTAACAATTGAAGTTAAAGCCAATACCAGTGGAATCTCAGCCACCTGATAACCAATAGGTGACGTGAGTTTGGCATCTTCATCAAGAATTCCAAGAGAGTATAGAACTTCAAGAGCTCGCACCATTGCCTCTGGTGGTGGAGAAGCTAGCCAATCAAAGCCCAATATATTATCTATACCCAATGCCTTTAACTGCAAATTGAAATTATTAATATTAGGTATTGCCCTTGAATCTTGAAGATAGGCTGAAACACTGTGCAATATAAAAAGCAACAATGAAGACAAATAATATCATAATTATCAATTATTAAGTATCATTTTAATGGAGAATCATCTAGCTATACAAAGGATTTCAAAAAAGTTTATTCTAGGTAAAGAAATCAACAAAAAGTTATCAATTAGTTCGCCTAGAAATTCTAATATTTGTGTTGAAAATTGAACAAGTTTTTTGGTATTTCTAGGGACTCCTTTTATATTAAGTGCACTTATTTACTATTTAGATATCCTAGAAATCATATTTTGGATTTCCAAGAGACATACTAATTCCCTAGGAGACTACTCTCGGGAATCATTGCCTTCATTGATTACACTAAGGCTCATAACCCCTATAAATAATGGAGCTTGTCAATTGATAACTTACTTCATATTTGAATGAAAAGAATTACATCTTTTCTAGTCTCTTAATCTCCTCTCTTATCTCACACTTCTCTTTCTGTCTCTTCCTCTCTCTTTCTCTCTACTTTCCTACTTTGTTCTACATCAATTTGGTATCAAAGCTCATCAAGAAACCTGCCCTATACCTCATTGGAACCCAACTAGCACCTTCAACCAATACTGACGTCACTTACAAATCCTTACACCTCCAACGTCAACCCCTTGCGTATGGAGTTAGACTTTGGGGTAACTGTCCCTACGGAATTAGTGGACCACATAGCTCTCAGTGCCGAGTAAAATTTTGAAAACTTTACTAATATTTTTTCTATCAGAAAGAAAAATCGTATATTTTATTAGATCATGATTTTCATCACTTCTCCTCTCGTTTTCTCCTTTTGTTTTTCTATTTATCACCCTCTCTCTCCCATTTAGCTACAACTACAGTACCACTAAAATTTGAACCCTTGAAAGTTGTCTAAAAAAAACCAAAACAAAATGTAAGAAAAAAAAATGAGTATCATTGAAACATTGCATTTCCACCTTGTGCATTGCAACAATTAACAACCTCATTACAAAAAGATAATTTGTCGATAGCATTAGATCATGACTCGACGACGTGAAAACCAAACCAATCCTAATGAATTCCTAAACCAACAGAATGAGGTAAACACCCTTCGAACTAAGCTAGCAAATCATGACACAATGTTGAACCAGTTATGTGACAAAATGACCCAAGTCCTAAGAACTCTCCAACACCTTAAAAAACGACCCATGAATGAGGCGATTGATGAGTCGATTAGGCAACATGTCCATTCTTCACAATTCATAGCTTCAAATCAAATAATTTTACCTACTACCTAAGCCCCAATTCAAACAAATCCTAGGTCTACCTATAGGGCACTTGTTCACAATCATGCACCAACAATTCCTAATGACCAAGCCTTTGACCTTAATAATGAATTCCTAGAACCTACTAGTAATTCACAAAATCAAGTAATGGCAAATGAGTTTGGTTTGCTGACAATATGAGGGAAATGGCTAGAAGGGTCAAAGTGGATGCGTCGAACTTTGATGGTAGGTTTGAACCAAATATGTTTGTTGATTGGTGAGATAGCATGGAAGACAACTTTAAGTGGTATCGAATGATTGATGTCGAACGTGTACGATTTGCAAAAATGAAACTGATAGGATCCACTACCAAATATTGGCAACATATCTAATATAGTCTTAAACACCATCAAGGGACTCTTTTTGTATTAAGTGAGCTCATTTATTGTTTAGGTATCCTAGAAGTCATATTTTGGATTTCTAAAAGGCATACTAACTCCCTAAGAGATTACTCCTAGGAATCAATGCTTTTATTAATTATCCTAAGGCTTCTAAACCCCTATAAATAGTTGAGCTTGTTAATTGATAACTTACGTCATATTTGAATAAAAAGAATTGCATCTTCTCGTCTCTTACTCTCCTCTCTTATCCCACACTTCTCTTTCTTTCTCTTCCTCTCTCTTTCTCTCTACTTTTCTACTATGTTCTACATCACACTTTAGAATCCCAAGGGAGATATTTCAAAAGTCTCTCTGCTTATGAAGGTAAAAATGTGCATAACGACCCTCCCAGAATTCATTCTACATTGACGAGAAACTCACACTAGGTTGTCCATTTTAGTCCCTAAAATCTACTATATCTAAATATTTAATTGCTCAGACCCTTCAATGTTGCATTTCAATCCCCAGGACCCCAAACCACAATGCATATTCCTGATTATATTTAACCATAAATATTAGCAATAATCCAAAATGTTCATATAATGATGATTAAACCTTTAATAGTACAAAATTTCTCTACAATTACGTTTTTATTTCAAGGTTTCGGAGAGACGTCTTTTATATTTTAAGACTTATGTAGTTCTAAATTTATATGATTCAAATTAATTTTACTGACATAGATTACAATTTGGCATATGTGTATTTTATATTTGTTATTTATATTCGTATTACAATTAACCATTAAAACGAAGGTCTTATGGTAAATTGATGATCATTTGGATCCTAATTATAAATCACATGTATGCAATTTAAAATGTAGATCTTGCTGGGGGTAGTCAAACAAACTCTTTTCTTTTTCATTTACTTCATCATTGAATAGAATTCAGAGTCATCCTTTTTTTGGTTTTTATTTGTTTCTTTATGAATAAGCAAACCAATCTCCCAAGCCATGAAAGATTGGCTAAATCACAGAACCATGGGCGATAATACAGTCTTTAATGAGTTATGCAACCTTTCTATTATTATAAGAGATACCAGCTCTTTCCTGCAACTTTGTATTTACAAAATAAAGACCATACACAAATATAGAATGACAATTAAAGAATAACATTAAAAAAGACTCCTGTTACATAGTCCAAGGGTGTGTAAATTCTTTCTCTAAATGGTTGACATGTGTACTCGATCATACCACAGAGGCATGGACAAGTAAAATAAGTAGCACTAATACAAAAACCCTAAAGATAACAGGGGCTAACAGGCAATATTATACAAAATAAATAAGGAAAACCAAAAGAAATAAAAGAATTAGAAATCCCAATGACTTACATACTTGTATCACACACGAGACAAGGTTTGATCGTTGCATTTCTGGAATTCCTTCTGTGGGCATTTCCTTCAAAAAGTACTCTTCTGTATATAACCTGTGAAATGATGAGAACAAAGTCAACAAACAGTGAAAGGCTAGAGTTTTGATGGCTGCCACCGCACATTTAGGGCGATAGTGTGAGATTAGTATCAAAAATACAAAGCAACCAATCAAAGCAGAAGATAGCTTGGTAGGTATTAGACATACAAATTTAACCCCATCTTTTTCTCTTTTTTTGGCTTCGAATGCCAAAGGTATTTCCCTAGCCACTACACTGCTGTGAAATTAAGACTGCTTTCTAGAGAGGCACAACTGGAGAGAAGATAGGAAAAAGATAATCTAGCCAGAGGTGAAAAGAATGCAAACTCCACCGGCAGTCCAGCGCAAAAGGATGTACGACTTTCTTTCCTTTTTGGCTTGCTGGAAGGGGGAGGGATGATTAATCATCATGTCTGTTGCACAAGCACTCATAAGAAACTTTTATCTTTAGTGTAGGCACAACTACAACTACATTACGGCATCATGTGCAAAGAACATCCATTTATTCTTACATATGAAAAATTTGAACAAGATCATTCTTTGCAACAGCAAAGCAAATTCACCATCAATAGATGCACAAGAAGCATAGAACTTAAAATCATTTGCTCCTGAAGGTCCGATACAGAAAAAAAATTGCAAATGAAATTACATGTGCAATACTAAGTAACATGGCACAATTAAGCTTGAAGCAGCAAACAATTTTCCATGCTGATGCAGCTCAATTCCATAGGAGAAAATTTTTTATATCACTTCACGATAGTTTATTAATGGCTCTCAATGTGATGGCTACTATTTATATCAGATTATTGGCAATTATAGGGTGGATAAATGGAGACATAAAAGACCCTGGTGAGTAACATAAACAAGTCATATGAAACAGGGTCTGTCGTACCGAGCCGTACCGCCCGGTACAGGCGGTACGTACCGATCCGACAGGTTTTCGGTACGTGGACCGACTGTTACCGGTCCGAGGCACTGTAGCACTGTAGCAGTGTTTTATAGCACTGTAGCAGTGCTACAGTACTCGGTACGCCCGAATGTACCGCTTTGTCACGAACGGTCGTCGCGCACCCGCAACAACTCCGTTCAACGAACCGTTCGTCGCTCACACCTGCATGTACGGCTGCTTGACAGCATGTTTTCTCTTGGTTTTGGGTCATTTTGCTTGTAAATATGTAAGTTCAAACAAGCTGCAGCGTTGCAAAGCGACCGCTCACCGAACCGAGCAAAACAACCCCAAAACAGCTCCGTTTTCGCGTGCCGCGGGAGGTGAGCGGAGAGCTGCCTCCGCTCACCAAAATGCCAGCCATCTCAGACTCCAGGAACCCCCCGGGTGGCACAGGGCTGGATGGGGCTTCGGTTATATACCGGGTGTTGAGATCTCTTTCGCAAGTTCGCACGTGACCTTTACGGGAACTTGTCTTTGCGCCCGGGACCAGGTGAGCGGTTGTTTGTGGGCTTGCAACTGTTCGTTCATCCTTGAAAGCCTTGTTTTTCTCCCTTTCCCTCTTTTCTCTTGTGCACACAACGTGTTCGACAAATTGCTTGTAAAGCTTCCCTTTTCGCGAGACTTCGGGACTTGTCCGTTGCTCGTTCTTTCGAACTAACTTCTTTCTCTTTTACAGGTCCTTCGGGACCTGCGAGATGTTACAAAGTGGGCTGATCCTTGCGGAGCAAGATCGCAAGGGCGAAGCGCGACTTAGGCAACGCAAGCTAAGTTCGCGTCTTTGCCACAAGGGTGACTCGCGACTTAGGCAACGCAAGCTAAGTTCGCGTCTTTGGCCGTAAGGATGCCTCACGCCTTAGGCAATTCCAGCTAAGGTTGTGACAGCTCGGTATACCGTACCGTACCGATACCGAGCCCAGGTCGAAATACCGGTACGGTACGGTATTACGAACCTTGATATGAAAGAAGCTCTATGCAAAGATCCCCAAACACCATCCCATCCTTAAAGACAGAGAGGTGCAAGTTTTCACCTTGCAGACATACTAACCTCTGACACATTAAACACTAAAAATAAAAAAGATAACAAACGCATTATACTATATTATTTTAACTGCATCTCAGACAGAAATTCAGTAGTAAATTATAGGAACTCCAAAAGTGGTCTTTCGGTATTACCTAAAGCACTTCCCTGGTTGTATTCTTCCAGCTCGCCCTGCCCTTTGTCTTGCAGAAGCCTTAGATATTGGTGTCACCACCAAGCTCTCAATGTCAGAAATCTAATAACAAGCATGTTAGCAACAGCTTATAACAAAAATATGCACAACAAAATAGCTAATTGTCACAACATGACAGTTCATAATTAAACATAAAATATGCCATCTATATGTTATATTGCTTCTCTAAAGAAATTACTGCTAAATTGGAATTGATGAAATAAGTGAAACCTATGTCATAAAATGAACCTTTGAAAGACAATGGAAAGACAGCACTAAATCAAGTATTTTTAAAGAAAAGGAAAAAAAATTCTATTACATTGAATAGCGTACAAGACGCGTGAAACCAAAAACCTATCACGTATGTAACAATGCACTAACCATAGGAATGTCCCATCAACAAAGACCACAAAATCAAGTATTTAATTTTTTTGCACAATAGCTCAAAATTTATTTTCAGTAATCAGCAAAAAAATTAATGAGATGATGGTGGTGGAAATAGAAGTAGAAACATAGCATAAGCAAAAAAGCAAAATATCCACAATTGTTGGTTGGCTCACTCTCCAAGTTATATAAATTCAAATATTGCAGTATACTGGTGGTACTGACAGTATGATACTAGTCCTATACTATAATGATATACTGTTGTTTTAATGTATTAAATAATTAATAGTATGAAGCATGGAATGATGTTTCATTTAGACCGGTATGAAATGGGTGATACATATCAGTCCGGGCATGAATCGATACGCAGACTACCCTTGTTTTGAGCAGTCAGGTCCAACCCATTAAAAAAAAACCTTAAAAGTTCAACATTCAATTAGGCCTCACAAATGCGAGTCAAGCCCTCTTCTCCATAAGCAAGAAGTGCATAATCGCTGCCACCTACCTCCCTGTCACCCACTGCGTGTTGTTGACTGAAGGTATGCTTCCTCTTCTTCTACTCTTCCTCCTCTTTCTCTTCCTCCTCCTCTTCCTTCCTGAGTCTTCTTCTTCCTCCTCTTCCTCCATAGCCATCTTCCTCTATAGCCATCTATTCCTCTTCTTCTTCATCCTCTTTGAATCATCGATACATACCAATATACCATGTGTTGACACACTAGTACCGACCTGTCACAGACAAATCTGTACACGATGTGTTCGATGTAATGTTTGTATATGTCTCTATCTTTTGGTTTTGTTCATTCTTTGCACAACATATATAGGGCTTGCAGTAGGCTTGACAGTCCCATTTTAATTGGTTTTCATGGCTGTTTTAGTCCTGTAAGCACAGATTGTGTGCAGTCGTCACGCAGAGACAAAACTGCCCAAAAATAAGTCGTCCAAATAGCGATTTTGAGAGTTTTTTAGCTCCACAGAGTAGTGTGGAGTATCAGCCAGTACAACACCCTGGAGCTACCCAGATGACACATGGCTGGATGGGCCTTTGGGGTATTGCCTAGGGTTGGTTCGCTGCCTTGTTCCGCAACAATGTCATGTGAGCACTTGTGGGAATTTTTGACCGCGGTGGACCACCTTGGACCCTTTGTCACGCGATCATTCAGAGCTTGTGAAGTCCATGTTTCTAATTTGTATTGTATATCAAGTGTTTGCTGAAATGTCTGCTTGTGGGATCCCGAACTAAACACTTCATCTAACTCGTCTTCTCTTTTGCAAATCCTTAAGGGACCATAAGAGGTTTTAAGGAGATTAACCCTTTACAAACAGACACATAAAAGTGTCGCACGACTTAGGTAAAACTAGCTAAATCTGTGACATATTGTCACGACCTTAGCTGGAATTGCCTAAGGCGTGCGGCACCCTTGCGGCCAAAGACGCGAACTTAGCTTGCGTTGCCTAAGTCGCGAGTCACTCTTGCGGCAAAGACGCGAACTTAGCTTGCGTTGCCTAAGTCGCGCTTCGCCCTTGCGATCTTGCTCCGCAAGGATCAGCCCACTTTGTAACCTCTCGCAGGTCCCGAAGGACCTGTAAAAGAGAAAGAGAGTTAGATCGAAAGAACGAGCAACGGACAAGTCCCGAAGTCTCGCGAAAAGGAAAGCTTTACAAGCAATTCGTCGAACACCCTGTGTGCACAAGAGAAGAGAGGGAGAGGGAGAAAAACAAGGCTTTCAAGGATGAACGAACAGCTGCAAGCCCACAAACAGCCGCTCACCTGGTCCCGGACACAACACCAAGTTCCCGTAAAGGTCACGTGCGAACTTGCGAAAGAGTGTTCAACGCCCGGTATATAACCGAAGCCCCATCCAGCCATGTGCCACCCGGGGGGTTCCTGGGTGCTGAGATGGCTGACATTTTGGTGAGCGGAGGCAGCACTCCGCTCACCTCCCGCGGCACGCGAAAACGGAGCCGTTTTGGGCTGTTTTGGGGCTGTTTTGCTCGGTTCGGTGAGCGATCGCTTTGCAACGCTGCAGCTTGTTTGAACTTACATATTTACAAGCAAAATGACCCAAAACCATGGGAAAACATGCTGTCAAGCAGCTGTACATGCAGGTGTGAGCGACGAACGGTTCGTTGAACGAAGTTGTTGCGGGTGCGCGACGACCGTTCGTGACATTCTCCCCCACTTAAACTGTCGACGCCCTCGTCGACGCTTGTTGGTAGTTGTTGATGACGTCTTCTTCATGTCGCAGGGCGTCTTCAGGCTCCCAACTAGCTTCAGTTCGGGGAAGCTTTCGCCACTTCACCAAGTACTCTGTTTGCTCCGCTCCGTTGGGTAGCTTTATCTTGCGATCCGCCAGAATGGTTTCCACTCGCTTCTCGTAGGAGGCTGTGATGGGAGGTAGCCGAGTTAGAACACTTCGAGAAGCATCTTGCGGATCTGAATGGTAGGCCTTCAGGTTGCTGGCGTGAAGAACGTTGTGAATTTTGAACCACGCCGGCAGCTGCAACTTGTAAGAAACATTGCCTACCCTGCTGATAATTGGGAAGGGCCCTTCATACTTACGCACCAATCCTTTGTGGACTCTTTTCCTGAAGAATTGGAGTGATGCTGGTTGGAGCTTTACCAACACCAAATCGCCAACTTTGAACTCCTGTGGTCGCCTTCCCAAGTCCGCCCACTTCTTCATCCGTTTTGCCGCCTTCTCCAAGTAAGCCCGCGCAATATCGGCATTTCGATGCCACTCCTTCGCGAAATGGTAGGCTGATGGACTACTCCCAGTATACCCAATTGCCATAGTGTGCGGAGTCGACGGTTGTTGTCCTGTGATAATTTCGAAGGGGCTCTTGTTGGATGCAGAGCTCCGCTGCAAGTTGTAGGAGAATTGGGCGATGTCCAACAGCTTCACCCAATCTCGTTGATTGGCACTCACGTAGTGCCGGAGATACTGCTCTAAGAGCGAATTTATTCTTTCAGTCTGACCATCCGTCTGGGGGTGGAGGCTTGTAGAGAAGTATAACTTTGACCCCAACAATTTGAATAGCTCGGTCCCGAAACGTCCCAGGAACCGAGCATCTCGATCACTAACGATATTGTGTGGGACTCCCCAATACTTCACTACACCCTTCATCATCGGTCTGGCCGCCTCTTCAACTGAACAGTGTAGGGGAGCAGCAATGAAAGTTGCATACTTTGAAAACCGATCGACCACCACAAGTATCGATCCAAGTCCCCCTACAGGTGGCAAGCTTGATATGAAGTCTAAGGAAATGCTCTCCCAAGGCCTTTCTGGTACGGGCAACGGCTCCAAAAGTCCCACCGGCTTCCGCTGCTCCACCTTGTCTTGTTGGCAAGTAAGGCATGTTCGAACATACTCCTCCACATCAATCCCCATCTTCGGCCAGTAGAAGGCTCTCTCCACGAGAGCCAAAGTTTTGTGAATGCCGGGATGTCCAGCCCAAAGGGAATCGTGACACTCTTTTAAGAGTTCACGCCTTAAATTGTCCACTCGGGGAACATAAACCCTGTTCCCTTTTGTGTAAACAAGTCCCTCCTGGACCCAAAATCGTCGTGCCTTACCTTCTTTGATGAGCTGCATCAGGATAACTGCCTGGGGATCACTATACAGTCCATCTCTTATTCGGGAAAGGAAGTTGGAGTGTAACTGACTTGTTTGGCCTCTGCCCTCCAGTTGTGTAGCATTCACGCACTCCACCTTCCGACTCAGCGCATCGGCCACGACATTTGCCTTCCCAGGCTTATATTCCATTGCCATATCAAATTCAGCCAGGAAGTCCTGCCACCGTGCTTGCTTTGGGGAGAGCTTCTTCTGAGTTTGGAAATAACTCAGGGCGATGTTGTCTGTCCTCAGCACAAATCGCAACCCGAGGAGGTAGTGTCGCCAAACTCGTAGGCAGTGGATCACCGCTGTCATCTCCTTCTCATGCACTGGATACCGCCTCTCGGTCTCGTTGAGTTTGCGGCTCTCGTAGGCCACCGGATGACCTTCTTGCATGAGTACTCCACCAATAGCAAAGTCCGAAGCATCTGTATGGACTTCAAAGGGCTCTCCATAGTTTGGCAATTTGAGCACTGGTTCTTCCAGAACAGCAGCCTTCAGATCTTGGAATGCTATCTCACATCTGTCAGACCACTTCCAAGGCTGCTCCTTCTTCAGCAACTCCGTCAGAGGGGTTGCCCGCTTCGAATATCCCGCGATGAAGCGTCGATAGTAGTTGACGAAACCAAGGAAGGATCTCAACTCTGGCACCTTCTTTGGAGTTCGCCATTCCGCAACTGCTTGCACCTTCGACTTATCCATCCGAATGGAGCCATCACCGATTCGATGCCCCAAGAATAGGATCTCAGTCTGAGCAAAGTAGCATTTCTCCCTTTTTACGAACAACGTGTTCTCCCTGAGAACCTTGAAAATCGTCCGAAGGTGCTTGACGTGCTCCTCGAGCGTTTGGCTGTAGACGACGATATCGTCCAAGTAGACGACCACGAATTTATCCAAATACTCCTTGAATAGCTGGTTCATGAGAGTACAGAATGTGGCCGGAGCGTTGGTTAAACCGAAAGGCATCACCAAGAACTCAAACGCTCCATATCTGGTCACACAAGTAGTCTTTGCTTCGTCGCCTTCAGCAATGCGCACCTGCCAATACCCCGACCGGAGGTCGAGTTTTGAGAAATACTTCGCCTTGCCCAATTGATCGAACAAGTCCGCAATGAGCGGGATGGGATACTTGTTCTTCACTGTTACTTTGTTGAGGGCTCGGTAGTCGACGCATAATCGGAGGCTCCCATCTTGTTTCTTCTGAAAGAGAACTGGAGCTCCGAAAGGTGCTTTTGAGCTGCGGATGAGACCACCGCTTAGCAGTTCACCTAACTGCTTTCTGAGTTCTGCCAACTCTGGCGGGGGCATGCGATAGGGTGGTCTCGCTGGAGGCTTCACTCCTGGCTCCAGCTCGATACTGTGATCCACGCCTCTGCGTGGTGGAAGAGTCTTCGGCAACTCGGGTGGCATAACGTCTTTGAACTCCTTCAGGACGTTCGCCACCACAGCAGGTTCTTGAATGGCTTCTTCGTTGAGTGGCTCTAGCTTCATAGCAGCCACAAATGTCAATTCGCCCTTTCGCACCCCTTTCTTCAATTGTAATGCCGAAATCAGTTGGGGCTCCTTGGTTCCTCTCCGAGAGACGGGAACCACGCAGGGGTCATCGCCTCCCATCATACATAGGGAGTTCAAGAACGGCATCGGCACCAACTTCGCCGCATGCATAAACTCCATTCCAAGGATCACTTGGAAGTCGTCTAGTGGCACGGCCATCATGTTGGTGTTTCCGCTCCAAGTCCCGATTTTGATAGGAACACCCTTCGCCAACCCGGAGATTCGCCTGGCCTCCGAGTTCACCGCCTTCATTCGGCTTGGGCTCTTCTCCAATGTCAACCCAAGTCGCTGTGCTTCGCGATCGGCTATGAAGTTGTG
The DNA here is from genome assembly GCF_036884655.1 of Musa acuminata AAA Group. Lineage (NCBI taxonomy): Eukaryota > Viridiplantae > Streptophyta > Magnoliopsida > Zingiberales > Musaceae > Musa > Musa acuminata. Next base: position 9,826,899 of record NC_088359.1, read on the forward strand.
GGTAGCACCCGTATCCACCATTGCACGGGTCGTTTGGCCATTTAGCTTAATGTCCACATACATTAGCTCGCTGCTTCCTGCTTTTTGTGCCTTCGTCTTCATGTTCTCCCCCACTTGACCCCGCATAGCGTTCAACAGACGCATTGCTCCCATTCGGGGTCCTTGCGACTCCTCATCGTCGCTGCTGGATTCTGAACTGCTCGAACTAAGAGCAACAGCTTTGCCCTTGTCCGATCGGGGAGGGTGGATGGAAGCCGTCAAAGCATTGAGTGCCTGTTTCTGTGGGCACTCCCTTACCATGTGCGGTCCTCCGCACAAGAAGCATCCTCCCGGTTTTGAGGCCTTGCCTTTCGGGTTCGGCCCTTTGTGGGAGCTCTTCTTCTTCTGTTCGCCCCCGAGCTCCTTCCCTCGAGAGTGTTTTGGAGGGCGATTGCTTGAAGATTGTTTCCTCCTCGCTGGGTCTTCAGAGGAAACGAAGTCGGTGAGCCTTTCTGCAGCTGCAATTGCCCCGACCACGTCGGTAACATTCCTTCGATTCAGCTCCTGCTGAACCCATGGTTTCAAACCATCAAGGAAGCTGAACAACTTGTCCTTCTCGGACATGTCCTGTATGTCCAGCATCAGTGCAGAAAACTGCTTTACATAGTCTCGGATGGTGGTACTTTGGCGGAGTTGTCTCAACTTCCTTCTTGCGACGAACTCTGTGTTCTCCGGTAGGAACTGAGTTCTCAACTCCCGCTTCAAGTCTTCCCATGTGTCGACTCGACACCGACCTTGTTGGATCTCCTCCCAACGAGTTCGCCACCAAAGTTTCGCATCTCCATTCAGATACATTGTTGCTATAGAAACTTTGGTATCTTCAGAATCGGGCCTCGTAGCTCGGAAGTATTGCTCCATGTCGAACAGAAAGTTCTCGAGCTCCTTGGCATCTCTGGCCCCTCCGTATCCATGGGGCTCAGGTGCCCTCAAGTTTTGTGGCGGTGCAACGCGGGTGTTGCCTCCTCCCGCATTTAGCGTTCTTGTGAGCATAGCCACCTTTGCCGTGAGTTCCGCCACAACGTCCTGTAAGTGCAGCACGGAGTCCTTGGTGTCATCGGACAGTCGGTCGACTAGGGCCTCGACCTTGTCGATCCTGGACTCCGCTTCCTCTTGCGAGCTCTCTACCCCAACAAGTCTTTGTTGGCCATGGTAGAGTTCCTCCATGCTCGCTTCCAGAACATCCAGGCGGGTTTCCGCCGTCGTAAGTCTCTCCTTATGACTCTTTTTCCCAGTTAGCGCACCAGATTGCGCTTCCTCCGCTCGCGGAGAGTTACCAACTTCTCGCTCATCCTGTTCGCTGCCGCGATCCTCGTGAGCGGCTCCAACAGCATGAGAGCGAGTGTGCACATGCAGCCCACCTGCGGCTGCTTGGGGCAAGGGTCCGGCTTGCCCCGTCTTGCTTGATTCGCCACGATGCTTTGCCATGGCGAAGTTACGAAGTTCGTTCGCTGTTCGATCGAAGAGCTTGCCCGCTCTGATACCACAATGTCACGACCTTAGCTGGAATTGCCTAAGGCGTGCGGCACCCTTGCGGCCAAAGACGCGAACTTAGCTTGCATTGCCTAAGTCGCGAGTCACTCTTGCGGCAAAGACGCGAACTTAGCTTGCGTTGCCTAAGTCGCGCTTCGCCCTTGCGATCTTGCTCCGCAAGGATCAGCCCACTTTGTAACCTCTCGCAGGTCCCGAAGGACCTGTAAAAGAGAAAGAGAGTTAGATCGAAAGAACGAGCAACGGACAAGTCCCGAAGTCTCGCGAAAAGGAAAGCTTTACAAGCAATTCGTCGAACACCCTGTGTGCACAAGAGAAGAGAGGGAGAGGGAGAAAAACAAGGCTTTCAAGGATGAACGAACAGCTGCAAGCCCACAAACAGCCGCTCACCTGGTCCCGGACGCAACACCAAGTTCCCGTAAAGGTCACGTGCGAACTTGCGAAAGAGTGTTCAACGCCCGGTATATAACCGAAGCCCCATCCAACCATGTGCCACCCGGGGGGTTCCTGGGTGCTGAGATGGCTGACATTTTGGTGAGCGGAGGCAGCACTCCGCTCACCTCCCGCGGCACACGAAAACGGAGTCATTTTGGGCTGTTTTGGGGCTGTTTTGCTCGGTTCGGTGAGCGATCGCTTTGCAACGCTGCAGCTTGTTCGAACTTACATATTTACAAGCAAAATGACCCAAAACCATGGGAAAACATGCTGTCAAGCAGCTGTACATGCGGGTGTGAGCGACGAACGGTTCGTTGAACAAAGTTGTTGCGGGTGCGCGACGACCGTTCGTGACAATATGGTATTTAGAGCGGGACAAGCATACTTAGAAACACTTGACATGCAAACGTAAGGGACCTAACGGGACTGCATTGATGGCAACCAGCACGCGTGACCATTTAAGGGAAACGAGCGTAGAGACGTAGAGAAAGGAGTCACTCGGAGGAGCAAGAATTCGATATTAACATTCAAAGAAATGGTTAACCCTTCGTGCAAGAGGCACCACGAGGATAAGCAAGCTGGGAAGAATGCATAACACACAAAGGTTGAGATGGCTAAGTTCGAGCTATGGCTCGACTCAACGTTGGCAACCAAATTTGACGATGTTTAAGGCAAGTAGGGGCGCTTGGCAAAGACCGTGCAAGGAGGGATGAGTTGCTCGATAACTGAAAGAGTTGTGCAAAGCTCACAGAAGTGAAGGAAATTGCTAACTCGAAGAATTCAGTACTCATGCAAGAGCTTGTATGCAGACGATGGATTGTCTATAGCCATCCTAAGGCAACTGAAACTCGACAGTATGGAGTATAAAAACTTTCTCTTCGGCATGGGAAGGATACCTCTATAAGAAGCTAAAGTGTGCAGTAGATTTAGCATGTTGCTAGGCCTTGAGGCGCACAACGGAGACTATATTAGTGAAGAGTCACATTCTAACAAGTGTGTTAGCGATTACGGAACAATGCATAGTTTGTTCAACAAGGCGGAGTAGTCCAAGGGGATGGTGGTCTCTGAAACTTTCAGGGGGAAGGATGCAAAGAGGAAAGTTGCTCCAATGAGATCTTGAGTTAAACGCTTCATCTGACCCGTCTTCTATTTTGCATATCCTTAAGAGACCATAAAAGGTTTTAGGGAAGCCGACCATTTGCAAACAAATAAGCAAAGGTGCCGCACAACTTAAATAAAACCAGCTAAGTCCATGATAAGACAATGCATACATGTTCAACCTAAGATTAATACTAATCTAGTACCCAAAATGGTGTTTCCTGGAACGGAGTACTGTGACTCAGACTATATTAGTCAGTGAATACTAATCTGGTAAAATACTATTACAGGTACTAGTACTGATGTAAAAAATCTTTGTTTCAAGTTTCAACTATATCACCACAACATAAAGATTACAAAGCCAAATATTATGAGCCAGTGAACAATAAGTTGTTAGATAAGTATCACCAAGTACCATCAGAAGAAAATTAAAGACCCTCACATCCTCCTTTTGAGTTTTTAAGTATTTCTCCGCCCTTCTTAATTGACTCATATAAGCCAATGCTATTTGAGTTCTCATAAATAATCTCAATTGTCCTTCCATCCTTCCCTTTCCTAAATAACAAACACCTACTTCATTTAACCTAGCTCTACCATAATTAATTATCCTTTGTCTACCTTTTTTTCTAATCCACAGCTAAAAAACCAAACGTTCTTCCCAATAAAGCAAATTGTATATTAGCTTGAACCGAAGGTTAGAAGTGGGGTAAGATAATATCTATCTAAATCTGATTTTGTATTTAAATTGAGTCAGATATAGTTACCTAAATGTTTGACTTGTCACATATCCATATTTATATCCAACTTTTTGCCCTTAGATATGAATTTATTCTATTTGTACCCAAAAATCTGAAATCTATATGTATCTCACAGTGTTAAATTTAATTATATAAAAACAAATGTTATTTAATGATTTTTATATATACATACACTTTTTCTTCTTTTTTTCCTTATATACAGACAGACAGATGTTAATTTAATTAAAGTTTTCTATTATAACAACTAAGGCCGATAATTTTGACCTAGTGTCACAATTTTTGCTAACTATATATCAATATATATATAGTCTTCACCTCTATAGTTAATTTAGACTTGGCCAAATTTATATTAGTCATATATTTGTTTCATAGAATGCTAAGATGAACGTGTGGAGTTAATAGGAACGATAGGAAAAATATATTTATTCGTGAACAACTATATCGCTTCGACAGAGGAAAAGATGAGAGAGAATTGTTTAAGATTGTATGGATATGTGCCTAGGAGACCTATGGATACAATAGTTAGAAGAGGTGAAATGATTAATGTTAGTGGTACAAGAAGAGATAGAGGAAGATCTAAGAAGACCCTAATAGAAACTATAAACAAAGATTTAAGTACTCTAAACTTAATTAAACATATAGCTTTTTACAAATCTCAATGGCAACAAAAGATCCATGTAGCCGACCCCAAATAGTTGGGACTTATAGCTTTGTTGTTGTTGTATACATCTGACTTATATCCATATATGTATTGAATGTTTGGAACTACATAATTTTATATATGTCTAATCTCCCTATATAAATCCATAATTACTGATTAAAAGTCAAGGTTCGCAATTTCGTATCGTACCGGAGTATCGAGCGGTACGATTTGGCGTAACGCTCGATATATATATATATATATATATATATATATATATATATATATATATATATATATATATATATATATATATATATATATATATATATATATATATATATATATATATATATATATAAAATAAAGTTCAAAAATAAAAAAGGGCGACATCGCCTCGTTTCTTCTCCCCGCATGGGGAGAAGAAACCTCACGAAGCTTCTTCTCCTCGCATGGATGAGGAGAAGTCGTCGACGACACCAAAGCCTCATCGCCTCAGACGAGGAGGAGGCGACATCTCATCTATGGCGTCCAACGAGGGAGGGCGACAACAGATCAGGATCGTCAAGGGAGAGCGACGTCAGATCTCCAAGTTCTCCCTCTTCTTCCTTCTCCCTCGGCTAATACCGTCTCGTAGCGAGCGACGACGGTTGAAATCAACCATCACCGACCGATTTCACGTGGTAACAGGGCAGAAACAGCCCCAATCGGCGGTACCGCTCAGTAGCAGGTTGTCCGTGTACCAATCTACTGGCGGACCGGTACGTACCGCCCGGTACGGGCAGTATCATTCGAAATTAAAAACGTAGCTAGAAGTGGATACAAATATGAGCTCTCCAAATATAGACCTGCCTCCTTGTATTTCTCCCACCTATCACATTATTCCTACAAAAATACATACACATAGATAATTCTTTAATCTAAAAACTAAAAGAATTTAGAGAAATAAAAGATTGTGGGCAACTAAAAAGTGTGGCCTAAGTACATTATACTAAGGTCTGCCCGTACCAAAGCGTACCGCCCGTACCAGGCGGTATGTACCGGTCCGATAGGTTACCGGTACGCGAACCGCCCGGTACCGCTACAGTGCTACAGTACTACACTGTAGCACTACTACAGTATGAAAAAAAAATAAAAATTTATTCGGTACGCTCTGATGTACCGCCCGGTACACCGAGCCCGAGTCGAAACACCGATACAGTACGGTACAGCAAACCTTGCATTATACTATTGTTTTATGTCAATTATTGTTGTCCATATAGATTCATGTTCTCCCATGATGCTTCATGGAACTAGTAACATTATATTTCATGTCTTAACAAAGGAAAACATCATCAAAATTATGCATGACTAATTATACAATATACCGGATTGTAAAACCTCTGCTTCGAGAATCCACTATCCACAACGTAGACAACACCCTGCATAAATCAGGAAGGGACAAAATTAAGCCATTGAAATTGCTTTGAGTAAAGACAGAATAGTTGATACCTCTAAAGTCAATGATGTCTCTGCAATATTGGTTGACATCACAACTTTCCTCTTTCCCTTGGGAGTAGGAGCAAATACCAGATCCTAAAGACAACAATTTTCATGTGGATGCATCTAACTGATCAAACAACTCCCATACTGATGGATTTACTTAATTGATATAGACTAGCTAGCTCAAAGTAATTGTTATCCAACATGTACCTGATCAACACGTGAAAGTCCAGAGTATAATGGCAAAACCAACAACCCTAGTAGCAAGGCTACACTGTCATTTACTACCTTCAAGATGCTTTTTGCCAGAACCCTTTTCATTTTTTTAAAAACAAAATGAAAGTAAATATATGATTCAAAGAAGACACAAATCTACCTGATGTGTGTCTTCGATCATCTTGAGTATCCTCCCTCAATAACTTTACAGCAGCATCAATATCATCTTGACCCGTAAGGAACACCAGAATATCACCAGCTGGCTCCTGCACCATATTAAAATGAAAATCAAACACCACATTCAAATGCCCGGAGTCCAACCATAATAAATGACATAACAGCTCCGAATAATAACTTCTAAGTTATCAAGACTTGCATGTCAATGGAATTTTATATTGTCAATCAACATGCAGAGATTATTCAGCAACAAATACCCCTGTCATTCTGTGCCACCTTTCCCAGAATAGCAACAGCATAAGAAAAAGATGTACCTATTGTAACCTATGCACAAACTGGACTAATGCACAGGCCTGTGACCAACGGGTGGCATGCAGCAAGTACCATATCAACTTAGGGAATGCAAATGCTTTTAACTAAGTTGCAGGAATGGTGTGCACTGCAATTTTAACTTAGATTTTGCAAATGACAGATTAAGAACATCACGAACCAGCAAAATGATTTTTCAAGTAAACCACCATTACTTTAGCCAAGCAGAAATCTACCTTATCATTGATTGATAGAACAGTACCAACAGCGGCTTGCAAATAATCAGGCACTGGCTCTTCAACATAATGAATTTCCACAGTATAACCTTTACCCTAACACACTAAAGTTAGTCAGCTAATGGTACAGTTCATTTACAATATAAAGATCACTTTGTAACAGTTCTAACAGTAAGCAATAAGTACATCGAGACAAAATATTGAAACACAAACATTATCAGAGCATACTTCAACAGAAAGGACGGCAGGCAGATGACTTGGCACAGAGTCTTCAGCTGCATGCCGTAAATCCTTCTTTCTGAATGCAATAAATGACAATCAAAAAGTTGTAGCAAATAAAGATGCTCTAAAATATATAAATATAATTATAAAGGTTGATTATGTACTATTTGTAAAACATGGTACCAAAGATAATCAACCACGCGTAGTAGCTGAAATTAAATTTATAAGGAAAAAATCATGGAGAAGACAAGGAGATGCCCCAGAAGAGAATTTCAGGATGGAGGTAAGGAAAGAGGAGAGAAAAAAAAGGTAATACCAAATAATGCTTGGATTTGGCAAAATAAAATAATTATAGTTCACTTTCAAAGGAGTCCAGAAAAAGGTTCATTGGGACTGAATAAAGCAAGATGATTATATAAAGCAGAAGTCAAAAATGATAAACTAAACTAATTAAGGACATGACCTAGCTTGGAAAAAAGTTGACATGGACTTTGCCTCAATTGTTGCAGATGATATGATTATACGCAACTCAGGCCTCCGGCGTTGGATCTGGAATATTAATACACAACATTAGCTTAAAAATATAAAAGAGAGAGTAGCACTTTTAATGAGATAAAAGCTAGATAGGTTCATTAAAAAGTTCACCTTCTTCAAGAGGCCTAATAACATGTCCGTTGACAAGGATCTTTCATGAGCCTCGTCCACCATTATGACACTAGGCAAGGCAAGACAAACAGATAAAAGAGTCATTCAAGGATACTATTGTAAGACACTCTATCGCTATCAAATGAAAATCAAAAAAGAAAAAGAGGGAGAAAGTAAAGCATAAATGCAAACAATTCATGTTGGAGTAGAAATCACATGAATTACTCAATAAGAATAATTTTATCTTCATAAACATATATGAAGACGTAAGAAAGCAACCACATATAAATCATTAGCAGTACCTATACTTGGTTAAAAGAGGATCATCCATCATTTCTCTGATCAGCACCCCATCAGTGAGAAATTTTATCACAGTCACACTCTACACCAAATACGCAGATCCATAACCAAAACTTATTAGGTGATATCCAATGTTCAAGATAGAAAGATGCTTCATATCCCGACACTTCAGACAGAAATGTCAACAATCATGAAAGTTATTACCGGATTTGTCTGATCTTCAAATCGTATAGTATAACCAACTTCTTCTCCAATTTTGACACCCATCTCCTCAGCTACCCGTGATGCGACTGACTATATGAGTGCAATACAAAAAAAAAGTATAATTACATTGTTAATGAACCACCAAAGGGTAAGGCAATTCCAAGTGATTACATTTTTTACCTACCTTTTAACATGTCAAGAATGAAGCATTAATTATGTTTCTACTGGCAAAGAATCTGACGATCAATGAGTCGAACTAAATCTGATGATTTCTTTTATTGCTTGAGTGCCCAGATGTCTTATTTTGCAAATGTAAATAAATGTTCTAAAAAGTGGAAGTTGTATTCAGCAGCTGGGGTAGCGTAGATATAAGAGTATGATGGCCACATAAGTGGCCAGCTTCCAGCAGACACAGCTGAAAACAAGGAAATCTTAGATAAGAACAAATAAACAAAGGAGGAAAGGGAGAAGAAATGTAGCAGTAGTGCAAACTGCAAAAGAACAAGAGCAATAGAGGGGACAGAGGAAACAAAAGGGATAAAACGGTGAATAAATGAAGCTACGAGATGGACAGCAAATATAAAATCCTACACAAATTGTAAACCACTTGGTAGAACAGCCAACATGACTAGATGTTGCCTTAACTAACCGTACTTACACGTGACCAACAATGTTTTGTTCAGCTTCCAGAAATGATTTATTTTAAAGACAATGTGTTATCTGAAGTCGTAGTTTTAGTTTGCATCACAACATCACTAGGACAAAGTATATCATTATTTTACATAAATTAAACATTACCAGACGATAGTATACACGATAAGAAATACTTTATTTATATATTTGTTAATCTATAACATATTATTTCATAATGTTCAGTGGTCTTTTAACATCCCAACATTGATATATAGTAAACTGTGAACCAAACTGAGCCAAATGGACATATTTTGTTCAAATTACCAATTGAGCAAGCCCATTTCCACAAACCCTAATGGTAGTGTTAGCATAGACCAAGCCAATGCACACTTATCAGCAAAAAATTCTTTTTAGGCACAAAAACTATAACTAAACTAGTTAGACAATTTGAAAGAGAAGAAAATAATTACTGGTTGGTAGAATTGGAAGCATAATACACACAGTAATAGATCAAAACTATGCAACAGTAATCACCTGAACAGCCAATCGCCTAGGTTGTGTGCAAGCTACAACACGACCACCTTCAGCCCAACCTGCCTCTTTAAGATACTTGCAAAGAAAACAGATCATTCAACAAACAGTATACTATAAAAATATTAGAGATGTTATCTAAACTATTGATAAATTATATATAGATTTCAATTGCAGAAAAAGATCCATGTAGCTGACCCCAAATAGTTTGGACAATGTTGTTGTTGTATCTAAACTACTAATAAATACAAAAGTCCTAAGTTGTTCAAATGACATGGAAGTAAGCAGAAGTGGTTATATGATCAATGATATATTAACATGAACATATTGATAATATTAATATGAAAATAATAATAAATTTACACATGATCAAGATTACTACAGATGTTCCATGCATACACACACAACAGAAGGCAACAATGAAATGGCTTCAATTAGAAGATGGTAACAGTGTTTACTTCCATCAAGTGCTAAAAGCTAGATGATCTTGCAATAGAATTTCTCTTGTAATATGGATGGATAAGACTAGTTAGGATAACAAATTGAAGAAGAAATATAATTCAAGAATTTGTTAGGATGAAGATATCATGCTCAACTGCTCTCTCAAGCTTCTGTTGAGGAATAACTAAATCTTGTCAAAAGAGTTGATGTGACACCTTAAATAGTCCCACTCAAACTGTAAGAGAATGAATATGATTTTATATAGGTTAGATGAGCCTACAATCATCAACTTGGACTGACATATTTTGGGATCACATGATTTGAGACCTTCAAGATATTCATGGGAACTCACATCAGAGCAAGTATAGTAATATCACAATGTCTGCTAAGCATGATTCCAGACTATGCGTTGACAAGGACGCCAAACTTTTGAGTGGACAAACAAGAAGGATGAAAGCAATAGTATATCGGACTAGATGGACCTAATATCATAAACTTAAGCACAAACATTTGGAATCACATGGCTATGCGTTGACGAGGACACCTAGACTATGAGTGGGAGAACAAGAAGGATGAAATAGTATACAGGACTAGATGGACCTGGTACCATCAGGTCCATAAACTTAAGCAAACGTTATGGATCACATGTTTTTAGACCTTCAAGTCATTGGTCAACACTCTCATCAAGCCAAGTCATGATCATTGATGAGGAAAAGATTAGATAGACCATATACTAACCAGGGTGAGAAGGCCCCGGGACTTGCAGGTAAAGTGCAAGTTTCCCAGCTCGCATGGACTAATGTATGTGTGAATATAAATATTTTGCAGAACTTTTTCCAAATTGGCAAATTATCCTGATAGGGGAAATATTCACCCACGGCTAGGATTTAACATGTAGCTGCCAGCTGCAGAGGCCAGGACAAAATGCAACAAAGCAAATCTGCCACACCAACTAGAATCAAAATGAAAAATATTGCACGCCCCGAATATAAAAGGTGCTTGTCAATGCATTGCACCAGACTAGACTCTCTCTATAATGCACATAAATCCATCTCGCTATTTTCTAACTTGGCATCGGAGAGACATGGTCGAGAGGAGCACTCAACATAGGTCTTGTTGCAGGAGAATGGACATCTGGAATCCTCATCATCAAGCATTGTCGACCAACTCGAGAAAGATTTTCATGTGTATCAAGACTCGAATCGTGAACCGGGTCACTCTGACCTTCTACCTCGGCATTGGCCACCGACACCAAGAGCTAATGCATCCAATTCTTTAAATAGCATGGCACATAACCAAGAAATGGGTCCATACAGGTCCAGCAGAAGCGTCAAAATGACTAAGACCAAATAATTCAGCTCCAACAAATTATCCTAAAAACTTCCAAGAATTCCAGTTCTTCAGAAGGCCATGACATTGAATGCAAAAGTCAACCTGGGGTATCTGGGTGGTCTTCCCGCTGCCGGTCTCACCAACGATAATCGTAGTAGCGTGATTCTCCACCAGGTAAAGGATCGCATCCCGGTACTTGAACACCGGCAGCCTCTGCCGCTGCCTCTCCAAGCTCGAGTGTCCGAACCTATTCGATCCAACAATACCCAGAACATTAGGGTTTACATGGAAAGCATAAGAATCCGTCTACCGGGCGTGGCAAAGAATCAACCAAAAGTGAGGGGGAGAGACGGAAGAAGGGAGATTACCCGGAGGATGAGGAGGGAGGAGGCGGGGAGACGAAAAGGACGCCGCCCTCTTCATCGTCAACTAGCGTCGCTCGGGGTCGCTCCGAGCCCGGTCGCCAGAACTGAGCCATATGTTCACCGCAGGCGAGAACGCTGCGGAGCCGCGGACAAACTCAAAATTTTAGGGCGCGCCGACACCGACCGTGCCCGATTGCCGGCTAATAAACTGGTCATTTAGGTGAATTTTTATTCTATTCATTTTCAAATCTAATCAAATATTTACAATCTAAACTATCATAAATCTAATTATAATTACATAATTTTATACCTATATCAATTTTAACTTCAATTAATCAATTTCTCGTAGGGCCCAAAAAAATTATTTTTTTAGTATCCTTTTTTGTTTTATTTCGACTGAATTTTTAATAAAAATTATCCATAATCTTCGTATTATCATTAAGCATAGAGGTCTATATGGTTTCACTTGTGGCCCCCCCGGGCCTAGGGTCTAGTTACCGACTGTCTCATCAAAAAAGACCCATGAGGATTGATTAGCCTTGCCCTTTATCGTCTTATGACACTCCTTTTGTCGATCCCTTCCCCCATAGATTCTCAATCAATCTCTATACTCTTGCTTGTTGCTTCGATACTTCTCTAGACATATCATTAATTTTCCTAATAAAACTAGCATCAACTAACTTCTCCTTATCTATAGCATTTGTGGCTAAGTGCACGAAAATCAAAAGCGAGCGAACGACACTGGAGCAAGTGAGTGATGATGGAATCTAAGAATAAGAAGTTTCTCAATATCCCTGTCGCCCAGTTCACATTAGTAGCATGAAGGCAAATACGATCGATCATAAGTAAAGACGATCATGGCACTACCAAATCCAATGTTATCAGGTAACGAGTCAATGAGAGGTATATTATAGTATCATGAGATTTTGTTAACGTTAATAAAGAGCAAAATTAAGTGGATGTTCAAGATGATGACGTAGTTGAAAGTAGCCCCGATAGAATAACGAGGCGAAGGAATAATCTCATATTTTAGAAAATAGGAGACACTGAAAAGGTGGAAGCTTTGGATTTTTTTTTTTTTGAAATTTGCTCTTTCTTTTAAATTATTTTTATAAATGACAATGAATATATTTGTTAATGGAGATTGCTATTGGTCCATACAACCACTTAAAATAATAAAATATAATTTTACTAAATACAACCTCTCAATTATTATTAATTTATATAATTTATTTTATTTTATCTTTGCAAGCATTGATGTCGTAACCATAATCATGTCTTCTCCGATCATTTCTGACTATTAAGAGGGGGAGAGAAAAAGAAAAAAAAAAAGAGAGAGAAAGGTGTTGTATGAGTCCTCAATTTCAAATCCAAATCCAAATCCAACTGACTATTCACATACCTGAAGTCCTAAAATTGATTTGAGAATCTACTTTTGGCTGATTTCATGAGAAAAACCTCAACTTTTATGTTTTGTTCGGATCATATACTTAAAAAAAGGTTCTTAATGCATTGATTTGGACAAAAAACCAAACTAAACAGAGAGGAAGTGGACAAATAAAGGAGCGTTAATTTATAACATTAAATAAAGAAAAAGATTAAAATGGGTATTGTTTGTGGAAAAAATCCAAAATGATTTTTTTTTTGTTGCAGGAATTCATTAAAAGATTATGAAATAACAAATTTATCGAACATGTATGTAGAATTAGATATTTATTTCTATAGTCCCTTGTCGTAATAATAAACGAAAGATGCAGGCGTCGTCTCTGTGCTCTTCTTTCTCACATTGTTTTTTTTAATGGGAATCGGACACAAGTCATGCCATTTATTTATTTATTTATTTTTAATGAGAAGCGAAGTCAAGTCTTACAACGGAAGTAATATATATTAAACAAATTAACATATGGACCGACAAAAAATATATATACATATAATTATAAATGACACAAATTCGATGTAATCAAATCAAGTTAAACCATTTAGTATGGCCGCCCAAACCACGCTTAATTACGTTGTTGATGTGACCAAATGTTAATTAGTCATTTATAATTTGAAATATGAAATTTGGAAGATGATCCATGCAGAGTCAATAAACGAAAAACAAAGAGATCATCGAGTTGAATTCACAGGAGAAGATTTCCTTGTTTCATCTTATGCGCCATATAATTACGAGATAACAGGTTGTTCGCTCGATCAACAAAAGATGTGCTACGATAGCAATAAGGAAATGTTGAAAGATCAAGGGAGGAAATTATATGCCCATCTCACTCTTTATACATACACCCTTTGGACACGACAAGTTTACCTCTCGATTACGCTACTGTGACCTTACAACAACTTCGAGCTGAATTCAAACTACAGTGGTGGAAGAAATAGGAGGCGAAGGAGGAGGAGGAGGAATCTCCGACTCTCCGGTGTCCACCAGGTGGGAGAGCTTGAGATCGGAGCGGCACACGGGGCACGTCGCGCGGGCGCGCAACCAGGCGTCGATGCAGTCGACATGGAAGACGTGAGCGCAGGCTGGCAGCACCCGCACCAACTCGCCTTCGCTCATGGCGCCGAGGCAGACGCTGCACAGCGTCCGTGACGCGCCGCGGTCCTCGCGGGGCCTCTGGTAGGCGACCGTGGGCAGGGCGGCTATGGAGGGTGACCCGAGTCCGGTGATCTTGGGCGGCGAGTTGCGGGCGACGGTCGCGTTGAAGCGGCGGCTGACGCAACGGACGTACAGGGCCCCGATGACGAGGAGGACGCAAGCGGCCACGGCGATAAGGACAGCAGCTCCGACGCCCATGTTGGATGATTGGTTCGAAGCGCTTGTCGAGGGTTGCACTATATATATATATATATATATATATATATATGTATATATATATATATATGTATACATATATGTATACATATATATATACATATACATATATATATATAAGATGGAATTTCGAATCCTAAATTTTCTTTTGAGATAAAAAAATGATGTCACAAACAGTATAAATATGTATAATGTATCCGTATAAATATAAATAGACACGATTTAGAGAGTATAAATAGGTATACACAAAAAAAGAGTATAGATACGTATATTTAATGTATAAATACGTAATACGTATAGAGTAGAGTTAGTTCTATAACCTAATCCTCGATATATATAAAGCGACACGACCAACCCACGTCACACGTTCCCTCGTCCATCCATTCCAATTACCTCTTCCCTTCCCTCCCTTTCTCCCTCACTCTCCTCCTCCTCCTCCTAATCCCCGGTCCGCCGCTGCCTATCCATCGCCGCCAGCCCTCGGCGTCATCGTCCACCCGTCGATCGAAAGAGAGGAACTAGCAACTTAGGGGAGGGTGGAAGACCGATGAGGCGGTCGGGCGTAGTAGCACCGTCATCGAAGCCCTAAAATAAAGCTCCGCGTCAAGGTCCGGTTCCTTTCTGTTTCTTCATTTTGTGATACTTCCTAGTTTGGAATCTAATGGGCTCTGATACGATTCTATAGGTTTTGTTTCGTTCGAACATTATTCTCGAACATTTACTGGTTGCTGATAAGTAAACTCATCAATCTATGGTTGTGTTCCTTGTATCTACTTTGTTGTTTTATTTAATAATTAGGCACAGATAATTTCTAAAGTTGCAAGAAAAGAAAAATATATCAAGATGTTTAATAGCTTAAGGAAACTAATCAATCTATGGTTGGTTTCCTTATGTCTAGTTTGTTGTTTTTTAATAATCAAATACAACAAATGTGTAAAGTTGCCAATAAAAATCAAGATCTTTAGAAACTCTTTATCTTTTGATCTCCTTAATTGGAATTTTAAATACATTTGTCCTTTTTTTAGGGTAAGGTACTCCTGTAGTGTCCCTCCTACAAAGCATGCTATTAATCATGTTAACTCCCTAAGATAAGGATTGCTAATCAGTAGTTAAATTGGTCCTTTGGTTGGTCAGATTAATGGATATAAATGAGTTCATAGATAAATTTGTATATCGAACTTAATGTAAATAATATGAATAGGCAAATCTAATAAGTAAACTAACCAACATATGGGTGTTTTCCTTATATCTTGTTTGTTGTTGTTTTATTAGTCAAATACGTCTAATATGCAAAGCTGAAACCAAAAAAAAAAAAAAAACAAGTTATTTAGCAACTCTTTATCTTCTGAGCTCCTTAATTGTAATTTTAAATACATTTTTCCTGTTTTTGGAGGATAAGATACTCATGAAATGCCCCTCCTACGGAGCATCTTATTAATCTTGTTAACTTCCTGAGACAAGAATTGCTAGTCAGTAGTTGAATAGTTGCTCCATGATAGTTTCGGATAACTAAATAGGTTATACCATTATTTCATAAACAAAATTGTATATCGAACTTAATGTAAATGATATGAATAGATATTATGTCCTTCATGGAAATAATAATTAAAATTTTCACTATTCCTCTATTTGTTACAAAGAAAATAAGATATTTATCTGACACTATCTTGTCATTTTTATATAATTAGGAAAATGGTCCATCTCACTCCTAGCTGACACTACCATGCATTTTATTAGTTGAAAATTAAAATATAATATATTAGATATTTTTACAGCATGCTTTATTCCAATATGACATTTTCTACCTCACTACCATCTGACACTACCATGGGTTTTATTATTTAAGAATTAAAATAGAATCTATTAGATATTTTTACAGCATGCTTTATCTGAATTATCAAGAGTACAATTTATTAATTATATTTCCTTATCAAACTCTTAATTCCTTTAGTAGGACATCAAAAAGTTTACCTAATGATTTTTTACATCTGATATGTTTCGGTTTTAATTGAAAGTCTTCCATTTAGATCTGAAGGTTCTTTAAATATCTTCTTGACTAGAACATTTACTAGTTGCTGGATAAAAGCAAGATAGATCAACCTGATTAGTAAACTTATCAATATATTTTTGTTATTCCTTATGTCTAGATTGTTGTTTTTTAATAATTAAATACAAGTATATGTAAAGTTACTAAAGAAAAAAAAAAAAAAAAAGTAACTCATCCTTTTCTTTATCTCCTTCCTTGAAATTCTAGATACACCTGCCTTTTGCTTAGGAAAAGATAATGTTCCCTCTTATAAAGCATGTTATCAATCTAGTTAACGTCCAATAAGAGAATTGCTAGTCAATAGTTGATTGGTGTCTCATGTTAGTTCTCGATGATTAGACGAGATATATTATGTCCATTAATGGATATAAAATTAGTTCATAAATAAATTTATATATGTACTTGATGTAAATATATTTTCTTCTTCTTCTAATGTAATTAATTATATCCTTCATGGAATGGTGATAAAAAATTTTCACAATGTATGAGTTGAAAAATAAATATTTATGCAACATTTTCAGTCGGTTATTGTCTGTCTCATTCCTATATGTGTTGCCCTGATGGTCTTATTAGAAAAAATGAAAACAGGATTCATTAGATATTTTTACAATGTGCATTATTTGAATAAGCAAGAGGATATTTATCAATTAGTTTTCGTGTTAGACGTTTAATTTTTTAAAATTTTCTACTCAAGAAATTATCTTATATTGACACAAGTCAATATAGGTTTGACAATTTTATGTATTCTAGAGAATCAAAATATTGGATAATGGATTTTATTAATGTGAAATATTAAACTATTTTTAAAATTCTTACCATAAGTAAATATTTGTTCATTAAGATTTCTTAACAACTAGAAACATATGGTCCCGTAGCTCAGTTGGTTAGAGCGTTGGTCTTATGAGCCGAAGGTCGCGGGTTCGAGCCCCGCCGGGACCATAACTCTTTTAAAGTTAAAGTTAATTTTGTTATGTTGCATGTATTTTGTGACAAGGTTTATTGTATTAGCACATTTTAGGCAAATATAAATGGTCAAAATATACTCAGGTTAGTTAATACTTCTTATCAGTTTCTATTAAAGATTTAAAAAGAAAGTTGAAATAAGAGCTATGATTCAATTGAGCACCAAATTGATGTAATTTTAATTATATCCTGTGCATTCTCTGATTATTGCAACTTTACGTTACATGTCTAATCAAATTTAGTTTTATTAGCATATTTTATATACGTTTTACATTGTTTAATGTGATCTTTCTCTTTTGTAAAATCATAGTATGGCGATTAGGAATATATGTGATCATTTGACCACCAAATTTTTGTAATTTTAATTCTATCTTCTGTGTGATTTGATTATTACAACTTTACATTGCCTCATCAAATTTAGTTCTATTTGCATATTTTATATATGTAATACATCGTTTAATGTGATCTTTATCTTTTGTAAAATATATTATGATGATTAGGAACATGTGTTATAGTGGTTTTAGAAAGATGCATTCCTACTCAAATATTATTATTTTCGATAATAATTGCGGTTAGATTGATAATAATTTTGTGATACACATGTTTTTCCCCATAAAGATCATAAGTTTTTGTTAGACTGATAATAATTTTGAAATACACAATTTTTTCCCTTATATTTTAATGAAACTCGTCTAGTGATAATATACATATAGATTGTGGTGAATTCATAGTTATAGGAATAACTAGGCTCTATTGATTTTATAAAACCTTATAATAAATTGGGTCATAGTCCTATAGTTCAAGTCCTTTAGAAACTTCTTATTAAAATGAATACAAATATTTTCATACAATTCCACATTATAATTTCTTCTTCAGCTTGAGAAATTAGGAAACTTCAAAACTAGTTATACTCATCAAATGATGTCTCTGATGCTCAAAATATTTCTGTCATACTCTTTTCTTTGATAAAAGTTGTACAGATAATAAACTTGTCTTATGACATAAACATTAATTATAAATCAAGGAATGCTTAATACTCTACAAATTATGAAAGAATTTAAGGTATCACCTGTCTCTTGGATAATAAATTTTTTATCTTTTGTGGCATAATTTTGTGTGTGTATTAATTTATTTTGATTATCAATTATTGGATAATTGTCATTTGAGACCTTCTTAATTACTCCTTACCTTTTTTTAATTCATTTTGAATTCAAGACAATAAATTTCAGTTTTTAATTGTAATTTTGTGTATATTTTAAATATTTTATAAATGTTTAGTGCTTCAATTGTCATTTTTTCAAAGTGTTGCAGTTTAAAATAATGTTGTTATGTACCTATAAGCTGCTAGATATAATAGTACATGAGCATAATCTATTAGGTCTACTGCTAAATATAAGAATTTCTATTAGAGCAGAAAACGATGTTCTATTATAGGGGGAAAAAAAATTGCTCTTTAGATATAGAATGTCACAAGGCCTGCTGAACTAAGATCTATAAGAAAATATGAATGACAAAAGTACCTAAAATAGTTCCTTGTTTCTGATTTGACAGTATGAAAATTGTCTCAATAAAGTTAAGGATTTAAACTCCTTTTCTTTACCATCCAACATTGTTATTTCCCGTCCCATTTAACAACTCGTATTTAGTTATAATTTTTTGTTTTTCTTTTTGCAATTTTTGTTATTATGTCTAGCCAAATTAAATTTTGTTTTGATATGTGGACATGCAAACATACATAGTAAGTAACTTGATAAGATTGGTTCGAAAAGATTACGATAAATCTTGTCATGTATTAGTTGTAAGTCCAAACCCAAACTTCAATGCCATAAGACGCTTTCTTGTTGTTGTCCTACGTATGACAAACCATATCTAAGATATCCAATCTGGACATATGGCTTTTTTTCACATTGTGTATGTTGAGAGTTCTAAAAATGCATTGAGATCCTTCCTAATAGCTAAAGTTTTGTGACTAGTGACTGTCTAACTATTATCTTATCATGGTATCCTAGCATTTTTATACTCTTAATCTTATCACGGTAAGTTTGTGAAAAATGATGATTAGCTTCTTTTGAGACAAAGAGATAAACTGAGATCTGAATATACGAACTCAACCTCACACAGGTGTCCTGGCACATCTTGATCTATAGTGTCAAGATGATATGTCAAGATGGATATATGGGGTGTTTAGGCTTGTGTCCAACACTCCATCTCACCATGAAATGTCTTAAAAACCATTAACAAAAGAAAAACCACATATTTGACTCTCTATATTCACTCTAACATAAAAGTTTGAAAAGGATAAATGCTAACGGTAAATAATAATAAGATATCGATAGGACAATGCAGGACTAAACTATGATATCCTCAGCCATATCTAAAACTCATGTCAAACATACAATTTAAGCATTGTAAATTGACAACTCTTCATAAAAACAACACGGATGGGAATAGATGCAAAGAAGACATTGTGACTGACACAAGAACAAATACAAAACTGCAAGGGATATACATGTGTAATACCAGCATTTTAAGGGTTACACATTTCCTTTTATCTTTGTGAATCTTGATGCTCTGCAAGATAACCTGCAACATAAAGTATATTAAATTGAACTTTAGGAAGGAATTAGTTTAAGAATCATAGCAAGGATTTTACTTATGAGCTTTCTTTAGATAATTAGGAATTTTTATTTAGAAAGAATTCAGATAGGACTAGACCACTCAATATTAAGACCATATATGTACATTGAGGATATGACATAATTCTCAAGATTTAGTACATGTGAGAATGGAAGAGAAAACATTGATCGATGATGAACATTTTATAATTTTCTGAACACCAACTTCCCAAACAGTTCTTTAACAGATCATGTGTTGCAATCAGATCAACAGAGCTTAGAAGTACACTTCTCCAGGCCTACAAAAGTATATGATATGGTAATATCTTTCTTGATAAACATTGATGTCTAGTCTTGGGTTTCATATCAATATGTCTTTTGACTTTTCCTTCTCCATGAAAGTGCAAAAAATATAAAATCTCCCCAACTCTCTGACAACACTTACCGTTGACTTGAAACTTCTCAGTCTGATAAGGAATGGTGACCTAAATCTCTAGTCTAAAATGATGAAGCAAAATTGATAACCATGCAGTCATGATCTTTTTCTTCACACTGTTAGAATTTGACTTTATTATCTGGGTTTGCAAAATAGTAGAAGCAGACTAATCTAGAACATTCCCTTGGAATTAGAAACTAAGCTGCAAATCATTTTACAAGTCCATCTTCACCGCGAGTTCTACAAAGAAAAATAGTTGTTGAACTAATCTAAGCCATAATTTTGTCAGACCCAGCACTCAATGCATTACTATGAGCTGGACTGATCTAAGTGAAGTTGAGCCCCAACTTGCACCATCTCATGTCAAAAGGACTTGCATATGGAGTATGAATCTACCAAGTTATGTTAACATCAAATAAAAGAGGAAATTGCATGTCACGATGGCAACTGTCTGTAGTGTCCTAGTCATAGTATCTATTTATTAGACCATGACACCTTGATACAATTTTCTTGAAGAAAAGAATCCACTTAAAATCTGCATGTCATGATGCCAGGTGTCTGTAGTATCCTCGGTTACAATTCTGATTCACCTACGATAAAGATTGTTGCTTCCAGCTAGTTAGAACAGGCCCCACTGCCAATCAATTATCTAGAATCCCACAATTACGTCAAGTCCTTGAGGATTTCTGCATCATCAGTCACTTAAAGTCTATTTATATTGATAGCTCCAGAAGGAAAAGATCAAAACAAAATCTTACGCACTAAAATATCTTTCAAATGAATGTATTGAGATTAGAAGAGACTCAAGATATAAGATTCTCAAATTATCACGATACTCGAGTGATTCTCAGTGTT
Organism: Musa acuminata AAA Group; assembly: GCF_036884655.1. Taxonomy (NCBI): domain Eukaryota; kingdom Viridiplantae; phylum Streptophyta; class Magnoliopsida; order Zingiberales; family Musaceae; genus Musa; species Musa acuminata. Next base: position 9,848,175 of record NC_088359.1, read on the forward strand.
TCACCACTAAAGAATCACTGTGCTCTAGCTGAATCAGAATGTAAGAGTAATCTAGATATCTCTAATAGTTGTCTAATGCTTGTTCATACTTGTCATTTTGACATAGGATTGTGAATTAGATACTTTTTCTTATTACAAACAAATGTGTATCAATTTGTACAATAGACTAGAGATATAAGCTTTTCAAATTATCACATTACTCAAACTCATCTCCCTTTCAGTGTTTCAGCCCTAAAGAGTCACTGTGCTATAGCTGAATCAGAATGCAAGAATAATCTAGATATCTCTAATATATGTCTAATGCATGTTCATACTTGTCATTTTGACATAGGGTTGTGAAGCAGATACTTTTTCTCATTGCAAATAAATGCTTATCAATTTGTCCAAAGTCATCCTGTTCATATGTTACACTTGTGTATATAACTTCTGGGCTCTGTACCACTTTCAAGTGGGTAAACTGGGGTCAAACTCAATGGCTGACACATGACACCATGTTCAATTTTACCATGGTGCCAAAAGTCACCCTCTTTTGCTGAAATTGGGTGAGAAAATTATTAATCAATGTTCATTTTCTTTTTTTCTTCCTTTTCTGGCACCAATCAAAGTTGTTGATAATTATTTGGATTCTACCTCTTCAAATACTTGCCCTCTACATGTAGGAAGTCTTAAATATTCCTATTATCAATTTACCACTACTGATACTCATACAGTACATCTAGCAGTCATTTTTAAGTTACAAACAAACCTACATCACTACATCCTAGCTTTTCTTTCGATAATAATAAAACTAAAATGCCAAAGTTGCACTATGGCATAGTTGTCTCTTGTTGATCATTCAAAATCACTAATGAAAAGTAAGAAAATCCTACAGACTGAATTCATGTGTACTTTCAAAGCCATGGCATTCTGAATAACATATAATTGCATATAAAAATTAGAGCATTGAGGACAAAATAAGGTCTATAAAAGGTTATGCCAGAATGATCCAAAAGAACAGCCATATAATTTCCTGGGACCTTGCAATTTACCTCTTAGAGTGAATGCTCAGCTAAAGACCTCGTAGAACTTCTCAATGACGAGCAAACCAGAGTCTATCGACTCCAAAGGATCCTTCCTGAGCCGGTGTCTCAAACAGTTCGGAATGACAGTGGCTATGTCTTCTGCAGTCACTTTGTCCCTCCCTTTCAATGCAGCCAAGGCCTTGGCAGCCCTATTGGAGACAATATCCCCTCTCAGCCCATCCACATTCAGCTCTGCACAAACTTTAGAGATCTTCACACGAAGGTCGTGATCGATCTGAACCGATGCAAGCGAGCTCCGTGCCGATGCAATCTGTTGCTGGAGCTTCTCCTGCTCTGCTCGGTAAGTTTCCCTGAACCCCTTGGGGTCTTGATCAAACCCAGCTCTCTCCTCCACAATCTTGACCCGCAGCTCGGCATCCCTCACCGTCCCCACCTGAGCGTGCATTCCGAACCTGTCCAGGAGCTGTGGCCGGAGCTCACCTTCCTCGGGGTTCCCGGAACCGATAAGGATGAACCGAGCGGGGTGGGAAATGGAAATGCCCTCCCTCTCCACGGTGTTCCACCCGGAGGCAGCGGAGTCCAGGAGCACGTCCACCAGGTGGTCGTCCAAGAGATTGACCTCGTCGACGTAGAGAATGCCCCTGTTGGCCTTGGCGAGCAGGCCGGGCTCGAAGGCCTTGACGCCCTCGGTGAGTGCCTTCTCAATGTCGATGGTGCCGCAGACCCGGTCCTCGGTGGCGCCGAGCGGCAGATCGACCATGGTGATCCTGGTGGCGGCCACCGGAAGGGGCTCGCCACGGGCGGCGCGGTCGCGGACGTCCATGCTCATCGACTCGGGGTCCTCGGGGTCGGAGTTAAAAGGGTCGCCCACGACCACCTTGATCTCGGGAAGGAGGTCGACGAGGGAGCGGACGACGGTAGACTTGCCGGTGCCCCGGTCGCCCATGATCATGACGCCGCCGATCTTGGGGTCGATGACATTCAGCAGAAGGCACAGCTTCATCTCGTCCTGCCCCACGATGGCCGAGAACGGGAAGACCGGCCGCTGGCTCTCGCTGCTCATCAACTTCTTTCCCTATCAAATCTCAACAACAAATACGCAAACACCTTTCCAGCATTTGGGATTAACACCATAGGGGAAGCGAGAAGCACCTACCTCATCGGCGGAGGAGAGCTCAGTGGTGGCGGCAGCGGCACCGGACACCAGGAGGTGGCGCGGCCGGTGCCTGATACTAATTCTGGCACCACTGCTGAGGTTTCTCCGGTGGACAACCCGGGCTGCGAGGGAAAGCAAGTAAGAAGGCCGTGATTCACGACTCGAGGTTGGAATGCGAAGTGGGCTTACCAGGAAATGAGGTTGGAGGGAGAGGAGCGGGGCAATAGGATAGAGTTGGACCTCTGGGAGCGGAGAGGGCGGTGAAGGAGGACGAAAGGAGACCCGCCATGGGAGGATGAAGTCGAGCTCTGCGGCGCTATGCTTGTTTGGAGGCGAGTAACGATGGGCGGAGTCGTATGGTCGGATAAGAAGATAGAGAGGGAAGCGGAGGAATTGCGCGGAATAGATTTCGCCGTTGCCTATGTGGAGTTGGGCCGCCCTTTGATATCGAGCCCAGTCTTTCGGCCCACTACATACTGTGTTAGGCTTCGGTCCATTTGTGCACCGCTCCGATCTTTTTCTTTTTCTTTTAATTATTCACTCCATACAATAAATATATCTAAGATGTTAAAATCACTTTCCATGATTATTATTCTAAGGCCGAATGGATTTCATATGATTCGCTAATAATTAAGCCAATTGAAATCATAAAAAAAATAGTACTATATATATATCAATAATAAGATAATATCCAATGTTGAAAGGTGAAAATAATTATAAGCTGATTTAAATATGAAAAATATAAATCCATCAATCACCATTAAGAAGAGTGATCATTCTTTTCCTTCACCACTTCATCCTCGAACAAATCAACAAGATACAGAGACTTGGATGAGAGCGTGGTAAGATGGGAGTGTTTGAGAGAGTTGGCGCAAGTTTGCTAGACATTCATCATCATCTTTGGTGGAATATGGACTCGTTGCCGTGGTGGAGATACATGAACGAGAAAAAGGAAAGATCAACGTCGGAAACTTGGAAGGGCCGCTCGTGCACACCATACTAGTGTGCATCAAACTCAATGCCTACCTCGTCGAAACCGAAGCAATCAGGAAAAAGGAGGCAATGAGCCATTGCCGAGGACGAGACCGATGCCTCGAGTCACGATGATCCTTTAGGGGTTGCATCTGATACTTTCTCCATCGTTCCTTCCGCTGAACTGTAGAGAAGCACGCTGATGCTCCATTAGATGGTATTCATCTCGTATAATATGCACGAAGGATACTATGGGCATAATGTACTAAGAAAACCATGGATGGAAGTGCAGTTCGTCCACCATTATTATGGGGGCTTTCAATGGCCTGTTCTTGGCTCAAGATCTACCTCGGATAGCATCCAAATCTAGTCATCGTAATAGGATTCGGAATGCTGGATTTCTCATCAAACCATAGTTTTTGTTCAAGTTGCCAGACAGAGATGGCTGTATGTGCATGATCGACTGCTATATTTATTTGTTTAAGAGGAAAAAAGCCTATGATATTCCAACAAATATTGGTAGCATTCCTATAAAGGCATGATAGTGGAGTAGTAGTAGTGCATCATCAGGAAGACAGAACGAGGTGGCAGTGTGTGTGTATGTGATCGCACGCACGATATTAATGATTGCTTGGCTGTATATAAACGTCGAAGGGCAGATTCAACCCTAAAGCAAAGGTCTCATATGTCCTCATGGCATTAGCAAAGGGCTGATGAGAACACCACAGGGATCGGGGGGTGTTATCGAACATGCAGAACCCCATCCTCGGTGAAAGTGGTCACTCAATAGTTCTAACATTAGTTTACGCATGCAACTTACGTTGGTGCTTAACCTCCATGTATTCTTTAGTGGTGGATGGGCATAACGTGTTCGCCATCTACGCCGAAATAAGATGAGATTGTTTAGTGTTCTATGGTCCCTTTTGCAAGGGATATTTTAGATGTAATATCACTGTGTTGATGATGTCTTTCTTCTTAGAAGAGAATGCAGATTACAATGCAGAAACCCCACCCTGCCGGAGCGATATATCATCACCGACGATATGATATCGCTGAGCGGTTCAATTCTCAGGACAAAAAAAGTGTCAACATAACAATCATAATATATTATTATTTGATAAAAAAAATAAATCTTAAAATACAAAATTAAATAATAATATATTTTAATTTACGATACGTACCTTTTAGATGCTAATCAGAAATTTTTTTTAATCTATAAATACATCGTCGATCGTATGATATATAAAGATAAATCTTGGATATAAAAATATTATACTGTACCACTTGATATGGGCGGTACATATCGATCCACCAAAGGATCGACACGAGGGGTATATCGATATATCTTAATGTATCATGTGTCAGTATAGCTCGGTACGTACCATATCGATAGCTAATCGATATATCAATATAATATGATATTCAACATTACACGAGTTGAGAGAATATCTGTAATTATGTATCATATATCAAAAGTTACCATTAAGATTATCTCTTAAGAAATATAATTTTTTTTATTCATCGATAATTATATAAAATAATATATTTTATTTAATTAAATGGGATCACATAAAAAAATTAAAGATTTTTAGTGTAGGTGGCTTGTGAGGTCCAGGCAGACAAAATCTCAGTGACTAGATTGGCAACTACAGCACTAGGATATAAAGGGATATGTATAGTACGAATGAGCTTTTGTGGAGGACACACTTTTCCATCAACCGTAGGCGAGAAAAGAAGACCTAAAAGTTCTTTCTGGTAACATAAACTTAGCGACTTCTACGTGGAATTGGCAGACCACGAATCAAACTGAACTAAAAAAACGAGATTTTTAGTCTATTATTAATCATCGCTGGGTTGCCCTGTTTAGTGTGGTGTCCTCTCTATATAAGCATGCACACATAGTCTCCTGATGGACATCCGTATTGGCATAGAGATCACTTCCATAGGGCTTCTTAGCATGTCTAAGGAACTGGTGGTGATCGTCGTCATGTTCTTGGTCTGCTGCAACGCCAGGAGTGAAGCTAGAATGCAGCATCTTCCTGGTGTTCTTCTTGCAGGAGGAGCGCATAACAGCGTCGTCGTCCACGGTGGGAGCTCCACGCCTTGGGCACACGAGAGGAGTGGCTGGCGAAGAATGAAGACAGGTCCAGAGAGAGACGTGCCTGGAGGCCCTGACCGTCTGCACCACATCCTCTCGCCGCCAGCTCCATAGCAACTCTCCTTCATCCTGTTCCGGACTTCATCTTCGGTCTGCTGTTGCACTATTTCTGTGACAATAAGGGTCTCGTCTTTCCAACTCGAAAGACGAGGAAGAATGGCTGATGCAAGTACTTCAGCGAGTTTGAAGTATATTATTGTATTATTATTATTAGCTTTTGTTGTCGGCGGCCTACGCCGAAGTGGAAGGTCAACCCGTTCATCCTAATTCGTTTTCCAAGCTTTCATGTAACGTATGAATCCTTCTTGAATTGGTTGGTGACGCTCCTCGGTACAAATCTTCAATCGAGCTTTCATATCCCTTCTTTTATGACAAGATCAGTGCACCCCCAAATTATATGAGGAAATCTCTTTATTCTGTTAAGGGAAATCCTTTCTCCTAATCTATATAAATAGGAGAAGGAACATGTTAATGTATTGAAGCATTTTTCATTTCTTCAATAAAGCTTCTTCACTTCTTCAATAAACTTCTTCATTAATTATTCTTATTTTCTATTATTTTCATTATTCGAGCAGTGAAAAAAGCGAAGTTTTACTTTTGCCTTTAGCTAACGACCAACGTCGTTGAGAAAAGCGAAGCTTCACCATTGTCTTCGGCCAACGACCACCGTCGCTGCAGCCACATTCCTAAGAGGCTCCACGGCCAATCCTCATCTTCCTCACTGCGGTAGTCTTCGTTGCCTTCGCTGATCTGCCAACAGTCGGTGGACTTAAGGAGAACGAAGGGAACGCCTATGCCCTCACAGCAACAGCAGCAGCGATCTGCTCTTGTCCCTACTTACGAAGTCTCTCGCTTGTAAACCATTCTTTGCATCGATCCCATGTTTAGTTTTTATTATATTTTTTATTAATTATTGTCCGTAAGACGTTTTTAAAAATCATAATTAAAGGTTAAAATTAAATGACAATTACCAAAATTATGGCAATTGTTTAATTATTATTGTGGTTAGATAAAACTGTAACATAAAGTATATTTTGTTGTCTTCGTTATCGTGTTATAGCACTGCATCGAGCTACCACCATTGGAAGAAGACGCTGCTATACATAGATCTCCTTCTTCTGCGACACGACGAGGACCGGTTCCTCGGGCATGCTAACATCTACAGAAGTCGGTGCTCGACGTCCATCAAGAGTGTACTACTGTGTATTCACGGAGGGAGAGGATGAGAAGAGAGTAGCAGTTCCTCAGACATGCATGCTGGCTACAGATGATGGAATGATACTTCCTTCTGTGTTTCGTCGTACGGAGCGCCCCATGAAAGCACAAGCTTAGTCCTTCTTCTTCTTCTATGTTTGTTTCATCTCGTGATCTCCGTTCAACAGTGGACGATGGAGCCACTGTTTGGCAGGCAATGGATGATGCGAGCCTGCACTGCGTTGGGTGGTGCTGCTCACCCTAACTTATCATAAAGAAATAGATACAGATCTAAATAAGAAGCAAACATAGCCTTTTGTAGGAGAAGAAATCATCAATGATTGGATGCTCAACTCAATGTTGCTCTTTGATATCTCTACCGGTGAGATATGATCCAAAACTCATTATTTTTTGTGCCAAAAGTTGATACTCTAGTAAATCTAACGATAATTATTTATAATCTTATTGATTCCGATTAGCAAAAAAATTTTATCCTCACATGTTATTGATATAGGAAAATAATATGGACTTATTACGTATCACTCTTTAATATCATCAATTCTGTTGACAAAAATACCACACGTGCTTAGTAATAAATATTTTATTTTTATAAGTATAGGGATTTCAATATAACCTTAAAAATATAGGGAGTAACTAATTTTATTTTCATAAGTACAAGAATTTTAAGACAAAAGCGATTACGATGAAATGAAAATAATTGATTGTGTTCGCTAGTATTTAGGATATTAAAAAAATTAAATAAGTTAAAAGGGATACCTATAGAGGAAAAACTAAAAAAATAAAAAAAAACTTTTTCAGGAAAATAGTTCAAAATAAAACTTGAAAGATATGAGCACGTGCGCTGCAGCCAACACGTGTGCTGTTTCGTGCATTTCTCACCCCGTAATTTACTTGCTCTTTATTGGAGAAATTGATGGAGGCATTGCGGGCCCCATGGTTCACCAGTGGCGAGGAAATAGAGTCGAGTGACGTATCTTTAAGGACAGGCGGAGATCAAAAGCCATCCTTTGTCCAAGGACGAACCAGGACGCGCCGCGTGTCCATTTCGTTGTCGTCGTCTCCTCCCCGAGCGTCACCACCACCACTCCTTTTGTTCGCACTTCCCCCTTCGCGATTCTTCTCTCTTCCCATTTCCCGAACGATGACGAGGACCCCAAAACCCTCTCAATTTCTTTCCTTCGATCCGTTTGACTCCGGGGAAATTGACGGATCCGGTGGAGAATTCTTGTAATCTAGGGTTCCGCCGCCCCAAACCCTAACGACTCCCCCCCGATCGCAGCGGTGATCGATCCCCCCATGGAGGAATTCAATAGGCCCTCGGATGGCTTCGCCATCTGAGAGGGCTTTCATGGCGTCGGGGCCTCTGGTAGGCGGCGGCGCCGGTGGCGACGGTTCCCGCGAGAAGCACCGGTGGGCGGAGAGCAGCAAGGTGTACACTCGCAAGTCCTCTAACAAGACCCCCAAGCCCTCCTCTAATCCCCAGCCCCCTGCACCTTCCGCGGCCGAAAACAACGACCTCGACTCCGCCCGCCGCCAGCACTCCCAGCCGGCGCCGGCGCCCCCGGCTGCCTCGGACGATGCCTCCTCCAGCTTGAATCGTCCCCCGGCCGACCCTGCTATCGCTGCCAATGGTCATGGCCGCAGCGTCACCATTAGCCTGGCGTCCAGATCGCGCCAGGAGATGCAGGAGCTCCGCAGGAAGCTCGCCACAGAGCTTGAGCAGGTGCGCGCTCTCTCCCGGCGGCTTGAGGCCCATGAGCTCCAGCTCGCCTCGGCGGCTGTCGCCCCTGCTGCTGGGTACACTCATTCGCAGCTCTCTGCCACTGATCCTAACACGCCAGTAGCTGCCAAGAGGGCGCCGGAGCTGGCCACCCCTACGAACGCCGCTGCTGGCCCGTTCTCTCGCCAGCTGAGTGTCTCGGTCTCTGCCATGGAGAACAACCTTAGCGAGGGTGTAGAGAAGGAGAAGCGGACTCCCAAGGCCAACCAATACTATCAAAATTCCGATTTTGTTCTTGGGAAGGAGAAGTTCCCACCACCTGACCCGCATGGAAACAAGAAATCAAAGGCCATTGGGGGAAAGAAGCAGTCCTCGGAGTTGTCAGATTACAGTGGCGCCCATCCAGCTGAGAAGAAACTCTATGTGCAGGCCTTCAAGAGTTGTGTTGTGCTGCTCTCGAAGCTGATGAAGCACAAGTATGGCTGGGTGTTCAATAAGCCGGTCGACGCAAAGGCCCTTGGCCTGCATGACTACTATAACATCATCAAGCACCCAATGGATCTTGGCACTGTGAAGTCCAGCCTTGCCAAGAACTGGTACAAGTCCCCACAAGATTTTGCCGAGGATGTAAGGCTAACCTTTTGCAATGCCATGACTTACAACCCCAAGGGGCAGGATGTCCATGTCATGGCTGAGCAACTTCTGCAGGTATTTGAGGAGCATTGGCCTGCCATTGAGGCCGAGTTCGCCTATTTTTCCCATCCACCGGCCCCCAAGAAGCCCCCACCTCTTGACATGAGAATGCTGGAGAGATCAGACTCCACCGTGCATCCTGTGGTGGTTGAGCCAAAGACAAAGCCAGTGAACCAGCCGACTCACGTAGGCCGCGCACCTGCTTTGAAGAAGCCAAAGGCCAAGGATATGAATAAGAGGGATATGACTTTCGAAGAGAAGCAAAAACTGAGTAATAACCTGCAGAAGCTGCCTCCGGAGAAGCTGGAGAGCATTGTGCAGATTATTAAGAAGAGGAATTCATCGCTTAACCAGCATGATGATGAGATTGAAGTGGATATAGATAGTGTCGACGTGGAGACACTGTGGGAGCTGGATAGATTTGTCACGAATTACAAAAAGAGTTTGAGTAAGAACAAGAGGAAGGCTGAACTTGCAATTCTAGCTAGGCAGGAGGCCGAACTTAACACACAGGAAATGGCGCAGGGAATGGTATTACTTGGCATATCGTAGCTTTTGTTTTTTGTCAGTATGTTCATTCGGAACTATACATTTACTCTTAGCTCAATCGGCCTTGTCCTAGATTCAAGAGGCAGTTGTTGCTGAAGTACTTGAGAAGAGCAAGACAGGTAAACTACAGGTGTCTCCAGGTTTCTTTTGGTTGCAATACGTCATCAGATGCTTATTAGCTTATTTGAAAATGTAGCGGTTAATGAGAAATTTGCAGCTTCTTCATCACCAGTTGAAGGTGCAAAAAAGGGAGAAAATGCAAGTAGATCTAGTAGTTCAAGCAGCTCTAGTAGTGATTCAGGATCATCATCAAGTGGTACTGGGCTCCATTGTCTTTTGTTTTCAATGACATTCACGGCTTATTACATTCTGAGAATATTAATATGTAGCAACTATTTCTGACTGGAGTGACTTAGATGAAGCACTTACTTTTGTGCAGATTCAGATAGTGAAAGCTCCTCTGCATATGGTTCTGATGCTGCACGTTCGCCTAGAACATGAACTGATTTAGGAAAGGTAGGGATTGATTATTTCTGAATTCAACTATCATAATTGTTTTCTGTTTACTACATATGACTAGGTTGTTGTATCTCTCTGTCAAATGCCTCTTACTGTGCATTATTTTGTAGTTTTGCCTAAGATACAACAACCAGATTGTAGTCGTTACATTATATGTTGCTCTTAACCATATGCGTGTACATGTTCATGAGAATTTCATATATACATATATCCAAGTGTCTGATTCGCCGAGGAGACAAATTGGATACAAGGACATGTACAAGAATAATAATTAAAATACAAAAAAGTACTTGTATTCTAATGTTAAGAACATATACAATATTGAAGTTTAAGTGCATAAGAAGCCTGAGAATCATAAAAAAAATGCTTATTCTGTCATCGGATTTAGTGACAGTCGCTACCAGTTTCAATAACCTATCGGGTTAGTATATACTGAATGTCTTAGATGCTATATGGACCTGTACTGTCTGATATTATTGAATGATTAAATAAAAGTTAAAAATGACTGCATATGAATTGGGACTGGTTTTATGATTCAATTCTAGTACTTGATTGGACTGGTACATACAGGTGTACATTTCAGCCTGGTGAGCATTTAAAACCTTGATTGTCATGTTGGATACTGGAATAATATAATGGAGTCTGCTAAGTGTCGTTCCTGTATGCAAGTGATATGCATCCAAATTTTTACATGAGAGCTAATATAGAAATGTTTGTTGTTGAACATTTTCCACACCATTTCCATTTCAAAATCATGCATGTATCTGGCTTCCAGTCCACAATCCATTTGATAGTTGAATCTTATTTAATTTATTAAAGAAGGAATGATATTTTTGGTGCTTAGTTTTTTCTAGCCATTAGTTCAAATCTTGTATATTATAAGGTAGTTACATTTGCTTAAAAAAATAGTTAGATGCATGAGGCAATATCAACAGCTCAATTGCACTTTAGTAGTTAGTTGGCACTTATCATGTAGGTCGGGAGTCTATTTGGGTGGAGGGAAGTGGCAATTTTTAGGCAGACCTTAGCTGGTCCTGTTTGAAATAAAATTAATTTGTGGATCAATATCTCTAGTTTGTGGTGGCATTCTCTTGTTTTAGTTAGCATTTAATCTTTGCACCATCAGTAGTTGATAATGATATAAAACTAATTTAAATCATGGATGCCATATGGTGTGTTTTACATTATTAGTTCATAAGTTGGAATAGATGGAATGCCTGCTTAGCAGGCTTGTTGATAATTGTGATCAAGTGCTCTAGCATCTATGAAGGATAGACATGAAAAAATGCTTGTGTCCCTATCAGATACTGACATTTGTCACTCACAGCAAAGCTATATTGATTATACAGTTGGAGTCTAAATCAGTTTGCAAGCTATTTCAGGAAAAAAAAATCTGTGCCCTTTTCTGTCTGTTGGTCGATCTCTCTCTCATTTTCTGCTTGTTTCTGTTTCTTGACCTATTTTTTCCTCTTCTCCCATTTTATGTGTTCATTTTTTAAATGTGATTCGAGCTGCAGTATTCCATCTGCTGTTTGGAGTCATCTTTTGCACCAGTTCATCATTTATTTATCTTGGTCCATATACTTTCTCCTTTTCTGTTACAGAACCTGAATGTGTCCCTTTTCAGCATATATTTGTCGTAAAACTGATCTTATTTACCAAAAAATCTGTACAGGGCAAGATTCATTCATGTTGAGTCAAGAAGTCACGGGATGTAAAAAGAGAGTGTGACATATGGTGGGGCCTTTACGATAGATTTGAATGTCTCTTGTTAGGAACCCACATAACTGTGCAATCATGAATTTAATCAGGTGAGATGGACTGAGTCTAGTTGTCAGCACATATGAAGATTTCTCCTAGCTGGATTGTCGATATGCATGGGCTTATCACTTATACCACTGTGAAGTGGCATTATCAAGGTGGGAAAGCATGAGGGAAACTATGAATCCTTTGAGGCAACTATGCAGACAAAAAAATGTTGTTCTATTTGGAAATTCCAGTTGGCAGGATTGCCTTGGTTGAACATTGGAAAAAAAATCAAAATCTCCTTAGGAGCAAGCCAGATGTGCTGCTGAGGTGATTTCCCAAATTGAGCAGTTGGCTATGTTTTCACCAGAAGGAATACCATTGGATGGACTTGCATAGCTTGCTTGGCAATGCCATTGGATAACATAGTAATTGGTCATTGGTATAGCTATGAATATGGACTTTAGTTGATGTTACCACATGCTTGCAAAATCACGACAATCAAATTTGATGGGCCATCCATGTAAGGGATCTGGATGGTGTGATCAACCAACACAGGGTCGAGTGCTTGCATCATTGCAACTTGTGGCACACAATTGATGGATTTACCATAATATATTTTCAGTGGATGTGCCATTCTTTATGATTGAAGATTATCTGCTTTAATGAATCAAATATGGTGGTACATCCTAGTGGTATAGTCTGAATGATATTTACTCAAATTGGTTTGGGAGGTATTTACCAAATGGATTAGCCCAAATATGGATTTTGCACCCTTTAAACTAGGCATCTCTTTCCTATAATTTTCTCTTTACACTTTTACACTTCCATTCACTTTCATTATCTTGAAAACTCACAAATATCTCTAAAATTTTTCTTGACTTCCTTTTAAAATGATTGAAGAACATTTGTAAGAGCTTTTTACTTTAAGAAGAAGATTCAATCTCCTAGATCCGGTCTGATTTCCTTTCAAATCAATGTAAATTTGAATCTAATCTCTAGGTCAACTTTATGCAATTAGGTTTGGGTTTATAATTATTGTTATATCTTAAGCCTAGATCTTTGCCAATTTACCGATAGATATAGAAAAATTAACCCTAGATTATTGTAGATTTAAGCCATATCCATGTGAATCATTAAGGATAGTTCCATGAGGATCTACACTAATTTAGGCTACATGCATCCAGATTAGCCTAGATTTGCATGGATCTAGCATAGAAATACAAAAAGTGTAGATCATTACAAATCTGGCACTAATTTTTGTATGAGTATGAATTTGTGGATCTTATATGTTCAGAACTTTTATTATGGAAAATGGTCCTAGAGTAGAAATGTTTCGATTCGGCATTAGGGTTGGAGTAGCACCATTATTGATGGTATTTACATTACGACCATATCAGTCGGTGTGAAGGAATAATTCGAATGATGGAGTATGTGGTTGGTAGATTTTCCGATGTAGCAAAATGCAAGAAGTTGCCTCAAGAGATGAGAAAGACCTTTAGAGGAGACTTGACGCTCGAAAAATATTACGATTGAGAAAAAGATCGAGTATATGACATGCATACTACAAAGCCTCATGCCTATGATTAGTATGGGAGTCGTGACAATGATGTTGAAGGTGACCTTAACTTTGTAACTAACTGACATTCATGCTTTGTTAGAGTTTCAACACATGTTCGAGTCCCTTACTATCATAGTATGATATCCTCAATCTAGGAGGCCAATCCGCCCTAAAAGAGAGATACAATACCTATCTAAATAAGAAGGTACAAGAGATTAGAGACGATTAAATCATTCAAGGAGTGGGACCTCTATGGTGTTGCAATAATGTACGCACTTGGTTCGGACCCACAACAAAATAAGCACCATTAACTTGTTTATTGCAACAAAAGGGTTGTTATTTGTTGTTGCTTTTAAAAAGATTCATGATGCTAACTATATAGAGGTTCAATGAACATAGAAAGTAAGGAGATTACATTAGAGTATGTTGTGTAGGTGGTGATAGAAAATGAGGCAAATTTCGAGAAGACCAACCTGATGGAGTTTAGAAATATTTATTTTGGGCGCCATGTGTAGCCTTATTATATTGACTTGATAAAGGGCATCGGTGGTTTGATCAGTGATTTCAATAGGTGCTCGGGCGAGGCGAGGCGAGGCCCGAGCGCCTCGCTTCATTTCCAGGCGGCACGCTTCAAAGAGGCGTCGCTTGGGCGCTCGCCCGAGCCCAGGCGCCGGGCACTTCGGGCGAGCGCCTGGGTTAAACTAGGCGACCGAACCAGCGTTTTAGGTCTGGTTTGGTCTTCGGTGCTTTAGTTGGTTCAAGCGAACTAGCTAAATCATCGATATCAACGTGACTTCCCCAACCCTAACCCTGCTCGTCGTTCACGCTATCGCTACTCGTTGCCGCCGCTCCTGCTCCCTCTCCCGCTGCTCGTTGCTGTCACTGTCATTGTCGTCGCTCTCATTGCTCGCTGCTACCGCTGCCGCTGCCACTTCTGCCGCTCGGCGTTGCCGCTGCTCGCCGCTACCATTGCCACTGTCTTCGCTCGCCGCTCCCGCTCCTGCTGCTCGTTGCTGCCGTTGCCGCTGCTCGCTACTACCGTTGCCACTGTCTCCACTCGCCGCTCCCGCTCCCGCTGCTTGTTGTTGCCGCTGCCACTGTCGCTGCTTGTCGCTCCCGTTGTCGCTGTTGCTGCTCGCGGCTACAGCTGCCGCTGCCACTGTCGTCGCTCGTCGCTTCCGCTCCCACTTTTCTCAGTCAGCACCTCAGTCTTCCCTTGCACTCTTCTCTTCTCTTTCGATAGTATACTGTTAACTGTATACAGTATACTGTTAACTGTATACCAGTAATAATATTTATATTTATTAGATTAATAATATATTATTTTGATTTTAATACTGTTAATTTTTATTTATTTGAAATTATTGTTAGGTTTCAGGATAAATGACGAGTGTATAGAGCAACTCAATAGAGTCTCCAATGACATAAAAAAAAAAAATTCTGTATGGAAGTATAATTATCTAAAGGATCCGAAAGATCCTAATGCAGTGACTTGCAGGTTCTGCGATAAGACTACTAGAGGTGGTATTTTTCGTGCAAAACAACATCTAGTAGGAAATTTCAAGAATGCAGCAGCTTGCAAAAAGTGTCCACTTGAGGTAAAAGAAGAGTTGCTGAGTTATATGAATGAAAACAAGACGCAAAAGAATGAATCTTATGAGAATTTACTAGAAGACAATGTTGAACATCTCAGGGATGAAGAAGAAGATTATTCTATGAGTATTAACCCAAGTGGGTAAAAAAGTATACAACAAAAAAGGAAAAAAAGTTATGAGTACTAAGAAGGGTAAAAAAGGACTGATGGATCTATATATGTTTCAAGGATCACAGAAGCAACAAGGGCAAACAGGAGGCTCAAAATTTAGATAAACAAATATAAATGATGCTTGTGATAAAGAAATAAGAAGAAGAACAATTCAACACATTATTCGCTTCTTCTATTAGGCTGATCTTCCCCTTAATACAACTCGTTTAGACAGTTTTAAGGAAATGATTGAAGCTCTTGGAAGATATGGTGCGGGATTAAAACCTCCAAGTTATTATGAGATGCGAGTTCCATTGTTGCAAAAAGAATTGAATTATATAAATGACTTACTAAAGGGTCATAAAGAATTATAGGCAACACATGGTTGCTCTATTATGTCAGATGTTTGGACTGACAGGAGGCGCAGGAGTATAATTAATTTTATGGTTAACTGTTCTTTAGGGACTATGTTTGTGAAGTTACTAGATGCTTCTTTTGTAAAATCTGGAGACAAGATATATGATTTACTTGACAAGTTCATGGAAGAAATTGGAGAACAAAATGTTGTTCAAATCATAATTGACAATGGAAGCAACTATGTATTAGCTGGTAATATTCATCTTTTGAATTTTTAATTATTTTATCTTCAATTAAATATGTTAAACTCCTAAGTCTTATCATTTTTGTTATCCTTTGTCTTAGGTAAATTGCTTGAAACAAAAATACAACACTTATATTGGACTCCATGTGCGACACATTGTATTGATTTAATGTTGGAGGATATTGGAAAGATCTTAGACATCAAGAAAACCTTAGAAAGGGTAATTTTTTGTTGTTGGATTTCTTTATAATCATATTGAGGCTTTGAATATGATGAGAGAATTCACAGGGAATAAAGAATTAGTGAGATATGGTGTCACTCAATTTGCTACTTCATTCTTGACATTACAGAGCGTGCATCGTCAAAAACATAATATGAGAAACATATTTACCTCTAAGAAATGGGTGACAAGCAAATGAGCAAAAGAAGCAAAAGGCAAGAGGGCTACTGATATCATCTTAATGCCATCCTTTTGGAATCCTGTAGTCTATATATTAAAGGTAATGGGTCCTCTTGTTCGAGTCCTTCGGTTGGTGGATAATGAAAATAAACCTGCAATGAGATATATTTATGAGGTTATGGATAGAGCAAAGGAGACGATTAAAAGGTCTTTTAATGAAAATGAAGAAAAATATGAGAAAATTTTTACAATCATTGACGAAAGATGGAATTGTCAACTTCATCATCCCTTACATGCAACAAGATATTATTTGAACCATGAATTCTTTTATAAGATTAAATCTGTTGGGTTGGATGCAGAAGTTTTGGATGAGTTATATCAGTGTGTTGCAAGATTAGTTCTAAGCTTTGTGGTGCAAGATAAGATTATTCGTGACGTAGTTGTCTTGGATCGAACGACCATTGAAATTCTAAAAAGACATTCGACATTTTTATATAGAGATCATTTGTAATAATAACATAAATTTTACAGCTGAATGGTGGAGTCTATTTGGAAATTCCACCCCGAACTTACAGCAATTTGCTATCAAAATACTTAGTTTGACATGTAGTGCTTCGGGTTGTGAGCGAAACTGGAGTGTCTTTGAGCATGTAAGGATCACTAAATATTTTTGTTTTAATTAATTAATTAATTTAGATAGATGTATTAATATATTTTTAAATTATATGATATAACAGACTCACTCAAAGAGAAGAAATCGGTTGGACATCAACGATTACACGATCTTGTTTACATAAAGTATAATCAAGCTTTGAAGGCTCGTTATAATTTGCAAAATAGAATTGATCCAATCTCATTGCAAGATATTGATGGTTCAAATGAGTGGTTGGTGAGAGAAATAGGTGCCAACTTGCAAGATGCCGAAGACGAGCTTGTATTTGAAGATGATAGATTGACATGGAGAGATGTGGCAAGAGCTTCAGGTGCTGGAGAATTATAAACATATACAAGACATATGACAAAGAGAAAAATGAGTGCAAAAGTATCAAACTCGGCTCTTGCTATTGTTGAAGACATAGAGAATAAAACATATTTTCATGAAGAGGAAGGACAAGAGGAAGAGGACGAATTCAATGAAGATGATTTGTGTGAAAATGACGATAATATTGATTATGATGAATGACTTTGATATAAAATTTTATTGTTTTGAATTTTGAAACTTTTTGTTAATGTGACATTGTGATTTTGTACCTTAGATTTTCATAATTTAATAGCATATTTTTATTTAAAATTTTAAATAATTATATTTATTAATTATATTATATATTTTTATATTTTAGCGTCTCACTTCACTTGGGTGAGCGCCTAGTGCCTCGTGCGTTTTTGGACCTTAGCGCCTTTTGGCGCCTAGCGATTTTTAAATCACTGGGTTTGATGATAGTCAAGAGGATAATAGCAAGGGCCGAGATAATCAGTAGATACATCTACAATCATCATTGTTGCATGCTTTGATTTAAATACTCATATACGGAGTGAGATCCTACGGCTTGACATCGCCTGATTTGTCAAAAAGTGGTCTATATGGTCAGACTTTGGGTAGTTTGTCTGTTAGGGACCATGACAAGACACAACATGTTAAGACATTTAATCGACAAGACAAAGGATCTAAGCTTCGTAGTAAATTGATTTGTTGGACATAATTCCCGAGCAATAGATTTAGTCGGTGATGAGAGACCTTCATAATATGCACTTTATGAGGTCTATGGAGATAATAGTGATATAAACAGGAGTGTGTTGACCGATGATCTTGGTCACCATAGCGGATAATCATGATTGATATGAACAACATGAGAATCTACATGGTTTGTTAATGATTGCTAGGATAAAGGAAAGATTGTTAATTATTATAAGAAGATTAAACAAAACCTATACGATCTCGACATTGACAAGTGTTTAGATCATTCACTTCTTACTATGGTGGATCACATGGCCAACAAATGTATGGTGACACTTGATTATAATTATCATGCAACGGAAGTGTAATGTCGAGGGTTGCAGCTCTAGTACACTTCATCCAATAAATGATTGTACTTGCCCCAAGTTCCTCCTACCACACTATCATGAACATAACTTATTTTGCCTAAGCTCTGTGACACCCTTGTGATACCCGTTCGTAAAAGGGTTAACCTCTCCAAAACCTCACAAGGTATACTAAGGACATGTTAAAAAAAAAAGCTACCAGGTTAGTTAAAATGGGAAAGCATGGAGCAAACTACCGCCATTATACTGTTGAAGCGTAGCTTGAGTTCATATAAGCATAGCTCAACAAAACATTTTATTTGACAACTGAAATGGTCACACTTCGCTTGTAGGGGATGATCGTGCAACAAAAGGGTCCAAGGCTAGTCCCTTGTGCGCCAAGTCCTCGTGCAAAAGTGATTATGCGACATTGGTTGCAGGATCGAGTGATAGCATAACCCTAGACATTAGCCTGGAGCCCTACCACCTTAGACGCTACTGCAAGCTTGAGGCCTTGTTTTGGGAGGTTTTGCTCAAGAGTGATGATCTCTCGTGAATTCCACCTACATGCCAAAAAGGCTATACGATCCAATTAAAATTGGGTTGCCAATCCTGATATAAACCCCTTATGTGTTGCTTAAGGCATGAATATATCGAAAAGATAGTCGACTGCATAGACACGATTTCACACTTTACAAGCTTGTGCGAACAGTTCATGGGAGAAAGTACATTGCATTCTATTGCGCTTATTGCTTCAACGTTCTTGTTGAAGTCTTTGCGAATGTTGCACCTCCCTTGGTTGTGAAGCTCCCCGTTGGTCTCTTGATACTACTACTAGTAGTTGAACTTTGATTTGCCAACATTGCCTGAACTCACCATTGACTCTGACTATAGTATGGGGTTGGTTGATTTATAATAATTTTTGTTGGTACCTATAGATCCTTTTGAGGAAGGAAAATGATCTTTTTCTTTTTGCATGACAGTCCCACGAATATCTTGCACCAATTGAACTGGATTGATGCTTATTGAAGCTTATTGAGCATCACCTCGAAGAATTTTGAGGCCTTCTTTGTAAATTTTTACTAATCGATTCACTCTTTTGCCTAGCCCTTGCCTCTAGGTAGATTCACATTAACTATGCATTTTGATGTCATTTTATTGGGTGGATAATGAGGTACTTGGTTCTGCTTATTCTTTTAAAAGTTGAGGATACCAAGGTTATCTGACTTGGCTTGCCTCCTCGTGATACAATTCTTGCATAAGTTGGCTACTTGACTTGGCTTGCCTCCTCGAGATACACTTATTGCATAAATTGGCTATTTGACTTTGCTTCCGTTTTGCCTCTTACTTTTGAAATGCAATAAGTGTTTCCTTATATAGAGCAAAATTTCACCAAGATTGGAACAAGTCTTTGATAAACCTAGTCGTCCTTTGGGGGTGTATTGACTTCATCTGTTGTCTACTCCATTGAGCAGTAAAGGATACAACATCGCGTGCCACCTACTCCTCCTTTAGTTGAAAACCATCGCATTAATCTGAAGTCCCCTAGTTTCAGCTAACTTGATAAAAAGCTTTTTGACAAAGGCCTAGCAAAGCCCTCTAGCAATTGTCCTACCTTGTCTTTTGTTCTTGGAGGTTATCATTGCATTATTTACTGCATTGGTCCCCTTTCTCAACCATAATGCTCTTTTTGATGAGAGAAAAGTATCCATAATAGTTCGAAAGTCCCATTTCTGTGGTATCAAGAAGCTCTCTCGTGTCCACGGCCCTACTATCCATCATTTTGCATCCGCATCCCTTTTCTTCGCAATTGGTAGAATCTACCACTACAACATCATGTCACTCCCATTCATCTCTTCGCTTGATCTTGGGTAGCCAAGTCCCTTTGGACTTATCATTGTTTCCATACACCTTTTTGACTATTTGTGTTAACACCTTTGTGTTTATTAAGTATCTCCTCTCCGGTCAATAAAAACACATACTATAACTCCTTTACGCGGCCTTTGTTTTCTTGTTATAGGGTTCACGCTAACTTGCATGCCTTTATTCTTTGTGGCATCACTGGTAGCAACGTTCGTTTGTTCAAACTTGTCCACTGACTGTGTTGGGCTCCCTCGAGCGAATGTATGCTCTAGAGAAGTTCATTTATAATCTTTGATCATACCTTTGTATGATCAAATCCCTCATTGGACTTCATGGCATGTACTAGAAAGATCCACCTCTATGGTACTGCCATTCATTTGTAGATGTCTGCAACTTCATTTGATGTCAATTTGGTTCACACACGAAAGATCATCTCTATGATACCATGAAATTCACTTGTTGCATCCATAGCCCTTTCTCGTCGTGTTGCCCACTGAAATGAAGCTCCTAACATCTCCAACCAACCATCCCTCGGATGATTAAATCCCTCATAGGACTTCCTAGGTAGGGTATCACCTTGCCCTGAATGCGCCTCTGCTTTGAGTCATCGCTTGGTGACATCCCAGCAATCCTTTTATTGGAAACGCGATCTGCAACCTTTCCGTTGTAGGACCTTTGCCCATCGATGTTCATCCATTCCCACAGCATTGAGCCACCCATGAATGATGCTTAGCTTTGGGCTAATTCGTCTCCCAATAGCTCTTGAAGTTTCATCGACTTTGTTGAAGGTTGTTATGTAAATGTCTAGATCATGTGCCTCTGCCCCAGCACAATTTCGTTGTGATTGCATCTTAGTGCATTCTCCTATGACAACTTTAGCACTTGAGCATTTTCTTCAAGAGTGCTTGCCTTTGCGGCCTCTCGTCGTGTGCTAAGGTTCTCCAGTTCCAACTTCATTGCTACAAGTTGAGTTGAGTCTCCCTTCCTTGTTTCCCTGTCAATTGCACCACTAAGATATAATCTGTCTAACTTGAAGCTCCCTTCGACCTTGGCACCATGTGAGATGAGTCTTGATCGATCAATATGAAAAAAACTAAGTAACAACATGGTTCTGCTCTTGCATTTGTATTTATGTCCTCAATCTACGTTTGAGGAAAGCGCCACAAGGTTTGAACATACTTAAAAGGCAAACGGATGGCTGTGTACAAGGTTTTACATGTTGTGGACCTGCACAATCAGTCTGTGACAACAAGGGTTGTTCATGATGATGTGGTGAGATTGCTGTCATGTTATTGCATTAGTGTCACATTGTTTACCTGAGAGCAGTTTTATTCATGAGGCTTGCAGTCACACCCTATTGATGTATAGTTTGATCAATGTCGAGTGTCCTGATTTACCAATTGTTGATTCATGTCGATCATTTTGGTTGTAGGAACAGTATATATTTTACTTTTGCATCTAATTTATTATAATTATATGTTACTTGGAACTCTTTATGTACATGTATTCTTTGGATAATGCTTTTGAGCCTTATCCAATATATGTTTCAATTGGGTATTTTATATGTTTTTATATTAGAATCACCTTATCGTTACCAATATTGATTATATTTGTTAATAATAGGTGAGAAAGAACACTAAATTAAGGGTTTTTATTTTTCCTCAATTTTTGGGCTTTTTTGATACCATGGTACATATGGACATACCATGTGCCAGTATGCTGTTAAGTACCGGACACATGCGGGTATGGGTCTGGCACTCAAAATTCAATTCCATGATCTGCCTAACTAATCTATGCGCAATTTTGTGCAACTTTTCTATGCTCTTGATGTTTCATGAGATTGATAATCACTTTTGTGGAAATAATATTACTTGACATAACTGGTACTGTTCAATGTATTGTGAGTAATGCTTGGAGTTAAAGGTCGTGCTTAGGAGTAGAATGGCTTACATGGCATTGTGCTTTTGTTACATCATGCCATGCAGCAGATTGTTTCATGATGAGGCATGATGAAATGAATAGTTACAGCACCTTGGGTAATAAAAGGTCAACGAGCTTGGTTACATGCTATTTGGTTCTCTCTTTTCCAGTTTGTGGATGATATTTTGGGTTGCTGTGGTATCCAACCTTTTAACTAATCAAGCCGATTGGGACTTGGGCTGGAATTTATTAATCAATATGCAGACCACAGTTTTCATCCAGTACTGGTTCACACTAGGTTCACCACCCTGTAAGAATATCATACCAAGCCTGGTGTCCAATTTTCCTAGTCGGAATCGTATGCACTGGATGGTAGATCTACTGTCCAATAGCTATCCTTTTTGTCTTACTTTTTGATAGCTTTTGGCAGCTGTTCGTCTCTCTCTCTCTCTCTCTCTCTCTCTCTCTCTCTCTCTCTCTCTCTCTCTCTTCATCTTCCTCCCTCCTAAGCCATTTTCACCTCTTCCTCCACCCTGTCATGTCGCCTCCATGGCCACTGTCTCCTCTTAAGGGATTCCTGTATGCCTCTCCCTTCATCTCATCTTCCTCCTCGTCTTTCCCCTTCTTTTCCTCTTTCACCTGTTCTCTTCCTTCTTTCTCTCCTCCTCCTTCCCTCTTTTCTCTCTCTTTTTAGTTCAGACAGTATCACCCCATAAGAGTACTGATACGTCGGATTTGTTCCAGAATCATGATGGTCCGGCCACTGACTGATATCTGCACTGGCCAAGTTTTTACACCTTGGATAAAACTTCATAATAACCATAGCAACCGTGGATATCATGCCTCCATCTCAAGTAGCATCTCAAGTAGCAACCCTTTTGTTGTGATAGCATCCCTTGCCCATCTCAAGTAGCATGTCTTTGTTATCAACTTTCAAATGAGAGCTTGCGCAAATGTTCTGTATATATCCGCCTCGAGGATAGCTTTTCCTTTTCCAGCAGTCTTAGGTTACACGTGCATGCTGCGTTGGATCACCTAGATTCAACCTACGTATTTCCCATGTCATGTACATGCGACAACTCAATTAAACTGCTATCATGGTAATCTTTTTTTTTGAACTCTCCATATTTTCAGGTTGACTACAATATTTCCTGTGTGATGACAGATGCCATGTACTTATCAAACTGGATGGTGGCTGGATCATCTTCGGGATGGTAATGCACTAAAAACACCGGTGTGCCAAGCTAGGGGACATCCAACTTCCCACCTTAAAACAATCTTTGTTACATGTTTGAAGCAATTGCAGGTTTCTAGCTGTAGGTTGGGGTTAGAAGGGCAGTAGGAGTAGAGAATTATGTATTTGGTGGTGTTAGTGGTTGTTTTTGTTCATGCAGATGTTCGTTGTAGGGGTGCAGCAATTCATTGGTACAAATAATTTAGTGTGACTGTTGCTAATGTATCTGTAGATGCTTCCCTAGTCATCCCCATCAACCGGTAAACCTACCTAATGTGGCGAAAGCCACAGTGCACTGGGAAGTGTATTAACTGTTCTGTAAGCTTTGGTAATAAGAAATGTACATTTGGATCACTTGGTCGAAATCCATGAAACTTACCATTATATCTTATTCGGTGGTGGCGTCGTAATTGTCTTGTTCGTTCGATCCTTTGTGCCGTAATGCACATTTTTGTGATACAATGACTACCGTTCATCTCATTTGTTTTGATGAGCCCGGCGGAGAATAATCTTGCAAGAATGCATGGAAAAGACCATCTTTTTTTTGTTTTTTTGTTTTTCAGATTTGGAGGTTTTTTTTTTATCAGCGATGAAATGGCCCTTTTCTTTTTTGAATTTGAAATTTGGTAGAGGAACAATAAATGTTTGGTTACCTAAAATTACACTGTTTACATTACTTAAATTAAAATTAATAGTCGTTCATCATGCAACCCTATATATCAATTCAATTCAAAATTTTGATTGCAGAATAAATAAAGGTGACATGAAAAATCTAATGCAAATTTTATCGGTTTCTACTTCGTTCCTTCCTCATGCCAATTACAATCGATATTATTCATCCCGACTTGCTTGATTCGATATGATAATTGGGACATTAATTTGGTGAGCATGATTATTAATAATCTCTTGCTTGAATCTAGAATTACGACTCGTCATCCTGGACGTAGACCTTCAATTCAATTGGGACCGAGTCGATTTCATGAACCTGACGCTTCAACGCATGGGGGTTTCTTATTCTCCCATCATCGTTAAGCTTCATTCCAAAAGTAAAAGTGCAATCGGAAAGACACACGACCACTCCCAACTAAAGCCTAGTGACATGGGGGGGGCACACACACACACTAATAAAGCACCCAAAAAGTTCCCCCGCCGTGGATCCATATCCACACATGAATCATTGAATCGTGTTGGTTTGTAATAATAGTGTAGGCATGAGATCGTCATCTACCTTTTTTTTTTTTATCATATAATAATCTAACTTAAAAGTCATAGTTATGGGGAACACACGAGCGAGAAGAATATTTGGTGGATGAACAGACGTGAATGGCGCAAAAAATTGACGTATACGACAGGGGGGGTTGAAAAGCTCAATAAAAAAAAGGGTGTAGAATCAAATAATTAATATAATGAATCACCCTAATTATTGATAGTAGGATTTTGAGATCGAATTATGCCAAAGGTTGAGGGTAAACAGTAAGAGATCCTACTATCATGTTTCAATCTCAAGTAGCTTCTTGAATCAGTTCCGAAAGAGATCCAGTTAAACAGTAGAGCAAAATGCGAAAGAGATGTTTTAACAAGTAGCCAAACAAAGAACCTCTACATAGGAGAGAACACAGTGATGACTTTAAAGAAACAAAAAAGATTAAGTTTAATGGCTGTTAAGTTTGGTATCATGCATCACGGAACCACATGAAAAATATTTAGGAACATATCTGCCTCTCTTTCTGATTTGCTAATGAGGAACAGTGGCAATACATACTATTTTAATCTTGGTAGTTTTCAGAGGAATATTACGGTTCATAATGATATATAGTCAACATTTCAGAAAGTATAGTAGGAGGATTCAGGATTTACAGGTGGTACTTAATTAGGGACATTAAAATGAGAAGATTAGTATCTTCACCCCACACAAGTTTCTATTTGTACTTACCCTCCAAATTATTTGCATGGAGAGACACACCATAACCCTAACACAGGAGGAGGAGGAGGAGGAGGAGGAGGAGGAGGATCCTGTTGGAAGCAGAAGAAGATTCACACAACCACACGAACGTTCTGTACGACTGGGCTCTCCTCTATGCTCTCCAGCGTTGGTTTCCACACTTTAGCTTTTCCTCTCTCTTTCTCCATCTCTCGGTGCATCTCCGACAACACATCTTCCAGCCTCTGTTCCCCTTTCTCCTTCAGATGAAGCACCAGCCATTCCAGCTCCTTCCTTGTCAACAAGATCTTGACCTTGCAACTTCCTTCCTTGATGGCTCGTCCATCTCCTCCTCCAGCCGGCTTCATATCTTCTTCCAGCTGCTTCGGAGCACATCTCTCCATGCAGTTGCCCATGTCTCCCTGGCACCCAAGCTTCAGCTCCACAATCTTCTGTAATGGTTGTTGGACTGCAAGGGCTGGTTTAAAGATGAGCAATTAGTGGCATGCGTGTGTCAGAGTAGGGTTAAGCGAAAAGGTGGTGGTGGCTTCAAACTGCAAATTAACTATATGTTCCTACTGCACAAAATCTCCTCTGAGCTGGTGGCCATTGTATCGATGGCAAAATATACCTTTTACTGTTTGATAGCAATCCCTCTCTTTCTAAATCATGTGCAGAGCACCACACAGTCGAAAGTTGTCGGAGGACCGTCCTCCCCACTGCTATCTTTTTTCCTGCTTGGTCACTTTTTCATGACACATTACCCACAATCATTTGATACTTATCTTTTGCCAGTTAAGAAGCCCACTGATTTGCTTCCGTTAGTCGAGAAACGAAAAGTGATACTGCTTTAGGACAAGAACTTCGTAAGAGTCCTGCTCGAGCCAAGATATCTGCGACCATTTCTCAATCAACAATTTATATGTCAAGCTATAGAAAACTAAAGCAGTGAATTAGCATTCGATGTTTCCAAGTGGTGCAGCATAAGAGAAAAAGATGGTATCATTCCAACCTTCTGAACCTTAAATTTAATGACCTGTTGTAACATCTAACATGCAGATCGTCGCTATAGGTAATGGCATAAATGGGTCAATACGGATCAGTGACTGGATAAGACCAAGCAGGATTTGATAGAAACCAAACTGAAAACAAAAAGGTTGAAGGAGTCGAAAAAGAGTGAGCATATTTTAACTAGCAAGAAAACAAATAAAAGCTGACGATGAGGTAGAATATGTTCCATCTTTTAGGTTCTGCAGGCATGTCTTCATTAACTGGTTTTATTAGATACTGAAAAGAAAAATCTACTTTGCCCTCACTTCACCTCAACAAATTCACTCCACATTATACACAAAAAGATGTTAACTCTGGGTCTTTTAAAGTTGTTCCTGGTTTATACAAAACCATTCTCATTCTAGTCAATTCTTTCAAATTAGTAGAAGGAGATTAAATTTTTGAACGACTAGATCAGTATTCTTTACCTCCCGTATAATTTGTAAGTGGTGCCATGAATCAGTCATCTTAAATAGTAGGAAATGGGAGCATTCCTTAACCATTTTAAACTTCACAGTCAGTCTTTTAAAGGAGAAGAGGGGTGTAAGAAGGAGGTTGATCTTTGCCTATTAAAGGAAGATCGATGGTGAATGTCGATGGCCTCGACGGAAGAGGAATCGGAGGAGTGGATATAGGTCACGACGATCAAACCATTATAAAATTGGTGTGTTCTTCTCTGGTTTACATTTCTATATTTGAGCAATTTACATTACTGCAAACTGAATCTTTACTTGTCTACTGCATTCACTTCATATACGAATGAGATTTCAAGCTATTTTTCCGAGTTCGGTTTCTAACGTACGAAAGAGTTTTATAAAACCGATGTAATTTACCGCTGCACTAATTCACCCCCCCTCTTAGTACCGATTTATTCTTAACAGTGCCATGAATTAGGCATCTTAAACAGTAGGAAATGGGAGCATTCCGTAACCAATTTAAGCTTCACAGTCAGCCTCCTTGCAAGATTGGGACTGCCCGTTGGTCACTGGTCCCCTCGTTCCTGACAGCATAAGCATGAGACAACCATAGTGTCATATATCACCTCCGCTCTTCGGCTGACTGTTGACACTCTTCTTGATGGGTTGAAATGGAGAACGCACGATGGTTATCACCTCCGCTCTGAAGGAGAAGGTCAGAGCGTATCTCTTGCTCTGGCCTGAAGATAGAAGAGCTGCTCTTCAACATCACTGGTAGCAGCTACATGGGAGCATTTGATATCATCAGTAACAATTTTTAAGTTAGGTCTTACATCGGATATCACAAGAGGTGTGCCATAAGAAGTATGCTTGTCAAATATCTGGCATCAGATATTTTGCATTAATTTGTTTGATAAAAAAAAGTGAACAGTTTATTGATTTGTTCTAACTCTTGCTTTCTTGTAATTTTACATTAATTTATTTGATTATTGAAACATATACAAATTCATTGGTCCTTTTTTTTTTTGTTGAAAATTTTGGCTTCTTAACAACTCTCATTCCTCTTCTATTATCTGATGCTCTCTTATCACTGGCATTTACCTTTTCCACACTATCAAATTCTTAAACTTGATCTCATCATCATGCTTAGGTAGGTAATAATATAATACAATCTTTTGGTCTTTTTATTATTCATGTATACCTCTAACTCAACTTTGGCCTTTGCAGGATATTTTTTTTACATTCGATGCATTTTTTT
Organism: Musa acuminata AAA Group; assembly: GCF_036884655.1. Taxonomy (NCBI): domain Eukaryota; kingdom Viridiplantae; phylum Streptophyta; class Magnoliopsida; order Zingiberales; family Musaceae; genus Musa; species Musa acuminata. The sequence continues at coordinate 9,875,912 of NC_088359.1, forward strand.
AAATTTATAACTTGATATTATTTTGATCGAATTATTGCATATTTCAGTGTCTTTTCGCAAACATATGTGACATTAGGATCCTTTGGATCCGCTAAATAATTATACTTTACATGAATCTTTTTTGAGTTTATTACTTATAATTCATTTAAAGTATTGTAGCTATGATTCAAGATCTTAGGGACAATCCAAAACACTATAAAGTAGCGATGAGCCAATGACAAATTCAATCATTTACAAAATTCATATGTTATATTAATACTAAAATTAACATAGCAAGAGGAGGAGGATACGAGGAGCTTGTTGGGTACGAGTGAGGGGGGTTGTTGTTGATTGGGTGGCTCTCGGTGGCTGTGGATTGCTTTTGGTTAGGAGGTGTTGGGAAAAACCAACTTGATATCCAGGAAAGTACCTTAGAGAGGGTAAATTGTAGATCAACACCATTAGGATTGTAGAGTTTACTGTAAGGATTCTCCACATAAAATTTGGGCCGAAACTGACAACGTTTGGCTACCGATCGTCAAGCAGAAAACTCAGAAACTTAATCTTTCTCTCTCCTTTTTTTCTCGGCCGCACGCTGCACACGTTCACTGGACGCACACACGCTACCCCAAAACCTATCTCTCTCTCTCTTTTTTTAATTTCTGCCTTCAATTAGTGATTTAGGCTCAATAGACCCAATTGTCCATGCCTACATATGGGCTGGATCCAACAATTCTCCCCCTCCAGCTCATATGGTGGGCTGTACCAAGCCCGCTCTTTACCTACATGCTTCAAGCTTCTCCTTAGGCAAAGACTTTGTCAACATATCTGATCCATTCTCATTAGTATGCACTTTTTCTAACTGTAATTCTTTCATCTCAAGCAAATCACGAATCCAGTGATATCTCACATCAATATGCTTGGATCTAGAATGATATATTGAATTCTTGGAGAGGTGAATAACACTCTGAGTGTCACAGTAAACAGTATATCCTTCCTGTTTCAAGCTCAATTCTTATAGAAACTTTTTTATCCATAAAGCTTCCTTGCAGGCTTCAGTAATTACTATGTATTCTGCTTCTGTGGTTGATAGAGCAACACACTTCTGTAACTTAGATTGCCAAGAGACTGCTCCTCCTGTAAATGCCATCAAGAATCCCGAAGTGGACTTCTTGGAATCAGTATCACCTGCCATGTCTACATCTGTGTAACCTTCTAATACATGTTCATCACTGCCAAAACATAAACACAACCTAGAAGTACCTCTTAGATATCTTAATATCCATTTCACTACTGTCCAATGTTCCTTTCCAGGATTAGAGAGAAATTGGCTGACAACTCCAACTGCATGAGCTATATCTGGTATAGTACAAACCATAGCATACATTAAACTGCCTACTGCAGATGAGTAAGGCACTCTGGACATTTCTTCTTTTTCTTTCTTACTTGTAGGACATTGTTTCAAACTAAGCTTGAAATGACCTACAAGTGGAGAACAAATTGCTTTGGCTTTACTCATGTTGAATCTTTCAAGAACATTTTCAATGTAAGTCTCCTGAGATAGCCAAATCTTTCTTTTCTTCCTATCACGAAGAATCTTCATGCCAAGTATTTGTTTCATCGATCCCAAGTCTTCCATGGCAAAAGACTTACTTAGCTCTCTTTTAAGCTTTCCGATTTTTCCAACATCATGGCCAACAATCAGCATATCATCAACATATAACAGTAAAATAATAAAATCATCATCTGAAAATTTCTTCATAAACACACAATGATCAGATATGGTTCTATCATATCCTTGGCTTATCATAAATGAATCAAACTTCTTGTACCATTGTCTAAGTGCCTGTTTGAGTCCATATAAGCTTTTCCTAAGCTTACACACCAGATTTTCTTTTCCCTTGACTTTGAAACCTTTTGGTTGCTCCATGTAAATTTCTTCTTCTAAGTCACCATGAAGAAATGTTGTTTTTACATCAAGTTGCTTAACTTCTAAATTCAAGCAGACAGCCAAACCAAAAACAACTCGGATAGAGGACATTTTTACAATTGGAGAAAATATTTCGTCAAAGTCAATTCCTTTCTTCTAACTGAATCCTTTCACAACTAGTCGTGCCTTGTATCTTTGTTGTGAGCTATTGATTTCAGTCTTCAATTTGTAAACCCACTTATTCTTGAGAGCTTTCTTCTCTTTAAGCAATTTTACTAAGTCATAAGTGTGGTTCTCAAGCAAGGATCTCATCTCTTCTTGCATGGCTTTAACCCACTCACTCTTATTCTCATGTAGAATAGCTTCTTGGTAAGTTTCTGGCTCTCCCCCGTCAGTAAGCATAACATACTCATGTGGAGGATATCTGGTAGACGGTTGTCGCTCTCTAGTAGATCTTCTCAATGGAATCTCAATTGGTGGTGGAGGTGCCTGTTCAGTTGGTTCAGCATCATCAACTGTAGGTGTATCATCACTAGTATTCTCACCACAATCTTCTTGTTCATCTTCCCCATGATCATCATGAACTATAGGTGAAGGAACTGGACCCAAACTCCAAGGAATATAAACAGAGGTTTCTGGCTTCTCAATATTATCACCATCATCAAACAATTGGTCTTCAAGAAACACAACATCTCTGCTTCTAATAATCTTCTTGTTCACTGGATCCCATAATTTGTACCCAAACTCTTTATGATCATATCCCAAGAAGATACATGCTTTTGCTTTACTATCAAGCTTGGACCTCTCATCTTTGGGAATATGAACAAATAATTTACACCCAAAAACTCTTAAATAATTATAAGATATATCTTTTCCTCTCTATACTCTCTCTGTAACATCACCTTTCAGAGGAACTGATGGAGAAATATTTATCAAATCAACTGTAGTTCTCATAGCCTCCCCCCAAAATGACTTTGGTAACTTGGAATGAGAAAGCATATACCTAATCCTTTCTTCAATGGTTCTGTTCATCCTTTCTATCACACCGTTCTGTTGAGGAGTTTTAGGAATTGTTTTCTCAAGCCTGATACCATGGAACCTGCAATAATTCTCAAAAGGACCCCTGTACTCGTCACCATTATCTAATCGAATACACTTTAGTTTTCTACTAGTTTCTCTTTCAACACTGATATGAAACTCCTTAAAAACATCGAGTACCTGGTCTTTAGATTTCAAAGCAAAAGCCCACACTTTTCTAGAATGGTCATCAATAAAAGTAACAAAATAAAAAGCACCTCCAAGAGTTCTAGTTTACATAGTACAAACATCAATATGAACTAAATCAATAACATCTGATCTTTTAGATGATGGATATGTTTGAAATGTAACTCTATGTGTTTTTCCAACTAAGCAATGTTCACAAGATTTAAGAGATGTACCTTGCAACTCTGGTAAGAACTACTTTCTAGCAAGAGTTTGAAGTCTCTTCTCGCTGATATGTCCAAGCCTCTTATGCCAAAGATCGATACTTTTACATTTTTGAATTACATTAATCTCTCCTTTGTGTAGCTTAGCTTCCATAACATAAAAAGAGTTAAGTTTCTTTCCTCTTGCCACAATCAGAGAACCTTTAGTGAGTTTTTATTTGCTTTCATCAAAATAGTGTGTAAAACCCTCATCATCAAGTCTACCTGTAGATATCAAGTTAAGACGAATATCTGGAACATGCCTTACATATTTGAGTATCAATTTGCTCTCAATACTAGTCTCCAAGCAAATATCTCCAATACCCACAATCTTAGATGTACCACTGTTTCCCATTCTGACATTACCAAAATCACCAATAGTGTAAGATATAAAGAAATCACTATGAGAAGTAACATGAAATGAAGCACCAGAGTCAATTACCCAATTACTATCCTAAGCTATAAGACTAACACAACCTTCATCATAGACAATAGTGATATTACCTTCAGCAGCAACCGTATTGGTCTCTTTCTCATTTTTCTTCATTTCATTCTGTTCTCGCTTCCAAAACCTACACTCTTTCTTCATGTGACCTAGCCTATTACAGTGAAAACATTTGATATCTCTTCTAGACTTGGATCTTCCTCTATAACCATGTGGATTTCTACTATGACTTCTTTCATGTCTTTCTTGTTTTTCAGTAACAAATGCACCAGAAGAAGATTCACCCTGTTCTTTCCTTCTGGCATCTTCATTTATCAAACTGTCTTTAACCATATCTATAGTTAGAGTCCCCTCCGGCGTGGAGTTACAAATAGTCACCACATACGTTTCCCAACTTTCTAGTAAAGAGCTGAGAAGTAATAATCCTTGCATCTCATCATCTATATTCATTTTCATAGTAACCAACTTGTTTGCAAGACTCTGAAATAGGCTTATGTGCTCAACAATGTTACCACCATCTTTATACTTCAAATTTACAAGCCTTCTGAGGAGAGAAATTCTATTTCCCACTGTCTTTTTTGCAAAGAGGTTTTCTAACATTTGCCAAACAACATCAGCTCTGGTTTCATCAGAAATATGCTCATGCAAGTTTATATCCATCCATCTTCTAATATAGGCAATAGCTTTTCTATGTTAAACTTCCCATTCTTCATCGTCTATAGTAGAAGATTTATCTTTAACCTTGATAGGCTTATACAAATCTTTGCAATATAGCAAATCTTCCATCAGACACCTCCAAATGGAATAATTTGGTGAGTTCAATTTAATCATACCATCTGACTGCTCCATTTCAATCACATAAAAAAAACTAGCACCAAACAACCTGTTGCTTTGATACCACTTGTTGGGAAAAACATGTTAAAGCAAAATATTATTTTCCCTCTTTGTGTATCAAAATGGGTTCCTCATCAAAATACCAACTTGATATCCAAATGTAAATATCAACCAGCACAACATAATGTGGGAAACCCAATGTGGGAAAAACCACGGGACCGTAGTCCACCTCAAACTTCCACTATCAATAGTAATGATAACAGGTTTATAATAGGTCTTCTCTAGAATAACTAGAGGATCAGAATAACATCAAGAACATAGATCTTGGCTCTAGCATATCATCATATAGGATGAATCTCCTCAAAAGAGAATTCTAGGTCTCACAGAGTAGATATAGGAGGAAAGTATCTTAGAGAGGGTAAACTGTAGATCAACACCGTTAGGATTGTAGAGTTTGCTGTAAAGATTCTCCACATAAAATTTGGGCCGAAACTGATAACATTTGGCCACCAATCGTCAAGCAGAAAACTCAGAAACTTAATCTTTCTCTCTCCTCTTTTCTCTGCACGCCGCCGCACGCTGCATACATTCACTACGCACACACACACGCTGCCCCAAAACCTATCTCTCTCTCTCTCTTTTTAATTTCTGCCTTCAATTAGTGATTTGGGCTCAATAGACCCAATTGTCCAAGCCCACATATGGGCTAGACCCAACAGGAGGATGAGAGGAGCTAAGATGAATCATCACTAACAAACTCAAAAAAACGTCCTTACAAGTATAATTATTTAAAGGACCCAAAGGATCATAACATTATTACATGTATTGTTGTATCTCAGATTTTGATGATAAAATCAATTAATAAAGTTATGATTTAATAATCATTTGAGTGACGTAGGACTAACTTCAATTATGAAAAATAAATCGATTGAAGTAGGAGAATCATACGTTGGACTAGAACGGATCATGTCGGAGGATTGGTCGATGTACCGAAAGATAGACTTCGTGCAATGAGTTCGGGCATTGGGCCAAAAGGATCGAACATTACGCCAAGAAGATCAAATATCATAGGAGGTCAACATACCGATGGATCAAGCAATATGTCGAAAGAGAGGATGAGGTGCTGAAGGTTCAGACGAAGTGCCAGATAACATAGGCTTCATGTTTGTAATTGTTTGTGTCTTGATCAAAGTAGTCTAAGTCTTAATTGAGTTGGTTTTAGGTGTAACCATGTCAACTTAATTAGGGGCCTATTGAGCCTGAATCAGGGCTGAATTGAGCCTATTGGAAGGCTAATTCAATGTCCTAAAGTTAGGCCAGGCGGTGGCACCACTAGGCTAAGTGGTGGAACCGTCTGTGAGCTAGAAAGTATGAAATATACTTTTTTGAAAAACTTTACGGTGGTACCACCAAGGTTAGCGGTGGTACCACCCATACTGGGCGGCGGTACCGTTAGTGTGCACAAGGTGGCAAGCGATGGTACCATCGGTACTCCGAAAACTCGAGGATTTAAATTTTTATCTCCATTTTTGAAGCCATTTGGGGCCTATAAATATCCCACTTATTCTTGCTTGGGATAATAAGAAAAAGAGTAAAAAGGAGAAAATTCTCGAGAAAAAAGTGTATAATCTCTCTTAAAGTGTGGAGTCTCTTGCTCCTAAGGTTTAGAAGTCTTTCTATGGGAGGAGTGAGGTCTCTTTATAAAAAAAAGGTTATAAAGGTTTTCTATTGAACCTATGAAAAGGAGAAAGAGTTGTAACAAGGATAGTTTATCTTCGTCCGTTGAAAAGAAGATCGGTAGTGAAAGCCGGTGATCTCGAGAGAAGAGGAATCGGGAGTGGACGTAGGTCGGGACGACCGAACCACTATAAATCTGGTTTGCATTTCTGTTTATGCCTTTTCTTGTAATTACTAACTAATTTAGTTGTTCACTACTTTTACTCATATTCCAAGTCAAACGCATTTTCGATACGGGTTTGATCGAACGAAAGTTTTCAAATCATAATTTTTCAAAAGCATTAATTTAACCTTAGTGCCTTTATGGTCTTAACAGTTGATGTTAAATTCAAATTCTCTTAATTAGTTTAACGCCCAAGAGAGATTAAATAATATTTTTCGATAATCAAGAGCGTTACTCTATCATTCATCCTCCTATATTCAATGAGATGGACTATATATATTGGAAAATACGAATAAAAATTTTCTTGCTTTCTATGGATTTTAATTTATAGAATATCGTTGAATTTGACTTTCAAAAACCCTCGAAATCAATGAATGAATGGAATGATTTTGAAAAGAAAATATTTTTGTTAAATACTAAAACTATGAATGCTTTATTTTGTGCTTTGGACAAAAATAAGTTTAATCGTATTTCGACTTGTAAAACTGCACATGATATTTGGCATATACTCAAGTTACTCATGAAGGCACAAGTACAGTTAAAGAATCTAAGACGAATCTTTTGGTATATAGTTTTGAATTATTTCGAATGAAGCCAAGTGAAACTATTGGTGATATGTACACCCGTTTTACAGATATTATCAATAGTTTAAAAGCTCTTGATAAATGTTTTACTAATCTTGAACTTTTTAACAAAATTCTAAGACATCTTTCAAAAAGTTGGGATCCAAAGTAATTATAGTTTAAGAAGCTAAGGACTTGATCAATTTTTCTCTTGAAGAACTATAGGATCATTAATGATATTTGAAATGACTTGTAAGATACATGACGAACATGAAAACAATCTCCAAAAATTAGGAAGAATATTGTACTTAGAACCCAAGAAGACTACTTGAACGAAAGCTCAAGTGATGACGATGACATAAAACTTTTGACAAGAAAAATTAAAAAGTTTATGAAAAAGAACAAAACTAATTCTACAAAGCAAGAATCTAAAAATAAACTTAAAAAATGACATAATCATTTGCCATGAATCTAAGAAGCTGGGATACTTCAAAAATGAGTGCCCACAACTAAAGAAGAAGCTGCTAGCACAAAAGAAGAAAAAGCATTCAAGGCGACTTGGGACGAATCAAGTGCATTAGAAGACGAAGAGCAAACTATTAAAAACGAAGTGGCAAACTACGACTTTCAGCAATGAGGTATGTAACTCAACTGAAACTTATTTACTTTATAATGAATCACTTGATGCATTTCATGATTTGTATGATGAACTTAAATTAGTTCATAAGAAATATAAATTGCTAAAAAAGGAACATGTTTCTCTCTTTAGTAAATTTGATAAATTAAAAAATGAATATGATAATTGCATGTTAACTCCTTGCACTAAATGTGGAGAATTAGATTTATATAATTTTTTTATTATTATAATAAATATTAAAAAAAATTTAAAATTAATAATAAATCATTAAATATGATTCTTGCTAATTGAGGTCATGTATGTAGAAAGGAAGGAGTCGGTTTTATAAGTAACACTCAACAAAAGCCAACTACTTTTATTAAAGAACCCACATTATATGTTTCTCCTAAAGTTAAATGTAAATTTTATGGTAGATATGATTATTATATTTATAAATATTTATTTAAAAATTATAGCTTGCTTAAATTAATTTGGATTCTTAAATGAACTATAAATGACTTAATGTCAAAAGATAAGATAGGTTTATCTGACCATGAGGGATCCAAAGTTAAATAGGTACCTAAAGCGAACCCACATTTCTTGTAGATATATCTATAATCGAAAGTAAGGAGCAAAAGATAAAATCTTGTTAGTGGATGCTCAAAGCATATGACCGGAGATCCAAAACACTTCACAAAGCTCACTAGCTAAAACAACAATAATAAAAGAAAGATGATTAGAATTAGAATTATTGGTAATAAATCTTTTGATTGAAGATGGTTTATTAATGGTTATACTATTGATCTTGATGATTTTTGTGATAAAACTTATTTTTCGATTTAAACGATGATGCATGACTTTGATATAAAAGACCAGGGCATGCTTGTATGAAATTAATCACATAAATTGAAGCTAAAAGAGGAATGCATTTTTCTTGAGTTTTAAACGATGTGCAAGCTTATCAAGTTTTTCAATAAGAGACCCTTAGTTATTGATGAATCTATTTTTGAATCTCTTGAACTAAGAAAATAATTTTAAATTTTATAATTTTATTTTTTCTCTCCAAAGTAACTTGGATATATCTACTTCCAAAGAATCCTTATCCAAGAAATGAAAGCATATAGATGCACATCCTAAAGAGCTAATCACTTAAGATATATCAAAACGTGTTCAAACTCGTTCTTCATTGAATAATATTTATTCAAATGCATGAATCGAGAACTTTTACTATTTATTCTCATATGATTTTTTTATTAATGAGAATATTTATCCATATGAATTATGATATTTTACTTGATATTTGAGATTTATTATTTGATCTCCTATGACTCCTTTTGCTATTTACTATAGAAGAGATTTATCCAAATGAATCATAATTTTTCTCTTGATTTTTTGATATTCACAACTTAAAATTTGTTTATTTCATATAACTCCTTTGTGTTTATAACATGTATAACCCATAATCAAATCAAACTTATCTTTGATATCTTTCATGTGATGATTGAAATATTGATGTAAAGGGAAAAGAATCGCACCATTATATCCTTCTTTTCTTTTTGACAATGACAAAGGGGGAAAAAGAATTGCTAGCTTACACATCTTAAGAAAAGTAAAAATTACTAGCTTGCACATATCAAGAGAAGCAAAAATTGCTAACTTGCATACTTCAAAGAGAAGTAAAACACTTGTACGTTTCTCATTTTTATTGATGACAAAGGGGGAGAAGTTATGATTTAAAATTTTAATGTCTTGGAATAATGCATGTTATGATGTACCTTGATGATTTGAAATTATGCCCAAAGTTATGATGATTTAAAATTTTGATAATTTAGAATGATGCATGCAATGATATTTTAACTATGATATGTTGCATATAATCACTATGATTCATGATTAAAATTGTTTCGATTGGAATTCAAAGGTTATCATTTTTTGAATTCAAGTTTATTTTAATATGTCATATAGACAAGGGGAGTTTAGATAAAACTCTATCATCAATTTGTTGTCATCATAAAAAAAAGAGATATTGTTGAATCACGAATTTTAATGATGAAATCAATCAATAAAATTATAATCTAATGAGCATTTGAGTGACGCAGGACTAACTTCGATCATAGAAAGGTAAATCGATTGAAGTAAGAGAATCAAATGTTGGGCCAGAATGGATCGTGTTGGAGGATTAGTCAACGTGCCATAAGATAAACTTTGTGCCATAAGTTCGAGCATTGGGCCAGAAGGATCAGACATTATGCCAAGAAGATCGGATGTTGCGGGAGGTCAACATACTGATGAATAGGGCAGTATGCTAAAAGAGAGACAATGCACCGAAGGTTCGGACAAAGTGCTGGATGAACCAATGACATGTTGGATAACATAGAATTCATGTTTGTAATCGTTTGTGTCCTGATCGAAGTAGTTTAAGTCTTAATTTAGTTGGTTTTGGGTGTAACCATGCTAACTTGATTAAGGGGGCCCATTAGGCCTGAATTAGAGCCGAATTGAGCCTATTTGAAGGCCAATTCAGTGACCTAAAGTTGGGCCAGGCGATGGAACTACCTGTGAGCTAGAAAGTGCGAAATATACTTTTTCAAAAAATTCGACGATGGTACCACTAGGGTCAGCGGTGGTATCGCTCGGTATCAGGCGATGGTACCACCCAAACATAGTCTCCCAAATTATATCAGGCTGTGGTACTACCTAGGTTGGGCGATGGTACCACTAGTGCATAGGGTGGCAAGCGATGGTACCACCAATTGCAAGTGGTGGTACTATCAGTACCCCAAAAACTCGAAGATTTAAATTTTTTACTCTATTTTTTAAGCCATTTTGGGGCATATAAATACCTCACTCATTCTTGCTTGGGATGACAGGAAAAAGAGTAGAAAGGAAAAAAAATTCTCGAGAAAAAAGGTATGTAATCTCTCTTAAAGTATTGTGTCTCTTCCTCCTAGGGTTTAGAAATCTTTCTAAGGGAGGAGTGAGATCTCTTTGTAAGAGAGGGGTATAAATATTCTCTCTTGAGCCTGAGAAAAAGAGAAAGAGTTATAACAAGGGTAGTTGATCTTCGTCCGTTAAAAAGATCAGTAGTGAAAGCTGGTAACCTTGAGAGAAAAAGAATCGAGAGTAGATGTAGGTTGAAATGACCGAACCACTATAAATCTGATTTACATTTCTGTTTATGTTTTTTCTTATAATTACTAACTAATTTAATTGCTTACTGCTTTTTACTCATATTTTAAGTCAAACGCATTTTCGATACGGGTTTGATCGAATAAAAAGTTTTCAAAGTGCTAATTCAACCCCTCTCTTAGTGCCTTTACGGTTCTAACATGTATGTTTTCCGATAAAACAATGAAATGTGGCATATTTTATGCAAAACAACATCAAGTCGAGAACTTCAAAATTATATTTGCATACAAAAAGAATATTATGTAGAAGTCAAAGTTAAGACATACATGAATGAGAAAGACTCAAAAGATTAAATCATATGCTTATTTACCTAAGGATGATAATATTGACAAAATTGACGATGAAGTTCAAGAGCCTATTAATGTGGAAAAGTTAATTGTCAATGGTAAGAGAGCATCAAATACAAGAGGAAAGAAAATTATTATTGCTAAGAAGCTTAAAGTTCCATGAAAGAAAGGACCAATAGATTTATATATGATTCAAGAACTAGTTAAAACAGTGCAAAATCAAAAGGTAGGCAGGTTAAGATAAACAAGCATAAATGATGCTTGTGATAAAGAAACAAGAGTGAGAAGAAATCAATATATTGCTTGTTTTGTTAGGCATTCTGTATTCCTTCTGATTAAAGCATATGATTAAAGTCTTTGAAAGATATGATCCTAAGTTGAATTCTCTAAGTTATCGTGAGTTAGAAGTTCCATATTTGACAAATGAGTTAGATTATATAAATAATTTGATGAAGGATCATAAGGATACATGGTAAAATATGATTGTTCTATTATATCATATGCATGAACCGATAGAAGACAAATAAGTATAACTATATTTTTGGTTAATTGTTGATCTATGTTTGCTAAGTTAATTAATGTATCCCTTTTTATGAAGCCTAGAGAAAAAAAAATACTTGAATTACTTGGTAGATGAAATTGGAAAGCAAAATATGGTTCAAATAACAGGTGGTTTAATTTTTCCATTTGAAATTTTAATTATATTATTTTATATTTTTAAACACTTGTATTAGACTTTATTTTTAGGCAATTACTTTTTTTAGGCAATTACTCTAAGTAAAAAGGTTGCACTTGTATTAGACTTTATTCATTACACATTGTAATGAGGACATGATATTGGATTTATATATAATCATACTAAAACTATGAACATGATAAGAGAATTTATAAGAAACAAAAAATTGATGAGATATGGTATCAACGATTTACCACTTAATTTTTGTTATTACAAAGTATTGATAGAGAAAAACATAATCTTAGAAATGTGTTTATCTCTAAAAAATATGTGACAAGAAAATCGACAAAAGAGACGAAAGGCAAGAGAGCAAGTTATATTATCCTGATACCATCATTTGGAATCATATGGTCTATGTATCAAAAGTAATGGACCATCTTATTCGAATTCTTTGACTCGTAAATAACGAGAAAAAGTTAGCAATACAAGGAGGATAAGAAGAAGATAGATGAGGAGGGGAAGGAGGCAGAGGTGATGAAGGAGGAGGGGGAGGAGACAGAGGTGGAGGAAGAGAGGGATAAAGAGGGGGAAGAGGAGAGAGAAGGGAAAGGTAGAGGAGGAAGAGTGGTTTTGTTGACCTAGACCGAACCGATTTAAGAAAAAGAATTGGATTATGTATTCTGCAATGAAAACCAAATCATTTAACAAAATGAGTAGCATAATTGTTCATTCAAATAGAGAGGTGTCAATCGGTAAATTCTTTTTGGTAAATTACCCAAAAGAATAAGACTAACTAAAATTTTGCATCAAATCACATATGGAGAGCACTTAGCTTGATGATCTCCATTAAGAAAAGCCAACAAAGCACATGCATCTCTAATTTGCCAAATGATCACTAGAAACTAAGACTATTATCTTTGAGAGTATCATAAAGATTATTTACATGTGGAAAATCTTTAAGAAAGAGCATATGCCTTCAAAGCATGTCCTCTTGTAAAAGGGAATCATCTTCATCTATCGCAGGCTTATACCTAGACCTACTTATGGAAACACCAGCTTAAAATCATCATTCACAGAACTATTGTAGCTCAAAGAAGAATCTTGGATGTAAAGGTTCTACGTTCATTCTCTCCTCAGTTGAATATTCACACAAAATAAAAAAGAAGATATTTATCAAATTACTTTTCTCCTGGCAAATATTAAAAAAAAAAAGATATCACCTTGAATACGAAGACATAATGCTGTCTTGAAGCTGATGGACACCAAGCAACTGGAGTTTCACATTAGGTCATGTGATAAACTGCAGAAGGAATAAGACAATGTTCAAATTAACTAATATTTGAGCAACTCAAGGAAAACTTTAGCACCTTTTAAGGAGCAAGGATCAATAAAAATAAATTACTTCATCAAATAATTCATTTTCAATCATTTAAATGTCATTCAAATGCCAGGACCACACATGATATCATTATGGACCTCATTAAGGATGCTTTATGCTGAATAAATATGCTTGATTTGTGATTCAAAAGGCCCACCAATAACAACTTAAGACATCTATACGATCACAAAAAAAGAGCACACTTCAAACGGTAAAGTATATAGATTCACAGTACCACATCTGTCATAGAGAGCGTATAAGCGACACTATAAGTGAGACAAAGACTGTATTTTGAATTTGACTGAAAGTTTATCAAGCAATGCAATTTTGCAAAAATAAAAAAAGAACTAAAGAAAAATGAAGTACCTGCTGATTTTATGATTACAGAGAGACAAAGACAGTATTTTGAATTTGACTGAAAGTTTATCGAGCAATGCAATTTTGCAAAAAAAAAAAAAAATAAAGAAAAATGAAGTACCTACTGATTTTATGATTACAGAGAGACAAAGACTGTATTTTGAATTTGACTGAAAGTTTATCAAGCAATGTAATTTTACAAAAATAAAAAAAAGAACTAAAGAAAAATGAAGTACCTATTGATTTTATGATTACAGAGAGATAAAGACTATTTTGAATTTGACTGAAAGTTTATCAAGCAATGTAATTTTATAAAAATAAAAAAAAAGAACTAAAGAAAAATGAAGTACCTACTAATTTTATGATTGCATAGAGACAACGACTGTATTTTGAATTTGACTAAAAGTTTATCGAGCAATGCAATTATATAAAAATAATAATAATAATAACACAAGCACACAGCTGATATTTCAACCATGAGCTGTCTCTAGCTCATCAGTGAGGTTCTACAGATATGGTTGAAACTAAGCCACGTCTAGCTATTCAAAAAGCCACAAGGTCCACATTGCTTCATCAGGGGGACATATTCCGACCAAATACTTATTTGTATAAACAACCAATTATGATACAACCACGACTATCAAATTAGCCCATTAGTGTTGGTCTCACTGCTAAGGCGCCTATACATGCACGCAAGTCAGTCTTTTTAGCTGTCTAGCGATATCCATCATCAGGACTAAGAAAGAAAGAAACAGAACGGAAACACACACAGCTTGATTTGGACCTCAGCCATTGGTTATATTTCAGCAATGGGGATGAAGTGTAACATTCTGGTAGCTGAAGTTGAACCGACAATCTTCTTTGGGTTTGACAATGGGTATTGCAACTGAAACAGAAAGATTGACAAGCAGGAAGATGAATGGGAACAAGCCACAATCATCAAGAAACCTAAAAATAGTAGACCTCTCATGGCGAGATTTACATACTCTCGCTCTGGATGTTCTTTGCCTTACCTTACGGAGGTTCAACGAATTATAGGACAAAATAAATCAATAAAGAGAGAAAGACAAGAAATCTACTAGGATCTGCAACAATATTAAATTGATTAGATTCTGATAAGGCACTTCTAAGATCAAAACAAGTTTCCCTCTTTCACCATATAATCATCTAGGGCATCGATCTGGAGACGAGGAATCGCACACTTTGCATCGTTCGTGGGGATCGCCGAGCCGATCCATCGACCGAGTCGGTTCCGGGCCCTCGGGGAACACCATGCAATCCAAGAACTCTCTCCAAGCTCCGCATCCTCCGCCACACGACCTAGGCCATCCTCGCCGGTCGGCGAAGCGGGCGAAGGGATGCGGCAAGACGCCGCGACGACTCCTTATATGAGTTCTCGAGGGAGGAGAGACGACGTGGTCGAACTCTTCGGAGGACCGACGGGAGTAGGCGGGATTCGAAAAGGCGAGGGAGCTTTTCCACCGTTGGATGCGGCATACAAAAAAAAAGTGGGCGGTGGATCGAAGGCAATTATGTTTGAACCTAACCATCTAATTAATATACACTAAATTACGCCTTAAGTCAACCAATCTACTTTAATTATATATTTATTATCTATAGATATTATAGTTAGAAAAGATGATACAGTTCAAAATTATCAAAGATTAATATATATTTGCAGTGTTTTTTTTTTTGAATTTATATTTTAAACAATATTTATATTTATATTTTAAACAATATTTATATTTATATTTTAAACAATATTTGATTATAATATAATTTAAATAGAACAAAGCATAAATAGTATGTGGAAGTAAACAACTTCATTTATGCATTCATTTTTAGCCCTTCCAGAATATCTTTTTAAATTTTTAACAAAAAAATAAACTATTTCATATTATCACCTGTTCTCAAAGCATTAAACTGTAATTAAGCCGGAGTTTTATTTTTGGTGATTTTAAAAGATGAGGGGAAAAAACACAAAACCAATTATTATTATTATTATTATTATTATTATTATTCCGGCAATCTCTCCTTATCATACGTATTATATGAAGCTAATATTTCTAATTGTTGAAAGAGAATTAAAAGACTGGGCATTCATTAGCAGCCACCACCACAAGCTTCCCTCTCCAACCCAATTTATGTGTGTCAATAAACATACCTACAAGGACTGGTCTGCAACTTGTCCACGTTACATGGTCGGGTTTTGATCCCCTCAGCATGAGCATTCCGATAATATCTTCTCTCCTCCCTTCTTCCTCTCCCCACCGTCTCTCCTGAGTCCTCCATCGACATATATGATTATGATATGGTCACGAAATCGACCCGGGTAAAGTATCGATGAGACTATTAAACGTGAGGAATCACAAGTGACGCGAACGCGGCGCGCTTTGTCTGCTGCGGGTATCGTACTCGATGCTCCCGAGGGGTGGAGGGGCTCGAGGGGCCAGGCCTATTTCCCTTTAAGGCAAGTTCCCCTGTGCCGTGGCTCTTCCGGTTCTTGCTGGTGTCGTGCGGTTCTTGACCCGGCCTTTTACTTGTTAGAGTATTTTAACTGGTGCTTCTGGGTTAGAGGTGGAGACATGATTTCTTATTCGGTTTGGTGTTATCAAGTTTGGATTTTGATTGCTTGTCGACGAGAAAGTTTGGGTTTTGCTTTGCTGTGCTTTTTTTGATTTAGATGTCTGCGATTTGTAGGTTTTGTTTGGTTTACTGATCTAGAGATGAAATGTGGATGGAGACATTTCATCCGATGTTGGAAACCTGATAATGCCTTCTGTTTGTGGATGGTAATATCGTCTGATAATGCCTTCTGTTTCCAATTGGATCCTTTGTGGTGATGCCCGTTGTCGGAAACCCAAATAAATCTTATTGTTTTAGATTGCTATCTAGCGGTGTTTGTTGTTTATCGATCATAGTTTGCTGAAAGAAGGTCCAAAATGAGATATTCGTGAACAAAATGTTGTTCTTTTCTATCTATGTTGTTTTTTCTTCGGAAAAGAAAAGATCTGTTACTTCAAAAATCTAAAACAGGATTACCATGCTCCTCGGAGCACAAGAAGTAGCCAGATCCGCTGGCCAGTCATGCCAACAAACACAGGAGGATTTAGAAACCATAGTGCCAGCAAACCAGTTGGCACTATGGTTTCCCTCACGAAAGACGTGACAAAATTTGCAAGCTTGGAAACATTGAGCTAAGCCAAAATTTCATTTTAAACACATGATCAGATTCCAAGGAGGTTCTTCCTTTAAATTCAGAATTTTGATAAGAGTCTTTGCGTCTGATTTAACCACTAGATTAGAGATTCCTTCTTGTAGAGCATGATCCATTCCTTCTTTGATTACCAGTATACCAGCTTTGAGATGATTGATTCCAGGGAGAAAGGTGCAAGGTGCATCCTGCCAGCTTACAAACTCTAATCTCAAAACCAGCTCCTCCATCTCCATCCTGCACAGCAAAAGAATCATCAGTGTTAAGTTTATACCATCCTAACTCAGGCTTAGACCCAGTTACACTGATCTGATTTCTCACTAAACAACCTTCAGACAGATTAAAGGGTTTACAGCATGTAGCATAAGATGCAGTTCTGATGATAATAGAGATTGGGTGACTCTTAGCAACTTTAAGGGCGTCTCACTTTGGGCCAACCAGATAAACCAAAGACAGAAGACAATAAGTGCTATAAGATTCCAGCAGCTAGAATTGGTAAGGTCCTCTCCCTCATCCAACCAATCCCCCCTGATTGTTTTCATTGAGACTCTTGATTGTTAAGAGTGGACTATGCTGAATGAACCTACTCACTATGTAGAACTTGTTGAGGTCACCTGTGATTTCTTGGTATGCTTGGTCTGACTGTTTAAAATAGGACCTTGGAACAGGTTCAGAAACTAATATAAAACATACATTGTGGATGAAGGTCTACTGATGTTCACTTTACTGTTTATTTCTGTGTTGTGGATGAAGCTGTACATTTCAAGATACTGTTTGCAATTGAACTGTGCTTCTGTAAGTATGCAAATCTTCTTTTTTATTTTAGGGAGCCAATTGGCTTACAACTTTTTTGACTGGAAGAAGCATATTTGGACCTATGGAGGGCACGACTGACATTAACTACTCTATGGATAGTTTAGAAGTAGATCCTCTGCAGTTCAAAGAAAATGATCACCTATCAGAGCAAACCAGAAGTTACAATTTACTTGAATCACCTCCTCCGGCAACTATTCCGGTGATCAATTGGTCTGAGCACATTTCTCGTTTGAGGTCTACTGAGTTTAACTTGGAATCGTTGGTCAGTCAAAGTGTTCACTGTGATTCGGAATCACTATATAGGTATGAATCATCATACAACAACCCACCTTCAAACTACCATCGAGACATGGTCAAAGAATTGACCCTGAGAAACTACAAGAGCCCAAGCCTGTCTGTAGTTGGTTGCTATCACAGTGAGGAAGATTTCCCACAAGAGGACTCGAAAGAAATGTTGGATAGAACAAGATCTTTGTTATCTGAAAATTCACCAACATTCACTAAACAAGTGGATGCTGGCAATTCCTTTTTGCCCCAAGTCAGCATCCAGACGCCTCCTTTAAGCAGACAATTTGGTCAGAATTTTTCAGAATTATCTGGTCTCGGTGACAAATACATTCTCTCAGACAATCATACATTTATAGACTATACTGGTGCTGCACAAGATTGCAACCCGCAAGACTCTGGATTTGAACTGTTCTCAGTCACGAATGCATTGAAAGGGAAGGGAGTTGCATCGAGATGTCCAGATGATGTTAATTTTCAAACTTATGCTGATCAAAATGATCAATTGACAGCACAGACAGCTCCTGTTGGTTTCCAAAGATCCTGTGTTAAATCTTATTGCTTGTCTCCACTTGCTACCATCAGTGAGAGTTTATTGGGAATTCATGAAGAAGGAATTAGCTTAAGAAGTTTCCTTAAACCTCAAAGCAGCTTAAATAAAGTGGAGAGACTGCACATGTTCAAGCTGATCGTGGATCTCATTAGTAGCTTGCATTCTCAAGGATTTTTTCTGAAGCATTTATGTCCATCACATTTTGTTATGTTGCAATCAAAACAAGTTAAATATGTAGGCCCACTCATTCCCCAAGGTCAAATGGAACTGTTAGAAGGCAAAAGAGAGCCAGATGTGGATCATTTGAATTTGAAGAACTCTTTAAAAAGGAGATGGAACTTGGTAGATGGAAGAGAGTTCAATGAAACTCTATTAACTAAGCATCAGAAAGTGTGTGAGCAATTCATATCTCCAAGCCATACTGGTGTCTTAAAAGGAGAAGTCGGTAAAGAGTTTGACCCACAAAATTTTCAAATTGAAAATTCTATCTGTGAAGTTTCGGGCAGGCTGCAAACTGGTGGAGCATCCAAGTCCCATAATTTTCCTGTAATTTTGGAGTTATCTTCTGGTGGCCATTATGCAGTGTCCGATGTTCTGAAATTGGAGGAGAGGTGGTATGCTAGTCCTGAGGAGCTAAATGAGGGTTCCTGCTCTTCTTCATCAAATATCTACAGTCTTGGGGTTCTTCTTTTTGAGGTAAGACAGGCGTTTTACTAGACTACTATATAGCAATTTTTTGACCATTTCTATCTTTATCATTGGTCAAATGGCTGACCAGCATATACTGAAGGGCAGGTTTTCCTTAGAATACATAAATGCAGCAGAAATTGGATCATTACCATGTATTTTGAATTACATAGTTCAATTATGTTTATAGACAATGAGAACTTCTGATGCATGTTGTGCTTATGAATCTGCAAGGCCAGGATTTTTTTAATCTTTACTGCAATATTCATTTATGACTTGTCCACATATTGATTACACATTTGCATGCCTAGAGGACATAGTAATAGGTCATTTGGCAGCTAAGAAAATGACATTTGTGCTATAAGAAGCTAAATTTGCCTTCTAAAGTGAGGGTCATATATAGTCACATTCTCAAATATGTTTATAGACAGTGAGAACTTCTGATGCATATTGTCTTATGAATCACAAGGCCTTTTTTTAATCTTTACTGCAAGATTCATTTATGACTTGTCCATGTATTGATTACACATTTGCATGCATAGAAGACATTGTAATACGTGAATAAATCATTTGGCAGGTAAGAAAATGACCTTTCATCCTATAAGGTGCTAAATTTGAATTGTAAAGTGAGGATCATAGATAGTCACATTATCAAAGTAATATCTGAGTCAACAAAGATCAGTTTCACCTTCCGCTTAGGGTTTGACAACATCTAGTTCAAAGATCATCTTTAATCAAGAAGGTATTAAAATTCTTAATAAATACCTATTCACAACCAAATTATTATGCATAACTCTAATTTTCATATTTTTCACTTTTTAAATAGTTGGGTCCAATTTTTTTTAGAGGAGGAAAAGTATCTGTCATTTGATATATAGGTGTATACATAATTAATATGACAGCATCATGTAATGTGTATGGAAAAACAAACCATACCTATAAGTCAAGAATTAGAATCTTTGAGATTTGTCAAATGGGAATTCTCAAGTGCATTCTTTGGGAGTGTATGCAAAATATGTTTCACACCAAGGTTTGCTATACCGTACCGTACCGGCGTTTCGACCCAGGCTCGGTATGGTATGATACCGGTGTACCGGATGGTACATCAGGGCGTGCCGAGCGGTACACCCTGGTGTACCGAACAATTTTTTATTTTTTTCATACTGTAGCAGTGCTACATATAGTACTGTAGCACTGTAGCAGTGCTATAGTATAGTACTGTAGTACTGTAGCGGTACCGGGCGGTTCGAGTACTGGTAACCTGTCGGACCGGTACGTACCGCCTGGTACGGACGGTATGCTTCGGTATGACAGACCTTGTTTCATACTAATGCTATGCTGGTGCTAGAAAGTGGGAAAAAAATAGAAAGGGAGAAGTGGGGGAAAGATCTTATCTTGTTTTGCTTATTCTACTATTTATTTCCTATTCCGCCATACTTTTATAAAAGGACCATTTTTAGGCAACCGGGAGGGTTGCAATGAATGATGATATATATTGAAGGGCTTCATTATTGAGAGAAAACCCCTGAAATTAGTTCAATGTTCCACAAGATTTGAAAAGACAAAGGAAAACAATATCATCAAATTCATCCATACTCAAACTCCACATTTGGAGGGCAACGGTATTGTTACTATGTTAGCGCAAAACATGCCAACTAGTAGGGTTCACACTTCACACAAGTTAGCATGACAGTCTTTTCATTGGTTTATTTTCTTCGTAGCATTTAATTAGGTTGTCCGAATTGATTTGAGGCTTAGTAAGAAAACCTATGCTCAGTAAGAAGCCAAGCTGACGTATTATCATATCAAGTTTTTTAGGAAATAATTTATACAACAAACATGTGGGGCAGGATTGAATTCCTTTGTTTTTGAGAAAAATATAGGTTGGGTTATATTTTGATCCAAGTTGAATTTGCCCTTGTAGAGAGCACTATGCTTGAAAAATGTGACCCCTCCATATATTTAGACTTGAAAAGCAACTAGAATAATCTGGCCTTCTATTAATTTTTTTATTCTTAAATTGATTTGTCAACAATTGCCAATTTGCAGCAACTGGCTGCAGCACAATAGTGTGACTCTCTGCTACTGTGATGCCTTCTACCTTACTTTTTGGTGTTGCCTGCTACCTAGCACATACTATACTAACATATGCTATAATACTCTTCAGCTCTTCTGCCATTTTGAATCACAGAAAGCCCATTGTGTTGCAATGTCTAATCTGCATCATCGAATTCTTCCACCAAGTTTTTTATCAGAACATCCCAAGGAGGCTGGCATCTGTCTCTGGATGCTTCATCCAGACCCTTCTTCCAGGCCAAAAATAAGGTAATCATTTGCCAGTAATATATCCTATGGAATGTGCTTCTTCGTATCTGTAGGCCCTGGATATTGTGTCAAGAATTCTAACAAATTCCTCAAGAGGAATTCTATCTTCTAGAAATGCCCTTGTTTGGTTTATTTTTCTGTTAGGTTTTTATGTAGGGAGCAATTTACTAGTCTATTTTGGAAGTCTTTATTGCAAGCATGCCTATTCTTTAAGGCTCATACTCATATTTGGTTAACATTGGAGAGTAATGGGTGTAAAAAGCTTAGGCTGTTCCCAGTTACAGGGTAGCTACTAGCTGGAGATCATAATTGGAAGTTCTGTGACTATTGATGAAATTCTTGTGACATCATTTTGCTTTCACTTTGATAACATCCTAACTCTCATAAAGTTTAATAATATTCTTTCACTTTTGGGAAGAGCTATCAAAGTTTTTGATGATTTAGGTAACAGAAATTGTATTTTTGTCATTGTTGAGATCATGAACCCCTGAAGGGCTTAACAGAAAATATCTATTAAGAACTATCTTAAAGGGTTTTGTTCTTGTATGTTCTTCATTTTTTTCCACCGGTAGTGTTTGATCATCAAGCCTTTGGAAGACTGGAACAACAGGACATTCTAAAGATAGTAATTGTTAAGATCTTCAGATTAATTTTATCCACATACTTTACCCTTAATGAAGGAAATATTATACTTTTGTTATATGTTTCTATTAGCATTCCTGTGTAGACTGTTGACATACATTAGGACAGTATTACCATGCAGCTTACTGACTGACATCGGTTGCATGGTGTCAACATATCTTTTTGTTCCATGCGTAAGATTTCCACCTTCCTTCATCCAGGCATATCCTAGTTTCTTTAATGATCACCTGAAATACATTTAGCCCAAAAGGTTTTATGTACCTTTTTTCCAATGCTTTTGGTGTAGTACCAAACAGAGTTGGGTCTTTTCCTGTTGGGGAAGTATTCTAGGGTTCATCTACCTGATGGAACATTGTTGCATGACCAACAGATATTGGTAGTATTGACACACAAATTCTATCAAATCTGACCTATTTGCCTCATCTACACCAACTTTCATACTTGCAATCAAGACTCTCCAAGTAATCTTCTCTATTGTACTCGTTTGCACATCTGCCCACAGTACTGCATCAAGTCTCAACATTAGCATGTTGAATCTCTCAGATGCCTGCAAATGTCTATTACAATCTTTATAGAAGGTTGTGGTGGTCTTCTAGGAGGCTATAGAGCAATGGTAATAAGAAACCATGACCTCAAATCTATATAAGAAACACTAGCCTATGACCTAGTCATAATAGACATCATTATTTTAAGTCATTATATGTATTTCATATTCTGCTGGTGCTTGATTTGGTTTTGCTTATTCTTATAATTTATTCATGAAAGAATATATGATTGTTAATTTGAAATATTTCTTCTCTGCTATAATAATAAGTATCTTTATCCATTGGAGAAACTTATACAGGACAATGTTCAAGAAGCAACTTTTTTATAAAGCTTTTTTTAATGTGGATGACAGTGATATTCTGCTATGTGACATATTTCGTAAAGATAGAGAAGCATCAATTATGGAGCAATTATCCACATCTGTTGATTGCGAACTTTCAAAAGCAGATTTGTTGTTGCATTTTCTATTAGCATTAAAAGAAAAGAAAGACAAGCAGACTGCCAAGCTGATGGAAGACCTTGGTTGCGTCAAAGCAGACCTAGAAGAAATAAAAAGCAGGCACTTCTCAACAGATCATGTTCATAAAGATTGGTTCTTGCAGACAAATTCTGCTGATATGTTAGGTGCATACACTTGCAAAGAACCACTACATGTGAATTTAAGATCTGGATTGTCCGCAATGAGCACAGATGGAATAATCTCAAAAATGAAGAACTTTGGTCTACTTGAAACTGCATACTTTTCCATGAGCTCTAAATCTGAGCATCCTGATATCAGCTCAATAGTTCGCCAAGATATAGATGTTCTAAGGCTCAAAAATCAATTATGTTCAGCTAAAAATGATGCAAGTCCCTCGTATATGGAAAAGGAGCCTTCCGACCAACGAGGATCCTTCTTTGAAGGTTTACGCAAGTATGCTCGTTATAAAAGATTTGAAGTTCATGGAAGTTTAAGATATACAAATATTCTCAACTCTGCAAATGTCATCTGCTCTTTGAGCTTTGACCAGAACGAAGAATACTTTGCTGCTGCTGGAGCATCAAAAAAAATTAAAGTATTTGAGTTTGGTGCTCTTATAAATTCTACTGTTGACATTCATTATCCAGTAATTGAGATGCCGAGTAAATCAAAGCACAGTTGTGTTTGTTGGAATGGCTACATCAGGAACTATTTAGCCTCAACAGATTATGGTGGTGTGGTTCAGGTGTGTATTCACAATGCATTTGTTTTCTCGTTGTACTCTCCTCATCACATCGAATACTGTGATCAATCACTCTTTTGATCACTATTTTTTTCCGAACTGCTTATTCTGATTGATGTTGTTGTCTTTGGTTGCCTTTACAATTGAACATTGGCTGTATGAATTGGTTAATGTGGAATTTAGATTAAAAGGGTCATCCGTAGAGGATCAGGTTATAATTAGATTGATTAAATTTAGATAAACCTATGTATTACAATCTTGCACCAGTGCAAGGTTTGATGATGGTGATTTTGGCATCTGGTAAGGTTACTCCTTTGCAACGTAAATGTAAAGGGTTTGAATCATGGAAATAACCTCTTTATTGTAATGGTAAAATTCCATAAATATTAATTCTCTCTAGACTCTACATTAGTGAACACCCCGTGACTCGTGTATTGGGCTGCTCTTTTTTGCCTTGCATTCCAATGAGAATATTGACTTATTTTCAATGTTCTTGCTTAGTTATTCAATGTTGGTCTCATAGGTTAGTATAAGATAATTAATTATACTGAAATTGTATGTGCAATTGGTGCTTTTTAAGGATCAACGTTTTGGGTACTGGATCCATTTCAGTGATCTGGTTGGACCGGTACATACCAATCATTATTGGTCAGTACATACGGGTATATGCTAATGTTTTAGAGAGGAGGATAAAGGAGAAAAGGAAGGGATGGTGGAAGAAGAGGAAGGAAGAAGGGAAGCAATGGAGGAAGAGGTGGAAGAAGAAGCAAGATTAGGATGGAGAAGGAAGCAGAAGGAAAAAGGGGAAGCAGTGGAGAAGGAGAAGGAAGAAGAAAAAAGAGGAAGCAGTGGAGGAGAAAAGGAAGAAGAAGAAGAACGAAAAGGAGATGAAGGAGAAGAGGTGCGGCAACGTCAAACAGCAGTGGTGGCGGCAGCGACATCACAAGAAGAGGACAGCGGCAAGAAGAGGGCTCGTATTCGTGAACCCTAATTGCTATGTTTTTTAAATACTGAGTTAGACCGGGCTTAATGCTATTTTAGGTTTTTTTCCCTTAGTTGGACCGGATCGCCTAACATGAGGGCGGTTCATGTACCGGCCCACTCTCGGACCGGTGCATACCGCTCGTTTCATACCGTTTCAAATGGTATGGTAGCCAATGGTTTATTGACCTTCTTGATTCCACAGTTTTTCTGTTTCTTTCTTCTTTTTATTTGATATGTTCATTTTATATTGTACAAAATTTCTTTCTCCTTTTTATTAGTTACGGACCCTTATGTTCATCTCATTGTTTTCATGAGTATGACATATACATAGTGGATATTGCATAATTTAGCCTCCTACATTTTGCAAATACTTAGGTTCTTCATTTAAATATTGCTCAATTTTTCCATCTCACCTGCCACACTTCATATCCAAAACCATGAAATTGAAGTCTCATGTTTCCTTAGAGAATCAATATACTAATTTCATTTAAAATCATGTCAACTCATAAAAGATTAAGTATGCACATAAGGATTTCATGCTTTCTGATATGACTAGCTTTTCTTGTAATTTTTTTAAAATTGACTCCAGTGTTTTTTTGAAGTTATGGGATGCTAGCACTGGTCAAGGATTTCATCGGTACTCTGAGCACCAAAAAAGGGCATGGTCTGTTGATTTTTCATCAGAAGCTCCAACTAAGCTCGCAAGTGGAAGTGATGATTGCTCTGTGAAACTTTGGAGCATTCATGAAGTGCGATCTCTTAATCACATTTTTATATTTAAGTATTCTTTAGCTTTGTTTAATTGAATATTAAATACTTCTTCTAATGGAATAAAACAAAACCAAAATTATGTTTAGCATGCCATAAAATTGATTGTTGCTTGTCCAAGATCCTTTTGTTAACATCCTTCTAAACTAGTCAGTGATATGGTGACATGATCTGTCCTGTTTTTATCTCATGATGTGTGTAAATCATACTTGTTATTCAAAATAAGCTAAGTTTGCAAAGTAGTGTGATAAATTAATAATGCTCCAGCACATTCTATTGTTTTTAAAATCAGCATGTCATGGCTTTTTTCTCTGTTCTTTCAAGTGAAAATTGATGTAATATATCCAACTTGCAGAAAAATTGCATCAAGACTATCAAGAATGTTGCCAATGTATGCTGTGTACAGTTCTCATCACATTCGTCTCATCTACTGGGCTTTGGTTCTGCTGATTACCGAATTTACTGCTATGATCTACGTAATACCAGGATTCCCTGGTGTACTTTGGCTGGCCATGGAAAGACTGTAAGCTACATCAAATTTCTAGATTGTGATACCATTGTATCTGCATCTACTGATAATACCTTAAAGCTTTGGGATCTCAAGAAGACAACTGCATCTGGTTTGTCCACAAACGCCTGTAGCTTGACCATGACTGGTCATACTAATGAGAAGGTTTTCAGCTTGCTTTCTAGTTTTTACCTACCAAATACCACTTACATTTCCTACTGTTTAATTACTTTTGGGGTGTAATTAACTTTTTATTTGTCTGCAGCTTTTTTATATTTAGTTATAATGTACTGTTCTCTTGAAATGCAGAACTTTGTAGGCTTATCTGTTTGTGATGGGTACGTTTTATGTGGTTCCGAAACTAATGAAGTGAGTATACAATTTCATATTCATTTGGTACCTCGAACTTTTTATAACTTTCACAGATGATCTAGCATCATGCAGACATTTAAATGTCTCAGTGTGTCTACCGGCAACTCATACAAAAGACCATTATAGTTTTTGCCAGCAACTAATTGTCGAAGTTACTAAAATTGCTCATACATAGAACTAAATATTGTGCAACAGAATGTGTGTTTCCTAACAACCTCTTCTAACTTTTTGATTTTGTTAATGTAGGTGTATGCATATCAGAAAACTTTTCCAATGCCAATAACATCACACAAGTTTGGGTATATTGACCCTATTACTGGCCATGAAATTGCTGATGATAACGGACAGTTTGTTTCGAGTGTCTGCTGGAAAAGAACATCAAATATGGCTCTTGCTGCAAATTCTAGTGGCTGCATAAAGTTGTTGCAAATGGTCTAGAATAAGAGAAACTCGGAGAAAGCAAGATCACTTCATTGTTTCTTCAAAATTCAGTAGCAGATGCTGATTTGAAATCCCTGGATCAGCCAAAATTGCTGCAAATCTTGGTGTTAACCTTGCTTCAAGCAGCCTCTACCTTGTGACCAATCAAAATCGGGCATTGACATAATGAGGTTATCAGTATATGTGAATGTTGCAGTTCTCACCATGTCTCAATAGCTTTTTGAGCTTATAGAAGCCGGAATGTCTTACTCAGAAATTGTCGGTTTTGTGTCATCTTTTTTACATCAGCAAGCTGGTCTATTAACTTAAACTGAGCCCCTACTCCATCTTTTAGGAGCAGCTAGCTAGCTTCCCCAACTACAAAGATATGCTACGAATTGGTGTGCTCTGAGCTAAACAAAGTACTGTTGGACAGTGCAATTACGGAAGCAAGCAGACAAAGTAAAAGGCCATTTGCTTGGCTTTTCCCTTGTGGCTCTACCCCTGTTTAAAAGGAAGTGTTCCTAAGTAACAGGACTTCAATCATCAAAGTTTTTGTCAATCAAGAACAAGTACATGAAAGCTCAGTTGGTTTGTTTCTGGTGAATGTAAAGCTTTTGACATCTGGATGGTGAGGCAGATGCAAGATCTGCAGTTTTACAGGTTGTGTGTATATTCAGCAATGAAAACAACATGAATTTTCATCGAAATCAATTGGAGAAAATTTACAGGAAAGTTTTGCATGTTTTGTACAATTATCCTCATGGAGATTATGCTTGTATGAATGAACTGTTTTTTCTCTCTTCTTCATACTTTTCACCACAAACCACCCTACCTCATCCTCCACCAGCAGCTGCAGTTACTGAAAGCATAGTCAAGGTTAGTACTGTGTCTGGGGATCAAACAAGAGTTTGCTTCCTTTCTCACTAATGTTATGAACAAGAAGAAGGCTATATATATGCTTTGAACAAGATTTTTCCGGCACATCGTTCATTGCGACGCCGACCGGTGCAGATCCAATCAAGGTGCAACAGCAATATTTCGTGTGTGTGATTGTGCATCAAGAAATGTGTTTATGATGAACTGGTTATTAGTTTCACATCAGAATCACATCATCCTCAACTTGATAGTATGATAGAGTTGGAACCTGCAGGGCAGCCAAACTTCAGTCATCTTGAATTATTACATTCTATCAGGGAGTGGAAGGAGACATCACCAGAACTTGCCATTGCAAGATGAGAAAGACAGGGCTGGCCTCACTCTCTTTTTCACTTTGCTTTTATGGATAAAATTGCTGACATTAATTCTTCTCAAAACTCTCATGGAAGGAATCTCATGCAGTGGATCATCCTTTTTTTTTTTTTTTTAATCTTATCTTTAACCTCCAAAACTGTTATCTTTGCTCCCAAATGTTGATTGTGGTGTCAACTTAGCTGAGGAAAGCATTCCAAGGAGAGGTAGGAATTCTAAGAACCCTAGAATGAACAACTGACTTATGACATGTAAAGCATCAAAAGAGAAGAATATGCCCTCTTCATTCCTTTCAGTCTATGGTCTGATATGTGTTTTAGTTGAACAAACACCGCTCACCAGAGTGTAAAATTAAAAAGATATATGATAATACAAAGGAAAGATTAGCTCTTTTAGGGTTGTGGCAAATATGTTCTTTGGCCTACTTAATATAAATATGAAAAAAAAAAATTTTAGTATGCTTTTAATTGTTTGAACCAAATTGATCGGACTTATGCTATTAAAGGAGATTATTTTTTGTAATCTTTTTTTTTATTTACACTCATATTAAATTTTTTTATTATTTCTAAATATCATCTTCTTTCTCTTCTTCTTTTCTCCCTCCTCCTTGAAAGATCAAAGTAAAGATGACATTGGTGGTAAACGACAACAATGTATAGCAACGATTAGAGGAGATGAGCAACAACAATGTTGCGGGGGGTGGGGGGGGGGGGGAAGGAAAAGAATAATAATAAAATTGATAACAAAGTAGTTATAAATAGTAAACTAATATTTTATTTATTTTTTAAAGAGTTATTAATAATAAAAATAAAAAAGAAACTATGAATAATGAACTTCCTATTAAATTATGGGTTTATTCAAATATGTCTGTCATCTGATTTTATCCGAATTTCAGATTATTCTTTTATTTTTTTTTGAACTTTAATGTTTATTTCTCCCGTATACGAATATTTTCTTAACAAAGGAGACGTCAAATGTCTCAATAAGATAATGATGTGACAGCCACATGACGATGATATGGTAGCGGTAACTTGACACTGTGGCAACCATACGCTAATATAATGTGACGCCAACATTACACGGTTGCCACATCACTAACATACGGATGTTGTTGCACCATCATCGATATGACATCTCATAAAAATACTGTGACATCCTAATGATAAAGATGTAGTGGCAGTGTGATGACTGTCATGACATGGACACCAATGTCAATGTGACACTCTACTGGCATTAGGACAATGGCGTGTCAGCCACGTACCAATGGTGTGATAAGATTGGGTCACGTGGTTATCCAATCATTTTCATGCATGCGAGTCGCACCATCACCATATGATTTGACTCTATAGTTACCATGTACTCATCACATTCATTGTTGTTTACGTAAAAGCAATTTAATTTTTATTGCTATTTGATAGACATTTAACTGGATTTAGACGAGACTAAATTGTAAGATATATTTCATCATACAAATACTTATAATTTAAAATAACATATGATTATTAATACATCGGGAATTATCTTTCTTTTATTAGCATTGATCATGTTTTGATTCTCAAAACTGATGGTTCCGATTCAATTCCAAAGACACAATTGTAGTGGTTAGCACTTCAACCTCAAACCCTAATGATCATTTTGATAATGATCGGAGTCTAACCCTTATAGAATCCTGAGCGAGAAATCTGTGAATGATATTTAGGAGCAGAGTCTACAGAAGTCACAACTACAAAAAAACATGATCATTATACCATGATTCTATAGTACACACTATTCTAATAGTAGTAGTAGTAGCAGACATTTTTCTTCACACACAACTCCCACAAGGTAGTCTCAGATGGTCAGTCAGTGATCATACATCCATGATTCACATACCAACATGTTCCCAAATAATTTTGCTGTTCATGTAAACCTTATTTTTCTTGGATAATCATATACTCAAATGTACCTCGAGAAACAATTGCCATCGGCTGCTTATTAGGAACACAAATTCATTAACACTATATATAAAAAAAAAAGTCCCAAATGTCCCATACAAGTAAACAAAAAAAAATTAGTATTTCATAATCATTTGTGTAAATACAAGCTTTATGCGAAGCAAGTCGAAGCCGAACTCGAAGATCGATCCCTTCCAAATGCTTATATATGGGAAAACAAATACAAATCTGCTATACAGCAACAGCAAATGTCATCATCTCCTTTAGACATACACCTAGAAAACCCTCTCAATGCAAATTAATCCTGAAATCGATAGGTAGAGGAACAAATTATAACTCTAGTATAAGACTGATCCATGACTAAAATTTTAATTGTACACACAAAACACATCAGAGGACATTGCGAAGCTGAATATTTAGATTGACAACACAAACAAAAGGGAGCGCACCCACAATAGATGATATCGTCTAAAAAGTAATAGATGTTATCAATCATTAAATGTACCATAAGTAGTTATGAAAGTGATCCTTCTTCAACAGTACAGGACACACCCAGTAAGACTGGACTTAATTCATCATAAAATATATGGAACTTCAGAATATTATATATAATGTCACGCATCTTACAACTTGCCTACTTCATTATTTGGCACACATTTTTTAATAATCAAGAGAAGAAAAAATCATATAAGCTAGAAAACTATTTTGTATATTAGTACTTAATATGTTGATTTCCAACTGATTTGAGGCATAATCAATTAGACCCGGCATAATCAATTAGGCATAATCAATACCCAATACTATCCAATCTCAGTTTGTTTCTAAGCTGATGACTTCCTTGCTTATATATCTCTCTAAATGTTCTCTTGATGAGAAAAAAATTGTGTATAGGTCAGTATGTGGGTCCCCTAAAGAAAACTTCAAACTCCGCCTTAATTGAGATTGTTAAAAGGTTGTCCATCAGCATCAGTCCATCCACAGGTTCCATGGTTGCGGCTAATGAAACCTCAGAAAGTAACAGACCACCACAGAAAATGCATACTTCGATCAACCAACGCTTCGTACCTACCTTTTCTAACTCCTATCCAACGAACGAGCCGAACAACCCTACCGAGTCATTTTCCAATTAGTAGAATCGTATCTTTGCTGTACGTTTCTAGGTAACCAGTTGATGACAGTATTCCTATTCTTAACAAAAAACACATCATATACCATATAACGTAATTTTCTATGGGTACAAACTCCTTGAATGTAAAGGTTTGTTCAGTTGCTTGGAAAAGAAGAGTGATCTATTTTACTTTATACTTTTCTTAAGAAGCTTGTGACATAGCTACATCCAATAGCTGTATTACCCTTAGCTTTAACCTGGAATATAACTCCTATATTCCAAAACGAAATCTCAAAAGGAGTTCCTACATGTATCCGTACCTTGTACAAAGGGTTTTGGAAGAGGGAGACATCCATCAGCGTTATAACAAGCGGTTATCATGACAGAATACCTAAATCCATAAAGACTTGCTTTCTTTATCTTCGTATCCGTACCCTACATTTTACGAGCAATGCTCCTTATATAATTAATGAAAATGGCCAGCCATTGGCAGCTATGTTATCGGATTGAGTTCGAGTCCAAGTATCACCTCTCTCAGGGATAAGGGTAGTAGAGGACTAATAAAAAACAGCTCGAGCATCGCCAAACCTATGACATGATCCAGTCCTAGTTCAGTAGAGACACAACGAATAAACATCCAGTCATTCAGACTAATGGGAAGAATAAGGACATGGAAACCATTAAAGTTCAAAGAAAATCTTAAGATTCTGGACTTAAGCTATCAATTAAAACAAAAGTCAAAGGTTCAGCTGCTGGAACCAGCTCAACCCAAGGGACATAGGATCCAATAGAGTTTAGATCCAGATCAGATTGAGTCAATGTCAAGTCCAAGTAATCAGATCCAAGTGACAATGGTAGTCTGCCAATCAAACAAAACTTTTCTATATTTTCTATTAAAATACCATGCAACTGATTTAGCTAGAAATTATTGACGGATCAATCAGACCTAAATGCCAAGCCCAAGTTTCAAGCTATCTGGGAATTGCAAGTTCACATGTCAAGCAAAGCAATGAAAATGATGCCAATGGAGACCTTAAATTCTCCAATGATTTTAATTACTAATTCACATTTTCTCAAGTCTTTATGCCACAGCTCTTTAAAACAAAGAATAATTTCCTTAATATCTTAAGCCGACACTGACATGGCATGGCAAACTCCTAAGTTTTACATGTTAATCAGTAGAACTAATCAAACCAACTAATTATGATGAAATGAGCTTGAATCAAACCACTATTAGGAATGCAGAACAAAGAATTTCATAACAAGCATATAAATAGAAGGCAGATGGATTTAGCAAAGAGTGATGACCGCAGAAAGTGACAAGAACTAGTAAATAGGAGAGGAGCGGCAGCTGACCATCTAAGCAAGTAGAAGCGGCACTTGGGCGGCGTCGCACCGCTCACCCCCTGCTTTAAGCTCACCGGGCCGCACCCCACCCGGATCGGCACCTTACCGGTACTCATACCGCCCACCCGGATCCCCACCTTCGTCCTCACTTCCAGCACGAACCGCACTTCCTTGCTCCTGAAGCCGGCCCGGATCCTCTCCCCGGCCACCTCGTCCACCGCCACCCCCCTCGCCGCCGCCGCGAACCGCACCACCGTCCGATTCCTCCTCGCCTGCTCGAACCCCGCGATCGCCGCTTCCCCAACAGCCACGTCGCCGTCGTCATCCGCCACCGACATCCGCGCCTTCCCGTCACCGTACTCCACCACGATCCTCCCGTTGGGGTTCGACACCAGGATCCCGACCTTGGTGACGGCGTCGAGGAAGGTCCCGTCGGGCCTGACGGCGACGCGAAGCTGGGTAGCGTTGAGGGACTCGAGGCGGAAGGAGGGCAGCCGCGGCTGGAACCAGAGGTACGCGAGTCCGGCGACCACGGCGAGTATCGCAGCCGCGACGAGGGCCACCGCGGATGCCCAACAGCAGATGCGGCAGCAGGAGCAGCGCCGCGAGCGGCGGTAGCGCTGGCGGGGGAGCGGCTTCCCGGGCTGGCGGAACGCCGGGGGCAGCGGCTGCCGCCTGGGCGGCGGCCTCGGCGCGGCGGGGGCCGCCGCTGCCGGGTCACGGTACCCCGGTGGCTTCTGGAGCACCGGCTTCGAGGTAGGCTTCTCTTCCGCCATTTCCGTCAAAAATCTATTTCGATCCTCAATTCAAAGAATACATTCACATTCCTCCATAAATCCACATAATTTCTTGGAATTTACTTTCCCTCAAAATTTAAGATCATATCCAATAATATATAATTCAGATGCAGAAAAAGAGAAATAAAAAGGGAGAAATTTAGGGACGAAGGAACAATCCAACGGTGAAGATCTCATTACACGGTGCGTTGAGATGAGAAAGGGAACCCCAACCCCCACAGAACAGAAGGAAAGCGGAGGGCAGCGGCGACAATGGAAGAGAAGCGAAGCGAGGCGAAGGCGGAGGAGGAGAGTGCGCGGCGTGTCTCCCGTGGCATGCGAACGTAGCGAGGCAGGGGCCTCAAGATTCGCGCGATCCGGCGTGATCGCCCGGCGGGAGGCGGAGGACCAGTCTCAGGCGGAGAAGGGGAAGCTGGGGAGGGTGTGGTCTTAAATGCCAGGGTCGACGTAGGAGGAGGTGACGTGGAGTTGGCGGATGGGTCCCACGCAGCTTGTCGGTGATGCCGACGACTCATTAGGACCTTAATTCCCGTCCATAAACGTTAATCCAGTGCTACTACTGCCACCGTCCGCTCTTAGTTAATAAGATTAGGGACTTAATGATATCTAGTAAACTGGGATAAACTGAGTGACACGTCAGCAAACAGCTGTTGCAGAGACAAAGAGCACGCAGGCAAGGCAGATGAACATCCCCGTTTTGTCCCACACCGTCTCAGGTCGAACCAGGTGGAGCTGTAGCAGATACATGTAACTCTGCCTGTGCAGGTCTTACGTATCACGTCAAGAGTAGTGTCCAGCGAGCACGAGAGACGCTCCACGTTCGCCCACATGGTGGCGTCCCCCTCCTCCTTTGTTCTCTTCCACCAGCCCCGGCAGCGGCGCGGAGAACCAACGACAAAGTACAGTAGAAGGAGGTGGACCACCAGGTGTTTGTTGTTATGGCGAGGCTGTGGAGTATGTGGTTTCACGTCCAAATCCGCGGCTAGGGGAGGATGGAATCTCGTTGTTACGGCAGATGGCAGGTCCGTTCCTTCCCCCTCCCTCGTTCGTGTTTCTCCTTCAGCCGATGGACCACACCAACGCACAGACGCTGAGAGAGAAGAGAAATAGGCATCGTGGGGACACATATTAGTGCTTCTTTACCATTCTTTGTTCGAAGAATGTTAATTTCTATTACATGTGTAAGATCAACAGGGCGAGAGACTGGTGCAGTCCATGTTTAGCATGCAATCTCCTGCTTGAACTTGGCCAACTTGGCGAGCTCATCGGCGGCCTCCACCAGGTGGTCGAGGCGAGCCACGAACTCGATGAGCAGCGACGTGAAAGTGGCGAGGGACAGCGCGGCCGTGCTCTCCAGCGCACGCATCCGGGGAATCGACTCCCCGCTCATGTCCTCCTCGAAGTCGTCCACCTCCCTCGACGGCCATGAATGGAGCCGCCTCTGCTGCTTCTTCATCGTCTCGTGGTACGTCTCCGCTTCGGCCTTCTTCCCGTCCGCGTCGGTGCCGTTCAAGGACGAGACGTGGGAGAGTTTAGCGGGTGGTTTGGTCGAGCAATCACAGACGTCGTGGCTCAAGGTGAGGAGGTAGGAGTGGAGGTCGATGGAGCGCTGAAGGCGTTCGGTCGAGGCGTGGACACGCTTGAGTAGGCTGGTGTGGAGGCTGTGCTTCATGTTGCTGAGGTCTTTGGCCAAGCTCCGCAGTAGCTCCGCCGCCTGGTTCGTGGCATCGAGGATCTCGGTCCGGAATGTGTACCTGAGGTTGTAGGGCGCCTGACGAAGAAGACACTCAGTGTAAGTGGCCTCATTATTAGAATACTTTTCACCCCATCTATTCTTACATCTATTACCAATTTAGCCTCAAGCTTTCTTTTTCTTTTCCGAAGGAGAATTAGTCCACTTAAATTATTTTGAATAATAATAAAGGATTTTTTTAACCCCCCCCTTTTTTTTTTTTGAGTTCAAATCTAATTTTATTTTATTTTATTTTGTTGAAATAGATGTATTTATTATCTCTATTGATAAATATGTCGAGTGATCAATGGACCATTATTCCACTTCGGTTTCACATTCACATCGGATCAGGTTCTGATGCCAATTAGAGAGGATACGAATCTATTCTCGGGCACAGCGGTTGCTGGTGTCATGGAAACATATTACGCCTATGATTTGGACATCCAACCACAATCCACTGAACTGCATATTTCTCTAAAAATTTATGAGTAGAAGAATTAAGAGTATGAAAATAAAATTTTCTTAATCCAAAAATAAAGATAAGGTGATGTACATCGATCATTCTATGATCTTTTATATATAGCCAATTATTAGGAATTTTTTTATTTTAAAAAAAAACATCATTAACAATTAGATGTATAATAAAATAATTATTTAATGAAATTTATATGTTATGATTAAACAAGATGAGTTGATTGATATTATGATAGGAGGAGACATAAAGAGAGACACGAGAAGATTTTTGCTATGAGATGATCTTTAATTTAATGAGAGATATTACGTGCATGATGAAAAATGATTCGTATAGAGGATGTCAGATAGTTGGCAGGCAGATCATCATCTTACTGGTGAATGAAGAGATTAATAAAAGCATGTAAAAACCAGATTGGTTGTCACCGTGTGATACCTGTATCTCCGAGTGAAGGCAGCCATGCAGTGCCATCACCTCGTAAGCGCAGTGCCGAAGCACGGCGCCGACCTTGACGTACTCTGCCCACGGGTAGAACATCTGCATGAATCTCCCGTGTGGAGGTTCCCATTTTGCAGAATTGGCCTGCGAGATGGACCACTCGTCACGCATCTGCTTCGTTTCTTGGAAGATTGGTTGACGTATCAATGACAGAACTGCGTACCAAGGAATCGAGCTTCGCCGAGGAGTTCAACGTCGACCGGCATTTCCGAAACGCCGGCTCGTCCTGGAAGTCGTCCATCACCGTCTTCGCGAACTCCGGGTGGTCCGACCCATCGTCGCTCAGATACTTCTTCACGCACTCTATACACAGGAGGAGGAATGAGATCGAGGAGTCATCGGATGCGCGAAGAATCAAGAGAAGAAGAGCAGTCGACCTTCGAGGGAGTCGGCGACGGAGTCGAAGTGGCCGACGAGCTCCCTGTGAAGCTGCTCCCCGGCCCATATCGGGAAGATGAGGACGTTGACGAGGACGGCGACGATAGCGCCTATGGCGATCGAGTAGAGCCGATCCATGGCGGTCCTGATCGGGTTACCCATGCGGTATCCCGACACGATGATCAAGCAGTAGGTGAATAGGATCACCCTGAAGCCGTACTCGTAAGGCACCAACGACGGCCACAGCTTCATGAACGACGTAATAGATCCTGCGTACATGCATG
Source organism: Musa acuminata AAA Group (assembly GCF_036884655.1). Taxonomy (NCBI): domain Eukaryota; kingdom Viridiplantae; phylum Streptophyta; class Magnoliopsida; order Zingiberales; family Musaceae; genus Musa; species Musa acuminata. The sequence continues at coordinate 9,912,655 of NC_088359.1, forward strand.
GTATGGTATATTGCAAGACGTGACGGAGCTAAGCACGGTATGCGTAAGAAGGGCGTGGGATTCGAACTCACCGACGAGGAAGATGCTGAGGCCAATGACGTAAGGCTCTGCGACGTGGCCACTGGACATGGCCACTTGGATCACCACGACGGCGAAGACCCCTGCTAGTAAACTCCCTAGTGCTCGATTGAACCCTCGATTGAAGGTTGCACCTGCGAGCCAGTAACGCTCACTTCGTTAGATCATTCTTAGCATGAGTTTTGCTTACAGGTCGAAGGCGTGCGTGCATGGACGAGGCAGTACCGACGGTGTACTCGAACATGATGGCGACGGTGAGGATGGACCAGATGATGTTGGCGCCGAAGACTTGGTAGGGAGCTCGGAGGAGGATGAGCAGCGATACGAGGAGACAGGCCAAACCTACCTTGAGCGAGAAGGTCACCCTGTTGGTGTCCTCCCTGGCGAACTGCCACACCTCCATCATCCATTTCCTCAGGGGGATGGTGATGGCCTCGTCGCCGTCTCCGCTCCCGGATTTCCTCGCAGTTTCTCGTGGCACTGCACTCGACGGCAAGCCGATATCGATGCGAATGCTGCTGCCCTTCTTTCCGTTCATCTTCTGACGACAAAACCTATCTATTGCTGTCTGCGGCCTCCTGAAATGAGTGGAGTGATGGAGCTGAGCTGAGATGAGAATATAAAGGATGTTTGCTGATGAGATGGTGGTGCAAGTAGATAGAACAGTGGTGTCGTGGCACACCTGTAACGTGATATGGAGAATTATACCTATAAATAATACAAGGAAAGATGCATAGGAAACATGAGGGATTAGAGGGAGATAGATGCTCGAGCACAAAAATGCTGTTTTGGTTGATGGATAATTGGAATCTAAACATTTGCTGTTTCCCATCGACAACACATTCTTCTTTCTTGCTTTCTCATCCTGTTTTGCAACAATAAACTATTCTCTCATACTTCAAAAGAAGAATGCTAAACAGGTGACAATACAGTTTCATTCTATTTAGCATACCCGGATGCTTAAACACATGACATAAGACATAGCTGTCAAATGAAATAGATAGATATCAAGGGCAAAAGAAGAGGAAGGGTTAGTGATTGAATGGTAACACAGCATAACAAATGGAATACTAGCTGTCTTCATGGCATCTGGTTCTGAAAGTATCCTGTTGTTATTTATTTTCGAGTACTCTCACCTCAGCTGCCAAAAAATGCTCTATACATCAAGCAAGAAACCAAGGAGACAAGAAACGTTAACTGGTGCAGGTGGTTCGTTTCTGATGGGAATGTTCAAAGTTGGGCATATACCTCCCAGAAAAATGGGAATTAATTGCCCCAACACTGCAAATTGCTGGGAATTAACATAAACATGGGGAAATGGCAATGACAGCTTTCTTAGTGGAGCTATCTTTTGCATTATTAGCAATTTGCAAACGGAGAATAATGTTGGGTGCACATGAAACCTGAGAGGATTTAAGATAGGAGGACTAACTAAACCATCTTCCTTCACTCTCATCTACTACTGCATCAACCCACATTTTGTTAGTGCAGTCACAAACATCAGCCAATGACAACAAGACACAAATTGCTTAGTACCAAACAGTTCTAACACGTAAAACCTCTCCTTTTGTTGCATATTCTGTTCTTCATGTCTGAAAATGGGAGGATAACCTCAGAAAGGACCAAATTCCTCCCACCCTTTTTTCTTCAAGTGCCAAAATAAAGCTTCTTTTCATAGGTTCAAGTGAGATGTTTGCACATTCTTATGTTACATATTAATCCAATTTTAAAGAATGCCATAGAAGATTATGGGCGAGGTATCCTATTCCTCTATGAAGGGACCTAAAAATGGGACTTGATCCTCCCAGAGGTTATTACCAAGTCTATCCAGAAAAATAAGCAATTAGCTCAAAGCCATCAAACTTCTAAATGGATGACTTGATAAATGATCACTTTACTGTGTACTCTACTTTAGATGAAGAGTTCCCAGTTGTAAAAATAAAACAACAAGAAGCCGCAATGCCCAAACTATTTCTGATCCGCTATTTATGGGCATTCAAGTTCTATCTAATTCAACAACTATAAGTTCTGAGACACTTATTTCTGTTCTGGAGAAATAGAAAAGCCATCTGAGTGATAGTGGATTACCTGATGTGAGCAATGATTGCTGCTCTGGACTGGTCAAACCTGCTATTACTGAGAGGCAATGATGGCTGCTTCGGGCTGGTCAAACCCTACTATTACTGAGAGACAGGAGACTCGCCAGAAATAATATCATTGTTAGCCTCTCCTTGCTTCCAACATCGGAAGAGCTCGAGACGTCGAGTGATGCCTCTAAACCATCTTTTGATCGAGGATTGAAATATTATATAATACTAAAGTTTTGATATTCATTCGATACAATAAGATACTATATATCAAGCGATATATTTATTATGATATATCACATTTCTCTTTTTTAACGAGCATCTCTTTTTTCCTAAGAGAATGATGTCATATATATATATATATATATATATATATATATATATATATATATATATATATATATATATGTATATGTATATATATATATATGTATATGTATATATATATATATGTATATGTATATATATATGTATGTGTATATATACATGTATGTGTATATATACATGTATATATATATATATACATGTATATATATATATACATGTATATATATATATATATATATATACTCATATATATATACTCATATATATATATATATATACATGTATATATATATATATATATATATATATATACATGTATATATATATATATATATATATATATATATATACTCATATATATATACTCATATATATATATATATACATATATAATATCGTCTGACAACGAACAATCCGTGTACCGACCGATTTGTTGATGAACCGATAAGTATTATATCATTTATTACATATGATATTATTTGAAATTGAAGACCTAGTGATTGACTTGTTTACTAAAATGATATTATAAAATGACACATATTTACTGCTAAAATAAGGTCAAGCCCGAGAGTAAGTACATGTTAATTAGTAAAATATAATGGCACTTCTTTCTTATGACAGTACCAAACTCAAGTCCTTTTCCGCCGCCAACTTTAGTTACAGAAACATTGTGAACTTTTTTTCTGTAAATGTGGTAGAACCAACTTCTGTGGCTCAGAGTGCAGCCAAGACACTACAGAAGAAGACAAAGAAGCTATGAACTTTACAACTTGAGAAGAAGACAAAGAAGCCTTTTTGCCTTACGATGAGAAAAATTGTGTCAGGAATAATCACTAAATCAGTGAGCCCTATCAATTCATAATTATACTAAGCCAAAATCCATCTGATAGGATTCCGAATATTATCTCTTAACAATATATCACGAGTACCTGATAGATAGGAACAACAAAATTTGATGAAAATTTGCAAGTCAACTTACATCAATGTAGGACAAACTAACTGCATTGTGTACTAACAGCCTTATTACTGTAAGTAAATGTATACAATTTTGTTGCAAAGTTTGAAATCAGACTGATGCATTCAATGAGATGTAACAAATTGCCAGAAATTTACAAGAGAAAGGTTTGACTATATGTCTGTACATTTCCAAATGCACAATAAATTTTTGACAAGCATGACAAAAACTAATATTAACGTCAATTTTGGCTGTCAACCCAGATATGCTGACTCAGACTCCATTTAACTCGTTCACCAAAAGCTCATTGTCAAGTAATAGCAGCAGTTTTTGGAGAGACTAAACATCAGTAAGTAAAGCAAGCATTTAAAAACTGCTTAAATCTCACTGAAGTGATGTACAAAGTGAGATCATTTCTTTTTTCTCTTTTCCTGATAGAGGTTTACTTTTCTGAAGCAATACTTCTAAATGGTCTACTGAGCAGAGCGGTGGAATCATACATCTGATCAAACAAATCCACACCGTTGTAGTATTGCCGCAATCCAATCACCTTATATGCATAAAAGAAACTACATGGCTCATGAGTATGAATTATTGAACAAATAGGAAAATTTGATAGATTATCAGTTAGCTCACTATCACGGAGAAAGATCAGCCTCTCCGAAACCTCCTATGGTCCTTTAATACATACAAAAGAGAAAATGAGTTAGATAAAACACCTCATTCGGGATCCATAAGCAATCATTTTATGAAACACTTTATGACCAATCAAATTACAAACAAACTTTACAAGCTCTGAACGATCGCACAACAAAGGATCCAAAATGGTCCACTACAGACCGAAAAAAAATGGGGCTACTAAGCCTACTACCAACCCTTTACATGTTGTGCAAAGCATAAACAAACCAAAAGACACGGACATACATAAGCATTACGTCGAACACCCCATTTATAATTTTGTCCGTGACATTCTCCCCCACTTATTCCTTCGACGTCCTCGTTGACGCCTTTGTCGACATTGCAACTCCTCGCCTTTACTGAGTCTTCAGTCTTCTGTTCTAGCTACAATGCGCCTCTTGGCTCCTAGCTGCTCTCCGTTGCTGTTGTTGAGTAGTCGAACTTTTAATCTGCCATGATGCTTCAACTCGCCAATGACTATAACTCTAGTATGAGGTTGGATGAGTTGTGTTGATCATTATTGGTTCTTGCGGATCCTTCAGATGAAGAAAAGATCATCCTTAGTATGCGCTTGTGTCTCAATTACCTAATATCGTTTGAACTGGATAGACGCCTGTTAGAACTTTAACGAGCATCGCCTCGCAAACTTTTGAAGTTTTTGGGTCCTTCCTCCATAAAATTTACCATTCGACTCTTCTTTCACTTAGTTGTCACTGTTAGGAACGAGTCGGCACTAAGAGGGGGGGTGAATTAGTGCAGCTGTAAAATACGTCTTCAAAATGGTTACAAAAAATCTCTTCGTACGATAAAACCAATTTCGGAAATGGTTAACTTTAAAAGCAAAGTAAGAGCGTATTGAATGTAAAGCAAGTAAGGAGGTAAAGTGGTTTGCAGTAAAGATAAATTGTTCAAAGTAAAATGTAAACCAGATTTATAGTGGTTCGGTCGTCGTGACCTACATCCACTCCTTTGATTCCTCTTCCGTCGAGGCCACTGGCATCCACTATCGATCTTCCTTTAATAGGCGAAGATCAACCTCCTTCTTATACCCCTCTTCTCCTTTTACCGGGTTTAGGAGAAAACCCTTACAAGCACACACACTCCTCTCTAAACAGAATTCTAATACTTAGACTAGAGGAGGATTCTCACAAGAGATTTCTACAACGTTTTTCCCTTTCTAAATTCTCTGTGCTTGTGTTTGTTAACCAAGGATGAGAGGGGCACTTATAGGCTTCAAGTTGATTCAAACTTGGAGCCTAAAAAGGTCTCATCCCAGGTTTCCTGGGTACTGGCGGTACCACCGTCGTTCTTGGGCGGTACTACCGCTGCAGGATCTGGTACTAGGCGGTAACACCGCCGAACAGGGGCGGTACCACCGCCCAAATTTCCTGAGGTGATGTTCCCCAGGCGGTGCCACCGTCGACCAAGGTTCAACACCATGGTTGGGCATTGAATTCGGCCCAAACCAGCCCACCTTCGGGCCCAGTTGGCCCCTAACAGAGTTGATAGGATTACCTCCCAATCACAATTCTAATTATGTGCTAGCTACGATTCTTAAGACATAATCTAAGCAAGATAAGTCCGGTTTCTTCCGACGATCTTCCGGCGATCTTCCGACGATCTCTCGATAATGTTCCGGTGGACTCCCGGGAAGCTCCTGGACTTCACAATGATCTTCTTGGCGAGTTCCAACGAACTTCTTTAGCAAGCTCCAGGACTTCTCAATCAATTTCGGCAGAACTTCTGACGAACGTCCGGACCTCCGACGAACTCTCGAACTCCCAACGAAATCGTGTTCTTGACTCCGGACTTCATTTTGCTTTATGCCTTGCTATCGTAGTTAATCTTGCACACATAAAAAATACACTTCGATCTAGACAATTATTACTAAGCATGAATAATGTCGTCCGACATGTCATTGGTCCATCGACGCTTCGTCCAATTCTTCGGCGCATCGTCCTCTCTTGTGGCCTATTGCCCAATCGGCCAGTTGACCTCCGCAACTTCAATATCCTTGGCGCAATATCTGCTCTTCTTAGCCCAATGCCCGAATCCATGGCCCGAAGCCTTCTGTCGATACGTCGACCGATCCTTCGGCCCGACGTCTAATCTTTTGACATTTTTCTCTACCCAACATGATTCTTCCTGCTTTAGTTGTCTCTCCTTGATCAAAGCATCATGCGTCACTCAAAACGCAGATCAGATTAAACCATAAACACTATCAATTGGTTTCATAATCAAAATTCGAGATTCAATAGTCACTTCCAAGTAGTTTCGTATCACTTCCACTTTCGATTGATATTCTGTTGGGAAATGAAGCGGATAATCTACTCTTAGCAGCACTGATCACCATTGGTGAAGATTTAACAACTGTTGTCTTCTATTAGATTTCTTCGAATGGTCTTTAAACCTGTACAGAGCCCCTCTACTGGATAGATAAGAGAATTTGGGTACTCGGTTTCACTCATTCTCTTAAGAGTTGAGAAAGCCAAGATTACTTGACTTTGCCCGCCTCCTACAGGGTTATACTTCATGCATCGAGCTGGTTATTGGTCTTCACTTGCTCTTTGCTCACACTTATGAAGTACTTGAAGTGTTTGCACTCATTGCGTTGAGTTAGTTACTATGATTCACCTTCTCAATGACATCAAACTTTTAGAATGCAGGAAGTTTTTAGCCCAACTTGGAGTAAGTCTATGATAGTTATGGTCGTCTTTGGGATTGTACCGTCTTCTCTATCAACCTAGCCACCTACTCCACTGAGTAGCAAAGGTACAACACCGCATACTGCCTGCTTCGTTCCTTGGTTGTGCACTCTTGCATTGACCCAAAGTCCTCCACTTTTGACTATCTTGATGAGAAGCTCGTTGACACCGATCTTACGAAGTTCCCTGGCCTCTGCCCTTCAGCCTTGTCTCGGTACTTGGAGTTTGCCTTTGCATTCTTCACCTCCTCGACCCCTTTCACGACCAAGCGCTCCCTTCCATGAGAGCAAGGGATCGATGACTTTACGGAAGTCCCGCCTCTACGGTACCATGATGCTGCCATGCCCATGGCCCTACTATCCGTCGTCTTGTATATGCATCCCTTTTTCCGCGATTAATAGATCTGCCTCTGTGGCACTCTTCCAAGTCCACCTCTATTCTAACCGATGCTTGGTTTTGGGTAGCTAAGTCCCTCTGGACTCGTTATCACTTCCTCGCCCCTACTTCAACACCTTTGTATTCTCCCAACAGTTCCCCTTGGTCGATGGAAAGACAAACTGCAACTCCCATGCATGGACTCTGCCATCATGTTGTAGGGTTTGTACCGATTCTATTCTCCTTAGCTTCATTGGTAGCAACGTTCGCTTGCTCGACCTTCTCTGACTTGTCGGGCTCCCTTAAGCGAATATGGGCTCTAGAGCAGTCCAACTCTCCAGCTGCTCTGATCATACCTCTGCATGATCAAGTCTCTCCCATGGGACTCACTAGTACTTGCATTCGAACTTTTCCCTCAGTGGTACACAACCCCCATATGCTAATGACCAAGGCTTTCATCCGATGCAAAATTCGATGCACGCACGGAAGACCTGCCTTTGCAGTACCATGACTTTCACTCCTTGAATCTATAGCCCTTCTTGTCATCGTTTTGTTCACCGAAGTGGAGCTCCCAGTAGCTCTAGATCATACCTCTGTATGATCTAGTCCCTCGCGGGACTAAATTCGTGTGTATCGCATTGCCATGAACTATTCCACCATGATCCGCTGCACCATGTCGCCTCCTGGTGAAATCTTCATTGCATTCTGATCCTTGTGGGATGAACTCGGATTATGATCCCTCCATGTGTGGCCTTTGCCAACACATCGCAGGGCCCCTTCCACCTTCGATTGTGTTCGCTCATTTGGTAATCGACATTCGTCCATTCGCTCTCGAGTCACACCTAAACGAAACACCGCTCTAGGATAGTCCGTCGCCTAGTAATTCCCGAAGTCCACCGACTTCACTGAAATTGGTGTACAATTGTCTAGATCCTGGGCCTCTGCCCCTACCAGAACAATCTCCGTTGTGCACCTCTTCCTTCATGGCAACTCGAATGACAACACTATGGCATATTCTTCAAGAGTACCCGCCTCCGCATCTTCTTGCACCGTGCCAATGCCTTTTGAACCCAACTTTGCCTTCGCAAGTTGAGTCACCTTGGTTCCTCCGTCAAATGCTTTTCCGAGATAAGGTGCATGTGCCCAGAAGCTCCCTTCGTCTTTGGCACCATACAAGATGAGTCTCACTCCATTAGAATGAAGGACCTATGAAACGACATGATCCCGCTCTTGCCTCTGTAAGAGTTCATGTCATTGACCTCTGTCCAAGGAAAGCTTTGTGCCTCCACTCCATGTACCATCTTCCATGCTGGTTCCCTTCATGCGGCTTGAGTACTTCGCTTAGTTACACCCAAGTTGCTCCGCTCCTCGATTTGCATTGAGTTGATGATGGTCCTCACGCCCACCATTCCATGGGTCAGCCCTCCATTGAGTCTGATCTCCATATTGACTCCAAGTGTGCCTTCATTTGAGTTGCCTTGGGTCGCTTCCCCACTTGATCTCGCAATGCATCCCCCCAATGCATTATCTCAAGCAAGATCATGTGACGACTCATCACCACTCGCTCGGTCCGTTGAGCTTTGTGAAGTTGTTTTGAGGTTCTTCTCCTCAACATGTGTGGTCCGTTGCACATGGTTCTCCCTTTAGAGATCCGGGACTTATCCCTCCCGGATATCTATCCCGTTAGAGAAGCTTCTCTCTTCGCTTCCTTCTCTTTGAAAGTTTTGAAGACCACCATCTCCTTGGACTACTTCGCTTTGCTAAACAAACTGTGCATTGTTCTGCCTCTCGCAAACGCACTTGCTAGATTACGACTCCACGCCAATACAGCTCCCGTTGCACCCCTCAAGGCCTAGCAACATGCTGAACTCGCTGCACACTTCAACCTCCTACGAACGTATCCTTCTCAAGCTGAAGATAAAGTTTCAAGGTTCTATGACGCCAAGTTTCGGTCGCCTTGGGATGGCCACGAACACTCCATCGTTCGCATACAAGCCCTTGCATGAGTACCGAATTATTCGAATTAACAATTCCCCTCACCTTTGTGAGCTTTGCACAACTTTTTCGATCGCTGAGCAACCCATTTCACCTTGCATGGTCTCATCCTTTACCAAGCGTCTCACTTGCCGTGAGCACCATCAAGTATGGTTGCCAACATTGAGCCGTAATTCAAACTCAGCCATCGCAACCTTTGTGCACTACGCATTCCTTCCAGCTTGCTTGTCCTCGTGGTGCCTTTTGCGAGAAGGGTTGACAATTCCTCTGAATGCCAATCTCAAATGCCCGCTCCTCTTAACGGCTCCGTTTCCCTACATCTCCATGCCCGCTTTCCCTCAAACGGTCACGCGTACTGGTTGCCCTCAACGTAGCCTCGTTAGGTTCTCCATGTTTGCATGCCAAGTGTTTATATGATTGCTTGTCCCGCTCTGATACCATATGTCACAGACTTAGCTGGTTTTGCCTAAATCATGTGACACCCTTGCGTATCCATCCGCAAAAGTCAACCTCCCTGAAACTTCTATGGGCTCTTAGGACCTACAAAAAAGAAAACAAGTTAGAGAAAACATCTCACTCAGGATCCACAAGTAATCATTTCATGAAACACTTCATAACCAATGCAAATTATAAACAGACTTTATAAGCTCTGAACGGTCGCACAATAAAGAATCCAAAATGGTCCACTACAGATCGAAAGAAAATGGGGTTACTAAGCCTACTGTCAACCCTTTACATGTTGTGCAAAACATGAACAAACCAAAAAACATGGACATGCATAAGTATTATATCAAACACCCCTAATTTTGTCCGTGACATCGCATCATCTGTTCGTGCAGCTTTAGTGATAGTCACCAAGAGAATCATAACATTGCTTCTATTTGGAAAAAGAGAAAGAAGTGAAAGAAAGCTAATCCATTTGCAACAAATAGTTGTTTTCACCAACTCTAAATATTTACTAATACAAACAAATGAAAACAAAAACTAATACACTATGTTACCGTCTCTACGATCTTATTTACTCTCATGTTGGGGTGACATTGACCTTTGTTTCCATTGGAACAACAGGCCTACTAAATATTAAATATGCATACAAGGCAATCATAGGAATACGAGGTATTACTAACCGGCAAAAAGAACAAATAAACAACTTGAACTTGGTCTTCAAGTGAAAGAAGACTAAGAAGCTTTACTACAGATTAGCCTGGTTGTGATACCATAAGTCAATGGAGATAATGCATTCACAAATTAGCCTCTCAATTTACAGCTTAAGAGGCTCTAATTCTTGAGCGGTTACACCATCTTCAAAAAGAGTGTCATAGCTCAAGCCTCTCACGACATCAAAGAAATGAGCAACAGCCTCTTCTGGGGTATTCATGAGAACCCCATGACCCAGATTAAGTATATGCCCCCTTCGCCCAGCACACCTCACAACCCTGCACATTAACATTTCAACTGGTCACATACTACATTTGGAAGCTTAGCTTCAAATAAAAATTCATTATGAGTTTGAAACACACTCTCAATGCAATGGATAACACGGATTTCTTCCAGTAGGGAGGCATAATCCAATGCATGGTAAAGATATTTCTTAGCACAAAAATCAGTTTTAAAGCCAGGGTTGTGCTAATGCACCCCACCTCTATCACCATGCTATGTTATCACACTGCACACTCTGAAAGTGTCCACGTTGGCATTGCATATCTTGCATTAGAGAACTGTCCCAAGTAGCTATCCTATAGTAGTTAAACTGACAAAAGAAGGGCCCAATGCAAAGGCTCCCACCAATGCAACGTATGGGGCGAATAAATGTTGTCAAAGAGGTTGTTTTCATGACCTGAACCTTGATCATGTAGATCACAGAAGAACAACTTTACTACTAAAAAACATAAAAGAGATGTTAATCGAATTGCTATGCTGAAGTAACATTGAACTACTACATAAAATGGGATGACTTTGGTGATGACATACAGTGACAGCCCTTGAACACAAACAGTTGAACAATAGATTGATTGTAGAAGCATGTTTTCACTAATGAAGACTGGAGAAAGCTCCTGAATGAAAAAAGGATAAAAACTAAATTTTGATTTTTTTTTATAGAGTAAAAATAACAGAAGAACAAATAATATAATGTAGAATGCAGAGGTTGTTTTGAAAAACAAAATGATCCCTGATAAGTGTACAAGAGCTCCAACGATACAAAGGGCCATAAAATTTAGTAGAACAGGTTGACTCATGGTCATTTTTCTCAAAATTGGCTGACACAAAAGCCTGATCATTTCTTAAGTTTTCATTGCACCTAAATAAAAAAATGATTAACTTAAGTTTCTCTGCAAGTCTAAGCTGCATTGATTTCATCTCAAGAATGTTCAAACATCAAACAGAGATATCACAAATTCCTTAAAGGATTCATAAAATAAATTTTGTAAAAGGAAAGAGCTGAGGGGAAATAGGTTATTTGGAATATTAAATTCATAAGAAGAAACGCCAACCTGCTACTGGTGAAGAAAATCAAAGATATCAAACACATACTTAGCTAACTAAAAACAAATGGCACTGACCTATGGATTTCATCAGTTAAAACTGGGAGTGGGGAAAAAAGATAAGCAGGGTCAACATTTCCCTGCACATTAACATTATAGCCAAGACGCCTCCTTCCATCTGCCATATCCACTGTCCAGTCGAGCCCAATCACATCAACTCCAATTCCAGTCATGCGCTCCAGTAGACCACCATTACCATTTATATACAATACAAGTGGTATCTGAGGGCATTCTTTCCGGACTAAACTCACTATCTGCATATTGAAAGGTAGACTATATAATGGCCAAGTTGGTAAAGTGTCCTTTTTGTGATCAAAGCATTTAATAATACTTGATTTTTTTACTTTGATATAACAAGATCTTGACTTCAGATTTAAATATACTTCCATCCAAAATAATTTAGGAATTTCCAGGTTTAAAAAAAAACGAAAAGGTGTCAAATTCTTATAAAACTTTCAGTAAACAAAAACGTTGGATGAAAATCAGAAATGAACATATTCAAACAATCCTTTTGTTGACTTTACCTGTTCAATATATGGTTTTGACCACTGTTCCCAAATATTAGGTGGAAGTTGTCCACCCCAAGAGTCAAAAATCTGTATGCACTGAGCGCCTGATTTCACTTGGAAAATGACATAGTCGGATATTGCTTGTGTCAAATGAGAAAGAAGAACCTTGAGAACACGAGGTGCAGTGTGGCACATGCGTTTTATAGTCGTATATGTGCGAGTACTACCCCCCTCCACAACATAAGTAGCGATGGTCCATGGTGCCCCAACAAAACCAAGCACTGCTGCTTTCTCCCCAACCTATGTCACAAATGAAAGATTAAAATCACAAGTTAGACAATATGACATGTATGTCGGCAACTTCAAGCATACAACCAGAAAGATAATATTAATATCCAACCAAAATTTGTCATAAAGCCAGTGAAGTTAATTTCATGCATACAACCAGAAAGATAATATCAATATTCAACCAAAAATTATCACAAAGCCAGTGAAGGAAATACATCGACACCGGCCAATGATCACACTTCCCATAATGCAACTAAATTAAATGGATATTTATATAGTACCTGGTATCAAAAATGACGGTTTACCATTTCTACTGACTGTTTTATGCTAATTTGGTGTACAAATTGTCAAGGTCAGAACCAAAATTTTAACAATTTTATGATATTTTCATTGATGTACCAAAGCTAATCATACCATACCAGTTGGCACATACTGTTCCAATAGGATTCCAGTATGGAAACTGGTGTCAATACCTAGACCTTGACCAATAAGTAATACTAACCAATTAAAGGATAGAAACTCAATTGCTTTGGCACAGCAGCTAAAGGTTTACACATCCAAGACGTATCCAATCATAATTGATGGTCGTAAAGCACAACTAAAAATTAAGAAAGCACCATAGAAGTGGCTAACGACGTCAAATTCAATTCAAACCCCTAAAGCCAATGCTTGATGACGAAACAAGAAAATATGAGAGAAAATAGAAAAAAGATGGCACAGCACACAAAGTTCTCCTGATAACAGATTTGTGGAGGTTGCAAGCAAGAAACACATGTTTCTATGACTCATACTATGATCAACCAAGTTTCCATGATAACAAGGCTTAGTAGACATGTAGAAAGAGCCACCTTATTCAATGCGATTTAAAAGAGGGAAAAAAAATGAAAACCCAGTAGACATTTAAATAGAAACATCTGAAAAGCTAGTAGAGTTTTTCCAACTTCTTTTCAGTATGCATTTATCATAACAAACATATACGTGTACCAAAAGAAGAAAAACTCAATTGGTTGATTTGATATTTAAGTGAATTAACATTCCAATTGCTATATTTGTGTGTTTTTAATGCAACTTGCTACTATAATTTTGAATGATAACATATAAGACCAAGGAGATTGTGTTAAATTTTAATTCTTTTGAATGTTATGGAACATACAAAACTGATATTTACCTCCTCACGCAAGATCGATAGAGACTCCCCCACAAATTGAAGCTTCTCTAGGTCAATAGGATGCAAGCATTTAAGTGCTTCCTCATCACAAATTGGTGAATGAATAATAGGGCCTTTTACTTCTTCTATATCAAAAGGAACACCAAATGCAGGTAAAGGTGTAAGTATGTCAGAAAAAATAATAACCCCATCTGGCTGAAAAGCTTTCCAAGGCTGCAAAGAAATTTCTACAATGAGGTCAACCGTCTCAGATCTCTCTCTGAACGATGGATGTTTCTTGGCAAGCTTTTTGTAAGCATCCATGTACCTTCCTGCTTGGCGCATCATCCATGCTGGAGGCCGACTTATGGCATTTCCTCTAGCAGCCTGAACTAAAAGTGGATCTGAAAAGAATTTATTTAAACTTAAATAGATACCCATCTTTAAATTTTCTTAAAAAATGTTTATTTGTGTCTGCAAAATTTCCAAACTAATAAATCATTGTTGTTTAAGAAATATAGATATAGCCCTCCAACAATGTAAAAAAACAAAACAAAACAAAACATGCATTTAATGTCGTATTGCAAGATAGAGTCCACTAGATGCCTTTAGAAACTTGTTCTAATTCAACTCTACTTAACAAAGGCTCCAGGTACCCATGCATAAGTTGAACTGAACCAATCAAGGTGGAGAGAGATGTTAGATAAGTTTAGCAATACCAAAATGTTTAGTCAAGAAAAGGTCCTTTGCTGAGGATAATGTTAAATTATCTTATTAGAATAGTCCCATAAGAGAGGGGAAATAATCTAAATATAAGTATAAGAGTTCCACCTTGCCAAAGTTTTTCCACTAGAGATACGTAATCACATGACAGATTTTTGTCAACATGGGAGGCTCCGTTACATGTTTTAGGCATCCTCAAGATGTTATACTGAAATTAATATTTAAATCTAAAATAGGAGAAAAAACAGAAGTGAACAATAATGAAGAACAAATTTGCTTAGGTAAGTTTAATCTTATTTAGGTAACATAAGTTCCAAGTTGTAATTCTTTTTCTTTAAGATGTAATTTTGCCATTATTTTTTCTTTCCTTCTTTGATAGTGTTTTAAAAGTTTATTTTAAGTAAAGGGTAAGTGGTAATGATGGGATTCAATCATTGGATATTGCTATCAACAATTAAAATATTTTCCTGGTAAGCCAGCTAGCATCTTAAGAAATTTATCGAATGAGGATTTGAACCCTTAACCACAGTACACTATCATCAAACCAATGCCTTAGGTGTCAAAATATTTTATCTTATGAGGTTTTGATCTCTAAACCTTTGGTAAATGAATATGTTATACTACCACAAGACCACATACCAATATTAAGTGTCAAATTATCAAAGTAGGTTTTGAACCCTCGACCTTTGGTCTCGTACATCAACACTACACCAAAATTTTAGGTGTAAAATTATGGACGACACCAATGTTTTAGGTGTGTGTTTTAAAAGTTTAAATGTAGTAATAAGTGCCAACAAGTTCTATTTTAGGTATAGTTTGGGTTTGGGAACTTGGATCCTGCCACTCTGGAAACAGGATAACATCTCACAAGGCATTACTTCGCTGAATTCAATTGACCTCATTTAGACCTTTTCCATGCACCTAATTCAGTGTCAACATAAGTCCCAGCGATCCTTCTCATAAAAGTTCAGAATGGACGAAATCAAATTTCACAAACGACACCTGCAGGTGGCCAAATAAAGAAGGAAAATCTCCAAATCTTGAGCAAACAGCAAAACAAAACCCTCAACCTTTATCGGTCAGTTCTCATCCACTGGGCATATCCATCGTGACTATTACCAAAAATTTGTGCAAGCGAACAACCAAAATCATAACTACGAACAAGAAACAGAAACAAAATGAGAACAAAATGGCACATTGGTGAAGGAAACTACGGGGTCATACCAGAACAGAGGCTTGCCCTAGGAGATCTCTGCCGTCTGGAAAGAAGCCGGATGCTTCGGGTCTTCCCATTTGGGAGCAAACCAAGCCGGATATAAGAGTCGGGAGATCCCGGAGCGATCAAGAAATCACTACCGAAATGGAAAATCCAATACCGAGTCAGTGAAACTTTAAGGCAATATATCTCCTCCTACTGCTTATTGAAGAGAAAGATAGGAACCGAACCTTCTGATAGGAATCGAGCTCGAATACATTTCGCCTCTTAGCAGCAAGAGAGATCGGAAAGATCGACAATCAAATTGGAGGAGAGGGTAGTCGTGACCAGAAAGGGAAGACTTCCTTGCGCGCTCGCCTCCTCCCCTTATCCCTTCTTCTATCCCCTCGTTTTCATTTGTTGCATACCGGTTGAGCTATTTCGTGCTGCCTCGTTATTGGGCCAAGAAAACTGGGCTACGTCTTGCCTTCAAATTGACCCGGAGGCCGCTATTTCCGCACGAAAAAGATATAATATATTTTTGGACGAATTCCTGAAAAAAAAAAAAAGCTCTTAAAATTTTCTCCTAAAAAATTTAAATTTTAAAATTTTTCACAGAACATATCTGATTATATGAAAAAAAAATTTATCCTTATAATATTTAAAAAAATTATCATTTTACCCTTAGCCACCCGACGATGATAAGCCATCGCACGAGTACTGCAAGGGACGACGGGATGACAAGCGCTGATAAAGGGAGGCAATTAGCTCTTGTGCAACGGAAGGTTGTGGCCAACTCTCATGTAATGAACCCTCATGTGAATGTTATGGGTAGAGAAGGATAATAGAAAGGGCAGTGAACGAGACCTCACGTAAGGGCTACAAGTTGAAAGGGTGATAAGCCCTCGTGTAAGAGTTGCAAATAGTGATAAGAGGCTCTGCAACGAAATGTCACGGACAAAGTTCTAAATAGGATGTTTGATGTAATACTTATGTATGCCCATATCTTTCTGTTTGTTCATGCTTTGTATAACATGTAGAGGAATGGTTGAAGGCTTAATAGCCCTATTTTAGTTGGATTTGGTGGCCTTCTTAGACTTGTAAATAAATGTTGTGCCATGTGGACACTTGTGAGAGATATTCGATTTGTAGTGGACCATTCAGTAATCAGAGTAGTCCGAGGGGATGTTGGTCTCCGAAACTTTCAAAGAGAAAGAAGCAAAGAGAGATATTGGTCCAACAGGACAGATATCCAGGAGGGATAGGTCCCGATTCTCTAGAGGGAGAATCATGTGCAACAGACCATATATGTTGAAGAGTATCTCAAAAACAACAACTCCACGAAGCTCAATGGACCGAGCGAGTGGCGAGAAGTCGTCGCATGATCTCGCTTGAGAGAATGCATTAGTGGATGCATTGCAAGATCAAGTGGGGGGAGCGAGCCAAAGTAAAATAAATAAAGGCACACTCAGAGTCGATATGAAGATCAAACTCAAGGGAGGGCTGACCCGTGGAATGGTGAGCGCGAGGGTCACCATCAACTCAATGCAAAACGAGGAGCGAAGCAACTTGGGTATAACTTGGTGAAGTACCCAAGTCGCATGAAGTGAGCTGACATAGAAGATGGAACATGGAGCGGAGGCATGGTGCCAAAGACGCAAGAGCATAAACTTTCCTTAGACAAAGGTTAAGGACATAAACTCTTGCAGAAGCAAGAGCAGGATCATGTTGTTCCATGGGTCTTTCATTCTGATGGAGCGGACTCATCTTGCATGGTACCAAAGATGAAGGGAGCTTCTGGGTATATGCACCTTATCTCGAAGAAGCGTTTGATGGAGGAACTAAGGCGACTCAACTTGCGGAGGCGAAGTTGGGTTCAGAAGGCCTTGGCATGAGGCAAGAGGACGCGGAGGTGGGTACTTTTAAAGAATATGCCATAGTGTCACGGATTTAGCTGGTTTTGCCTAAGTTGTGCAGCACCCTTGCGTGTTCGTCTGTAAAGGTCAGCCTCCCCGAAACCTCCCGGGGTCCCTTAAGACCTATAAAAGAGAAAACATGTTAGAGAAAGTATCTCACTCGGGATTGACAAGCATCAGTTTAGGAAACACTTCATAGACAATGCAAATTATAAACAGACTTTACAAGCTCTGAACGGTTGTACAACAAAGGATCAAAATAGTCCACTACAGATCAAATATCTCTCATAAGTGTCCACATGACACAACATTTATTTATAAGCCTAAAAAGGCCACCAAACCCAACTAAAATGGGGTTGTTAAGCCTTCGACCGTTACTCTACATGATGTGTAAAGCATGAACAAACAGAAAGACACGGACATACATAAGTATTACATCAAACATCCTGTTTAGAACTTTGTCCATGACATTCTCCCCTACTTATTCCTTCGACGTCCTCATCGAAGCCTTTGCCGACACTGCAACTCCTTGCCTTTGCTGAGTCTTCAATCTTTTGCTCTAGCTGCAATGCGCCTCTTGGCACCCAACTGCTCTCCGCTGTTGTTTTTGAGTAGTCAAACCTTTGATCCGCCATGTTGCTTCAACTCGCCAATGACTCTGACTCTAGTATGGGGTTGGCTGAGTTGTGTTGATCCCTGTTGGTTCCTACGAATCCTCCGGATGAAGAAAAAAACCATCCTTACTATGCGCTAGTCTCTCAAATGCCTCATACTGCTTAAACTGGGTGGATGCTTGTTAGAGCTTTAACGAGCATCGCCTCGCAAACTTCTGAAGTTTTGGGTCCTTCCTCCACAAAATTTGCCCATTAACTCTTCTTTCACTTAGTTGTCACTTCCAAGTAGATTTGCATCACTTCCGCTTTCGATTAGCATTCTGTTGGGAAATGAAGCAGATAATCTACTCTCAGTAGCACTGATCACCATTAGTGAGGATTTGACAACTATTATCTTCTAATATCTTCGAAGGGTCTTTGAACCTATGTAGAGCTCCTCTATTGGATAAATAAGAGAATTGGGGTACTCAGTTTCGCTCATTCTCTTAAGAGTTGAGAAAGCAATGGTTACTTGACTTCGCCCGCCTCCTCAAGGGTTGTACTTCATGCATCGAGCTGGTTACTAACTTTTGTCTGCTCTTTGCTCACACTTCTGAAGCACTCGAAGTGTTTGCACTCCTTACATTGAGTTAGCTACTGTGATTCACCTTCTCAATGCTATCAAACTTTTGGAATGCATGAAGTTTTCATCCCAACTTGGAGTAAGTCTCTAATAGTTTTGGTCGCCTCTAGGATTATACCGTCTTCTCCATCAACCCTGCCGCTTACTCCATTGAGTAGTAAAGGTATAACACTGCGTACTGACTGCTTCGTTCCTTGGTCGTACACTCTTGCATGACCCGAAGTCCTTCTTTTTCGGCTATCTTGATGAGAAGTTCGTTGACACTGGTCTTACAAAGTTCCTTGGCCTCTGCCCTTCAGCATTGTCTCGATACTTGGAGTTTGCCTCTGCATGCTCCACCTCTTCGGCCCCTTTCATGACCAAGCGCTCTCCCTCCATGAGAGCAAAGGATCAATAACTTTCACGGAAGTCCTGCCTCTGTGGTACCATAGAGCTATCATGCCCATGGTCCTACTATCCGTCGCCTCGCATCGGCATCCCTTTTCTTCCCGATCAGTAGATATGTCTCTGTGGCACTCCTCCAAGTCCACCTTCATTCTAACTGATGCTTGATTTTGAGTAGCTAAGTCCCTCTGAACTCGTCGTTGCTTTCTCGCCCCTTTTGACCCTCTACTTCAACACCTCTGTGTTCTCCAAGCAACTCCCTTTGATCGATAGAAAGATAGACTGCAACTCCCATGCATGGCCTCTGCCATCATGTTGTAGGGTTTGCACCGATTCTGTTCTCCTTAACTTCCTTGGTAGCAACATTCGCTTACTCGACCTTATCCTCTGACTTGTCAGGCTCCCTTAAGCGAATATAGGCTTTGGAGTAGTCCAACTCTCCAACTGCTTTGATCATACCTCTGCATGATCAAATTCCTCCCATGGGACTCACTGGAACTTACATTCGAACTTTTTCCTTGGTGGAACACAACCCCCATATGCTGATAACTAAGGTTTTAATCTAATGCAAGATTCGATGCACGGACGGAAGACCCGCCTCTACGGTACCATGGTCTTCACTCCTTGAATCTATAGCCCTTCTTGCCGTCGTGTTGTTCACCAAAGTGGAGCTCCCAGTAGCTACTGATCATACCTCCGTATGATCTAGTCCCTCACGGGGCAATATCGTGTGTATCGCATTGCCACGAACTATTCCACCACGATCCACTGCACCATGTCGCCTCTTGGTGACATCTCTATTGCATTCTGATCCTTGTGGGATGAACTCGAATTGTGATCCCTCAATGTGTGGCCTCTGCCAATACATCGCAGGGTCTCTTCCAACTTCGATTTTGTTCACTCCTTTGGTAATCGACCTTCATCCACCCACTCTTGAGTCACACCTAGATGAAGCATCGCTCTAGGATAGTCCGTTGCCTAGTAGCTCCCGAAGTCCACTGACTTCGCTGTAATTAGTGCACCATTATTTGGATCCTGGGCCTCTACCGCTACCAGCATAATCTCTACTGCGCACTGCTTCCTTCATGACAACTTGAACGGTAACACTGTGGCATATTCTTCAAGAGTACCCACCTCTGTATCCTTTTGTCTCATGCCAAGGCCTTCTGAACCCAACTTCGCCTCCGCAAGTTGAGTCGCCTTTGTTCCTCCATCGAATGCTTCTCCGAGATAAGGTTTATGTGCCCAAAAGCTACCTTCGTCTTTGGCACCATGCAAGATAAGTCCGCTCCATCAGAATGAAGGACCCATGGAACAACATGATCCTACTCTTGCCTCTGCAAGAGTTCATGTCCTTGACCTCTGTCCAAGGAAAGCTCTGTGCCTCCGCTCTATGTTCCATCTTCTATGCCAGCTCACTTCATGCGACTTGGGTACTTCGCCAAGTTACACTCAAGTTGCTCCGCTCTTCGTTTTGCATTGAGTTGATGGTGGTCCTTGCGCCCACCATTCGACGGGTCAGCCCTCCCTTGAGTCTGATCTCCATATCGACTCCAAGTGTGCCTTCATTTGTGTTACTTTGGGTCGCTCTCCCACTTGATCTCGTAATGCATCCACCAATGCATTCTCTCAAGCGAGATCATGCGATGACTCCTCATCGCTCATTTGGTCCATTATGCTTTGTGGAGTTATTGTTTTTGAGATACTCCTCAACATGTGCGGTCTGTTGAAAAAGATTCTCCCTCTAGAGAATCGAGACCTATCCCTCTTGGATATCTATCTCGTTGGAGCAACATCTCTCTTTGCTTCTCTCTCTGAAAGTTTTGGAGATCACCCTCCCCTTGGACTACTCTGATTTGCTGAACAAACTGTGCATTGTTCTGCCTCCTGCAAACGCACTTGTTAGATGGCAATTCCATATCAATACAGCCCCCGCTGCACCACTCAAGGCCTAGCAACATGTTGAACTCGCTACACACTTTAGCCTCCTATAGACGTTTCCTTCACATGCCAAAGAGAAAGTTCCAATGCTCCATGGCGTCGAGTTCCGGTCGCCTTAGGATGGCCGCAAATATTCCATCGTCTGCATACAAGCCCTTGCATGAGCATCGAATTTTTTGAGTTAGCAATTCCCCTAACCTCTGTGAGCTTTGCACAACTCTTTCGATTGCTAAGCAACTCATTCCACCTTGCATGGTCTCATCCTTTACCAAGCGCCTCATTTACCTTGAGCACCATCAAGTGTTGCTGTCAACGTCGAGCTGTAGCTTGAACTCAGCCATCCTAACCTTTGTATGCTATGCATTCTTCCAAGCTTGCTTGTTCTCGTGGTGCCTCTTGCGCGAAAGGTTGGCCATTCCTTTGAATGCTAATTTTAGATACCCGGTCTTCCGAGCGACTCCTTTTCCCTACATCTCCATGCTCGTTTCCCCCCAAACGGTCGCGCGTGTGCTGACTGACCTCAACACAGGCCCGCTAGGTCCCCCACATTTGCATGCCAAGTGTTTCTATGAGTGCTTGTCCCGCTCTGATACCATCTGTCACGGACTTAACTGTTTTGCCTAAGTCGTGCAACACCCTTACGTGTCTGTCTGCAAAGGTTAGCCTCCCCGAAACCTCCCATGGTCTCTTAGGACTTACAAAAGAGAAAACGAGTTAGAGAAAGCGCCTCACTCGGGATCCACAAGCATCAGTTCTGAAAACACTTCATAGACAATATAAATTATAAATAGACTTTACAAGCTATGAACGGTTGCACAACAAAGGGTCAATGGTCCACTACAGACCGAATATCTCTCATAAGTGTCCACATGACACAACATTTATTTACAAGCCTAAGAAGGCCACCAAACCTAACTAAAATGGGGTTGTTAAGGCTTCGACCGTTCCTCTACATGCTGTACAAAGCATGAATAAACAAAAAGACACAGACATACACAAGTATTACATCAAACATCCTGTTTAGAACTTTGTCCGTGACAATAATGTTGCCATTCAAGTTGCCATGAAGGAAGCAGTGCGTAGCGGAGATTGTGCTGGTAGGGGCAGAGGCCCAGGATCCAAACAATGGTACACTAATTGTAGTGAAGTCGGTGGACTTCGGGAATTACTAAGCGATGGACTGTCCTAGAGCGGTTCTTCATCTAGGTGTGACCTAAGTGTGGGTGGATGAAAGTCGATTGCCAAAGGAGCGAACAAAATCGAAGGTGGAAGAGACCCTGCGATGTATTGGTAGAGGACACACATGGAGGGATCACAATTCGAGTTCATCCCACAAGGATCAGAATGCAATAGAGATGTTACCAGTAGGTGACATGGTATAGTGGATTATGGTGGAATAGTTTGTGGCAATGCGATACATATGATATTGTCCCATGAGGGACTATATCATACGGAGGTATGATCAGGAGCTACTGGAAGCTCCACTTCGGTGAACAATATGACGACAAGAAGGGCTATGGATTCAAGGAGTGAAGGCCATGGTACTATAGAGGCGGGTCGTCTGTGCGTCCATCAAATCTTGTATCAGATGAAAGCCTTGGTTATCAACATATGATGGCTGTGTTCCACTGAGAGAAAAGTTTGAATGTAAGTATCAGTGAGTCCAATGGGAGGAACTTGATCATGCATAGGTATAATCGAAGCAACTGGAGAGTTGAACTACTCTAGAGCCCATATTCGCTTAAGGGAGCTCGGCAAGTCAAAGGATAAGGTCGAGTAAGCGAACGTTGCTACCAAGGAAGCTAAGGAGAACAGAATCGGTGCAAACCCTACAACGTGATGGCAGAGGTCTTGCATGGGAGTTGTAGTTTATCTTTCCATCGAACAAAGAGAGCTGCTTGAAGAACATAGAGGTATTGAAGCAAGGGGTCGAAAGGGGCGAGGAAGCGATGACGAGTCTAGAGGGACTTAGCTATCCAAAATCAAGTATCAGTTAAAATGAAGGTGGACTCGGAGGAGTACCACATAGACATATCTACTGATTGTGAAGAAAAAGGATGTAGATGCAAGACGAATGATAGTAGGGCCATGGGCATGGCAACACCACGGTACCGTAAAGGTGGGACTTCCGTGAAAGTCATTGATCCCTTGCTCTCATGGAGGGAGAGCACTTGGTCATGAAAGGGGCCGAGGAGGTGGAGCAGGTAAAGGCAAACTCTAAGTACTAAGACAAGGCTGAAGGGTAGAGACCAAAGAACTTTGTAAGACCAGTGTCAACGAACTTCTCATTAAGATAGCCGAAAGAGAAGGACTTCAGGTCATGTAAGAGTGCATGACCAAGGAACGAAGTAGGTAGTACGCGGTGCTATACCTTTACTACTCAGTGGAGTTGGCGGCAGGGTTGATGGAGAAGACGGTACAATCCTAGAGGCGACCAAAACTATTAGAGACTTACTCCAAGTTGGGGTGAAAACTTCCTGCATTCCAGAAGTTTGATGGCATTGAGAAGGTAAATCATAGTAGCTAACTCAATACAAGGAGTGCAAACACTTCGAGTGCTTCAGAAGTATGAGCAAAGAGTAGGCGAATGCCAGTAACCAGCTCGATGCATGAAGTACAACCCTTGAGGAGGCGGGCGAAGTCAAGTAACCATTGTCTTCTCAACTCTTGAGAGAATGGGCGAAATCGAGTATCTCATTTCTCTTATCTATCCAACAAAGGAGCTCTGCATATGTTTAAAGACACTTCGAAGATATTAGAAGACAAAATTTATCAAATCTTCACCAATGATGATCAGTGCTATTGAGAGTAGATTATTTACTTTATTTCCCAACAGAATATCAATCGAAAGCGAAAGTGATGCGAATCTATTTGGAAGTGACAACTAAGTGAAAGAAGAGTCGATGGGTAAATTTTATGGAGGAAGGACCCAAAACTTCAGAAGTTTGTGAGGCGATGCTTGTTAAAGCTCCAACAAGCATCCACCTAGTTCAAACAGCATGAGACATTTGAGAGACCGGCGCATAGTAAGGATGGTCTTTTCTTTCATTTTGAGGAATCGTAGGAACCAATAGGGATCGACACAACTCAGCCAACCCCACACTAGAGTCAGAGTTATTGGCCAGTTGAAGCATCTTAGTAGATCAAAGGTTCGACTACTCAAAAACAACAACGGAGAGCAGCTGGGAGCCAAGAGGCACATTGCAATTGGAGCAAAAGATTGAAGACTTAGCAAAGGCGAGGAGTTACAGTGTCGGCAAAGGCTTCGATAAGGACGTCGAAGAAATAAGTGGGGGAGAATGTCACAGACAAAGTTCTAAACATGATGTTTGATGTAATACTTGTGTATGTCCGTGTCTTTCTGTTTGTTCATGCTTTGCACAGCATGTAGAGGAATGGTCGAAGGTTTAACAGCCCCATTTTAGTTGGGTTTGGTGGCCTTCTTAGGCTTGTAAATAAATGTTATGTCATGTGGACACTTGCGAGAGATATTCGGTCTATAGTGGATTATTTTGACCCTTTGTTGTGCAACCGTTTGGAGCTTGTAAAGTCTATTTGTAATTTGCATTGACTATGAAGTGTTTTCTGGGATGTTTACTTGTGGATCCCGAGTAAGGCGTATTATCTAACCCATTTTCTCTTTTGTAGGTCTTAAGGAACCATGAGAAGTTTCGGGGAGGCTGACGTTTACGGACGGACATGCAAGGGTGCCGCACGACTTAGGCAAAACCAATTAAGTCCGTGATAGAAAGGCGATCGAAGGGCAGGGGGGCAAATTGTTTATTTAAAAGAAAATATTCTACATGAAAAACCTAAATTAGAGATTTTTTTGAGAATTCATAATATATATATCGTGAATTTTCACCAAAAAAAAACCCTAAGAAATAATGATATTATATTTTAACCCTTTTGCTTCGATTTTGTAAATATATCAAAAACATTATAATCATATTAAAAAATATAAAGGATAAGTCTTTTTTTATTTTCGTTAGAGCTATTTTGGGATTAAGACCACTTCAAAGAAAAAAAGAACAAAAAGGATATATCAACATGAAAATTATCTGAAATATAAAGATTTTTTTGAAAATATGCCACATTATTAGTTTGGGCAGACTTTTCCATAATTAAAGGGTTTCGATGACTCTCTATCACTAGTGAGGAATGAGAAAACCGCTATTTCATAGAGTCAACACACGGATGTAAAAGTTTTAATCAATATCACAAGCGAATCTTAAAGCACGATGAATCCCCAGACTGTAGCTCCAACTAGTCAACGGGTTTCGGCACCATTATCAGCAGTGCTAATCTCAAAGCTTGGGATGCTCAATGGATGGGGATCTAGCACCGTAAGGTTTGGAGCGAGATTAACGGACTCACTTTGGTACTCCGTTATATAAATTTGTCTAAGTGAATGGAAAAGAAAAATGCCAACACATTTTATTGATTTATACTTGAGGGTTCTACTCTAAAAGTGATGTCATTTTGATAAAGGCTAATTAATTTTTTTAAAATTAATTATCTTTAATATTTTGATTTTTATATTTTTTAAAACTTATATTGAGATCCTTATATTTACGAAAGTGAAACATTAAGATTTCTATACAGGATTAAAAAGATAATTTTATAAAATTAAAAATAAAAAATTATTAGAGCTTCGTGGTTAAATATTTTAAATATAAGAATTAATTTTTAAAAATATAGAATTCAAAATGATAAGATAATTTCTCCTGGTTTTCTTCTTCCACTTTTCCAGTCAACGACGCTCGTTGATGTTAGACTCATTTTGCAGCTGTAGGTTTGATTGTTTGATATTGATCTCCTTGCTCAACAAGTATCCAAATGCTTCTCAATCATAGCAGCATTGATTCGTTTCATTCATTGAAAACATGATTTAGTTCAATAGTTCTAAACCAAGTAGGTAAAATCCTTCTCTGTGCATGAGAGGGCAAGCTGAAGATTTGATGAACAACATAGAACAGATCTAAATTCAACAACATGATTAAGAACTTGCAAGGAGAGAGAGAGAGAGAGAGAGAGGATTTGCCACCCTAGAAAGGTCTCGGTGGCTTCTCCAGCACGGCCGAGAAGAACACCTCTTGGCCATCTTTATCCACCTTTGGCACCACCACCCACCTGTGCTTCTTGTACCTCAGCAGCTTAAACGCCTCCAAGTAATCATCCAAATCCTTCCTCTGACAGAAGAAGCTATCGATCCACAGGAGACCACCAGGCCTCAGCACCCTGTCCCAGTCATACAACACGAAGTCCAGGAGTATGAAATCCATCCACCCATCAAGAAACCTCGTCGTGTGAATGATGTCGAGCGTGTTGTCGAAGAACGGAAGCCGCTGGTTTATGGTCAAGTACAGAGGGATCAGTCCTCTCAGCGCAATCATCTCACTGAAAGGGGCACCCAGATTGATGGTAGCTGTGACGATGGTGACGTTTAACTCCCTCATCCTCGCAGCAAAACTCCCCGTCCCCACGCTGAAGTCCAGTCCTATTCTAATCTCCCCCGGTTTGATCTGCAGCACTTCCCGTACCAGGAAATCCGGTGTCGAATTCGACGAGGGATCGATATACACCACCTTCGTCCATCTCGGCATCTCATGGTGAGTGAGATTGAAGCAGTCGGCGCACTTGAAGAAACCTTTCCCTGTGCTGTTCCTCGCCAGGCAGGCGAAGTTCTTGCACCGGTAATGGCTCCAGCGGACGTTGCGGTCGTCGGGGTACCTCCATGTGGACTCGTTGATGGGCAAAGGCTTGGTGTACAGCTTCGGCGCCCGCGCGAAGCACCTCCGCCGCGGGAGCGGGTCGCAGCCGTGCACCATCAGACGCTGCGCCTGCTTCCAGTCGTCCTCGCAGAAGTCGCCGACATCGTAGTCCATGTACTCCTCCATCTCCTCCTTCATGGAGAAGCAGGCGTGGCCGATGCTCGCAAAGGTTCCATTGGCGCCCATGAAGTTCTGCTTCCCCAGCCTGTTGGGCTTAATCCTCATGTACTTCCTTACCTCCTCCACCAGGAAGAACTCGACGAGCTCATCGTATGGCTGGTTGCTTCTCGACAAGGGATGAGCCACCGCCGCTGTTCCTGACGGCCGGAGATGAGCACTGCTTCCGATGTGCTGCAGTGGTTCCTTCACAGACCCCATCAGGCCTAAGATATCAGTGAGGAAGCCGATGTATCGAAGTCTCTCGCGCATCAGTTCGGAGTGATCTGTTGTCGTCTCCCTCAGACGTGCCATCTCTTTGACGATCTTCTCGATGATTTCATCCACTGTCTCATTGATTCCACCTTCTACCTGCCTGGGATCTGCGCTCAGATAACTGGCAAAAGCCTTGATGCTCAAATGAGAGCTCTGAGAATAGAATCTGGAGAACGTAACGACGCTTAGCAGAAGCGCGAGCACAGCCAAGAACAAGGTGAATCCATACACCCCTCTCTTTACTCCGACCCTCAAGAACAGGTGTGGGCCTCTCATGGCTATGCTCAGGCCTCGCTGACCGACGAAGATTCAAGGAAGGTCAGATAGATCATTTGGAACGGATAATATCTGGATCGAAACATCTACACGGAAGAACAGAGCAGATCTTAGATGGTGAGCCCAAAGGACGAGACATGTTCATGGGGAGAAGGACCAGAGACAATTACCCCGTCTGACTTCATGTTACTTTGCTTGCAAGCCATGGATGGTGAGTGACTGCTTCTTCCAAAGTAGCTTTCTTTATGTTTCTTGCATCGATTTTGGTGACAGTGAGGGGGAGAGCTTCTGTCGAAAGTCAACGTGGATTGTTTTGCTCCCCGCTTGACTTGTGGGTGTAGATTAGTCCAACTTATTCCTTGTATCTATGCCTGTAATTTGAAGTTCTTAATTACCAATCTTTTTCTTTGGAGTATCTGTATATTATTTTAGAGATAGCAAGTGGTTTGCATGTGCTGCCACAGCCCTTGTGAAGAGGCATATTGATATATGTATCATGTCGAGCTCATACCTATTAATATTTTAATTTGAGAGAGAATTTTAAATCGTGTATAAATAAATAATTGGATAAGCTTAAAGAGCTGAATCTGAGTTTGACTCACTTATTTGAATGACAATATATCAAATTAAGAGAACGTGACGTCACCTTTTAAAACGTTGAAATAAGAAAAGTGATTTAATGAGATAAATATAACATTTTTATATCTTGCTTTGATTGTGGGTAACGCCAATCATAAATATTTATTATATACTTTTATTATGAATAATATTTTGGCCTTATTAAAATTTATTAATCACATTTAAATTAGAGTTAGACTTTTATTTAATTAGAAATATCGGCATCGGCCCTGGTCATCTCACTACTACACAAGCCAAAAACTGACCGTCCATCAGGAGGAACAACATCCTTGATGGACAATGGACGGTGAGATCTTGACTATTTTAATCCCATTCTTTTTCGATACAAGCCGGATGATTCGAGTCGGTGACTCGTTGTATTTCGACGGCGCTCGTCTCCAATTAGCAGACGCCGCCCCTCTTGATCGAATCGGAATCACCGCGCAGCCGTCGTTCGTTCTTCCCGCTGCTTTGGATTCCCTCATTCGATCGTTGTAGCAGACGCTTTTCAAGCCTCGATATCGGAAGAGGCAGGGGGTGCGAGGTGAATCCGTGCGGCGGCGTAGTAATCTTCTGGGTCTTGATCTGTCCCTGAATCCCTCATCGTCGTGGCTGATCGTCGTCTGAATAGGTAGCTCTTGAGTGAGATGGGCGTCGGCCGATGGGTCTCGCTTCTTCTCGCGTTCGGATGCCTTTTTGGAGTTCTCGATGCCAGCGCTGGTGACGCGGATCCGCTCTACAGGTAAGACGGCTCTGGTCCTCACTTAAAAGTTCGAATCTTTGGATGATGAGCTTCTTTTTCTTGTATGAGTTTGTTATTGTATGATATAGGTTATCCAGATCAATTTACCCTGTTTACCGAGATTGCATCCGGATTGGGTATCTCTGGGTAAATGCTTGAAGGATTCATGAGTATCTACATCAAATGAGAACATTTGAACAGAATAGTTAGATGGTATTTGCTTTAAGTTCTCATTTCTGTTCTCATTTAAATGAGAACTTCTAGAAGTAATCAAAGCAGGCCCCAAAGCCTTTGCTTCATTAATGCTTTGGCCCATTCCGTGTCTGTCAATGGAAAATAGTTTATTTGTTTTCATTACATTAAACAATGAACATGTTCAACAGTGTATGAAATGAGTTTATTTAATACTTTTATGCTCAACTCTGACTAAAAGTGCATACCTTTGGAAGGTATCCCTGAAACCAGTTCCCTATTGTTGGGCTGTTCTGTTAAGGAACATTAACAAACATCTCCTGCTAAATTCCAAGTTACTAGGGTGTTTAGTAGTTTTGCATACCCTTTAATAGCAAGATCATTGATGGATTTTCTTGATCATCCAAAAATATTTAGCATTTAAAAGCTTCTTATGGCAAGCCAGTTTATTGGATATAACTTGATGCAATGTGAAAGAAGTTCAATGATTACCTGCTATAAGAGAGAACAGAAGCAAAAGATGGGTTCTATTGTTGGGTTAATGAAGCCTACAGGAACCATTATTTGGATTGTGTAGGTTCACAAGGATCATTTCATTGGATAGGATCTGAGTCTATATTTGGGTAATTGGGTTAAAACATGCCCAAGTTTTGAGGATTTTATATGTTTGAGAAGAAATGTTTATCAATCTCTGTTATAAATATTATGTCAATTCTATTTTTATCTTTAAATGGGAATTTAGTGAGGGCAGGCCTTAGTACAATGGAAATGTTACTCATTTGTGACCTGGGAGGCCAGGGTTCGAGTCACGGAAACGATCTCTTTAAATGTTTAAAGGTAAAGCTGTCAACATTGACCCTCCCCAGATCTTGCATTGGCAGGATCCTCATTCACTGGGTATGTCCTTTTATATTTCAATGGGAATTTAGTATAGTCAATAGGAAACTTTGCCTTGTGAAGGGTAGCTATATGTACATGCATATAGCATCGTCAATTTTACATGATTAAAAAATCCATAGACCGAATCTATGACTCCTTTAGTTTATTCTATGATAAGAAAACATATCTTTAAGACTTTATTTTTCCATTGCTTCATATTTTTTGATGCCACCAGCCATTCCTTTTATGAATAATCATTTGAGCATTAGGTTTTTTGCTTAAAAAGAGTTCTATTTTTCTCTTGAAAGATTTGAACTTATAATATTTCTTTTAGTTTGTCATTTATCATTGTTATATAAGTGGCGCTATCAACAATCACAAGATTTTTGTAGTTTGAGGATGTTAACCATTCTGCATTTCGGTTTTGCATCATTTTGGTCATGTTGGCTTCTAACATGAAACTAGTGACATCCTTTAGGATCACAAAACATCTGTATACTACTATGCACACTTAGTCAAAACTTGTGTCAATAACATCTTAACTACATTATAAAATGTTGGTTCAAAGGTGTTTTTATCATCATGGCAATGGAATAGCACTTTTAGGACCCAAGACAAACTGGATTTAGTTATTGACTTATTGTGTTTAGATTTTGATTTGACATAGTTAGTGCTACGAATTTGCATATGACCCTTTCAGTTACTGCATTCTTGATTTCACTCTGGTCAACAGAAACAATCTGCACCTATCAGTCACAATGTGGCTCTCACCCAACATGACTCGGTTTTACTTGTGACTTGAAAATTTTGCATGTTTTTGTGTTGTTTTACTCTAGATGCTCTCCAGCATGCTTAAGAAACCTACTTCTTTTGACATTATAAGCGACAATGCTCCTCCAATTGGTTCTTATGTGGATTTTGGCTTTTTTTTTTCCTCACATATATTGTTTTGCTTATTTTCTTTTTGGAGTTTCAACTATTACTTCCTGTATAGCAAAAAATAGGAGAAAGTTTTCTTTACTGGTGGATTCGAGGTGCAGCGCGCTCCAATACTAAAATGAATACCTTCTTGTCAAAACTCCTGAGAAAAATGTCATTTTAACATCAGTATCAACTAATTCAGAAATACTGGCATCCAATTAAGGCACATGCAATTTTATCTGGATATGATGTTTTGGTGATATGTGCTTTTCGTTTCACAATAGTTTAGAATATATACATATGGCAGAAAGCTTAATTTTAGGTTTTTGGTAAAGATGCCTGTGTATGTAGGTGTCACTGCCATCCTTAAGGTTACTCGTTTTTTTCTAATGATCCTGTCTCATAGGTATTTTCTTGGACCTGCTTAGTATTTCTACCATGAACTTAAAGACACTTTTCATGACATGTACCTAAATACCAGAAATTGTGTTGTGCAATGCGAAAAGACTGGAAATATTGGGGACCACGCCATCCAGCACTGCAAGTTTTCATTTACTGATGTCCCTCTCAATGGTTCATGGTATATGCAAAAGCCACTTTATTTGCAGTGGAAACAACTGAACTGCAGGAGCGACTGCCGTTACTACTGTATGATGCAGAGTGAATATCAAAGGGCAAAACTTGGTTTGGGTCCTGCTAAATATCATGGAAAATGGCCGTTCAAACGTGTATTTGTTTTCCAGGTTTGTAAATCCCTTGTGGTTTGTTAAACTCATTTTATTCTATTGCTTTTTTGGTTACTTCTTCTAGCATGTTTCCTTTGTTCTCGTTTTCTATTCAGGAGCCTCTTTCTGCTGTCCTCTCGGCGTTCAATCTGTTGATGCATTTCATTGGCTGGCTAACCTTTTTCATCTTAGTATCTTACAAGTTGCCTCTTAGGCCTCAAAGTCGGAGGACATACTATGAGTACACAGGCTTATGGCATATATATGGGTTATTGTCTATGAATGCTTGGTATTGGAGTGCTATATTCCATACTCGGTATGCATCTTTTTTCCAAATAAACTCCAGTGTTTGTGCACCATGTGTTGCTTTCCCACTTTCTGATCCTGGTGATGGCGATCAACCTATTACAGAGATTTTGACTTGACGGAAAAGTTAGATTACTCATCTGCTGTGGCTGTACTTGGATATTCTCTCATTTTGTCTCTATTGAGGATATTCAATGTGAAGGATGAGGCTTCAAGGGTTATGTTTGCTGCCCCAATTTTAGCCTTTGTGACAACACATATCTTGTACCTCAATTTCTATGAAATGGACTATGGTGAGGTCTCTTATCATTTACAGGTTTCCTTGCAAATTCTCTTTTGATTGCAAATATAGCTATCTTTCTTTCTTTATGTGGGCAGCATATGTTTTGGTTACTTGTGAACGGTATCATTTGTTGTTGCTATTCATTCAATGATATGTAATATGATGATGATTATTAGTTATTGTATAATTTCACTTTCTTCTTCTTTTTAGTTTGTAAAGCAAAATAAGGCAGGATCATGTTCATCCTAGCCTGAGAGAACATTTGTGAGCATACATTCCACTTTCCACTTTACGTAGCAACTATTTCCATGGATTTTAAGCACACATATTTTATAAGGATTTAAGAGGGTCAACCTAAGGTTGCTCTTTCTTCACTTGGGTTACTAGGATTCTAGTTGCGAAAAGTCTCTTTTCTTGCATTTATAAGTCTATATATATTGACTCTCCCTGAATCCTACATTGGTAGGATTCTCGTGCATTTGCTCTCACTTTTCTTTTATTCTTTACTGGAATCTGGCTTACATGTCAAGGTATTAGCTGAAAGAATTTGTCCTAATCATCTGTACCAATTGATTGTATTATCAGAGATGCAGTGTACGATAACTAATTCCGACTGTCCTTTTCCACTACCTCAGTATGTGGGAGTTTGATGACTGGAATCTCAAGTAATATTTGTTAGTGGATACTGGATACAGCACCAAACATTGCTAGTGAGGCATATGAGTTGTCTTTTCTCTTGTAATATTCTAGTTTCAATCTTGATTTCTAGGCTTTTGATCAGATGTAGCCTAGTGATACTCATAGGAGAATCAATTTTTTGATTGCTTACCAACATCCTTGAAGCTAAAGAAGAAAATGACCTTTGATTTCCATTTTTTTCCTTTGGCTACTAAATCAGCAACTTGCTTATGATTTAGAATTGTATCTATCATCATGTAGTAAACTATTATGAGAGCAATATGGAAAACTGAAATTTTAGAAGTAATACTATTTGATAACACAGTAATCAAATTGACACTAAAGAGATGTACAAGTATGTTTATATGTTTAAATTAGCATAACTATCCATATCTGTTTATATAGGTACTTACATGTGTGGATCTGTATCCTTTAATCCTAACCAATGCAGTTCTTCCAAATAATGTTGCCATGTGGAATGAATACACTGACTATAAAACTGAGTAGGATTTCCACATAGATTTCCCAATCAATGGGCCAAATTCACACTCAAACTCAGTTTTCTCGTCCAGTGTATTTTTTAATTAAATTTCTGTAATATTACCATGCGTGTTATGGAAATAAACTACAATGATTTGTCTGTTGCCCTTCCTGCATTTATATCTTGGTTCCACCCTTGAAATAAACGATCTGTCTTGTCACTACATAATGGTCAATATAGGTGGTTTGTATGGTGAAAGACTGACCAGACTAAGCATGTTCTTTGTCTCAGATAAATGCTTGTTTCCGAATTAAAATCTCTATGAAATTGTTCCAAAGCCAGTTCTGTCCACAAAGTATCCAGTGCAGAAATTGACATTTATATGTCTCCCAGTTTTTGCTGATCTCTTTTATTTTGCCAGGGTGGAATATGAAAGTGTGTCTTGTGATGGGTGTTTCTCAGATTCTGATGTGGGTAATCTGGGGTGGTGTAACTCGTCATCCCTCACGCTTCAAGCTGTGGACAGCTATGATCGGATGTGCTC
Source organism: Musa acuminata AAA Group (assembly GCF_036884655.1). Taxonomy (NCBI): domain Eukaryota; kingdom Viridiplantae; phylum Streptophyta; class Magnoliopsida; order Zingiberales; family Musaceae; genus Musa; species Musa acuminata. The sequence goes on from NC_088359.1 coordinate 9,946,588, forward strand.
TTGCAATGCTTTTGGAGATTTACGACTTCCCTCCTTTTCATGGATATGTAGATGCTCATGCTCTCTGGCATGCCACCACCATTCCCCTCACATACCTCTGGTGGAGCTTTATCAAGGATGATGCTAAATTCAGGACATCCACTCTTGTGAAAAAGGTCAAGTAAGTTCTTTCTGGCCGCCGCCTCATACATGAACCTCAAACACTGGACCTCATCAGTTGTCGAATTGTAATGGTCTCTGTTTCTCCACGAGAAATTTAATTCTAATTATCTTAGTGGACTTCTTTCTTGTTTATTTCTATAAATTTTGTGTTATTGTTGAAATGAAGTGCATTGTTCATTTACTTTCCAAGCTAGTGCTGAATGACTTTGTCCTCTTTTATGTTTTTGATTTTAATTGACTTATTCTGTTTATTTCTATGAATACTGTCCTCTTGTTGAAATGAAGTACATTGTTCATTTCCTTTTGAAATTAGTGCTGAATGACTTGGTTCTCTTTTATATTTTGCAAGATAAAATGGCAGGGAAGAACTCAATTTTGCATAAACACCAACCATGCATCAATACAAATTCTACTCTATTAGATAGAATCAGCAGAGAGCTTACACTGATTACATACTTGAAAGAAAGCTTCAGAAGGGAAAATGACACTGCTATGCTTTATACACATCTAGATTAATGTGATTGCAAAGTTAAAATACACACTTGTAAATGTATCTGTGGGAAAATATCTAAATATACACCAGTCAAGCTTCGTTCCGTAATTGACATATAATACAAACGATGTTAGCTTTCTGTGTATTGTCTGAATTGGATTCATCAATTGATACTTGGATTTGTAAGGGGGAAGAAAAGAAAAGGGTGGTCACAGCTACAAGTGTGGAAAAGGGTCAGAAATATATAAAAATGGTGTATCCTGTGCACGGGTTCGCGTCGATATGGAGTCTTGCGGAGGGGAGGGTTAACATATGCAGTCTTGCTTTTGTAGGAGTATATCCCAGTGTTGGGATATGATTTGTTTGCTAACTTTAGATATCAGGATTTGTTATGGTTCTCAAATATCCCAACCAACCAACCCATGCATGCATGAATTGGTTAGTCCCATGCATGCATGAATTGGTTAGTCTTAAACGAGTCGCGAAGTGAATAACGAACATACCTTAAAAGAGCGGAGTCAAAGGGCTCAAAAATCACTAATTTGTGGAAAGTCATCTAACCAGTTCAATTGCAATCATACGTATAAAGCGATCGAACAGGTCCAATCGACAATGAGGGGTTTCATGCAATATTAACAACGCAATCAGTATCAGTCCATTCCATCGTCTACAATCGTTTTGTTTTGTGTTGTGCCCATGGAAATACTCCCTTTTATCTAAAAAAGATAGGTATTATGTCATTTTATTTTATTATATCGTGTTAGAGAAAAATATTATTAACATCTTGGTCAATTCAACGTAGTCCGAATCCATATGTATAGGATTGTCCGAAGTACCTCCACGGTGGAAATGACGAGCTTATAAAGTGTCACCTTCATGAAGACCGAGATCAAAGAAATTTTTTTGATATAATCCCTCCGATGCTCAAGTTAGTAACCCGAGGTATACGAGTGTGAGTAATTTCCAATTATCCTTTTACTTTGTGTTAAAGATCAACTCTTATATCTAGTCAAGACAAGAAGAAAGCTTGCGATTATCTTTCTGATCATAAATGATAAGAAGGAAGTTTGTGATTATCTTTTTAGTTATAAATGACAAGAAGGAAGTTGGTGATTGTTTTTTTTGGTCATAAATGATAAGAAGGAATCTTCGTCTTCTCCTCTCTTTAGGCATCATGTGGTGGTGATGTGTCATATGATTAGTCGACAATGTATCTCCTATCATTTGTTCCCTCCCTCCCTCCAAGGCGTACTGCGGGGCTCTTTCGAGAGGGGCTCAAAGTGCGACATTTAGTTCATCCGACACAAGAGCATTTGAGATTTTCTTTCGTGAGTTAGGTTTTTTCTGACTCGTGTGCCTTGGGCATATTTTGCCCTACGTTTTTGCTATGATAGATTCCTCCTCATGCGGTTCGGGTTGTCCCGACTCACACACCTTGAGCATATTTGGTTTTGCGCCTTTGTCGTGACGAATTTCTCTTGACACAGATCAGATTTTTTTGACTAATGTACCTCAGGCACATTTGTCCTTGCGCCTCCACCGTGATGTATTTCTTTTTATGCAGGTTATATTTTCTTAACTTATTCACCTCGAGCACATTCGACATTGTGCCTTCATTGTAGTGGATTTCATTGTAGCACATTCGACATTGAGCACATTTGGCCTTGCACTTTTGTCATGATGAATTTCTCTTCATATGAGTTAGGTTTTTTCGACTCGTGTCTCGAGTACATTTGGCCTTATGCCTCTATCGTGATAGATTTCAATGCTTTTTGAGTCATTCATTTTGCACGTTTTGGATCCTTTGTTTGACACATTATAAATCTTTTATCCGATGTTTTTCTAATCCTTAATTCAATGGCGTCCCTTTGGAAGGGACACTTGTCTCAATCGTGAGAGGAGATAGATCAGCTTCCTCCCTATAAATCCCTCTTCACCTTACGGGTGAGGTTCATTCCTCCATTAAAACCTCTAGAGACTCTTTAGAAATCTTCTCTGCTTCGTTCTAGTTTCCTATATGGTAAGTTGGTCCTCGAGTCTCTTGTAGTCTCGGCGGTTCAGCAACAAATTGGTCTTCTGTCATTCTGCTCTTCTATCTCCTCAAGTTGAGATGTCTCTCCTTTCTCATATAAGTTCCTCTCGATCTATTAGCCACCAGACGATCGAGGTCCATGCTTTAACTTTAGACAACTTAAGGGTGGAGGAAGTTATGACCACCCCTTCGTTGGGGGAGGTAGTTCCGATGAACCCGAAAGTTATTCGGGACTTAGAGTCTAGAGAAAGCTCACATGACTATGATTCAGTAGTGAGTGCATCACTTTTAGATAACTTGCGAGTCAAGTATTCTATCCTAACAAAGTTCGACTTACAAGTCCCCTAACCCAGTCAATGTCCATTTGACCCTACGCCGATGCCTATTTGCTTGTCCTGTGATACCCTTGATGCAGGAGTTCATTTTTCCCTCTACTTAGTGATAGTGTCTTACATACAATAGTGAAAAATATCATACTTGGAAATCTAGACAGAGCATCATATGCGTAGCGAAATAATAGAAAAATAAAATCCTAGATTTCTTAAAGAAAAAGGTTTTATCATCTTATGAAGATTGATGCGTAAAACCGAAAACGTAAAGTGAAAACCACGTGTGTCAAGATAGATTTGTTATCTAGGGAGATCGTATATCCCTGTAAAATCCCAAATCCATAGAAGTGGATGAAGGAGGTCAACTACACTCCTCTCTAGCATTGATTCACACGGTAGATGCTGTTAGGATCAAGAGCGGCACTAAGAGGGGGGGTGAATTAGTGCAGCGAAAAATTTTAAAAATTTACATTTTGATTAAAACCGATTCCGATGAAAATCATTTCGTAAGGAGTTTAACTTGAAAGCGTATGTGACTGTAGAGAAGGCAGTAAGAAGGTAATGTAGCTTGTAGTAATGAAACTTGCACAAATTGAAAAGCAAACCATAATTCAGAGTGGTTCGGTTTTTGTGACCTACATCCACTTTCGGATTCCTCCTCCATCGAGGTCACCTGTGTCTACTAAAGACCTTCCTTCAATAGGCGAAGACCAACCACCTCTTACAGTGCTTTCTCCTTTTCACGGGTTTAGGAGAGAACCCTTACAAGTCTCACACATCTCTTGAATGATCTCAAAACTTAGAAAGGGAGGAGGAGAACTCTAGCACTTGTTTACAACATTTTTACACACCAACAACTCAAGATTATCTCAATGCTTTCATGCCCTTTCATGCAGAAAAGGATGAGGTTTTTATAGGCCCAAATGGCTTAAAAAATGGAGCTAATAAGTGTCTAATCTCGGATTTCCGGGGTCCTAGCGGTACCACCGCCATTACTGGGCGGTACCATCGCTTGACATTGGGCGATACCACCACTTGACAGAGCTCGGAGACCGAGCTCTGGCGGTACCACCGCCTAACAGGGGTGGTACCACCGCTGGCAGCAATAACTGCTGGCGGTACCATCGCCCAGAAATCCTGGGGGGCACTGCTTTCCAAACGGTGTCACCACCGGCCAAGAATTCAGGGGCTGAATTAAGTGCTCAATTCGACCCAATTCAGCCCTGTTAAGGGCCCAGTTGGCCCCTAATTAAGTTAGTGGGATCACCTCCTAATCCTAAATTAATTTATACTCTAACTATGATAACTAAGACAAAATTACAGTGCTGCTTGTTCCGGTGCGTTAATTGCTCTTCCGGTGAGCTTCCGACGTACTTCCGGCGAACATCCGACGAACTTTCGGCAATGTTCTGGTGGACTCCCGGTAAGCTCCTGGACTTTACAATGATTTTCTCGGCAAGTTTTGATGAGCTTCTTTGGCAAGCTCCTGGACTTCTCGGTTGGTTCCGGCAGAACTTCCGACAAACGTTCGGACTTCCATCGAACTCTCGAACTCCCAATGAGATCTCGATCTTGACTCTGGCACAAACCCTACTTTATGTCTTGCTGCTATTGTAGTTAATCCTGCACACTTTTCTTAACATATAAATTAGGCCAAACAATTTACAATTGACTTCATCATCAAAATTCGAGATTCAACAATCTCTCCCTTTTTTATGATGACAATCAATTGATAACGAAGTTAACCTTAACTCTCCCTATCTATAAGCCATACTAGAGAAAAGACATTCTTGAATTCAAGGCCTTTGAATTCAAGAAACAAACCGGTAAGATAAGTTTATTAAACTTATCAACATGCACATCATGATTTCTATCATGATCTAATATTCTCAAAATGATGTCAAGGCATGATATCCATTTTCAAGTATGATATTTCAAATATGAAAGATGACAAGATAGCAATTCATCATTCTATGGTAAGATATTAATTGTAAAATAGCAAATTAAGTTCTAGATATCTTACCATAATGAAGAAAATTTTTCAAGCAAACATTTCAAGTATATATGATGAAATACATTGCATGCATTTGTCATCAATTTACCACATTTTGGTATTATTTCTCCCCCTTTGTCATCAACAAAAAGGAGAACGATTCAACAATGCAAGTGTGGTAGAAATTCATGCCACATTTCAATTTGTATTTGACGATACTAATCATATCATTCAAAAGTTCTCACATTAAAAGTTATAAACATTTAAAGAGATAGCTTCCATTAACTTCTCCCCATTTTTATCATCAAAACTTTGCATGAAGAAGAGAAGTAAGGAGGAAATCTATTAAGAACGAATTTTGTAAAATTATTTGAATCAAGTCAAAAACGATAACAAAGTTTCATTAAATCATGCTTCAATTTTCATAAGGATCAAGATATTCATGTGAAATCAACTCCTCACTCTTGTAAGTGTTCATCTCATAAAAAAAATAAAAATTCTTCCTTCATTAAGAAATAATTCATGTGAAAGAATCATCATATGAAGGATAAAAGAAATTCTATGAATAAACCTTCATAATGAGAGGAACATCACATCAAATTCATTTCTCATTAAAAATTCACAAGAGATAAATCCTTGAGAGATGCATTTGTCAATGAAATCCATGGAGTGATTGAGTGTATCAAAAATCATTAAGTGATAGAGCAAGGGTATGAAGTAAACTTGATATCAAGGAAGATAAAAATGAAATAAGTTCATGAAAGCTCCATTTATGAGATACAAAAATATAGTTCGGAAAAGATATACATCAAATTCATGCATTTGGACAAATTAACATTCCTAACTCTCTTATAATAAAATCATATTATTCTCCACTTAAAGTTTTGTAAAGATATCGGCTAATTGATATTTTGTATCAATAAACTCTAGGATTACATCATGATTATTAACATGATCTCGTATAAAGAGATGCCTAATATCAATATGTTTAGTTCTAGAGTGTTGAATGAGATTTTTTGTTAAACATATTGCACTTGTGTTATCACATTTTATGAGAATGTTTTTAAGATGAATCTTATAATTCTCTAAAGTATTTTTCATCCACACAACTTCGGTTGCAATGTACTCAGCTTCGGTTGTAGATAGTGCAACCGAGTTTTGTTTCTTGGAAGACCAAGAAACAAGTGCGTGTCCTAAAAATTGACATGTTCCGGATATACTTTTTCTATCTAATCTATATATAGCAAAATCCGCATCCGCATCCGCATATGCAATTAGTTCAAAGTTCTCAGATTTTGGATACCATAATCCTAGATTTATGGTACCTTTAAGATATCTAAGAATTCTCTTAACTATTTTAAGATGAGATATCTTAGGATTAGATTAAAACCTAGCACAAAGACCTACAGTAAACATGATATCTGGTCTAGTTATAGTGAGGTATAGTAAACTTCCTAACATACCCCTATAAGCTTTTTGATCAAAACTTTCTCCACTTTCATAAATGTCTAACTTAGTGGAGATACTCACGAGAGTATTGAGAGCCTTTGAGCTATCTATATTAAATCTTTTTAGCAAATCTAAAGCATATTTTGTTTGACTAAGAAAAATACCACTACTTAGTTGTTTGATTTGTAAGCCTAAAAAGAAAGTTAATTCCTCCATTAAACTCATTTCAAATTCAAGACTCATACTTTTATCAAATGATTCACAAAAAGATTCATTCATGAAACCGAAAATAATATCATCAACATAAATTTGAATAATAAGAAAATTATTTTTAAAATTTTTGATAAATAATATAGTATCGACCTTGCCTTTAGAGAAATTATTATGAATTAAAAATGAGCTAAGTCTCTCATACCAAGCCCTTGGGGCTTGTTTCAATCTATAGAGAGCTTTAGTCAATTTAAACACATGATTAGGAAAATCATCATTCTCAAATCCGGGCGGTTGTTCAACATAAACTTCTTCGGAAATAAAGCCACTAAGAAAAGCACTTTTAACATCCATTTGAAATAATTTAAAATTATTACTACTAGTATAAGCAAGGAGCATTCTTATGGCTTCTAATCGAGCCATAGGAGCGAAGGTTTCTTCGTAATCAATACCTTCTTCTTGGTTTAAACCTTTGGCCACTAATCTAGTCTTGTTTCTAACCACAAATTTATCTTGCTTGTTTCTAAAGACCCATTTAGTACCAATAACTAAATGGTCATTTGGCCTAGGAACAAGCTTCCACACCTCATTTTTCTTAAATTGATTTAACTCATCTTGCATTGCGATGACCCATGAATCATCTTTCAAGGCCTCCTCAATGCATTTAGGTTTAATTTGGGAGAGAAAAGTAGTGTTTGCACAAAAATTCTTAAGAGAGAAACGAGTTCGAACCCCTTTAGATGTATCTCCTATGATTAGCCTCTTAGGATGAGCATCTACATACTTCCAATTCTTGGGTAAAAATGTTTCGGAAGTAGATGCATCCAAGTTGCTAGATGGAGAAAGGGTTTCATTTAAATTCAAGGCATCAAAATTAACATCATCATCAAAATTATTTTTCTTAACTTCGGAAACTTCATTAAAAACAATATGAATAGATTCTTCTATAATCAAAGTTCTTTTATTAAAGATACGAAATGCTTTAGAAATAGAAGAATAGTCAAGAAAAATTCCTTCATCGGATTTAGCATCAAATTTTCCTAAGGCATCTTTTTCATTCAAGATAAAACACTTACACCCAAAAACTTTAAAATATAAAATATTTGGTTTTTTTGTTGTTCCACAACTCATAAGGAGTTTTGGTCAGTAAGGGTCTTACTAGAACTCTATTCATGACATAGCATGCCATGTTTACGGCTTCGGCCCAAAAATATTTGGGTAGGCTATGTTCATTTAACATGGTTCTTGTCATTTCTTGTAAATTTCTATTCTTTCTTTCTACTACTCCATTTTGTTGAGGATTTCTTGGAGTAGAAAAGTTATGGTTATATCCATTAGATTTATAAAATTCTTGGAAATCACAGTTTTGAAATTCACCACCATGATCACTTCGAATTGACGAAATCATAAAATCATTTTCATTTTGAACAAGTTTACAAAACTTAGAGAAATACCTAAAGCATTCACTTTTGTGTGTCAAAAAATAAGTCCATATGTATCTACTATAATTATCCATGATGATAAATGCGTATTTGCTACCTCCTAAGCTTGATGTAGAAATTGGTTCGAACAAGTCCATATGGATCAATTGCAAAGGTCTAGAGGTGCTTATTTGGTTCTTAGGTTTGAAGCTACCTTTTATTTGTTTTCCTAGTTGACATACATCACATACATTATCTTTGACGAACTTGATACAAGGAATTCCTTTTATAAGTTCTTTAGATGAAATTTATGAGATTAGTTTCATGCTACCATGACCTAATCTCCTATGCTAAAGCCAAGCATCGTCATTTAAAACCGAAAAACATATTTCATTACAAAGATCATTAATGTCAATAGTGTATACATTATTTTATTTTAGAGCAATCATATATGTGTTTTTATATGGTTTTTCTATAATACAAGCATTAGATTCATCTAACAATATATCCTTTATCATACAATTGACTAATGCTCAAAAGGTTATGCTTTTAAGCCATCAACTAACAATACATCTTCAATAAAAAAGTTGGATGTGTTACCTATAGTTCCTTTGCCAATGATTTTACTCTTATTGTTGTCTCCGAAGATGACATATCCTTCGTCTAGGCTAGTGAGCTTAGAGAATTGAGATGGATCTCCGATCATATGCCTTGAGCATCCACTATCAAGGTACCATCTCTTGCTCTTAGCTTGTGATGGTATACGTTTCTACAAAAGAGGATGATTTTTAGATACTCATTTGACCTTGGGTGCCTTAAAATCAATCAGCGTAACTTATCATTTTGCATGGAATCCTTTACGGTTCCTTTAGGAACCCAAATCAATTTGTGTGGACTACACTTCTTAAATGGATAATGATAAGCTATATGTCCAAGTTTGCAACAAAAGTTGTATTTGTTTTGGGGAGAAATATGCAAGATAGGGCCTTTAACAAAGGTGGTTAGATTTTGGTAAGAGCTACTCACAAATCCGATTTAACTTCTTTTATGAACGTGACCCTTATTGGCAAAGATCATGTTCAAGGACTTGATACCAATCTCAAATTTTTCTAAGATTTCTTTGAGTAGCAAGTTTTCCTTTCTAAGTGTTTTTACTTCATGACATTTAATACATGGAGCTAAACTATCATTATGCTCAACTTTTAATCTATTGTAATCACTAACAAGAGAATCATGCTTCTTTTTTAATAATTTATATTTTTTACTAATTGATTTGCATTCATCAAATAAATCATGAAAAGCATTTAATAGTTCATCAAATAATAAATTTACATAAATTGAACTTGTTATCTCATCTCTAATGGCCATTAGTGCATATTGAGTAACTTGCTCGGTGTTGGTTGGCTCCTCCTCTTCGGATGCACTTGAATCATCCCATGTTGCTTTGAGAGCCTTCTTTTTTGGTGTCATCTTCTTAGATTAGGGACATTCGCTCTTGTAGTATCCCGGCTTCTTACATTCATAGCATATTACTTAGATCTTTCTTGGGTTCAAATTTATTTTTAGTGTCATTTTTAAATTTATTCATTCTTATGAATTTTTTAAATTTCGTTGTTATAAGTGCCAAGTCTTCATCAAAGTCCTCATCATTTGAGTTTTCTTTTAAGTGATCTTCTTGGGTTCTTAGTGTCATATCCTTCCTATTCTTTAGAAGGGTGTCCTTAAGCTTTCATGAGCTTTACAAGTCATCTTATAGGTCATTAATGACCCAATTAGTTTTTTGAGAGGAAAATTATTTAAATCTTTGGCCTCTTGAATGGTCATGACTTTAGGGTCTCAACACTTTGGAAGGGATCTTAAAACTTTATTAACGAGTTCAAAATATGAAAAACCTTTACCAAGTCCTTTTAGACCATTGACAACATCCGTAAATCGGGTGTACATATCTCCAATGGTCTCACTCGGTTTCATCCGAAATAACTCATAAGTGTGCACTAAAAGATTAATTTTTGACTCCTTCACTCTACTAGTGCCTTCGTGAGTCACTTCAAGTGTGTGCTAAATATTAAAAGTCATTTCACAAATCGACACTCACGTGAGTGATGGTCATAGGTGCCCAGCAAGCCAATCATAGGTTAATTTTTGACTCCTAAGCCAATCATCCGTAAATCGGGTGTACATATCTCCAATGGTCTCACTCGGTTTCATCCGAAATAACTCATAAGTGTGCACTAAAAGATTAATTTTTGACTCCTTCACTCTACTAGTGCCTTCGTGAGTCACTTCAACTTGTGCTAGTCATAGGTGCCCAGCAAGCCAATCACGTGAGTGATGGCACGTGTGACTTGATACAGAATTTTTTTGCTTATTATATTTTGGCGTATATCACTTTATAACTATTGCATATATATATATATATATATATATATATATATATATATATATATATATATATATATATATATATATATATATATATATATATATATATATATATATATTGTAATGTCCTTGGATTTGTGCAACGGGAATCGGATCGTGATGAGATCACGATAATGAGATCGATTCACCTTTAAACACATATCCTAAATAATCCCGATCATAGGTTACTCGAGAGGGACATCGTGATAACCGAACAGACTGGTGTGCTATATACCCGTCCATATGATGGATGCAGCTGGTCTCATAGCTGCTCGTGTAGGGACACTAGGGATACAGTACAAGTGCTCATTGGAGAATGAGTTTACTGATTGACCTGCTTACGGAATGCTGGATGGTTGATGATTGTTGGGAAATCTTGGGGGCGACATCATATGCAAAGCGGAAGAACAAGAAAACAAAATCCTCGATTCCCAAAGAGATGTTGTCGTCGTGCGAAGATTGGTGCGCAAAATCCGCGAAACTTAAAACTGCGTATAGAGTAGATTGTGTTACCTAGGGAGATCGTATATCCCTGTTTCCTTGCAGATCCTTAGGAGAGGGTGAAGGAGGTCAAGCGTCCTCCTCTCTAGCGGTGATCCACACAGCAGGGCTGCGGCGACGCTCCTCAAAACTCCAAGCCTGCTCTGAGGTGGAGAGGGGGAGGAGAATAGGATAAGGCAAGCAAAGGCTCTAGCCTATGAGGCTCTGAATCCCTCCTATTTATAGAGGTCCCCTGTCAAACCCTAATGGGTCATTCCCTAGTGGGTATTGGATCTACATCTAATAAGACAAGGGCTCTGTCGAATATCTCATATCCGAACCTCTACTTATCGCAATGCCTATCATATATGTGTGACCCTCTAGGCCCAATATCGAGCTGGCCGTGAGTCATACCTGTCAGAACTCCTTCTAACTCAGTGAATTATTATCTCTGTAATAATTTACTTGACTCATCGACTACGGACGTACTAGGCCACTACGCCGTAGTCCCCAGACGATACAGGGGAATCCAATCCATTGGACCTGTCTGTCCTCAGTTACCATATACCTATAGTCCCTCATCCCTCTAATATCCCAGAGACCGTATATCGAGCATGGTGCTGTCAGACCCATACGGTTTCTACTCGAGTCTCGCTCTAATCGGATTCTCCCGGAGAACTCTTTATCTCTCAACCCGAATGACCCTGGCTAGGGATTTGTTTGAGCAAGAACACATGGGATATTCCTCTCATAACGCCGAGAGTGGATGATCCTCTATCAACACTCAATAATCCTCGTAAAGTCGACTACCACTCCCAATGACCAGCTGTACTAGATCTGGGACAGCCAAACCTATAAATATGGTATCAAAGAGTGGAGCACTCATACAGGACATCCTTGGTGTCTCAAGTCTAAGGACCAAATACACCACTAGGACTACGAAATCGTTGTCTGACAATAAGGCATCATCAACCATCCAACATTCCGTAAGCGGATCAATCAGTGAACTCATTCTCCAATAAGCACCTGTACTGTATCCCTAGTGTCCCTACACGAGCAGCTATGAGACCAGCTGCATCCATCATATGGACGGGTATACAGCACACCAGTCTGTCCGGTTATCACGATGTCCCTCTCGAGTAACCTATGACCGGGATTATTTAGGATATGTGTTTCAAGATGAATCGATCTCATTATCGTGATCTCATCACGATCCGATTCCCATTGCACAAATCCAAGGACATCACAATATATATATGCATATATGCAATAGTTATAAAGTGATATACGCTAAAATATAATAAGCAAAAAGATTATGTATCAAGTCACACGAGCCATCACTCACGTGATTGGCTTGCTGGGCACCTATGACTAGCAATGATGCCTTATTGTCAGATAGCGATTCCGTAATCCTAGTGGTATATCTGGTCCTTAGACTTGAGACACCAAGGATGTCCTGTATGAGTGCTCCACTCTTTGATACCAGACTTATAGGTTTGGCTGTCCTAGATCTAGTACAACTGGTCATTAGGAGTAGTAGTCGACCTTACGAGGGCTATTGAGTGTCGATAGAGGATCATCCACTCTCGGCATCATAAGAGGAATATCCCATGTGTTCTTGCTCAGACAAATCCCTGGCCAAGGTCATTCGAGTTGAGAGAGAAAGGTTTCTCTAGGAGAATCCGATTAGAGCGAGACTCGAGTAGAAACCGTATGGGTCTGACAGCACCGTGCTCAATATACGGTCTCTGGGATATTAGATGGATGAGGGACTATAGGTACACGGTAACTGAGGACAGACAGGTCCAATGGGTTGGATTCCCCTGTATCGTCTGGGGACTACAGCGTAGTGGCCTAGTACGTCCATAGTCGATGAGTCGAGTGAATTATTACAGAGATAATAATTCACTGAGTTAGAAAGAGTTCTGACAGGTATGACTCACGGCTAGCTCGATATTGGGCCTAGAGGGTCACACACATATGATAGGCATTGCGATGAGTAGAGGTTCGGATATGAGATATCTGACGGAGCTCTTGTCTTATTGGATATCCAATAAGCCCCTAAATTATTGGATCCCATGGACGAGATCCAATAAGAGCCCATGAGAGATTATTGGATAGAGATCCACTAATCTAAAAGGCTTGGGTTATTAGATGCAGATCCAATACCCACTAGGCGAGGATCCATTAGGTTTTGACAGGGGACCTCTATAAATAGGAATGATTCAGAGCCTCATAGGCTAGAGCCTTTGCTTGCCTCTCCTATTCTCCTCCCCCTCTCCACCTCAGAGCAGGCATGGAGTTTTGAGGAGCGTCGTCGCAGCCCTACTATGTGGATCACCGTTAGAGAGGAGGACGCTTGACCTCCTTCACCCTCTCCTAAAGATCTGCAAGGAAATAGGTATATACGATCTCCCTAGGTAACACAATCTACTATATACGTAGTTTTTTAAGTTTCGCGGATTTTGCTCACCAATCTTCGCACGATGACGAACATCTCTTTGGGAATCAGGGATTTTGTTTTCTTGTTCTTCCGCTACGCATGTGATGTCGCCCCCAAGATTTCTCAAGAAGTGGTATTAGAGCCAGGTTGTTCGTGCGTATGATTGGTTTTGAACTGCGTGTGTTCTGTTTAGGAAGAATTTTGACGTCAAAATCGTTGACGCAATAGAGAGAAAGGGCAGTAACAGTTGCTGTCCTCGATCTACGTGCGTGTAATGCAGCCGCAAGCAAGCGGCACAGGGGCTGCGTTTGCAGTAGTCAGTCGGCGGCCTGCTTGCAGTAGGCTTGCTGCCGGCGGGGCTGGCAGCCCGTGGGCAGAGGCGTCGCTGGGTAGTGGCGACTGCCACCGCTGCTCCCGCGGGCGAAACCCACCCGCAGGGGCGGCCGGTCGACGGGACAGCATCGCTTGCGGAGGCGGCGACGCCCGTAGGGGCGCCCACCTGTTGGGTCAGCACCACCTGCGGGCGCTGCCCGCGGGGGCGCCCACCTGCAAGGGCAGAGCCGCCAGCGGGCGTGCCGTCTGCAGGCGAGGGCAGCGCCTCGCCCTTTGCCGCACAGCCTACCGCCGGTGAATTTGAGAAATTGCAGTTTTATGTTTTGTCTAAATTACGAAAATACCCCTATAAATTCATAAATTCCCTATATGTCCCTGATTTCATAAAATACTAATTAATTAAAATGTTTAGTTGATTATTATTTTTATCATTATCTAGTAGTCCTACATGATGATGATTATTTATACATATGATGTATGATGTGTGGACGGATGATCATGGACCGTGTGATGTGTGTACTTATGATTGTTATTATCGAAGTCTACGAGCCTCCATTATATTTCTCGTTTATTGTCGGGCCTGCGTGCCTATGATTAAGTTGTAATCACATGAGGAGGCGCAGTGGGAGTGTGGATGCGATAGTGGGACCCACGAGACGGACGATCGCGATGCATGAAGATGCATCAAGATGTCGACGGAACCGACGAGGACGAGATGGACAAACACAGGGCATGGAGATGCACCGTTGCACACATAGATCTTGATATGAGTGATTAGGCCTACTGGCTCGGGCCTAATCACATTAGGTTGTGGTCCATGATCATCTGGTGTGATTGCTTATACACATACTAGATATATATATATATTTGCATGCGATGTAGATATATATTAAATATGTATATGTGTGACATGTCATATTAGGAGACCAAATCATAGAAACATCTCTCTCGAATATTAAGTTGGTAAACGTGAGGCAATTAGATTGACCCATGTGGACTTCCATCATTATAAGTAGGAATTGATTCCCGGTGTAGGTTGAGTTGGTCGAGTCCCTCGAGACTCACCTATATCGTGATTCGCTATCTTGCTTACGACATAGAGATGTCACCGGTGACCTAAGGGCATGGTATGCTTGGTCGAGTCCCTCGAGAGTATATCATCAAATCAGACTTATCTTGTAACGAAGGTGTTGACTTAACTGAGCATCATGGTTGGTCGAGTCCCTCGAGGCCATGGTGATTCGGAGGCCGAATAGGACGGGAATCACAAGGAGTTATGATCGGCAAGAGTTACCTACCTTTTATGCTTATTGTGATTGGTCGAGTCCCTCGAGGTTACACTAAGACGCTGATTGGATCCTGATCCCCACTATAAGTTTGCCGGAGACTTCCGTTTCATGTGCTGAGGGTGTCGCGTGACTCGTTAGTAAAATAGTGGGAGCATATTAAGATAGAAGTCCATATCTTGATAGTTTATTTCTTGCAAAATCTGCATGTTATTCATTTTTGCTGCATCATTATTTTCAGAAAATATCGCTTTCAAATCCCTTACGTGACATACTTGATGTCAACCCCCTCACTGGTCCAAATTATACGGATTGGCTCCGTAACTTGAGAATTGTTCTCACGATGGAGAAAATCGTGTACGTCCTTGATATAGTGATGCCTACGCCCGAAGAAGGGGCAAGCGAGGATGAGATCGCTCGCTACGTGAAGTACATTGATGACTCCACTCTTGCTCAGTGCTATATGTTGGGCTCTATGACTCCTGAGTTATAGAGACAACATGAAAAGATGGATGCCAGATCCATTCTCCTATATGCTTGCAAATTGTTTGAGGAACAGGGAAGGACTCAGCGATATGAGATATCCAAGAGCCTCTTTCGCGTTAGGATGACTTAGGGGACACCGGTTCATAACCATGTCCTAAAGATGATTGAGTGGATAGAGAAACTCACAGGTCAAGGAATGGTCCTAGAGGATAACTTGTGTGTAGACATTGTACTTCAATCTCTACCAGATTCTTTTTCACAGCTCATAATGAATTTTAATATGAACAAGCTTGATGTGACTCTACCATAGCTCCTCAATATGTTGAGGGAGGTAGAGAGTACTATTAAGAAAGAGAAGTCAGTTCTCTATACTGGTGAGACCAGAAAGAAAATGAAAGTAGAAAGGTCCCTTAAGAAGGGAAAGGGCAAGGGCAGACCAGGTAAAGCAAAGGTTGCTAAGAAAGACCCAACAAAGGACAAAGGCCAGTGCTTCCACTGTGGTAAATATGGGCACTGGAAGAGGAACTGCAAAGAGTACCTTGCAGAAAAGGCGAAATAGAAGCTTGGAGAAGCTTCAGTTACATTCATGATCAATCTCCAATTGTCAAATTTTTGTGATAGTGCATTGGTATTGGATACCAGTATTGCTTATCACATCTACAATTTATTGTAAATTCTAGCAAAGCCAATGGGAGATTGGCGAGAGGAATATTGCATAAAGGTTTGTTTATGCTAGACACTACTTCACATATCATGAATGTAAGTGTCTAAGAGGAAACGAGATTAGGTGAACAGTGCATACTTATGACATTGTAGGCTAGGTCACATCTATGAGGGAATGATTCAAAAGTTGCTAAATGATGGATATCTAGATCCATTCGACTATATGTCATATGCAACTTGCGAGCCTTGCCTTCGTGGAAAACTGACCAACTCTCCATTTAGTGGAACTGAAGAGAGAACCACTGAGCTGTTGGAACTCATACATAGTGATGTATGTGGACCCATGTTAACTCATGTCATTGGTGGTTACTCCTACTTCATTACCTTTACTGATGATTTCTTAATGTATGGATATGTGTACTTAATGAAGTACAAGTCCGAGGCTTTTGAGAAATTCAGAGATTATAAGAATGAGGTGGAGAACCAGACTAGAAAGAGTATCAAAACTCTTCGATCAGATCGAGGAGGTGAGTACTTAAGTACATAGTTTACTCAGTTTCTCAAGGACCAAGGGATATTATCCCAATGGACATCTCCTTATACACCTTAGCTCAATGGTGTCTCTGGAAGGAGGAATCGTATGCTATTAGATATGGTACGGTCCATGATGAGTTTCGCTGACCTACCCATCTTATTCTAGAGATATGCCCTAGAGACCGCAGCTTATCTTCTGAACAGAGTTCCAACTAAGTCGGTAATGTCTACACCATATGAGATATGGAAAGGGAAGAAGTCTGATCTTAAGGTTGTTAAGATTTGGGGCTGCCCTGCCCACGTTAAAAGACACAACCCCGATAAGTTAGAATCAAGGACAGAGCGATACAAATTTGTGGGATACCCCAAGGAAACTTGTGGGTATTATTTCTATCATCTCGAGGACCAAAAGGTCTTTGTAGCTAAGAGAGCAGTGTTCCTTGAGAAGGAACACATTCTTGGCGTAGACAGTGGGAGAATGATAGAGTTGAGCAAGGTTGGAGAACCAAGCTCAAGCACCACTCTACAGCCCGAGTCTGTTCAGGTACCTAATACACAAGTTTTAATTTTACGTAGGTCTGATAGAGTATCTCATCCTCCTAAGAGATATGTGGGACATATTAGAGGAGATGATGTTAAGGATATTGATCCTCAGACCTACGAGGAGGCTATTATGAGTATAGACTCCGGGAACTGGCAAGAAGCCATGAATTCTGAGATGGATTCTATATACTCCAATAATGTTTTGAACCTAGTTGATGCGCCCGAAGGTATTGTACCCATCGGTTGCAAGTGGATCTTTAAGAAAAAGATCGGAGTAGACGGAAAGGTAGAGACCTATAAAGCAAGGCTAGTGACTAAGGGGTATCGTCAAAGGTAAGGTGTTGACTACGACGAAACCTTCTCACTCGTAGCAATGCTAAATTTCATCAGAATTCTATTGGCTATTACAGCACACTATGATTATGAGATCTGGCAGATGGATGTGAAAACCGCATTCCTTAATGGGAACCTTAAGGAGGAGGTGTATATGATGCAACATGAGGGATTCGTGTCCAAGAACTACCCAAATAAGGTGTGTAGGTTGCTTAGATCCATTTATGGACTAAAACAAGCTTCCCGAAGTTGGAACATAAGATTTGATGAGGCAATCAGATCTTATGACTTCGTTAAGAACGAAGATGAGCCTTGTGTGTACAGGAAGGTAAGTGAGAGTGCCATCACCTTTTTGGTGTTATATGTGGATGACATCCTGATCATTGGGAATGACGTAGGAATGCTATTAACAATAAAGGCTTGGTTATCTAGACACTTCTCCATGAAAGACTTAGGGGAAGCATCCTATATCTTGGGGATTAGAATCTATAGAGATAGATCCAAGAGGATGCTTGGCTTGTCCTAGTCCAGGTACATAAAAACCATTGTCAAATGGTTTAGCATGGAAAATTCTAAGAGAGGTCTCATACCGATGAGATATGGGATATCGCTTTCTACGAGTATGTCCCCAAAGACTCCAGAAGAAAGGGCGAACATGGATATGATATCTTATGTGTCAACAATAGGGTCTATCATGTATGTTATGCTATGTACTAGGCCTGATATAGCGCATGCTCTGAGTGTCACGAACAGGTATCAAGCGGATCCAGGTTTGGAGCATTGGAAAGCAGTAAAGTGTATCCTTAAGTACTTGAGAAGAACTAAGGATCTTTTACTAGTATATTGAGGTAGTAGCCTTAAGGTTGAAGGCTACACAGACTCAAGTTTTCAGTCTGATGTCGATGATAGCAAGGCAAATTCAGGGTATGTGTACACCTTGAATGAAGGAGCAGTGTACTGGAAGAGTTCCAAGCAAGATACTACTGCTGACTCGACCACAGAGGTGGAGTACATTGCTGCATCAGATGCAGCAAAGGAGGGAGTCTGGGTGAAGAAGTTCATCACAGTTTTGGGAGTTATGCCGGATAGCGAGAAGCCGACTTCCTTATATTGCGACAACTATGGGGCGATTACTCAAATAAGAGAACCCGGGTCTCATCAGAAGTGTTCTGTGGAGGTTCCAACTTATCAGAGTGATCGTAACCCAAGGAGATGTAGCAGTGGAAAGAGTTCCATCCGAAGATAACATTGCAGATCCACTAACAAAGCCGTTGTCTCAGATTGTCTTTGAGCGTCATAGGGGTCTGATGGGGATCAGACACATAAGTGATTGTCTTTAGGTCAAGTGGGAGATTGCTAGTCATAGGTGCTTAGCAAGCCAATCACGTGAGTGATGGCACGTGTGACTTGATACAGAATCTTTTTGCTTATTATATTTTAGTGTATATCACTTTATAACTATTGTATATATATATATATATATATATATATATATATATATATATATATATATATATATATATATATATATATATATATTGTGATGTCCTTGGATTTGTGCAATGGGAATCGGATCGTGATGAGATCACGATAATGAGATCGATTCACCTTTAAACACATATCCTAAATAATCCCGGTCATAGGTTACTCGAGAGGGACATCGTGATAACCGGACAGATTGGTGTGCTGTATACCCGTCCATATGATGGATGCAGCTGGTCTCATAGCTGCTCATGTAGGGACACTAGGGATACAATACAGGTGCTCATTAGAGAATGAGTTCACTGATTGATCCGCTTACGGAATGCTGGATGGTTGATGATACCTTATTGTCAGACAGCGATTCCGTAGTCCTAGTGGTATATCTGGTCCTTAGACTTGAGACACCAAGGATGTCCTGTATGAGTGCTCCACTCTTTGATACCAGACTTATAGGTTTGGCTATCCCAGATCTAGTACAACTGGTCATTAGTAGTGGTAGTCGACCTTACGAGGGCTATTGAGTGTCCATAGAGGATCATCCACTCTCGACGTCATGAGAGGAATATCCCATGTGTTCTTGCTCAAACAAATCCCTGGCCATGGTCATTCGGGTTGAGAGAGAAAGGTTTCTCCAGGAGAATCCGATTAGAGCGAGACTCGGGTAGAAACCGTATGGGTCTGATAGCACCATGCTCGATATACGGTCTCTAGGATATTAGATGGACGAGGGACTATAGGTACACGGTAATTGAGAACATATAGGTCTAATGGATTGGGTTCCCTTGTATCGTCTGGGGACTATGGCGTAGTGGCCTAGTACGTCCGTAGTCGATGAGTCGAGTGAATTATGACAGAGATAATAATTCACTGAGTTAGAAAGAGTTCTGATAGGTATGACTCACGGCCAGCTCGATATTGGGCCTAGAGGGTCACACACATATGGTAGGCATTGCGATGAGTAGAGGTTCGGATATGAGATCTAATAAGCCCCTGAATTATTGGATCCCATGGACGAGATCCAATAAGAGCCCATGAGAGATTATTGGATGGAGATCCACTAATCTAAAAGGCTTGGGTTATTAGATGCAGATCTAATACCCACTAGGCAAGGATCCATTAGGTTTTGACAGGGGACCTCTATAAATAGGAGGGATTCGTAGCCTCATAGGCTAGAGCCTTTGCTTGCCTCTCCTATTCTCCTCCCCCTCTCCACCTCAAAGCAGACCTGGAGTTTTAAGGAGCGTCGTCGCAGCCCTACTGTGTGGATCACCACTAGAGAGGAGGACGCTTGAGCTCCTTCACCCTCTCCTAAAGATCTGCAAGGAAACAGGGATATACGATCTCCCTAGGTAACACAATCTACTCTATACGCAGTTTTTTAAGTTTCGCGGATTTTGCGCACCAATCTTCGCACGACGACGAACATCTCTTTGGGAATCGGGGATTTTGTTTTCTTGTTCTTCCGCTGCGCATGTGATGTCGCCCCCAAGATTACCCAACAACTTGTTTTTATCTAATACACAAAACAAGGCATTCATAGTATTGGCATTTAAAGTAAAAGTCTTCTTCTCCATCTCATTCCAATCGTTCATTGGAAGAGAAGACTTTTGAAAACCATTTTCAACAATGTTCTAAAGCTCAAAATCCATTGAAATTAGGAAGATCTTCATTCTAGTCTTCCAATATGTGTAGTCTGTCCCATTAAATATGGGCGGACGTGTAATTTAATGACCCTCTTGGTTGCCGACAAATGTCATCTCTCTTGGGTTTTAAACCAAACGAGAGTGAACCTTACTCTGATACCAATTATTATGATCAAGAGTGGCACTAAGAGGGGGGGTGAATTAGTGCAGCAGAAAACTTTTACGATTTCAAATGTCTACGTTTCAATTAAAACCGATTCTGACGAAAATTGTTTCATAAGGAGTTTAACTTAAAAGTGTATGTGAGTGTAGAGAAGGCAGTAAGAAGGTAATGTAGCTTGCAGTAATGAAACTTGCACAAATTGAAAAGCAAACCAGAATTTAGAGTGGTTCGGTCTTTGTGACCTACATCTACTTTCGGATTCCTCCTCCGTCGAGGTCACCGACGTCCACTAAAGACCTTCCTTCAATAGGCGAAGACCAACCACCTCTTACAACGCTTTCTCCTTTTCACGGGTTTAGGAAAGAACCTTTACAAGTCTCACACCTCTCTTAAATGATCTCAAAACTTAGAAAGGGAGGAGGAGAACTCTAGCACTTATTTACAACACTTTTACACCCCAACAACTCAAGATTATCTCAATGTTTTTGTGTCATTTCATGCAGAAAAGGGTGGAGTTTTTATAGGCCCCAATAGCTTCAAAAATGGAGCCAAAAAGTACTTGACAGGGGCGGTACCACCACTGGCAGTAATAACTGCCGGTGGTACCACCACCCAAAAATCCTGGGGGGCACTACTTTCCAGGCGGTGCCACCACCGGTCAGGAATTCAGGGGCTGAATTTGGTGCTCAATTCGGCCCAATTCAGCCCTGTTAAGGGCCCAGTTAGCTCCTAATTGAGTTAGTGTGATCACCTCGTAATCCTAACTTAATTTACGCTCTAACTATGATAACTAAGATATAATTATAATACTGTTTGTTTCGGTGCATTAATTGCTCTTCCGACGAGCTTCCAACGTACTTTCGGCGAACATCCGACTAACTTTCAGCAATGTTCCGATGGACTCCCAATAAGCTCCTGGACTTTACGATGATCTTCTTGGCGAGTTCCGATGAGCTTCTTTGGCAAGCTCCTAGACTTCTCGGTTGGTTCTGGCAAAACTTCCGACAAACGTCCGGACTTCCATCGAACTCTCGAACTCCCAATGAGATCTCAATCTTGACTCCGGCACAAACCTTGCTTTATGTCTTACTGCTATCGTAGTTAATCCTGTATACTTTTCTCAACATATAAATTAGATCAAACAATTTACAATTGACTTCATCATCAAAATCCGAGATTCAACAGATGCGGTGAAGACACTCCTCAAATTGCCGCTTAATCTTCCTCTCCACATGTACCATATGATAAAGAAGGGGTCGACCCTTCTTGTTGTCCACATGCCCCAAACTGGGGTTGTCGATTGAAGAGGAGAGGGAGAGAGGAGAATAGGAGGTGACAACCAAAAAGGGTTTGGCCTATGCTCCTTTGGTTCCCTCATATTTATAGAGGTCCATGTCAACTTGACCAGAATAGATCTTACCATATTGGGTACTGGATCTCCATCCAACTACTCAAGTATCTTAGATTAATGGATCTCTACCCATTAATCTCTTATTGGTTCTGATAGGATCTTATTTATAAGATCCAATAATTCATGGGCTTACTGCATATTTAATAAGATAGGGCTCCAATGGATATCTCATATCCGAACCTCTACTCGTCACAACACCTATCATATGTGTGTGATCCTCTAGGCCCAATATCGAGCTGGTCATGAGTCATATCTACAAAAACTCTTTCTGACTCAGTGAATTATCATTCGCTCAACTCATGACTACGAACGTACTGTTGAATCTCGTATTTTGATGATGAAACCACTTGATATGTGTTTATGATTTAAACTGTATTTTGAGCGATGCAGGTCTACTCGATCAGGTTTAGACAGTTGACGCAGGAGGAATTGACGTTGCGCCGGAAGAGATCACGTCAGGATATTGGATGGCTGAATGCTTCGGACGTCGGGCATCGGACCAAGGAGAGCGAAATTATGCCAAGGATATCGGGGTTGCAGAGGTCAACCGCCGATTGGGCAACAAGCCGCAAGAGAGGACGATGCACCGAAGAATCAGACGAAGCGCCAACTAATGACGTGTCGGGCAACAGAATGTCAATTCGCGTTGTAATAATTGTCTAGATCGGAGTTGAGTTTTGGTTTGTGTGTGCAGGATTAACTACGATAACGATGAAGACATAAAGCGAAACAAAGTGCTGGAGTCAAGCGCGAAGGATTCGTTGGGAGTTTTGAGAGTTCGACGGAAGTCCGAAGGTTTGTCGGGAATATTGCCGGAACTAGCCGAGAATGAGTAGGGAGCTTGCCGAAGGGTTTTTCGGAAGCTCGCCGGAAGGTTCGTTGGAAGTTCGCGGAGCTCACCGAGAAAGATCAGAGCTTACTGAAGAAGCTCGTTGGAACTCGCCAAGATCAAATCGTGAAGTCTAGGAGCTTGCCGGGAGTCCGCAGAATGGTTTCTGAGAGTTTATCGGAAGACCGTCGAAAGTTCGCCGGAAGCTCGCCGGAAGAAGTCTTGACTTACGGACTTTGTAATAGCTTAGAAAATGTCTCTTAATTAGTAGTTAGCGTGTTAATTAGGGTTAGGATTAGGTGTTAATCCTATAACCCAAGTAGGGGCCAATTGGGCCCGAGTTCGGACTAGTTTGGGCTAAGTTTGGAGCCCAACCAGTGAGCTGAATTGGCCTAGGCGGTGGCACCGCTTGGCTGGGCGGTGGCACCGCCAGCATCGGGAACATAAGATAATTCAAATTTTTGGAGCCCAAATTTGAATCCTCTTGAGGCCTATAAATACCCCTCAAGTCTCAGCTGAGAATACAACTTTTTGAGCAGCAAGTGATTGAGAGAAAAGTCTTAGAAGAGTCTTTGCTAGTCTTGTTTTCAATTTGCTAGTGTTCACCTCCTTCTTTCTTGCTGAAAATCTATAAGAGAGTGAACCGCTTGTAAAAGTTGTAAGAGGGGTATTTATCCTTCCCTTTCAAGAGATTTGCTAGTGGAAGGTGGGAGCCTCATCGAAGAGGGGCCTCGCAAGTGGATGTAGGTCATTTGACCGAACCATTGTAAAATCGACGTAATCTCTGGTTTGTATTTACTTATTGTCATTCATATTACTGCAAACCATTTGCACTTTAATGCTATACTGCTTTGTCTCCGTCTTACTTATCTCTTTAACTTAAAATGCAATCGAAACGGTTTTAAACGAAAACATTGCTTTTATCGTACGAAGTTTCCGAAAAGTGTTTAAATCGTCAAAAGTTTATCACACTTTACCGCTGCACTAATTCACCCCCCCCCCTCTTAGTGCCGCTCCTATCCTAACACGTACTAGGCCACTACGCTGTAGTCCCCAAACGATATAGGAGAATCCAATCCATTGGACCTATCTGTCCTCAGTTATCATGTATCTATAGTCCCTCACCCATCTAATTGTTAGTCACAAGTGCCCTACAAGTCAATCATGTGAGTGATGACACGTGTGACATGACACATAGTCTTTTTTGCTTATTATTATTATTATGATATTTTCTCACTTTATATTACTTGTTGCATAAATATATTGTTATATTCATGCATCTATGCAATAAGAATCAGATTATGATGATATCACAATAATGAGATTGATTCACCTTTAACTACATACTCTAAATAATCCTGGTCATAGGTTACTCAAGAAATACATTGAGAAAACCGGACAAACTGGTGTATTGTATACTTATCCATATGATGTAGGTAGTTGATCTCATAGCTACTCATGTGAGGATACTAGGGCCGCTGCTCATTAAAGAATGAGTTCACTATTGATTCGCTTATGGAATGCTAGATGATTGATGATACCTCATTGTTAGACAACGATTCTGCCATCTCAGTGGTGTACCTGATCCTTAGACTTGAGACACCATAGATGTCATGTATGAGTACCCTACTCTTTGATACCAGACTTATAAGTTTGGAAGTTTCAGATCTAGTATAACCAATCATCAGGAGTGATAGCTAACATGAGCTATTGAGTATCGATAGATGATCATCTGCTCTTGGTATCATGAGGGGAATATCTCATATGTTCTTGCTCAAACAAATCCTTAGCTAAGGTCATTCAGATTGCGAGGGAAAGAGTTCTCCGGGGGAATCCAATTAGAGCAAGACTCGAGGAGAAATTGTATGGGCCTGACATGCTTGGTATACGGTCTCCGAAATATTAAATGGATGAGAGACTATAGGTATATGATAACTGAGGACAGATAGGTCCAAAAGATTGGACTCCCCTATATCGTCTAGAGATTGCGGCATAGTGGCCTAGTACGTTCGCAGTCGATGAGTCAAGTGAATTATTATGAAGATAATAATTTACTGAGCCGGAAGGAGTTCTGATAAGTATGACTCATGACCAGCTCGATATTGGGTCTAGAGGGTCACATGTATGTGTTAGGTGTTGCGATGAGTAGAGGTTCGGATATGAGATATTCGTCGAGCCCCTATCTTATTAGATATCCATTAAGCCCATAAATTATTGAATCATATATATAAGAGCCAATATAAGCTAATAAGAGGTTATTGGGTATAAACCCACTAATATAAGATGATTGAGTAATTGGATGGAGATCCAATACCCAAAGGGTAGGATCCATCCATTAGGGTTAAATTGACAAGGGGCCTCTATAAATAAGAGAGAACTAAAGGGTCATAGGCTAGGTTTCTTGATTGCCACCTCCTATTCATATCTCTCATTCTCCTCCTCAGATAGCAAGCGTGGAGTTATAGGCAGCGATTTGAAGAGCGTCTTCACAGCGCCTACCATGTAGATTACCGCTAGAGAGGAGAACGCTTGACCTCATTCATCCTCTCTCACATATTTATAGGAATTTAAGGATATATGATTTCCCTATGTAACACAACTATCTCACATGTGGTTTTCAATTTTGTTGATTTTTGTGCATCAATCTTTACATGACGATGAAAACCTATTGAAAAATTTGGAAATTTTATTTTATATTCTTTCACTACGCATGTGATGTCACCCCTAGATTTCCCTACACTAATATCTCAAAGACTGTATACCGAGCATGGTGCTATTATGCCTATATGATTTCTACCCGAGTCTTGCTTTAATCAGATTCTCTTAGAGAACTCTATCTCTCTCAATCGGAATGACCCTGGTTAGGGATTTGCTTGAGTAAGAACACATAGGATATTCCTCTCATGACACCGAGAGTGGATGATCCTCTATCAACACTCAATTGCCCTTGTAAGTTGGTTGTCACTTCTGATGACCAACTATGCTAGATTTGGAACTTCCAAACCTATAAGTCCGATATCAAATAGTGGAGTACGCATATAGGATATCTATGGTGTCTCAAGTCTAAGGACCAAATATACAACTAGGATGATAGAATCGTTGTCGGACAATGAGGTATCATTAACCATCCAATATTCCGTGAATGGATCAAGCAGCTATGAGACCAACAGCCTCCATCATATGAACAAGTATACAACACACTAGTATATTCGGTTATATCGATGTCTCTCTCAAGTAACTTATGACTAAGATTATTTAGGGTATATGTTTAAATGCGAATCAGTCTTATGATCATGATCTCATCACGATTCGATTCTCATTACATAGATCATGGACATCATAATATATACAGTAGAAAATATAAAATGAGAAAATATCAATTAATAATAATAAGCAAAAAGAGTATGTATCGCGTCACATGTACCATAACTCACGTGATTGGCTTGCAAGACAACTATGACTAGCAATCACCTTCTCATATTGTGCCCAACTTGTGGTGTTATCTAATAGTGCTTATTGGAGAATGTTGGTGTATCGACATTACTTTGACCCATAAATATTTCACGGCTTGTTTTCGATTATGCAAGGGAAAAAGTGGCTACTGCTTGACCACTTGTGGGGGCTTTAAAGTTAATGGAGCCCTTCCAACCACAAGGGTTGGAAGAAGCACTTCTTTTCGTAGTTTCGAGTTGAGAGTAGGGGTTTGATCTCACTTGATCGACATATTGCATGGATGACACCCCCTTTTGTTATCAGATGAGGAGATGGGTTAAGTGTTTCGATTTAGGGATATAATCTCTTCCTCCGAGGCCATCCAGAAAATGGATGAGGATTGATCGATTAATGTGGGTCTTAGCTCAGCCTCTCGGAGTACGACCTGAACCTCCTATCACTTCACCTCATCCCTCTTTTTAATACTCTATAGCCTTGTGATTGTGATCCTTTAGAGACATGAATCTCCATTCCTTGAATAGGAAGGTGCCTAGCATGCACTTTCTCGGGGTTCATATATATTCCCCTTTGATGTACATTGAATCCGAGAAACTTTAGTTGGCTCCTAAAGCATACTTGGTTAAATTGAGGTGCACATTGAACTTCTTTAGAACTTGAAGCATCACGATTAAGTTCGCAAAGTGTGAGTCAACTATTTTGCTTTTGACTATCATATATCTAAATATACTTTGATGTTCCTTTTGATCTAGTACTTGAACATCTTGTTCACCATCCTTTGGTACATCGTGCATGCATTTTTCAACTTGAATGACATGACTTGGTAACAATATGTGCCTTAATTGGTAATAAAGGAAGTATGTTCCCGATCCCTTGATGATATCCTTATTTGGTTATATCCTGAGAATGTATCCATAAAGGTGATGAGCTCATGACCTGAGATAGCATCAACCAACTGATCAATACGAGGAAGAGGATAACTATCCTTCAGACATGCCTTGTTCAGATCAGTATAATCAACATATATTGTCCAATTTCCATTAGACTTTTTAATGAGTATGACATTGGCGAGCCACTGACGGTATTGCACCTCGGTAATAAATTCTACTACTAACAGCTTATCTACCTTATTGTTGATTATTTGCTGGTGGTCAAGGGTAAATTTATGAGGCTTTTGTGTCACTGGTCATGCCTCAAGAGAAATGTTTAAGTAATGTTGGCATACATCTAGGTTTATTCCCAGCATATCTCTTGGTGACCATGCGAACACCTTATCATTCTCCCTAAGGAGATTGATGAGTTACACTTATTTCACCTTGGGAACTATCACCCCAACTTTGACAACTTGATCGGGACGGGCTTTGTCCAAGGGTGCCTTGATTAATGATTCCACCGGTTCTGGGTGCGAGAAGGACTTAGCAAAACTTTGGGGATCCACAAGTGGTGCCTTGAATCGTGCCTTTTTTAGTAGGGAGACCATTGTAAGGTAATACTAGCATGACTCCCTTGGGTTGCTTCTTAGCTCTCTGATGTCAATCCTCGTTAAGAACTTCATCACTATATGATAAGTCGACACCACCGCTCTTAATCTGTTTAACATGGGTCGACCTTTGATCGTGTTGTTTATCAAGGGGATATTGACCACCATGAATCTGGTTGTCACGTTTTGGAGTATGGCTCATCTCCAAACGTGACGTGTAGGTTCATATTCTGTGAGGGAAGATTGAGTCATCGGTGAACCCCATTAGTGAAGAAGTCATAGGGGTGAGGTTGTTAGTCGAGAGCCCAAGTTTTTGGAAAGTGTTATATGAGTGAATATCAACAGAGCTACCTATATTAATCATGACCCTCTTCACTTGGGCATTGTTCATCCTCACAAAGACTACCAAGGTATCATCATGGTTCAGGTCGAGATACTTTATCTCTTCCTATTTGAAGATGATTTTCGGGTCATCTCTCCTCCGTAAGCACTTTTCAATAGTAGTCGGGCGTAAGCTTTATAACCCAAGGAACTATTTCCTTATTAGGCAAGTCCACCAATGATGACGTCAATCTATTTTTCCATTAATTTCTAAGGTCGAAGTAAAGGTTCTCGGTGCCTTTGGACAAATTGCCTGAGGAGTCTCCATGAATGAGTACTTTAATATGTTCTTTCAAGTCACAATAATCTTCAGTGTTATGGCCATAATCTGAGTGGAAGGGATAATAGTTAGATTGATCTCTCTTTGCCAACGAAGTTTTTATTGATTGAGGGTCTTTTAAAAGTTTCTTCTCTTTTATTTATAAAAAGAATTCAGTCCTAGTCGTATTAAGGGGGGTTGACTTGGGTCTTGAGCACGACAACTCAAGTCAATCACTTTCTCGTCGCAATGACCTTGGGGTCAACGAGGATTATAGCTGATCTTGTCTTGGCCTTTTGCATGTCTTTTCATGTTTACCCGAGATAATTACCTCGACAATGATGTATTGATTGGCTCATTGGAGTACTTCGGGTATCATCGCTAGTGGTCTCTCTACCAACAACTAAAAAAGACAAGAAGACTTGAGTCTCATTATAAAAGTCTATATTTTAAGTGATGAATGAACATCTTGCATGCCTTAGATCTTATTGGTGAATTGAGCGATGAAGTTCGAGAGCGTCTCCTCTTCCTCTTAAGTCCAAGAAGCATTATCGCTAATGACTTTAGGTATATATTCCCAAGGAAATGAAGCTCAAACTCCTTAATGAGCTGAACAAGGGAATTTATAGAGAGCGGCTTCAAACAGGTGTACCAATCTTATGTCGAGCCTCTTAGTGGAGTTGGGAAGGTATGATACATCAGGGCATCCGAAGTATCGCATAACAACATTTGAGCGTGAAAAGTAGCGATGTACTATGGTGGGTTGGTATTACTGTCAAAAGCTTCCAATGATGAGAGATAGAAGCTAGTTAGGATTGGCTCCTCCTTAATGTCTTTGGTGAACAACGATTGACCTGAGATGGGGTTGGTCGATCGTTCCCTTTTAGATTATTGGAATTCTCATTGTATTTCTTTTGAGTACTGGTCCATTTGCCATAGCTAGATCCTCAGAGAATCATTTGTCGAATACGTCGATTGGGTTTGGGATTCAGATGTAACAGAGTGACGGTGTGGCGATCTGTTGAATTCCATAGTTGGGGAACGAGGTACTTGCTCGACCGGTGGTTTGATGGGCCTCAAGTGCTCTTAAGATATTGGTAGTGCATCGGGTGGGGGCAAGAGCAAAGCAACAACTTGCATCATACCCATTAGCATATGCACATGTTGGGTACGATTTAGGAACACTTTATCGGGGACGAGTAGGTGACTCGGGGTCGCCCTCCGATTGTTGAATGGGTGCTAGTATCGTGTCGGCGTTTGCACCGAGATGGATGCATCCATGTATGAAAAGGTTGCCTACTATCCCCTTGAGTGAAAGTATTGTTGGTTGGGGATAGGGTTTCCTCTCTCAAGCATTTGTTGAGAGGGTTGGTAGGCAAATGTTCCTGTGATATCGGGTCTCTCCTGTAGCACCAAAATATTAGGGAAAAATATCATTGACATCTTGGTTAGCTCAATATGGTCCGGACCCGTATATGAAGGGTTATCCGAGATGTCTCCGAGGTGAAAACAATGAGCTTTTAAGGTATCACCTGCATGAAGATCGAGATCGAGAAAGGTTTCTCAACCCGATCCCTTCGACACCAAGTTAATAACCCGAGGTGTATGAGTACATGTGTGAATAATTTCCAACCATTCTTTTTCTCTTCTTAAAGGCCAACTTTTATACTTACTCGTAAATGACAAGAAGGAAATGTGTAATTGTCTTTATGATGATAAATGAGGAAAAGAAAGCTTATAATTATCTTTCTGGTCATATTTTGGTAAGAAGAAAGCTTGTTGTGATTGTCTTTCTCGTCAAGCTTCCTCTTCTCTCTCTGTGTGCACTATGTTGTTATGATGATGTATTGAATGATTAATCGATAATATCTCTTATCACATTTGAAAAATAATTTTATTATGTTTCTAGCTTCTTCTTTTTTTTCAATCCATTCTGTGAGAAATGGTTAATATTTATTTTATTTTATTGAAAATAATGAAATTAGTACGTTAGCAAGAAAAATAAATAAATTTGGGAATTAGTAACCTCAAAAGGATCAATTTATCTTAAGCTTCTACATTAAAAAATTTATTGTCATTATCCAAGTCGAATTTGGGTCTTACCGATCCTCACCAAAATAATTTACACGTCCTTTGTGGTACCGTTATTTTCCTCGACCATCATATCAAAGTATGTGATTAGAATTTATCGAAACATGATGACCAACCCGTTATAAATCATTGTAGCATATTATCACGTTCCTTTCCCACATCGCTTCATCATCAATCATTGCACAGTGCGAAAAGGTTGCTGTAAGCTATATCGAAAATGGGATCAACTATGCCAAGAACTCGAACCCGATTTTGGTACCCATCTTATATCCCATCTCAAAATCCAATTAATATCTAGTCGATAGGGAATCACAATGGATAAAGTACTCCCAACTCAATAACAAATCAGACTATCTATTCAAGTATCAAAACCCAATTAACAAACACCTTAAGCTAAGAGGACTTAACCTGCGATGGATAAACATGACATGCCATCCCTGCATGCAGGCTCTCAAATGAATATATGCACTCTGTACTCCCTGACGAACATAGAGTGCCGTGCAATAGGAATTTGGAGTTAGACGGCTCTTTTTTTTTTTGGGGAAAAAAATGACTGTTAGATTAAGTTGGTCAGTTGTGGATATTAGAAATATGAGTTTGAACAACCCATCCCACCAAAAAAATTAACTCTACTGGTCTAAGAAAATATATCAGTCAACTGTTCCCTCTACACATTTGGTTTATGCAACACTAACAGCTGTAACCTTCTTGAATGTAATTCGAACTCGTGTGTCATTCATCCCACCTATGGGCATCTAACTTTGCACAAATATCTTTCTCCAAATTTAACATTTTCTGCATCTTTCAGATGTAACTCAACATTTAAAAAGAGGTAAAGAAAGCAAAACTAGAGTAAGAAGATTCCATGACAGCTCAAAGAATTAAATGTCATCTCATTGCACAATTAATACCTATCAACAAGTGTTGCAATGATGCTTATGATCAAATAGGACAATATAAGAAAACCTAAAAAGGATTTAAAATGTTGTTGTGCTTATATGCCAAAATAAAATTAAAAAAAAATAATTAGGGGGTAGTCCAGCTTTTCTGATCCAAATAAACTGAAGCAGATAAAAAGTATAATAATCATCAGTGGGAAGAGTCACATCATTTTGCTTCAATTAGAAATCAAAACCAAGGTTTCTTGCCTTGCAGCATACCCATCAACTGCTCAAAGACTTGACAGCCGCTATCACGGAGTCCGGAGTGCATATATTCATTTGTCACCCACAGCCTGATCCCTGAAATCTCAGAAGCTGTTTCCATTGCCAGTTTGAAGTTGACGTACATGTCTTCATAATAAACAGCAGCAGCAACAGGAACCTGCATGAGGTATGAATTTTGGTCACAACAGCAATAAGGAAAAAAAACTAGTAGGAAAGAGATACGAAGTGTACAATTATGATCATCAAAAGCATGTGCAAGTACATATGCATGGATGGTTCTGTTTTAGTTCAATGTATATATCCCTGTCCATTACATGTTAATATCACATACAATGCTTTCTGACACAGTAAAGCAAAAAGAACTATACTATCTGAAGTCTGAAATAAAGATTATTGCTCCCAGCAAAACAAACTAAGGTTCACGCATGTCTGTGTCTATGAGCGTCAAAAGCCAATAGAAGATACTGTTTAAGCTCATCTATCTGTCTATGATTATTCTCGATGTCCATAAAGTAGGAACTTTGCTCTCTCAAAGAATAATAATTGCTCCTAAATAAAACAATAAACAATCAATAAAAGATCTAC
The DNA here is from genome assembly GCF_036884655.1 of Musa acuminata AAA Group. Classification (NCBI taxonomy): domain Eukaryota; kingdom Viridiplantae; phylum Streptophyta; class Magnoliopsida; order Zingiberales; family Musaceae; genus Musa; species Musa acuminata. Next base: position 9,979,139 of record NC_088359.1, read on the forward strand.
GGAAAAAGCATGTCAAAGTATCAGACCTTATTGTTGTTTAATCTACTAATGTCGTACAATGGTGGCCAATCCTTCTTCTCAGCCAACAAATGAGCAGCTTCCTTAAAATGTTCTAAAGCATGGATCTCCTCAAACATCCATGGAAATATCATCTGTATGGAAAACCCAAAGAAAATATTAAGATTTAGCAAAAACAAAGATATAACCATACTATATGACTAATGACTTTCTTTGTGTAAAAATATTTCTGGAAAACCCTGACAAGTTTCGCAATGATGTTAGTAACTTAGCAAGCTACAGGAAGCTTGCTCAAAGAGCATCAAAAAGGTCCAAAGGTTCTCAAAATAACATGTTACTTAGAAAGGCAAATGTATAACAAACAGATGCACAATTAACTCTTATCTATTTAGCAAAGAGACAGTGAATTGTTATTTTTCTTCAATATAATTTATACATCAAATATAACTACTCTTAATTGGTACAAGAAATTTTTTTTCATTCCTTAATTTGCTAAAGTCACAATGTCTTAGTAGTTCACTGTATATGTAGTTGAGGTTTAAAACCCTGTAATTGGAAAGATACATGTACACATGTTGTATCTGCAAGCTATATCCTTTGATTAAATTATTTCTCCAAGACATGATGAAACAGCTAATGACTAGGCTTTCCGATCAAGGACTTCAGTGCAATCAAAGCAGGTAGAGCCTGCAAGAGGTGGAATTACAAACTCAGTGACTAGCTTAATCTTGCTCACTTTCGATGTAGAACTAATCGGAGTATTATAATTTCTCCCACTCAAGGGCTTGACGTCCTCATTAAAGTCCAACATATCCCAGATCAAACTCTGACATGGTGCTTGTGAAGCATAGCCTAGTGGTGGCTCCACGCCGTGATGAGTCTTCTAACTCTATCGATGGATAGCACTTTCTTACTCGAACCCCCTCACCATGCCTAAACACTAGGTCAGTTCTGATATCAAATGTCACGACCCAGGCCTGATAGGTTAACTGGCTTATCAACCACGTTTGGTCGAGATTATTGGTCAAAATGTTTAAGCTAAAATTGATAGTAGTATACTTATTAGACTCTTATAAATCAATCTTAATCTTACTCGTTATTGGGTGATCATGATTAAAACGAGCAATTGAAACAATCATAAATTGGACGGTCGCTATTAAGACTGAGTTGTTCTGTAGGTCTTTTCAACATATCTCTAGGGACATTTACTTGATGCAATAACGTATTACCAGCAATAAGTCTATGAACAAAAATGTTAGGTTAAACTCTAGTTAGCTAGCCCCTTTTACTATGAAATACATCATTTAGGCTCATCCAATAATTTTCATCCACCTAGCTTCAATAGCCCGACCTAAAACTACCTGAAAGATAAAATGCTTTGGCCTTCATGTGCAATGCCTTCAGTTCAATTAGCTTGCTACAACTCTGAGGTTATGCATCAAGCAGGATCTTGATAAAAATATGGATCAAGGAAAAATTGAGCACAATAAAATACCCACAAATATATTGACAAGCAAAATATATATTTTTTTGTACTTTAACTTAATCAATATTTCTTTGTTGCACAACACTTAAATGCATTTATGGGTTTGGGTTTCACAAGTCAAGCCAATCCACATATGTATTATCTCTACTTCAAAGAAACTTGACTCCATGAGTGATACTTCTGCTAATAAAGATTCAGATGAATCATGAATTTTCAAAAGATGCCTAGCCTTTCGATGATCAACACTTACCTCTCCAGTAAAAAACACAGGACGACCTTCTTTTGCAGCTCCGACTGGATCAAAAATGCTCTCATATTTGCCCCTTATTTTTTGAGCAGACCATTGTGATGGAGCGCCCTACATCAGAAAGAGGAATAAGCAACAAAAAACAAATTGCAAGAACATGTATTAAGTTACAACATCTGGTTAACTAAAGGAAGTTTTTAGTTGGAGGTAAACATTTGGTTACCTGGCAGAAGATTGATTCATGCAAAAGAGCATAGAGTGGGTTTGTATCAAAATCTAACCAGCTCTCAAACTGCCAGAAGGATATTAAGTCAACTATTGTAAATTGAGGACTCTTTCATTTAATTCTGAAGTGGGAAATGATTAAACCAGAAACATGCACAACTGAATACAACACGAGGATCCATGAACCATGGAAGCATCAGAGTTTTGTTTTCCTTCATAGCTTTCGTCCATTTAAGTGTGCACGTACAATAAAAAATAGTTCAAAGAAGAATGTGCACATGTTCAAATAGATTAACAATATAAAAAAAAATGCAAAGATGGGAAAAAGGGCAAAGAATGATATTTACAGCCTTCAAAAAATAATAACTTATGCGCTTCCCCGTGCCCGGAACTAGTTCAGGATCCCAGACCATCTCGAACCTGTAGTAAAAAAATGTCAGACCAAGCTGCAAATGCTAACAGATATTAAAAATGAAATGGTTTCTTACATGTAATGCAGACGTTCAAAACCACCACTAGAGCCTAAGCCAGCAAGGCCAAGAGTTTGCAACCCTTTCGGGGTTAAAATACCTCCAGATGGAAGAGGCACCTAATCGGATATAGAAACCTTATATGCTCTAGTTAAAGCATTACTATAATATTAAAAAGATTGCAATTATAAGAAAACAACTAACCCCTCCACCTTCAGCTTTGGCCAGATAAGTCACAAGATCACAAATTACTTTAACATCCTGAGGGAACCGCTTATAGTACTTCTCATTTTGATGCACAACCTGCTCAAAACAGGCTTTGTATACAACATCTGCAGTGCAACCCTTTCCAATTGGTGGAAGCCCACCAGTTAAAAGAACAGATTTGAGGCCTTCTGGAGCAAAACTCAAATAGGTAACGGCACAAAAGCCACCGAAGCTCTACACCAGTAAAAGACATGCAAAGTAACTGAGCTTTATCAAAGTATTCATTTCACATATAAAATCATCAGAAGCTGAAAAAACTAGATAGTTCTATATGATAGGCCAAGAAATGTAATAGATTTAACATTGCCAATATCTCAGGTTATAAAATTTCACACAATCATCTTTGAATAAACATGACAATCAAAATGGCAGGTCCGAGAATCATGGTGTAATATATATTTGGCACATGAAGCATTCAATAACTCTAGAAAACATTCATGGCAGAATTTATACTTGCCCTAACACCATCCAGGTTCCAGAATTTGGTACAAGATGTGTGCGAATAAACTCAGCATCTTTTACTATATTATCTGCTCGAAAATATTGCAAGTACTCAACCAACTTTGCTGAAGATGGGATTTGCAAAAGAGATGACACTGTTAAGGGAGTCGATAAACCTGTTCCTCTCTGACAAGGAGAGGTAAAATCTGAGAAATATGAAGTGAAATTAAAAAAAAAATAAAAGATTGAAATTCTTTGAAACCCTAGATCATGCCTGATCAAGAAAAACAACTCTATATTCTTCACATGCTCTCTTCAGCCATCCACTAGCCTCAGTAGGCCGAGGGCTTTCAAATCCAGGTCCACCTTGTAGGAACAGTATGTAGGGCAGTTGTTGCTCTTCCTTCCCAACTACAAAATAAATGGAGATATGAGTTACAGACGATGGAACATCTTAGAATAGGGACTAGTAAATGCTCGCTCCTATGGTGCTTGAAAGTGACGTGTTAACAAGGCTTTGGGTGGAAGCCCCACAACAGCACCTAAAATTGGCTTGCTTCTTGCACTGAAGCCAATTCAGAAGCTAAACCGTCCACGAAATGACTTCATCAATAATTCAACCAAATCTTCTCCTAAACACGTACCGCATCAAGTGATCAGTTATTCTAAATTTCATCCTGTAGTCGATCCAACTCCTGATTCGTTCTTTCGATGGCTAGAAAGCGTTCAACAAGAATTCCATTTGCATATGATTCAGAAATTCAAATAGCAATAATCACTACACCCTTTGCTTTTCCACTAATTCAGAGAAAGCAGAGTGTAGATGGATTCTCCAGAAGGCAGTGGACTGTCACACATCTAGAAAGCGAACCAACTGGCGATCAAGAAGAACATATTGGAGAGCATTTTGCAACGACGCGTTACCCTTCTACTAATTTCTGCTAATGCTGTAGATGCAGAGATAGAGGAGAGAAAAGATAGATTCTGTTTAAGGCAGTGGAGTACCACACAGCCATTTCATAAAACCCTATTATTCTAAGAAGGACACGTTACCGGCGACAACCTCACGGGCAAAGACGGTGATACTAGGGCCGGAAGGGGCGGCGTAATCGAGTGGGACGGTGAAGCGATGGTCACGGAGGCTGAGATCCGGGACGGAGTACCAATCCCCAGCGATCTGGTGCTCCCGATCGGCGGCGGCGGGGGCCATCACCGTCGTGTAGAGATGTGGCGAAGGAAGGTGGTTTCGGTGGCGCCTCAGAGAGAGGAAGGGCCGAGCCGTTCCGCACAACGCCACGGCGCGCGTCAGTTATATCAGCCCTCGATCGACGAGCTAGCGAAGAGATCATCAGTTACGTCACCGAGAGCGGCCGAGCTGACACGTACTGTTCGCATCGTTCAATGTGACGGAAACACTTACGTAGTTTATACTAAACCATCTAATACAAGGAAAGATGGGCATTGCATTACGAGGTTTATTATCATGGATTAATCGACTTTACATGATTAGATGCTCCTTTTATGGTAGTAATACATGCGTGACTTCGCCATCCAAAGTCGCGGCCGCTTCATTTCTTCGCACGTGTGATGCTCCATGGACGATGGACAATGCATGGGGACATGTCAATTGCTATGTCCATAAATGATGAACATTAGATTTTATTTTTCTAGTATGTTGCTATCTCTATATGCAATTTGAGATCTAAAATTGATACGAATTCACAAGATAGAATCATATCTAAAATAATCAAGATTAGTTGCGATAGAACATGTTAGAATGTTTTCTTCCTTAGGATATAAAGTTTATCTATAATGCTCACAATTTTTCAGTGGATATTAGTAATATTAGTTCACCGTATGTTTGTTTTCGTCTTCAAAATTTGTAGCACTTGATATCAAAATATAACAATATATAGAATGTGTATTTGATTATGATTTGAATCAGATATCAACTCAACAATACTCTTAGCGAATTACTTCGTTTTGCACAATTATAAACATACGAATCGTATGATTAATTCAAAGCCGAAGCTATTCAAAACAATCAAAAATATCTTGAGATCTCAAAAAATGAATAAAAGCTTTGTAACAACCTACACTGATTCAAGACTAATTACAAATTATCTGTTGCAATAAGGATTTTGTACTTACGAAAATAAAATATTTAATCTTATTTTTCCTTATACCATAACTCTGCTGATAAAAATACTACCCGTGCTTAATGATAAACCCTATAATATTTTCGTCAATAGATTTGACGACGTGAAAGAAACGAAATTAAATATTTTATTTTTATAATTATAAAAATCTCAATATAAGTCTTGAAACTAAAAATAACTAATCATAAGAGGTAATATATAATTAACCGCTTATTATAGCAGCATTTATATGAATTCAAGAATTGCTTGGGAAACCTGAATAAACTTAAAATTCAAATTCTTTTACAGAAGTTTCAGGAAAACTGGGCCAGAAGTTCAACAAGTGAAGCATCGATTTCCACGAGGAATCACAACATGACCATTGAACATCTTAATAAGCTACGTACAGGTGTCATCCAACGTGCTCATAAAGCCACCTATAAAACCAGCGCCATTGCAGTTTCCACATAAGATGTCCTTCTTACCTCTGCAAAGATGAAGGATATAAGCATCAGCAGTGTAAGATCCAATAATTTTCACTCTCAAAACAGAATTCACTACTCTAAAAAGTTAGCAAAATGAGGTGCAGCCCTGTTCGGTTTATTCTGAAGTAGTAAAATGAGATATGGGTTACAAGACTGAAGCGCCTAGCAACTGTACCCTAAGACCAAACATTCAGATAACTACAAAGACAATGCACAGGAAAGGTCAAAGACAGGCAAGGTAAGGTTGATGCTTAGTGTCGTATTGGCAATGTCAGCGCAGATGCCAAGTTGATCGCCAATGCTCCCACCTATGATTCAGTCGTGAACCAGGTTCAACTTTAACTTGTGATCAAGACATCTCCTATCCATGAGCCAACCAAAAAACACAAGCCAAAAGATTCTATCAAGACCCAAGGTGACCAAGAAATTGATTTTATGGAAAAAGCATACCACTGCATCAGGTTGATCCTATCAAGGGTATGTAATATATACATAAGCCTAAGAAAAAGAATGCCTTTCAAGACCAAAGGCAATGCCAAAAATTGATTCTCAAGAAAAGGTATACCACTGCATTAGGTCAGATCAGATAATTTTTCACCCCAGGAGAGTCCGTTTGGCACTCTATATTAGGTTGATTTTCTGTTTACAATCCTTTTCATATGAAGGTCACCTCAAGATCTGCACACAACTGGAATTTGTTTTAATTTCACTTTTCCAAAATGATCATAGGCAATAAAAATGTTTCCTCTATCTCCAAACATCAAAGTAAATCACAATTACAGTTCATTCACTCTTTTTCATATTTTTCATCTGCTAAACTCACAGACTAAAGTACAAAATAGCAAGCACAACCAATCTAATCATATGACTAATCTATTGTCTAATGCTCTTGAAATTTGTCTTTCATCAGATCAATGTACTACCCATGTGTGTAAGAGAATATTATCGATGTGCCTGATAGAGGAAGTGCTGCATTTATTCGATCAACCACCTACCTGCAAAGCCAACACAGTGCTCCAGCTTTAAATTGCCCATTGAAGTGATCGACAGAATTCACACCAGTGCCTTTGCATTGTGTGCACAATTTTGCACCTGTTATCAGATATGGTATAAGCAGTTTGCATTTTTTTCCAAAAGAAAGAGAAAAAACTATATTGATAAGCTAAGCAAAACGAATACAACCCAGCATGTTCGTGTCACAGCGAACCAAAAAAGCCAAATCGGAAGGTAGACTTCCCGAAAAACATCACAAGCAGCTGTTCAAGCAAAATTAGCCAGCCAATTGGCTGGCCTATTTTAAGCAGTTAGCATTTAGCATCCAAAGATTCAATATGTACCAAATAACACTAAGGCCCTTTTTAACAAAGTGATATCTTTAGTGAAGTAATTGTTTGTAGTTTGTTCGTGTACTTGACAGATTATATCAGGAGTTGCAAAAATTACAGCACTTTAATAATAGCCAGTTAAATACTATGGACAACATGAATTCTTCAATACCAGAGATTTAAGGATCATTTTATGTTCCTCTTTCTCTTGTTGTAACTTTATTAGATGATTATCGTCACAATGAAATCTTTTGATTCCTTCCTTCCCTATGCATATGAATCTGAAACTACTAAAGAAAAATCATCTAAAGCACTGATCGTGTAACCATTCTAAAACTGTGTGTAGGGGTAAAAATGACATGAAAAAGAAAATAAAGAAAAAAAAAACGTGAACGAGATTGCAGCTGTCATAAACATATACGTGAATTGGAACTTCTTCCATCATGTTCATAATCAATGAACCAAACAAGAATCCACCAAGACAAATCAGTCTGAAAACCATTGTTTTTTAAATCAAAATGAAATGGAATATCAAGCACAAAACAACCAAAGTGTCAATGGATATGTAGTTAATTAGAGCTCCTAAGAGATCTAACAATAAAAATCTGAATTTGTATACCATGTTAATTTCTTCTGGACAAGTCGCAAAGACAAGATCAAGTTACATTGAATGACAAACTACAAGAAATAGCTTCTAATAGCAATTCAATATATTTTGCTACTTATAATAGCTTCTAATAGCTTATAATGCTTGCATTACGTCAAAATCTAACATGCTCTGCGTCGTAAAGTTAGACAACTGAGGTTGAAAGAATAGGAAAAAAACAGCAACAGAAAAGATAAAGCTGCCATCTTCACTTTTTTCACCTACAGATGAATGAAAAAGAGCTTCTTGACATAAATAACACATCCAAGATCAAGAAAAGTCAGGAAACCCAGGGTCAATCACTCACCATTCCCCTCACAATCAGCACATATGAGGCTTTTCAGTTTCGTGGCCTTATTAGAATCACTCTCTGTAGCCTGCCCAGGAAGAAGCTTGAATGAAGCAGCAGCGAAAGATCAATCCAAAGGAGCTCAAACAGCACTCACCTTAGCCTTATTAGAATCACTCTCTGTGGCCTGCTCAGGAAGAAACTTCAATGAAGAAGCAGCGAAAGATCAATCCAGAGGAGCTCAAACAGAACTCACCTTAGCCTTGAGAGATTGAAAGCTAGGGTTGACACCACGGGAGATGGGGTTTGGGAAGAGGAGATTGGACTTGAGAGAAATATTAGAACAGGAACCAGAAGGCTTCCGGTGGGGTGAGTCGACGGAGCCCACGATGGTGGCGAAGCACACGATGCTCGCCATGACAATGGAGGAGGATGACGCAAGGAGAAGGGGTGGTGGGAATCGGCTGGGGGTTTCGGCGGCGGAAATAAGATGAGGCGGACTGTCCTTGTATTTACTTCGTTTACCACAGGAGATTTAAATTGACCGATATACCCTTTTGTTGTTTCTCGTGTATTGGGTAAAAAGGTAATATGATTGGGATATTTTGGATTATTATTTACAACTTTTACTATTTATAATTTTCTTTTAAAATCTTTTAATATGTTGAAAAATATGAAAAAAAGATAAAAACACTATGGAAATAAATAACAAACACAAGATCAAGAATACTATAGAAAATATATTTAGGCTTGAAATGTGTATAAACACTTTCTTAAAAATAATATTTGTATTATCTTCTCAATAAGATTCCTATGGGTTTGATGCAAATAGTTTTAGTAGATATGATAAGCCTTTAGAACATCTGCATTGAGTAAATAATAAAGAATCTTCAAAGAGGAATTAAAGAATATCTAATTCAATCACTTGGAGAGTAAAGAAGAAGAGTGTGAAAGAGATGTCTACATTATCTACCCTCAAATACCTATTTATAGATTATTTTTCTCAAAAGACACAACCTTTAAAAAATAACTACCAAAATAACTACAAAAGAAACCACCTTTTCAAATAAATCTTTTGAAAAGAATTTTTTTTTCTTTTTAATTTGAACAATTTTATAATAATCCCTCACTTGTTCAAATTTAAAATTTTCTCCAAGCGATTAAATAGTATTTATGAATAAAGTAATATATCTTTCGATTTGAATATTACCTTAGTGTAAGCATCATAAAGTGAAGTTAAGTTTTAAATTTATTATTCCTAATGACAACACTAGTGATATCACACATATAAATACAGCATCCTTGTATTCCTCATAAAATCTCGCTCAGCCCTGATATGGCCTTGGGCTCATCCAAGTTCATGAACTTTTATAAGAGAAAACTCCAACTCTCAACCGAAGCGGCACCACTTCTAAGTTTATATAGGTGAAGTTCTTATAGTATCTTTGTCACTCTTTGAGATACTTGTCCTAACTTGACTGAACTTCATTAAGGGTATAATTAATTCAACCCTCATTCAGTGACAACCAGCACTTTAACATCTTTAGATGGGACTCGTTAAATATTTCAAAATGCTAAACCACTCCACATGTCAATGACTTGTTCTTACCCTTTGAATTCTTCATTACTCATTTCATAATGTTGAGTAAGGTTGCTATCATTGGTGGATCTTTTATTTAAGGAGTTTTAGCCCCATCCATTTTGATGTTGATCTTACAACTTCTCTTATAAGAGGTTTGGTGAATGGATCATCTTCCACTTACAAAACAAGAGGAATTATTTTTGCCTTTCATACACGAGTGCTTCTCCTTAATTTATGAGATTGCTCTCTAACCTTTTGTGAACTTGATTGATGTCCAATCAAAGGAATATTAGGTTGCTCACCAACCTTTTAAGATGTCTCCATTAGTGACTCTTCACTAGTTGGAGGATGAATATTATTACTTGAAGTTATTAAATGTTCAAAGAACTCCACATCTCGAGATTCTTACAATATGCAAGACACCCTACACTTTAAAATAACCAATGTTAGGTTGTCTTCATTTCCATAACTCATATGAAGAGATCTTATTCTTTTTAAAGGAAATTCTATTTAAAATATGACATGCAGCCAATAAAGGTTATCCCCACAAATTATAAGATAATTTAGCATGTAATAATATAACATTAATCATCTCTAGATAAGTTCTATTATTTCTTTCTACTAATCCATTTTGCTCAAGTGTTCTAGGTGCTGAACATTCATGAATTATACTATGTTGTTCATAAAACAAGTTAAATTCATGAGGAAAGTATTCTCCTCCTCTATCACTTCTTAAAACTTTAATTTTCTTCCCTAATTGATTTTCAACTTCTGCTTTATATGCCTTAAAAGCATTAAAAGTATCATTTTTATGTTTCAATAAGTACATATGTGAATCTAGACATATCATATATAAAAGTAATAAAATATCTATTACCTCCTCTTATTAATATGTCATTTAATTCACATATATCAGAATATAATAAATCTAACAAATTAGTATATCTTTCAATACTTTTGAAGGGTTTCTTCATCATCTTTGATTTAATACAAATTTCATATTTATTAAGATAATCAAAATGATAATTTATTAAGCCACACTTAACCATTCATCTAATGGTGCTAGTTCAAATATGTGCTAATCTATCATGTCATAATGAATAAGAATCAATAATAGAAATAGAAGCAATATCTTTATTAAATTTAGAATCATTGTCAATCTATTTGACCATTCCCTCAGCAAAATAGCATTTTCCAACAAAAGTTCCATTACGAGATAAAATTAACTTCCCGAATTCAAATATAAATTTAATTTAGGTTTGCCAAGGAGATTCCCACTCACTAAATTTCTACTCATATCTGGTATATGAAGAATATTAATAAGAGTGACTTTCTTACCCGAAGTGAAAGTGAGTTCCACATTTCCCTTGCCAATCACCTTAGAACAAACTTCATTTCCCATTTAAATCTCTTGCCCTTCTGTAACTTCTTTGTAAGTTTTGAAGAGTGTCTTATCATAGCAAACATGGATGATAATACAAATATCATACCACCAATCATAAACCTTGCCAAATATGGCATTCACTTCGCTCATCATAGTGATTATATTATCATATCCCTCAATGGAGTTGACTTCTGGTTTCTGGCCCTTTTTAAATCTGCAATCCCTAGCAAAATGATCAGGTTTTCCACAAACAAAACATCCTCTACTCTTTGGCTTCTTAAATTTTCTTTGATCCCTTTTGGGGCCAAAATGATTCTTCTTGTTTTGTTTGCTTTTGTTGAAATTTTTAGGCTGATTCACAACATTTGCTTTTATATTGCCAAAAGAGTTCTCACTCTTGTCTCTCATCCTCGATTCGAAGATATTTTTTAATTTGCTCCAAAGTGATATCCTTAGAGTCATACAAAATCTTCTTCCTATACTCTTTCCAAGATGAAGGCAACTTGGCTATTACAGCCCCTACTTGAAAAGGTTCAGGAAGTTCAATTTTTTCAGCCTTCAATTGATTAACAATGACTTGCAACTCATGCACTTGTGCCAAGATTAGCTTGTCATCCATATACTTGTAATCAAAATATTTAGAAATTAAAAATTTCTTTGTACCTTCTTCCTCGGCATAATACTTGAATTCCAAAGCATTCCAAATTGCTTTTGCAGATGGTTCTACCATATAAAGATCATAAAACCGGTCCAAAAGAGCATTGAGAATATGTACTCTACATATGACTTCATCTTCATTTCTTTTCTTTTGTTCAGCCTTGACTTCATCGGTGTCATCGTCGGTTGAATCAGGAATTGGTCGAAGATTAGGATCAAGCACATAGAAGATCTTTAAAGCAGCCAACATGAACTTCATCTTATCTTGCCAATGGATAAAATTCGTTCCATCAAAACAATCCAAACGAATAAAATCTTAATTCAATAATTTGATGGTATTTGTAGCCTCCATGGTGAATTTGTATAAACTCACAAAATATCGTTTTTAGATTATTGGAAAAATACGACAAAGAAGAGGATAAAAACACTACAGAAACAAATAACAAATACAAGATCAAAAATATTATAGGAAATATATTTAGGCTTGAAACATGTATAAACATTTTCCTAAAAACGATATTTGCACCCTCTTCTCAATAAGATTGCTATGGGTTTGATGCAAATAGTTTTAGTGGATATGACAAGCCTTTAGAAGATCTGTATTGAGGAAATAATAAAGAATCTTCAAAGAGTAATTAGAGAATATCTAATTCAATCACTTGAAGAGTAAAGAAGAAGAGTATGAAAGAGATGTCTATATTATTTACTCTCAAATACCTATTTATAGTTTCTTAAAAGATACAACCTTTGAAAAATAACTACCAAAATAACTAAAAAAAACCATCTTTTCAAATAAATCTTTTGAAAAGAAATTTTTTTTCTTTTTAATTTGAATAATTTATAACATAATATGTTTAAACTATTCCTTTACAAATAAATGTAAATATCATATGTTTCTGTTGTAGTCGAAGATATCAAATTGTGGAAAGAGGGATAATTGGTGTTGGAGGAGATCGATAGTGATAACATTCATAACAAGCAAAGTCGACGCCAAAGGAGGAGTGTTGATAAAGTATAAGGCAACATAAAATATAGGAAAATAAAGAAGCATCGACGAAACACATGACAATAAAAACATAGAGAGGGAGGGTCAATGAAATATAAGATAATAAAAAAACGATAAGATAAGTTATCAATAAAGCATGAGATAATAACGAGCATGCCAAAGGAGTGTCAACGAAGTATGATTGAGATAGCGTTGTTGAAAATAACGACAGCAAAGATTGTGAGAAAAAAATAAAATAGTAAAATCGATGTTAATGATATTATAGATAATAATACAATATTTTATTATTTTTAATAAAATTATAGTGGTTGTCAATAGTAAATAGTAAGATGGAGAGCAGTGTTGAATCTCGTATTTTGATGATTAAACTACTTGATATATGTTTATGATTTAATCTGCGTTTTGAGTGACGTAGGATGCCTCGATCAGGATGAGACAATTAAAGCAGGAACATCATGTTGTGCCGGAGGAACATGTCAGAAGATTGGACGTCGGGCCGGTGGATCGGTCGACGTATCGACAGAAGGCTTCGGGCCGTGGACTCGGGCAGCGGGCCAAGAAGAGCGGGTATTGTGCCAAGGATATCGGGGTTGCGGAGTCAACTGGCCGATTGGGCAATAGGCTGCAGGAAAAGACGATGCGCCGAAGAATCGGACGAAGCGTCGAGGGACCAATGACATGCCGAACAACTTGGTTAATTGCTTAGGATTAATTGTCTCGATCGAAGTTGTTGTTTTGAGTGTGCAGGATTAACTACGATGGAAGTTAGACAAGCAGCAGGAGTTGCGCCGGAGTCAAGTTGGGAGTTCGAGAGTTCGACGGAAGTTCGGACGGTCGTCGGAGGTTCTGCGAGAACAGATCCGAGAAGTCCAGAAGCTTGCCAAGCGAAGCTCGTCGGAACTTGCCAAGTGGATCGTCGCAAAGTCCAGGAGTTTGCCGGAAGTCCGCATGAGCATCACCGAGTGTTCATCGGATGATCGACGGAAGTTCGCCGGAAACTCGCCGGAAGAAGCGATTGACGCACCGAAGCAAAGCTGCAAAAATTGTCTTAGATCTAATCGTAGTTAGCACGTTGATTAAGTTGGAAAATGGGAGGTGATCCCATTAGCTTAATCTTGGGGCAATTGGGCCCCTGAAAGACTGAAATTGGGCCGAATGGAGCTAACCATTCGGACCCTGATTGCACCAGGAGGTGCAACCGCCTAGGCCAGGAGGTGGCACCGCCTGGGCTAAGCCTCCCAGCGAGACTGGGCGGTGCAACCTCCCCAGCCAGGAGGTGGCACTGCCTGAGCTCAGTCTTCGAGCAAGACTGGGCGGTGCAACCTCCCTGACAAAGAGGTGGCACCGCCTGAGCTCGGTCTTCGAGCTCTGGCAGAGAGGTGCAACCGCCTCAGTCAAGAGGTGGCACCGCCTGGGCTCACTCTTCGAGCTCTGCCAGGCGGTGCAACCTCTCCAGTCAGGAGGTGCAACCGCCTGATCCCGGAATTCCGGGATTTGATCGTTTTGAGCTCCAAATTTGAATTGGGTTGGGGCCTATAAATACCCCACCCATTCAGCACTGAAAGAATAGAACACACACTCGAAATCTTGCTATCTTTCTGTGTTTCTTAGAGCTCAAAACTGCTAGTTCTCCTCTTTCTATTCTTCAAGTTTGAGTTGTAAAGAGAGGAGAGAAAACTTCTGTAAGGGTTGTCTCCTAAGCCCGTCAAAAGGAGTGAATCTGTATGAGGGTAGTTGGCCTTCGCCTATTGAAGGAAGGCTTCTAGTTGACGTCGGTGACCTCGTCGGTGGAGGAAGCCAAAAGTGGAGTAGGTCAAGACTGACCGAACCACTCTAAATCTCTGGTTTGCGTTTATTTTGAGCACTTATCATTACTACAAACCTCCTACATAGCTACTGCTCTCTACGCCTTTACGAACAAGTTTCTAAGTGCTGATCTTTCCTAATCTGCATTCAGACGTAAATCGGTGTTTTCATACGTTACAGTTTACGTTTACGTTTTGATTCTGCAAAACTGTCTTCTGCGCTTTTACGAACGAAGTTTCTAAGTTCAGATCCCTTTAAAACTGCATTTAGACGTAAAACTACGTTTAGACGTAAAACTGTGTTTTTGACGTAAACTGCGCAAACTGTGTTTAAATGTAAAATTGTGTTTTAGACGCAAACTGCGTTTAGACGTAAAACTACGTTTAGACGTAAAACTGCGTTTAGACGCAAACTACGTTTAGACGTAAAACTACGTTTAGACGTAAAACTGTGTTTAGACGTAAAACTGCGTTTAGACGCAAACTGCACTACGCTTAGACGCAATATGATCTTAGACGCAAACTGCGCTTAGACGCAATCTGTATTTAGACGCAAATTGCATTTAGACGCAAACTGCGTAAACTGCGCTTAGACGCAAACTGTGTTTAGACATAAACTGCACTCAATCATAAGTAATCTTAGAATCGGCTTTTGCATCAAAATAGTTTTTATCGAACGAACGCAGCTTTCGTTTTTAACGCTAAAAGATTTCTGCTGCACTAATTCACCCCCCCCCCCCCCCCCCCTCTTAGTGCTCTCGATCCTAACAATTGGTATCAGAGCGGGGTATTTCTCATTTCGGATTTACACCCGAGAGAAATGGCTCTTCAAGAGGGCTTTTCGGTCTTTCGTCCACCGTTCTTTAACGGATTGGACTACACTTATTGGAAAACTCGAATGAGAGTTTTCTTGATTTCTCTAAATCTGGATTTATGGAATATCGTTGAAAACGGTTTTCAACTTCCCTCTAAACCGATGAACGAATGGTCGGATTTAGAGAAGAAGTATTTTTCTTTAAACGCAAAGGCTATGAATGCCTTATTTTGCGCTTTGGACAAAAATGAGTTCAATCGGGTTTCTTTGTGCGAAACGGCTTTCGATATTTGGCGCACTTTTGAAATCACGCATGAGGGAACTAGTAGAGTCAAAGACTCGAAAGTTAATATTTTACTACATGATTTCGAGCTTTTTCATATGAAACCAAGCGAAACCGTTGTTGACATGTACACCCGTTTTACGGATGTCGTCAATGGTTTAAAATCACTTGGTAAAAGCTTTTCGGATTTTGAACTCGTTAACAAAGTTTTGCGCTCACTTTCTAAAACTTGGGATTCAAAAGTAACTGCTATTCAAGAATCGAAAAACTTGAACCAATTTCCACTTGAAGAACTAATTGGTTCATTGATCACATATGAAATGACGTGCAATGCACGTGAAGAACTTGAGAACCACCTTCCAAAGAACAGGAAGGATTTGGGACATAGAACATTTGAAGACCACTCGAGCATAAGCTCAAGTGATGGTGAACTTAAACTACAAATGAAACAAAAATTAAAAAGTAAAAAGAACGGAACTACTTGCTTTGAACGCAAGAAGAAGAACAAAAATTGGGATGAATCGAGCTCCTCTGAAGACGAGGAAAAAATCAACAAAGGCGAGGTGGCAAACTACGCCTTTCGACGCTGAGGTAATCAAAATGCCTCTAATTTACTTCAAAATTACATGATGCTTTTCATGATGTATTTTTCTCTTTTAGTTTAGAATTAATTTTCTTAAAAATTACATGTTAAAAAAAAAAATTTATGATCATACTAAGTAATTTCGAAAATGATAATATTGTATATTTTATGATAAACAAATAAAATGATCTTGATTGAAAATATGAAATCATGGTTAAGAAGTAATAATGTGCATTACGTTGATTTCCATTGTTATTTCTCGATTTTGATTAAAGATCATGTTTGATTTGAAGAAATGCATAATGATGAAATTAAATATTTTGATTAACAATTTTATGCATGAGATTTTAAGCCGATGATAAGCATGTGTTATTCTCATGAGTATATTTGAAAAACTATGGCAAAAATGTCCTCGAATGCATGAACGTGTTAAGATTATTTTTCGGACATTTTTGATTCAATGTTCAAAACACTTAATTGCCATGATGATTTTACACTATAACATGTTGGAAATTATATGTTTTGGATACATAAATTTTTATGATCATGAGCATGTTTTATCTTCATAATTGAACTTGAAAATCTATAGCAAAATCTTATCCGAATGCATGAAAGTACTAATTTCATTTTCGGATTCACTTAACAATTGGTATCCTAACAATCGGATTTTCTCATACACTTTTGAAAAATATTTTTCTAAAATGGATTTGATGAAATGATTCCTGCTTATAAATTCCATCTTGAAATATGAATGATAGTGTCTTTGCTTGCAAAGATTTGTTTCACATACATATCTCCTATGATTCATGTGCAGAAAAAGAATTTATAAATCATAATACAATGAGATTTCTTATGCAAAAATAAAGTGCTTTTGTGATTTTTTGCTAAAGAGAATAATTATTAAAATCATGATCTTGATAATTATAACATGAAGCTCTTTATAAATCAAGATCGTTCATTATGCTCCCTACATTTATCAAAAAGGAGTTCTTCAAATGAAATGCAACTTGTCTTTTGATTTCATGATATTTTGTGAATTTCGAAATTAATTTTAATGACTTGATTATGAGTTTCAAGTTGACGATTTGATTTGAATAAGTTATGTCTAAATCATAATCATGATCTTGCAAAATTTAAATCACAAATAATATCTTTTGGTATTCATGAATTGATACTCACAATATGAAAGTATTGGTATTCATGACTTGATTTTGATTGAAACATTACATGCTTAAATTAATCATTCCTCTATGTTTCAAAAATTCTTTAAATGCCTTATGTGATGACTGAAAATTAATTTGCTTTATGATGAATCACGAATCATGACTTGATCTATGATATTGAAATATTTTAATCATGATTCTTGGTTATATAATTCCTTTGCCCTATTAAAAGGATTTGTTGAATGGATCATGTCCTTTTTGAACTTTCTTGATATCATGACAAGATTTTGTAATATGGCCTGTATAATAATTAAAAATTTTTGGCCATTGATTACTCCCTTCTTTTCGACAAAAACAAAGGGGAGAAAGCTTTTGCTAGTTAGAACATGCAAAGAAAAGCAAGTGCAATCTTGCACATGAAGCAAGTGTTGAATTGCCATGATTGAACCTAAGAATCTTGCTATGCTTTTGTGCTTATATGTTGTGATGAAAATATAGCTTCATGTTATAAAAACTTGCATATATTTTAAAATAGCTAGAGCTACTTCTCCTTTTGTTGATGATAAAGGGGGAGAAATATATGAATTGATACTATAAGTGCCATATTTGAATTTTCATCATGTTAAGATATCAAGAACTTGCATCGTAATTCTACTTGATGATATCTTGCCATGTGATGAAATGCTACGATTTGTTGCTAAAATGATGCATGCAATACTTATGCTTTCTACGTAATGTATTGCATATGATATGAACCTTGATTAAAATTGCCTTGATTTGAATTCAAGGTTTATCTCAATTATGAAATTTTGAAATAAGAATGATTACTCACCTTTGTCATGATTTAGAAATTGACAGAAAGGGTTTTCCCTTCTTTTTGACAATGACTAAGGAGGAGATAACTTGCTAGCACAATTAAAAAAAAAAGGAAGGCAAAAATTACAAAAGAGAAGAAAGAGCTTGTTATCTTGAACATCACAAGCTTGCCAAACAAAAATTTGCAAAAGTGCTATCTTGCCTATCTCAAGAAGCAAAACTTGCATATCGTAAAAATTTGCTAGCTTACAACTTGCATATTTCAAGAAGCAAGAGTTGCCTTCTTGAACATCTCTAAATTGCTAGCTTGCAAGTTCTAAAATGTTGCAACATTGCTAGCTTGCATAAAAGTGCTATCTTGTATGCTGTAAGACTTACATATCTAAAACTTGATAGCTTGAATGTTCTAAGCATGATGTAACATTTGCTAAATTTTCTGGCTTCAAAACTGCATGATGATAAAACTTGATATTATGTTTTTCATGCAATGAGTTAAAACTTACATCACAAACACTTGATTGTGGTACTTCTCCTTTTTGTTGATGACAAAGGGGGAGAAGTATGTTGATGACATCACATGTTATGCATAAGTTTATGATGACATGTTGCTTGGATTTTTGAATCCAAGAGTTTCTATCAATATGGCATATTGATAGGGGGAGTTTGTTTAAACTCTGGGAGTTAAGGTTAACTCCATTTACGATGACATGTTGCTTAGATTTTTGAATCTAAGAGTTTCTATCAATATGGCATATTGATAGGGGGAGTTTGTTTAAACTCCGGGAGTTAAGTTTAACTCCGTCATCAAGTAGTTGTCATCATCAAAAAGGGGGAGATTGTTGAATCTCGTATTTTGATGATGAAACTACTTGATATATGTTTATGATTTAATCTGCGTTTTGAGTGACGCAGGATGCCTCGATCAGGATGAGACAATTAAAGCAGGAACATCATGTTGTGCCGGAGGAACATGTCAGAAGATTGGACGTCGGGCCGGTGGATCGGTCGACATATCGACAGAAGGCTTCGGGCCGTGGACTCGGGCATTGGGCCAAGAAGAGCGGGTATTGTGCCAAGGATATCGGAGTTGCGGAGTCAACTGGCCGATTGGGCAATAGGCTGCAGGAAAGGACGATGCGCCGAAGAATCGGACGAAGCGTCGAGGGACCAATGACATGCCGGACAACTTGGTTAATTGCTTAGGATTAATTGTCTCGATCGAAGTTGTTGTTTTGAGTGTGCAGGATTAACTACGATGGAAGTTAGACAAGCAGCAGGAGTTGCGCCGGAGTCAAGTTGGGAGTTCGAGAGTTCGACGGAAGTTCGGACGGTCGTCGGAGGTTCTGCGAGAACAGATCCGAGAAGTCCAGAAGCTTGCCAAGCGAAGCTCGTCGGAACTTGCCAAGTGGATCGTCGCAAAGTCCAGGAGTTTGCCGGAAGTCCGCAGGAGCATCACCGAGGGTTCATCGGATGATCGACGGAAGTTCGCCGGAAACTCGCCGGAAGAAGCGATTGACGCACCGAAGCAAAGCTGCAGAAATTATCTTAGATCTAATCGTAGTTAGCACGTTGATTAAGTTGGAAAATGAGAGGTGATCCCATTAGCTTAATCTTGGGGCAATTGGGCCCCTGAAAGACTGAAATTGGGCCGAATTGAGCTAACCATTCGGACCCTGATTGCACCAGGAGGTGCAACCGCCTAGGCCAGGAGGTGGCACCGCCTGGGCTAAGCCTCCCAGCGAGACTGGGCGGTGCAACCTCCCCAGCTAGGAGGTGGCACCGCCTGAGCTCAGTCTTCGAGCAAGACTGGGCGGTGCAACCTCCCTGACAAAGAGGTGGCATCGCCTGAGCTCGGTCTTCGAGCTCTGGCAGAGAGGTGCAACCGCCTCAGTCAAGAGGTGGCACCGCCTGGGCTCAGTCTTCGAGCTCTGCCAGGCGGTGCAACCTCTCCAGTCAGGAGGTGCAACCGCCTGATCCCGGAATTCCGGGATTTGATCGTTTTGAGCTCCAAATTTGAATTGGGTTGGGGCCTATAAATACCCCACCCATTCAGCACTGAAAGAATAGAACACACACTCGAAATCTTGCTATCTTTCTGTGTTTCTTAGAGCTCAAAACTGCTAGTTCTCCTCTTTCTATTCTTCAAGTTTGAGTTGTAAAGAGAGGAGAGAAAACTTCTGTAAGGGTTGTCTCCTAAGCCCGTCAAAAGGAGTGAATCTGTAAGAGGGTAGTTGGCCTTCGCCTATTGAAGGAAGGCTTCTAGTTGACGTCGGTGACCTCGTCGGTGGAGGAAGCCAAAAGTGGAGTAGGTCAAGACTGACCGAACCACTCTAAATCTCTGGTTTGCGTTTATTTTGAGCACTTATCATTACTGCAAACCCCCTACATAGCTACTGCTCACTACGCCTTTACGAACAAGTTTCTAAGTGCTGATCTTTCCTAATCTGCATTCAGACGTAAATCGGTGTTTTCATACGTTACAGTTTACGTTTACATTTTGATTCTGCAAAACTGTCTTTTGCGCTTTTACGAACGAAGTTTCTAAGTTCAGATCCCTTTAAAACTGCATTTAGACGTAAAACTACGTTTAGACGTAAAACTGTGTTTTTGACGTAAACTGCGCAAACTGTGTTTAAATGTAAAACTGTGTTTTAGACGTAAACTGCGTTTAGACGTAAAACTACGTTTAGACGTAAAACTGCGTTTAGACGCAAACTGCGTTTAGACGTAAAACTACGTTTAGACGTAAAATTGTGTTTAGACGTAAAACTGCGTTTAGACGCAAACTGCACTGCGCTTAGACGCAATATGATCTTAGACGCAAACTGCGCTTAGACGCAAACTGCGCTTAGACGCAAACTGCATTTAGACGCAAACTGCGTAAACTGCGCTTAGACGCAAACTGTGTTTAGACATAAACTGCACTCAATCATAAGTAATCTTAGAATCGGCTTTTGCATCAAAATAGTTTTTATCGAACGAACGCAGCTTTCGTTTTTAACGCTAAAAGATTTCCGCTGCACTAATTCACCCCCCCCTCTCGGTGCTCTCGATCCTAACAAGCAGTAGGTGGCTTTTCCTTCTCTATCATCCTAGCAAGAGGGTTGCTACTTTAAGATCTGGATCCTTGGCATGCAGACATAAGTATATTCTTTTGTAGAGGAACAGTTTGCAAAAAAGCAGTATTTGATAGCTTCTAATTTAGAGTTTTTCTTAAGATTTCAAATCTAGAACAAACTGATCTCACTTTCGAGAGTTAAAAGTGGTAGGGAATATTCCTAGCACATGTTGTCAATTGATAGTCACCATGGAATCAGCGTGGAAGATAGCTCAAACTCTCATCCGACGCAGAAAAGTACTGAGATGATGGGTGACGCTCTATCGGTTGTACCTCGTTAGCTCCGATCTGCACAAGACTATAAGGATCGACAGTGTTATAGGAACTTGTGTTAAGATTAATATGCTAGTAAGAGTCGGGTGAGTGAAATAGTACAGTGATAAAAATTACGATTGCGATTCAAAATCTTTCCAAGTTAGTAAAAATATAATGAAGAAATCGTATCGAGAAGATATCGACTTGAAGTAAATGAACAATGTAGAGTGCAGTTAAGTAATGAAAGTAAATAATAAGAAAAGAACTCACCAAATTTATAGTTGTTCGATCGTTGTGACCTACGTTCACTAATGGTTTTTCTTTAATAGGCAAAGACCAACCACCTTCTTACAACACTTTCTCCTTTTTTGGGTTTAGGAGACAACCCTTACAAAGGGCATACCTCACTAGAATGATCACAAGACTTTGAAAGGGAGGAGGAGGATACTTAGCACTTTTACAATACTTTCATACCTCAACACTTCAAGATTTTATTCATACTTTGTTACTCTTTCATGTAGAAAAGAGTGGGGTATTTATAGGCCCCAATGGCTTCAAAAATGGAGCTAAAAAGTGTCTCATCCCGGGTCTCTGGATACTAGCGGTACCACCACCTACAGACTGACACTGGTCGGTTCCATTACCTAGTATGGGCGATATGACCACTTGACAAAGCTCGAAGACTGGACTATGGTGGTACCACTGCTTGGCAACATTAATTGTTGACGGTACCATCGCCCAGTCTGGGTGGTACCACCGCCCAGACTACTTGGGAGACTGAGCCCCAAGCAGTTCCACCGCCCACCTTGGGTGGTGCCACCACTTGGTATGGCTCCAAGTGGTCAAGTGGGCCATTTATCCAGCCCAACTTAGCCTTATTTTGGGCCTAGTTAGCCCTTAATTAAGTTAGTGAGATTACCTCCCAATCCTAACTCAATCTAAGTTCTAACTATGACAATTAAGGTATTAACTAAGTAATCTTTGTCCAATATGTCAATTATTCTTCCGATGAAATCTCGACGAACTTCTAGTGAACTCTTGGCAAGCTTCTAACACATCGTCCGAATCTTCGATGTATCGTTCGATCTTTGACTTCGGCCCAACATCTTCTTTATACCTTATTTATTGTTATTGTTAATCCTACAACACTTATCTCAACACATGAATTAGATCAATAATTTATCAATTAATTTCATCATCAAAATCCAACATTCAACACCTCGAATAAGCTAGTTCATACCGTAGGGAGTGCATGGGTCAATTGTTGAATCTTGAATTTTGATGATGAAATTAATTGATTAGTTTATGATCTAATCTCCGTTTTGAGTGATGCAGGACTAGCTTTGATCAAAGAGAGACAAATTGATTGAAGCAAGAGAAATCAAATGTTGGGTTTGTTGGAAAATCTTGGGGGTGACATAACATGTGCAGTGGAAGAACAAGAAAATAAAATCTCCAATTTTTCAAAAAGATGTTCGTCATCGTGCGAAGATTGGTGCGCAAAAATCCACGAAACAAACTGCGTATAGAATAGATTGTGTTACATAGGGAGTTCATATATCCCTGTTTCCTTACGGATCTCTAGGAGGGGGTGAAGGAGGTCAAGCATCCTCTTCTCTAGCGGTGATCCACACAGTAGGGCTGCAACGACACTCCTCAAAACTCCAAGCCTGCTCTAAGGTGGAGAGGGGGAAGAGAATAGGAGAGGCAAGCAAAGGCTCTAGCCTATGAACCACTGAATCTCTCCTATTTATAGAGGTCCCGTGTCAAATCCTAATGGATCCTCCCTTAGTGGGTATTAGATCTGCATCCAATTATCCAAGCCTTTTATATTAGTGGATCTCTATCCAATAATCTCTCATGGGCTCTTATTGGATCTTGTCCATGGGATCCAATAATTCAAGGGCTTATTGGATATCCAATAAGATAGGGGCTCCAGCGGATATCTCATATCCGAACCTCTACTCATCGCAATGCCTACTATATATGTGTGACCCTCTAGGCCCAATATCGAGCTGGCCGTGAGTCATACTTGTCAGAACTCCTTCTAACTTAATAAATTATTATCTCTATAATAATTCACTCGACTCATCGACTACGGATGTACTAGGTCACTACGCCGTAGTCCCTAGACGATACAAGAGAATCCAATCTATTGAACCTGTCTATCCTCAGTTACCATATACCTATAGTCCATCATCCATCTAATATCCCAGAGATATCAAGCATGGTGCTGTCAGACCCATACGATTTCTTCTTGAGTCTCGCTCTAATCGGATTCTCTCGGAGAACTCTTTCTCTCTCAATCCGAATAACCCTGGCCAGGGATTTGTCTGAGAAAGAATACATGAGATATTCCTCTCATGATGCCGAGAGTGGATGATCCTCTATCGACACTCAATAGCCTTCATAAGGTCGATTGCCACTCCCAATGACTAGTTGTACTAGATCTGAGACATCTAAACCTATAAGTCTGGTATCAAAGAGTGGAGCACTCATACAGGACATCCTTGGTATCTCAAGTCTAAAGACCAGATACACCACTAGGACGATGGAATCGTTGTTTGACAATAAGGCATCATCAACCATCCAGCATTCCGTAAGCGGATCAATCAGTGAACTCATTCTCCAATGAGTACCTGTACTGTATCCCTAGTGTCCTCACATGAGCAGCTATGAGACTAGCTGAATCCATCATATGGACGGGTATACAGCACACCAATCTGTCCGGTTATCACGATGTCCCTCTCGAGTAACCTATGACCGGGATTATTCAGGATCTATGTTTAAAGGTGAATCAATCTTATTATCGTGATCTCATCACAATCTGATTCTCATTGCACAGATCCAAGGACATCACAATATATACATGTATATATGCAATAGTTAATATAACGTGATAAATGCTAAATTATGATAAGCAAAAAGATTCTGTGTCAAGTCACACATGTCATCACTCACGTGATTAGCTTGTTGGGCACCTATGACTAGCAATCTCCCACTTGACCTAAAGCCAATCACCTATGTGTCTGATCCCCATCAGACTCCTATGATGCTTAAAAACAATTTGAGACAATGGCTTTGTCAATGGATCTGCAATATTATCTTTGGATGGAACTCTTTCCACTACTACATCTCCTCGCGTTACGATCTCTCTGATTAAATGGAACCTCCTTAGAACATGCTTAGATTTTTTATGAGACCTGGGTTTCTTCGCTTAAGCAATCACCCCATTATTGTTGCAATATAAGGAAATCGGCTCCTCGCTACCTAGCATGACTCCCAAATCTATGATGAACTTCTTCACCCAGACTCCCTCCTTTGCTGCATCTATTGTAACAATGTACTCCGCCTCTGTGATTGAGTCAGCATTAGTATCTTGTTTGGAACTCTTCCAGCACACTGCTCCTCCATTCAAGGTGTACACATATCCCAAATTCGACTTGTTATCATCAACATCATATTAAAAACTTGAGTTCGTGTAGCCTTCAACCTTGAGACTACTACCTCCATATACTAGTAAAAGATCCTTAGTCCTTCTCAAGTACTTAAGGATACACTTTATTGCTTTCTAATGCTCCAAGACTGGATCCGCCTGATACCTACTCATGACACTCAGAGCATGTGCTATATCAGGCCTAGTACATAGCATGTCATACATGATAAACCCTATCACTGAAGCATAAGGTATCATATCCATGTTAGCCCTTTCTTCTGAAGTCTTTAGGGACATACTCCTAGAAAGCGATATCCCATATCTCATCGGTGTGAGACCTCTCTTGGAATTTTCTATGCCAAACCTTTTGACAATGGTTTTCATGTACCTGGACTGGGACAAGCCAAGCATCCTCTTGGATCTATCTCTATAGATCCGAATCTCCAAGATATAGGATGCTTCCCCTAAGTCCTTCATGGAGAAGTGTCTAAATAATCAATCTTTTACTGTGGATAGCATTCTTACATCATTCCCAATGATCAGGATGTCATCCATATATAACACCAAAAATGTGATAGCACTCCCACTTATATTCCTATACACACAAGGCTCATCTTCGCTCTTAACAAAGTCATAAGATCTGATTGTCTTATCAAATCTTATATTCCAACTTCGGGAAGCTTGCTTTAGTCCATAAATGGATCTAAGCAACCTGCACACCTTATCTGGGCAGTTCTTGGACACGAATCCCTCAGGTTGTATCATATACACCTCCTCCTCGAGGTTCCTATTGAGGAATGCAGTTTTTACATCCATTTGTCCGATCTCATAATCATAGTGTGCTGCAATAGCCAATAGAATTCGGATGGATATTAACATTTCTACGGGTGAGAAGGTTTCATCATAGTCAACACCTTGCCTTTAACGATACCCTTTAGCCACTAGCCTTGCTTTATATGTCTCTACCTTTCTATCTACTCTGATCTTTTTCTTAAAGATCCACTTGCAACCGACGGGTACAATAGCTTCTAGTGCATCAACTAGGTTCCAAACCTTGTTGGAGTACATAGAATCCATCTCAGAATTCATGGCTTCTTGCCATTTCCCGGAGTCTATACTCATAATAGCCTTCTCGTAGATTTGAGGATTAATATCCTCAACATCTTCTCCTCTAATATGTCCCACATATCTTTCAAGAGGATGGGATACTCTGCCGGACCTACGTAAAGTTAAAACTTATGTGTTAAGTACCTGAACAGACTCGGGCTGTAGAGTGGTGCTTGAGCTTAATTCTTTAACCTCGCTCAACTCTATCATGCTCCTCCTATCTCCACCAAGAATGTGTTCCTTCTCAAGGAACACTGCTCTCTTGGCTACAAAGATCTTTTGGTCCTCGAGATGATAGAAATAATACCCACAAGGTTCCTTGGGGTATCCCACGAACTTGCACCGCTCTGTCCTCGATTCCAACTTATCGAGGTTGTATCTTTTAATGTGGGCAGGGCAGTCCCAAATCTTAACGACCTTAAGATCGGGCTTCTTCCCTTTCCATATCTCATATGATGTAGACACTATTGACTTAGTTGGAACTCTATTCAGAAGGTAAGCTGCGGTCTCTAGGGCATATCCCTATAATAAGATGGGTAGGTCAGCGAAACTCATCATGGACCATACCATATCTAATAGCATACGATTTCTCCTTTCAGAGACACCATTGAGCTGAGGTGTATAAGGAGGTGTCTATTGGGATAATATCCCATGGTCCTTGAGAAACTGAGTAAACTCTATACTTAAGTACTCACCTCCTCGATCTGATCGAAAAGTTTTGATACTCTTTCCAGTCTGGTTCTCCACTTCATTCTTATACTCTCTGAATTTCTCAAAGGCCTCGGACTTATACTTCATTAAGTACACATATCCATACCTTGAGAAATCATTAGTAAAGGTAATGAAATAGGAGTAACCACCAATGGCATGAGTTGACATGGGTCCACATATATCACTATGCATGAGTTCCAACAACTCAATGGCTCTCTCTCTCCAATTCCACTAAATGGAGAGTTGGTTAGTTTTCCATGAAGGCAAGGCTCCCAAGTTGCATATGACTCATAGTCGAATGGATCTAGAAATCCATCATTTAGCAACTTTTGAATCCTTCCCTCATGGATGTGACCTAGCCTACAATGCCATAGGTATGCACTATTCACCTCATCTCGTTTCCTCTTAGACACACTTACATTCATGATAAGTGAAGTAGTGTCTAGCATAAATAAACCATTATGCAATGTTCCTTTCGTGAGGATCTCATCATCTAATAATATCGAACAACCATTATTCTAAAAAACTAATTTATATCTACTAACTGTCAAACATGAAATGGAGATAATGTTTTTGATAATAGAAGGAACAAAAATAACATGCATCTAATGCAATAAAAGCTCCACCAGGCAGATGTAGGGTGACCTCGCCAACAGCTATTACAACAACTTTTGCTCCATTGCCTATCTTGAGGTCCATCTCGCCTTTCTCTAGTCTCCTAGGCCTTGCCAGAACCTGCAACGAATTACATATATGATAAGCACTACCGGTATCCAATACCTATGTATTATCATAAGAGTCTGACAAATGGAGACTGATAATGAATGTACCTGAAGCTTCTCCAAGCTTTTGTTTCGCCCCCTCTGCAAGGTACTCTTTGCAGTTTCTCTTCCAGTGCCCATTTTTGCCATAGTGGAAGCACTAGCCTTTGTTATTTGCTGGGTCTTTCTTAGCAACCTTTGCTTTACCTGGTTTGCCCTTGCTCTTGTCCTTTTTAAGGAACTTTTCTGCTTTCCTTTTCTTTTTGGTCTCACCAGTGTAGAGAACTAGCTTCTCTTTCTTAATAGTACTCTTTGTCTCCCTCAACATATTGAGGAGCTCTGGGAGAGTCACCTCAAGCTTGTTCATATTAAAATTCATTATGAATTGTGAAAAGGAATCTGGTAGGGACTGAAGCACAATGTTCATACATAAGTTATCCTCTAGGACCACTCCTAGTCCTGTGAGTTTCTCTATCCACTCAATCATTTTTAAGACATGGTTCTAAACTAATGTCCCCTCAGTCATCCTAGCTCGGAAGAGGCGCTTGGATATCTCATATCACTGAGTCCTTCCCTGTTCCTCAAACAATTTGCGGACATGTAGGAGAATGGATCTGGCATCCATCTTTTCATGTTGTCTCTGTAACTCAGGAGTCATAGAGCCCAATATATAGCACTGAGTAAGAGTGGAGTCATCAATATACTTCACGTAGCAAGCGATCTCATCCTCGCTTACCCTTTCCTCAGGCATAGGCATCACAATATCAAGAACGTACATGATTTTCTCCGCCGTGAGAACAATTCTCAAGTTACGGAGCCAATCCGTATAATTTGGACCAGTGAGGCAGTTGACATCAAGTATGCCACGTAAAGGATTTGAAACTGACATTTTTTGAAAATAAAGATGCAGCAAAAATGAATAACATGTAGATTTTGCAAGAAATAAACAATTAAGATATATGCTTCAATCTTAATATGCTCCCACTATTTTACTAGCGAGTCACACGACGCCCTCAACACGTGAAATGGAAGTCTCCGGCAGACTTCTAGTGGGGATCAGGATCCAATCAACGTCTTAGTGTAACCTCGAGGGACTCGACCAATCACACTAATCCCAAAAGGTAGGCAACTCTTGCCAATCACAACTCCTTGTGATTCCTGTCCTGTTCGACCTCCGAATCACTATGGTCTCGAGGGACTCGACCAACCATGATGCTCGGTTAAGTCAACACCATCATTACAATATGAGTCTGATTTGATGATATACCCTCGAGGGACCCGACCAAGCATACCATGTCCTCAGATCAATAGTTATATCTCTATGTTGTAAGCAAGATAGCGAATCGCGATATAGGTGAGCCTCGAGGGACTCGACCAACTCAACCTACACCGAGAATCGATTCCTACCTATAATGATGGAAGGCCGCGTGGGTCAATCTAATTGCCTCACATTTACCAAATTAATATTATCGAGAGAGATGTTTCTATGATTTGGTCTCCTAATATGACATGTCACACATATACATATTTAATATATATCTACATCGTATGCAAATATATATACATATCTAATATGTGTATAGGCAATCACACCGGATGATCATGGACCACAACCTAATGTGACCAAGCCCGAGCCAGTAAGCCTAATCACTCACATTAAGATCTATGTGTGCAACGGTGCATCTTCATGCCCTATGATCGTCCATCTCGTCCTCGTCGGTGCATTTTTATGCATCGCGATCGTCCGTCTCATGGGTCCCGCTATCGCATCCACGCTCCCGCTGTGCCTTCTCATGTGATAACAACTTAATCATAGGCACATAGACCCGACAATAAACGAGAAATATAATGGAGGCTCGCAGACCCTAATAATAATAATCACAAGTACACATATCACACGGTCCATGATCATCCGTCCACACATCAAACATCACATGGATAAATCATTATCATGTAGGACTATTAGATAATACTAAAAAATAATAATCAACTAAACCTTTTAATTAATTAATATTTTCTGAAATCAGGGACATATAGGGAATTTTTGAATTTCTAGGGGTATTTTCATAATTTGAACAAAAGATAGAAATTGGAATTTCTCAAATTCCAAGTGGCAAAACTATCTTTTTGCCCAAAACCCTAACCCCCTTTCTCCCTTTCCCCTACTGTAGCCACCGCCGCCACCACCCTATCGGCGGTAGGCTGTGCAGCGGAGGGCGAGGCGTTGCCCTCGCTTGTGGGCGGCACGCCCGCTAGCGGTGCTGCCCCGCCGGGCCGCCACCTCTGCGAGGTGGTTTTGCCCATGGGAGCAGCGGCCGCAGGCGCCACTGCCTTGCGGCGCCTAACCCCGCGGGAGAAGCGGTTGCAGGCGCCGCTACCCCACGGCGCCTCTGCCCGCGGGTCCAACACCCGCAGGCGCCACCGCTGTAGGCAGCCTGCCTGCACGAAGATGGCGGCAAGCAGGCAACCATCCTTGAGCACAGCAAGGGCAACAACAATTACTGCCCTTTCTCGTCTATTGCGTCAACAATTTAATGTCAAAATTCTTCCTAAACACAACACAAGCAGTTTAAAACCAATCATTCACACGAACAACCTGGCTCTTGTTAGGATCGAGAGCACTAAGAGGGGGGGGGGGTGAATTAGTGCAGCGGATATTTTTCAGCGATTAAAAAACGAAAGCTGCGTTCGTTCGATAAAGACTATTTTGATGCAAAAGCCGATTCTAAGATTACTTATGATTAAGTGCAGTTTACGTTTAAACACAGTTAGCGTCTAAACGCAGTTTGCGTCTAAATGCAGATTGCGTCTAAACTCAGATTGCGTCTAAGCGCAGTTTGCGTCTTAGCGCAGATTGCGTCTAAGCGCAGATTGCGTCTAAACGCAGATTGCGTCTAAGCGCAGATTGCGTCTAAACACTGTTTGCGTCTAGGAGCAGTTTAAGTAGAAGTATAAAGACAATGTGCTGCTGTTGTACAGTTCAAAAAGTAATCTGCAAAAAACAGATTTACGTCTAAACGCAGATTTACGTCTAGACGCAGATTTACGTCTAAACGCAGATTTACGTCTTAAACGCAGATTTGCGTCTGAACTTTGAAACTCGTTTGTATACTCACAGAAGGCAGTATGCAGTTGAAATCAAGACGTAAACGTGAACTGAGATCTGATGATTGTGCGAGGAAAGCCGATTTACGTCTAAATGCAGTTTTACGTCTAAATGTTGAAACTCGTTCGTAAAATTGCAGAGGACAGTTTGCAGTTATCACTAGGATCAAAATGTAAGTGTAAACTGCAAAGAAACTCATTCGTAAAAGCACGGAAGACGGTTCTGCAGAATCAAACGTAAACGTAAACTGTAATGTACGAAAATACGAATTTACGTCTGAATGCAGATTCGGAAGAACAGCACTTAGAACTTGTTCGTGAAAGCGCAGAGAGAAGTAGTAATGAAGGAGGTTTGCAGTAATGATAAAGTGCTCAAAAATAAACGCAAACCAGAGATTTAGAGTGGTTCGGTCAGCCTTGACCTACTCCACTTTTGGCTTCCTCCACCGACGAGGTCGCCGACGTCAACTAGGGGCCTTCCTTCAATAGGCGAAGGCCAAACTTCCCTTTTACAGTTTCTCTCCTTTTGACAGGCTCAGGAGACAACCTTTACAGACCTTTCTCTCCTCACTTTACAACTGAAAACTTGAAGAACAGAAGGAGGAGACTTAAAGGCTTTACAACACTTTTGAGCTCTTAGAATCACAGAAAAGATCAAGATTTCGGTGTAGGTCTGTATCTTTTCAGTGCTGAATGGGTGGGGAATTTATAGGCCCCAACCCAATTCAAATTTGGAGCTCAAAACAATCAAATCTTGGAATTCTGGGATCAGGCGGTTGCACCTCTTGACTGGAGAGGTTGCACCGCCTGGCAGAGCTCGAAGACCGAGCTCAGGCGGTGCCACCTCTCTGCCAGGGAGGTTGCACCGCCCAGTCTTGCTCGAAGACTGAGCTCAGGCGGTGCCACCTCTCTGTCAGGGAGGTTGCACCGCCCAGTCTCGCTGGAAGGCCTAGCCCAGGCGGTGCCACCTCCTGGCCTGGGCGGTTGCACCTCCTGGTGCAATCAGGGTCCGAATGGTTCATTCCATTCGGCCCAATTTCAATCTTTCAGGGGCCCAATTGCCCCAAGATTAAGCCAATGGGATCACCTCCCATTTTCCAACTTAATCAACGTGCTAACTACGATTAAATCTAAGACAACTTCTGCAGCTTTGCTTCGGTGCGTCAATCGCTCCTTCCGGCGAGTTTCCGGTGAACTTCCGTCGATCATTCGATGAACCCTCGGTGATGCTCCTGCGGACTTCCGGCAAACTCCTGGACTTTACGACGATCCACTTGGCAAGTTCTGACGAGCTTCGCTTGGCAAGCTTTTGGACTTCTCGGATCTGTTCTCGCAGAACCTCCGACGACCGTCCGAACTTCCGTCGAACTCTCGAACTCCCAACGTGATCATGAACTTGACTCCGGCGCAACTCCTGCTGCTTGTCTATTTTTCATCGTAGTTAATCCTGCACACTTATCTCAACACATAGATTAGACAACAAATGACAATTGACTTCATCATCAAAATCCGAGATTCAACAATCTCCCCCTTTTTGATGATGACAATCAATTGATAATGGAGTTATCCTTAACTCCCCCTGTCTATATGCCATAGTTGAGATAAGTCAACCTTGAATTCAAGACCTAAGAATTCAAGTGACGTATTGATAAGTTAGATCAGTTAAACTTATCAATACTCCCATCATGATACTCATCATGATGTATCTCTTCAAAGATGATGTCAGGGCTTGACATACATCATCAAGTTTGTATGATTGTGTTTGTAACTATTCATCATGTAGTTTGAACATTATCATATAAAGCTGTGAAACTTATTACATGATGCACACATTTGAAATATTCTAGCAAGTTTTGCATTTTCTTCACATGATAAGATATCAACTCAGGGCATAATGCAAACTTTAGCACATGTTCATATTTCTCTTGGTGATGCAAGGATGGCATAATCATAGCAGTGTTTATAGCATCATTCATAGTATTTCTAATCATGGCAGTGTTTATCAATTCATATATATCTCCCCCTTTGTCATCAACAAAAAGCATAGTAACTATGATACCAGAAAATAATAATAGCAAGCTTATAGAGGAATTTTACATAGATTGCTTTAAATACTTCTTCCCCTTTGTGTTATAATCCATTGTAAAGATTTTGCATGATGGAATACATACACATGAATCACTTCATCAAATCTATTTCAGAAACTCAATTTTCATGAAGGTGTACGAGAAAATCTGTTTCATAAATAAGATGCATTCGGACAAGATTTTGTTGCAGATTTTCACATATAATCATGGAAATTAAGTGATTTGATCATACAATATAGTCCGAAAGAAAATTATTTTAACAAATTTATCTGTTCGGACACATCAACATTCCTAGTTCTCTTCGAATGAAATCAAAACACAAGATTTTCAAAAACTTTTAGTTTCAAAGCACAACATTCTTAATTTGGACACATCACATACCAAACAGTAATGATACCACAAAAATCTGAGATAACTTTTACCACAATAGATGTTTACAGCCAGTACATCAGAAGTGAGTATCATAAGAAGTTTACAACAACAACAGGTGTTCAATAAGTTCATTGATGCGGTGGAAAATTAAAGTGCCTAAACAAGGAGTCAAATTGACTATGAATTTGCTGCAGCTCAGATAGGATTTGATCTTGTCTTTGTTCAATCTGTTCTTGTCTCTGTTCGAATCGATCCATACGAATCCCAATTTCTTCGATGGATGTATGAGTTTGCTCAACTGGATGTGTTTCCTCAAAGGGAAGGGTCGGAGGAGATTGAGTACCCCTAAATACTGGTGTTTCCGGTTCTGGTTCAGATTGAGGGTGATCAGTCCTTCTAGGGAGTCTAACCCAGTTACCGTTTCTATAGTAACATCTTAGTCGGTGAAGTAGATTTTTGTTTATTATGCTGAATCGATCTACTTTCATTACTTCTTCTTCTGGTGATATTAGAATGTCGTAAGCTTTTATTATTCTTGTTATTATACCACCATATGGGAGCATCATATCTTTCTTAGATAATTCTAACATATTTTGTTGAATAAGATAGCCAAGACAGATGTCATGTCCCTTCATGATTGAGTACATAGTTCCTAATTCTAGTTGACTTATTTCATCATGATGGTATTGTTTAGGAAGAATTATACTAGTCATGATATAATGAAGTATCTTAGTGTTCAAGGGCAATAGATGTTCACAACTTTTGGGAACCAATGCTATGTTATGATTGGCAAAGATTGTTCCTAAGGCTTCAACATAGGATGTTCCAATACTTTCATCATCCCATGATCCTCTAAAGTAGAGTCCTATGCTTTTTATGGGAATGCCTATCATATCACAAATGAACCTATCAGTGATTGAGATGTGTTGTCCCAAAAGATAGGTGGACATCCTTCCTTCATCATCTATTTGTATGTTATTGTAAAATAATCTAACAAGCCTAGGATAGATGGGTTCGTTAATCTGCAAGATTGGAAGTAGACCTAGGTTTGCAAACCATTGGATGGTCTCTAAGTCTCTTAGTTCATTTAGATCTATGTATTTTCCCTTACTGATACATCTAAGTTCGAAAGAGGGAAATTTTTCAGCATGGTATTTCGAATCGAAAAGAGTGAAATCAAACTCTTCTACTAATCTCCTCTTTCCCTTGTCCCTTGAGGATCTTCTAGATCCCATAACTACTACTGTTTAGAGGGATGATGATGAGCTAGAGTAAATGAAGAACAAAACAGAATTTAAGAGCTTCTTAGAGAGTACCTTTGTGAGATCTTCAAGAAAAGGAAGGATTCTTGATGTTTTGCTCCGAAATGGGAGGTATTTGGAAGGCTTAGAGGAGTGAAATGGGAATGGAGGAGACTTGGAAGAGTAGAGGAGGGAATGGGAGTGAGTTGGGGTCGGTTCCATAGCCGGCCCTAGTGTGGGTTTAAAAAGGCAGAGTTGCGGGCGGTTGCACCTCTGGCTAGAGCGGTGCAACCTCTGGCAACCCGTGATAGCTGGAGGTGCAACCGCCAGCTGGAGAGGTGCCACCGCCTGCAGCCAGTGAGCACCTAATATGATTTGATCAGGGAGCCTTTGCCTTGAGGAGAGTTTCAGAGCAATTAATGTTTGTTACATGATTTCGTATGAGTTTTTATTTAAGGAAGAAGCTCTTGTACGATCAAGATAGATCTTTTAACGTGCATACGTATGTTGATAGTTTGTTTGGTATCCCTTTTAAGATCATGACATATTTAGTTTCATGATACAAGAATTAATTCGTAGATGATAGTGTTAACGGGTTTTGAAGATCAAGGGGGTATGTGAATTTGGATATCATATGTTTCTAATAAGGTTGTATCCAAATCGTATTTGTGATTTCATAACTTCCACTTGTTACTTAAGCGTTGCGAGTTCCTTTTTGATTCTTGATTTCTGACCATCGAGAGTCAAGGAGCAGAATATTATTTCTTGCTCCGGCCTAAAATTTTAATGTTTTTATAGGAAGGGATGATCTTTAGGAACCCATTTGCTTTTGGGTGCCTCATAAATAGATCTACATTTCTTATCATGTTGCATAGAATTTGTCATGGTTCCTTTAGGAACCCAGATTAGTTTGTTTGGACTTATTTTCTTGAATGGACAACAATGTGTCTTGTGTCCAGATTTGCAACAAAAGTTGCACTTGGTTTGGTGTTGAACATGTAAGATGGAGCCTTTTATGAAGGTGGTTGGATTTTGGTGAGGACTTCTCACAAATCCAATTCCGCTCCTTTTTGGAATGTGACCCTTGTTTGCAAGGATCATGTTTAATGACTTGCTACCAACCTCGAATTTCTTCAAGGTGTCCTTGAGTAGCAGGTTTTCTTTTTGCAAAGTTTCTAAATCATGACATTTGATACATGAATTTAAACTATCATGATGTTCGACTTTTAACTTATCAAACTCACACGTAAGACTATCATGCATCTTTTTCAGCAATTTATATTTTCTACTTATACTCTTGCATTCGTCAAATAAGTCATTGAAAGCATTTAATAATTCATCGAAAGATAAATCAGCATCTATTGAATTTGTTACCTCATCTTCGATGGCCATTAAGGCGTAATGAGCAACTTGCTCGGTGTTGGACTCCTCTTCCTCAGATGCGCTCGAATCATCCCATGTTGCTTGGAGCGCCTTCTTCTTTGTTGTTCTTTTCTTGACTTGGGGACAATCACTCTTGTAGTGTCCCGGTTTTTTGCATTCATAGCAGATTACTTGGTCCTTTTTGGGTTCAAGTTTATTTTTTGCATCATTCTTAAACTTGTTTCTTTTAAAGAACTTTTTAAACTTTCTTGTTAGAAGTGCCAAGTCATCATCACAGTCCTCATCACTTGAGTTTTCTCTCAAGTGGCATTCTGAAGTTTTGAGTGCCATATCCTTCCTGTTCTTTGGAAGGATGTCTTCTTGCTCTTCATGAGCTTTACAAGTCATTTCGTAGGTCATTAATGACCTGATTAGTTCTTCAAGAGGGAAATTTCGTAGATCTTTTGCCTCTTGAATAGCGGTGACTTTAGGATCCCAACTCTTAGGAAGGGATCTTAGTATCTTATTAACAAGCTCAAAATCCGAAAAGCTCTTTCCGAGTCCTTTTAGACCGTTGACGACATCCGTGAAACGGGTAAACATGTCGCCAATGGTTTCACTCGGTTTCATCCGAAAAAGTTCGAAAGAATGTAACAGCAAATTGATTTTTGACTCTTTTACTCTACTTGTGCCCTCATGGGTCACTTCGAGCGTGTGCCAAATATCAAACGCAGTTTCACAAGTTGAAACACGGTTAAACTCGTTTTTATCAAGTGCACAAAATAAGGCATTCATAGCCTTTGCATTAAGAGCGAAAGCCTTCTTCTCCAAATCATTCCAATCGATCATTGGAAGAGAAGACTTTGAAAAACCATTCTTGACAAGATTCCAAAGATCAATGTCCATAGAAATAAGAAAGATTCTCATTCGGGTCTTCCAATAGGTGTAGTCCGTCCCATTAAACATGGGTGGACGTGTAATGGAATGGCCCTCTTGGTTTCCGGCGTAAGCCATCTCTCTTGGGTTTTAATCCTTTTGAGAGTTAACCGGGCTCTAATACCAATTGTTAGGATCGAGAGCACTAAGAGGGGGGGGGGGGGGGGTGAATTAGTGCAGCGGATATTTTTCAGCGATTAAAAAACGAAAGCTGCGTTCGTTCGATAAAGACTATTTTGATGCAAAAGCCGATTATAAGATTACTTATGATTAAGTGCAGTTTACGTTTAAACACAGTTAGCGTCTAAACGCAGTTTGCGTCTAAATGCAGATTGCGTCTAAACTCAGATTGCGTCTAAGCGCAGTTTGCATCTTAGCGCAGATTGCGTCTAAGCGCAGATTGCGTCTAAACGCAGATTGCGTCTAAGCGCAGATTGCGTCTAAACGCAGATTGCGTCTAAGCGCAGATTGTGTCTAAACACTGTTTGCGTCTAGGAGCAGTTTAAGCAGAAGTATAAAGACAATGTGCTGCTGTTGTACAGTTCAAAAAGTAATCTGCAAAAAACAGATTTACGTCTAAACGCAGATTTACGTCTAGACGCAGATTTACGTCTAAACGCAGATTTACGTCTTAAACGCAGATTTGCGTCTGAACTTTGAAACTCGTTTGTATACTCGCAGAAGGCAGTATGCAGTTGAAATCAAGATGTAAACGTGAACTGAGATCTGATGATTGTGCGAGGAAAGCCGATTTACGTCTAAATGCAGTTTTACGTCTAAATGTTGAAACTGGTTCGTAAAATTGCAGAGGACAGTTTGCAGTTATCACTAGGATCAAAATGTAAGTGTAAACTGCAAAGAAACTCGTTCGTAAAAGCACGGAAGACAGTTCTGCAGAATCAAACGTAAACGTAAACTGTAATGTACGAAAATACGAATTTACGTCTGAATGCAGATTCGGAAGAACAGCACTTAGAACTTGTTCGTGAAAGCGCAAAGAGCAGTAGTAATGAAGGAGGTTTGCAGTAATGATAAAGTGCTCAAAAATAAACGCAAACCAGAGATTTAGAGTGGTTCGGTCAGCCTTGACCTACTCCACTTTTGGCTTCCTCCACCGACGAGGTCGCCGACGTCAACTAGGGGCCTTCCTTCAATAGGCGAAGGCCAAACTTCCCTTTTACAGTTTCTCTCCTTTTGACAGGCTCAGGAGACAACCTTTACAGACCTTTCTCTCCTCACTTTACAACTGAAAACTTGAAGAACAGAAGGAGGAGAGTTAAAGGCTTTACAACACTTTTGAGCTCTTAGAATCACAGAAAAGATCAAGATTTCGGTGTAGGTCTGTATCTTTTCAGTGTTGAATGGGTGGGGAATTTATAGGCCCCAACCCAATTCAAATTTGGAGCTCAAAACAATCAAATCTCGGAATTCTGGGATCAGGCGGTTGCACCTCTTGACTGGAGAGGTTGCACCGCCTGGCAGAGCTCGAAGACCG
Source organism: Musa acuminata AAA Group (assembly GCF_036884655.1). Lineage (NCBI taxonomy): Eukaryota > Viridiplantae > Streptophyta > Magnoliopsida > Zingiberales > Musaceae > Musa > Musa acuminata. Next base: position 10,017,255 of record NC_088359.1, read on the forward strand.
AGCTCAGGCGGTGCCACCTCTCTGCCAGGGAGGTTGCACCGCCCAGTCTTGCTCGAAGACTGAGCTCAGACGGTGCCACCTCTCTGTCAGGGAGGTTGCACCGCCCAGTTTCGCTGGAAGGCCTAGCCCAGGCGGTGCCACCTCCTGGCCTGGGCGGTTGCACCTCCTGGTGCAATCAGGGTCCGAATGGTTCATTCCATTCGGCCCAATTTCAATCTTTCAGGGGCCCAATTGCCCCAAGATTAAGCCAATGGGATCACCTCCCATTTTCCAACTTAATCAACGTGCTAACTACGATTAAATCTAAGACAACTTCTGCAGCTTTGCTTCGGTGCGTCAATCGCTCCTTCCGGCGAGTTTCCGGTGAACTTCCGTCGATCATCCGATGAACCCTCGGTGATGCTCCTGCGGACTTCCGGCAAACTCCTGGACTTTGCGACGATCCACTTGGCAAGTTCCGACGAGCTTCGCTTGGCAAGCTTCTGGACTTCTCGGATCTGTTCTCGCAGAACCTCCGACGACCGTCCGAACTTCCGTCGAACTCTCGAACTCCCAACGTGATCATGAACTTGACTCCGGCGCAACTCCTGCTGCTTGTCTATTTTTCATCGTAGTTAATCCTGCACACTTATCTCAACACATAGATTAGACAACAAATGACAATTGACTTCATCATCAAAATCCGAGATTCAACAGCTCTGATACCACTGTTGGAAAATCTTGGGAGCGACATCATATATACAACGGAAGAACAAGAAAAAAAAATTCTCAATTTCCCAAAAAGATGTTCGTCCTCGTGCAAAGATTGATGCGCAAAAATCCGTGAAACAAACTGCATATATAATAGATTATGTTACCTAGGGAGATCGTATATCCCTGTTTCCTTGTAGATCTCTAGGAGAGGGTGAAGGAGGTCAAGCGTCCTCCTCTCTAGCAGGGATCCACACAGTAGGGCTACGATGATGCTTATCAAAACTCCAGGCCTACTCTAAGGTGGAGAGGGGGAGGAGAATAGGAGAGGCAAGCAAAAGCTCTAGCCTATGAACCACTAAATCCCTCATATTTATAGAAGACCCCTGTCAAACCCTAATGGATTCTCCCCTAGTGGGTATTGGATCTGTATCCAATTACCCAAGCCTTTTAGATTAGTGGATCTCTATCTAATAATCTCTCATGGGCTCTTATTGGATCTCATCCATGGGATCCAATAATTCAGGGGCTTATTGGATATCCAATAAGATAGGAGCTCCGACGGATATCTCATATCCGAACCTCTACTCATCGCAATGCCTACCATATATGTGTGACTCTCTAGGCCTAATATCGAGCTGGCCGTGAGTCATATCTATTAGAACTCCTTCTAACTTAGTGAATTATTATCTTTATAATAATTCACTCGACTCATCGACTACGGACGTACTAGGCCACTATGCCGTAGTCTCCAGATGATATAACAGAATCCAATCCATTGGACTTGTCTGTCCTCAGTTACCGTATACCTATAGTCCCTCATTTATCTAATATCCAAGAGATCGTATATCGAGTATGATGATGTCAAACTCATACGGTTTCTTCTCGAGTCTCGCTCTAATCAGATTCTCCCATAGAACTCTTTCTCTCTCAATCCGAATGACCCTGGCTAGTGATTTGTCTGAGCAAGAACACATGGGATATTCCTCTCATGATGTCGAGAGTGGATGATCCTCTATCGATACTCAATAGCCTCATAAGGTCGACTGCCACTCCCAATGACCAGTTGTACTAGATCTGGGACATCCAAACCAATAAGTCTGGTATCAAAGAGTGGAGCACTCATACAGGACATCCTTGATATCTCAAGTCTAAGGACCAGATACACCACCAGGACTACGGAATCACTGTTTGACAATAAGGCATCATCAACCATCCAGCATTCCGTAAGCAGATCAATTAGTGAACTCATTCTCTAATGAGTACCTGTACTGTATCCCTAGTGTCCCCATACGAGCAGCTATGAGACTAGCTGCATCCATCATATGGACAAGTATACAGCACACTAGTCTGTCCGATTATCACGATGTCCCTCTCGAGTAACCTATGACCGGGATTATTCAGGATCTATGTTTAAAAGTAAATCGATCTCATTATCGTGATCTCATCATGATCCGATTTCCATTGCACAAATCCAAGGACATCACAATATATACATGTATATATGCAATAGTTAATATAAAGTGATAAATGCCAAAATATAATAAGCAAAAAGATTATGTGTCAAGTCACACGTGCCATCACTCACGTGATTAGCTTGTTGGGCACTTACGACTAACAGGGTCGGAGTTGAACATGTCAGGAGATTAGATATCGGGCCAAAGGATCGGTCGACGTGTCGGCAAAAGGACTTCGTGCTGTGAGTTTGGGCATTGGGCCGAAGGATCAAACATTGCGCCAAGGAGATCGGAAGTTACAGAAGTCAACATATCGATTGGGCAATATACTTAAGGCGAGGACGAAGCGCCAAAGAATCAAACGAAGCGTCGGAAGTACCAATGACATGCCGGATAACATATGATTCATGCTTTATAATAATTTATCTAGATTGAGTTAGTTTAGGTCTAATTAAGTAGATATTGGGGTGAAACAATACCAACTCAATTAGGGGCTAATTGGGCCTGAATTAGGGTTGATTTGGGCCTAATGTTTGGCCCATTCAGTGTCTTATAGTAGGGTATAGCGATGGTACCACCCGGACACAATCTCTTAGATTGTGTCAGGCGATGGTATCGCCAGACTAGGCAGTGGTACCGCCCAGTGTCAGAGTGTCAGGCGATGGTATCGCCCAATGTCAGACTAGCAAGCGGTGGTACCACTAGTACCTCGAAATCCTAGGGATTCAAATTTTTGAACTCTAAATTTGAATCCATTTTAATTCTTATAAAAAATGATTTAACACTTTAAACAATAGAATACTACTTGAGTGATAACTCAAGTGATAATGATGATGACCTTGAACTTCTCACAACTCAATTCAAAAAATTCATTAAACAAGAATCTAAAAATGAACTTAAAAAGAAGAAGTTATCAAAGAAAAAAAAGGCACTCAAGGTGACATCGGATGAATCGATTACATCCGAAGATGAAGAACAAACCATCAAAGGCGAGGTGACAAACTATGCCTTAACGGTTTTCGACAACGAGGTAACCAAAACCCCTTTACTTTATTTTGAAATTACTTGATGCATTTCATATGTTGTTTTTAATTTAGTATATAATATGTAAAAAAATATAAATAAATAAATAAAAGGGGATCATGCTTTTCTTTTTCTAGCTAATTTTGAAAATGATAATGATAATTACATGTTTTATAAAAATACAACAATATGCTAGATTTAAATCTAATGATTAATCCTATGTATGTTAAAAAAAATAATGTGTATCTAAATTGATGATTTTTTATTTTGATTGAAAATGCTTTATGAAATCATGATATCATGCTTAGTGAGTTTATAGTTTGCAATTGTGCATGTTATACCTTGAAAACTTCAAACAATGTTTTGATGTCATGCCCAAAGTAGTGATGTATAATGATCATGCTTAATAAATTTATATTTCAAAATTATGCATGATGATTTTTGTGATTCATGGCTTATTGATCTTTGTCACAATGAAAGTTATTTTTTCGATTTTAAACAAGATGAATGGTTTTCATATGAAAAACTTGAGCATATTTATATGAAATATAAAATAAAACACGTAAAAAGGAAAATATATGATCATTAGAATTAAAATGATAAATCAAATCTCTTGTTTAAAGAAGTCATATGTTTAATGTGTCATTTTTTGTCATGATGATGAAATTTATTTTTCGGTCTTAAACAATGATGTATGTTTTTATTTGGCATAAAAAAGACAAAGGCATGCTTGTATGAAACAAACAACTGAAAATGAAACATCTCTATCTTATTGATTTTTCGATAAAAGATGTATGAATCTATATATATTATGCTTTTGTGAATCTCTTGGACTATGAAAATGAATTTGAATGAGTTTTATCAAAATCATAATTTCTTGAGATTTATAACATGAAATCTTTTATGAATCAAGATCTCTTATTTGATCTCTTATATTTTTATTTACCATTTACTAAAGAGGAAAATAATCCAATTCATGATCTTGATTTCTTAATATTTGATACTTGAAATCTTTTTATGGATTAAGATCATTTTCTCTTTGTTTCTTTTTGCTATTCACCAAAAAAAAAAAAGGAGACTTATCCTAACAAACCATAATATACTACTTGATATCTTAAGAATTTATGACTTTACTTTTGTTAGGAATGTCTTCCCTTCTTCGTTTTTGTTTACAATGACAAAAGGGAGAAAGAAAATCGTCGGTATCTTAAGAGATTGGTAAATCAATTAATGTCATTTTGAATCTCTTATGATTTTGATGATTTGATGATTTGAATCTAAATAAGATTTTTCTAATAAAATCATGAACCTTTTCTTAATTTCTTAACTTGAGATTTTCTTTTATAAATCCAGATTTCTTACTCTTTATTTTCATATGATTCTTGCATTTTGTTTAAGAGAAAATTTTCTATATGAATTATGTCTTTCGGTATTCACATGATCTTATCTTTCATGATATGATTTTTATAATTCCTTATATTCAGTATATCTCATCACCAAAATTCTTTTGATATTCTTCATGTGATGATATGATATTATGTATGAAATACTCATGAATTTATGTTGATGCATACAAATGAGAAGTTATGATCATGCATGGTAGGATATAATATAATTTAATATTTTGATACCATCATGATTTGAATTATTTATGATTTGGAATGATACATGTAATACTATAATTTATTGCTAAAATGATGTATCATGAATGCTTGAGTATCATGTATAATATGCCCATAGTGATGATTTATTTTTGGTATCATGCATGAAGGATGAAATGTAAGGTTTTGAAATTATGCATGTTTTAATTTAAAACTATAATAATGCACAAATATATTAAAATAAGATTGATACTTTACTTTTATCATGATTTAAAAATTATTGTAAAGGGAAAAAGAATTACAAAATTATTTTCTTCCCTTCTTTTTGACAATGACAAAGGGGGAGAAAGAACTAGCTTGTGTATTCTAAAATGATGTAAAATTTGCTAGCTTGCATGGTGCAAAATTTGTTAGTTTGCTTGATGTAAAACTTATTATTTTACTAGCTTGCATATCTAAAACTTGCTAGCTTGCCTAACTCAAAAAAGAAGCAAAAATTACTAACTTTCATATCTAAAACTTGCTAGCTTACCCAACTCAAAAGAGAAGCAAAAATTACTAGCTTGCATATCTAAAACTTGCTAGCTTGCCCAACTTATAAGAGAAGCAAAAATTGTTAGCTTGTACATCCCAAGTAGAAGCAAAATTGCTAACTTGCACTTCTCAAAGAAGAAGAAAAAACTTACTATCTTGAACATCACAAAAAATTGCTAGCTTACCTATCTTAAGAAGCAAAAGTGCAAACTTTACAATCTTGCATATCTTTAAAATTAATGATGATTTGGTGATTAAGGATGTTGTAAATTGATGAACAATATGTTACAAAACTTGCATATCTCTAAAACTTGCTAGTTGCACTTCTCCTTTTTGTTAATAACAAAGGGAGAGAAGTTATGTTGATGATCATGCATGGAATGATATATTGAAAATTTGATTATGCATGATTTTATAATCACATGTTACAAATATTCATGATTAAATATTACTTTGACTTGAATTCAATTTGAATTCAAGGTTCTATCAATATGGCATATTGATAGAGAGAGTTAAGGTTAACTCCGTCATCAATTGGTTGTCATCATCAAAAAGGGAGAGATTATTAAATCTTAAATTTTGACGATAAAACCAATTGATGGTGTCTATGATTTGATCAGTATTTTGAGTGACATAGGAAGCTTCGATCAGGGAGAGATAATTAAAGCAGGAAGAATCATGTTGGGCCGGAGATAAACATGTCAGAAAATTGGACGTCGAGCCGAAGGATCGGTCGACATATCGACAAAAGGCATCGGGCCATGGGATTGGGCATCGGACCAAAGAAATCAGAATTGTGGAGGTCAACTGGCCGATTGGGTAATAAGTCACAAGAGAGGACGATACGCCCAACAATCGAACGAGGCATCGATGAACCAATGACATGCCGGACAACATTTGATTAGCTTAGTAATAATTGTTTAGATCGAAGTAGACTTTAAGTGTGCAGGATTAACTATGATAACGATCAAGGCATAAAGCAAAATGAAGTCCTAGAGTCAAGAACGAGATTTCGTTGGAAGTTCGAGAGTTCGTCGGAAGTCCGGACGTTCATCGAAAGTTCTATTGGAATTGACCGAGAAGTCCAGGAGCTTGCCAAAGAAGCTCATCAAAACTTGCCAAGAAGATCGTCATGAAGTCCAGGAGCATGCTGGGAGTCCGTTGGAACATTACCGAGAGATCGTTGGAAGTTCGTTGGAAAATCGTCGGAAGCTCGCCGAAAGAAACATAGACTAACCGAACTTATTTAACTTAGTATATGTCTTAAAATTCATAGTTAGCACATAATTGAGTTGGACTTGAGTAAACTCAATTAGGAGTCAATTAGGCTCAAGTTTGGGCTGTGTTGGGCTAAGTGAAAGGCCCAAACAATGACCCAACATGTGGCACCATCATGGCACAATCTCCGAGACCGTGTTAGATGGTGGTACAGCCCAGACACAGTCTCCCAGGTGGTAGTATCACTAGACTGGGTGGTAGTACTGCTTAGTGTCAGGCTGCAAGCGGTGGTACTGTTGGGAAATCTTGGGGGGCGACATCAGATGCGCAGTGGAAGAACAAGAAAACAAAATCCCTGATTTCCAAAGAGATGTTCGTCGTCGTGCGAAGATTGGTGCGCAAAATTCACGAAACTTAAAACTGCGTATAGAGTAGATTGTGTTACCTAGGGAGATCGTATATCCCTGTTTCCTTGCAGATCCTTAGGAGAGGGTGAAGGAGGTCAAGCGTCCTCCTCTCTAGCGGTGATCCACACAGCAGGGCTGCGACGACGCTCCTCAAAACTCCAGGCCTGCTCTGAGGTAGAGAGGGAGAGGAGAATAGGAGAGGCAAGCAAAGGCTCTAGCCTATGAGGCTCTGAATCCCTCCTATTTATAGAGGTCCCCTGTCAAACCCTAATAGATCCTCCCCTAGCGGGTATTAGATCTGCATCCAATAACCTAAGCCTTTTAAATTAGTGAATCTCTATCCAATAATCTCTCATGGGCTCTTATTGGATCTCGTCCATAGGATCCAATAATTCAGGGGCTTATTGGATATCCAATAAGACAAGGGCTCCGTCGGATATCTCATATCTGAACCTCTACTCATCGCAATGCCTACCATATGTGTGTGACCCTCTAGGCCCAATATCGAGCTGGCCGTGAGTCATACATGTCAGAACTCCTTCTAACTCAGTGAATTATTATCTCTGTAATAATTCACTCGACTCATCGACTACGGACGTACTAGACCACTACGCCGTAATCCCTAGACGATACAAGGGAATCGAATCCATTGGACCTATTTGTCCTTAGTTACCGTATACCTATAGTTCATCATCCATCTAATATCCCAGAGACCGTATATTGAGCATGGTGCTGTCAGACCCATATGGTTTCTACTCGAATCTCGCTCTAATTGGATTCTCCCGGAGAACTCTTTCTCTCTCAACCCGAATGACCCTGGCCAAGGATTTGTCTGAGTATGAACACATGGGATATTCCTCTCATGATGTTGAGAGTGGATGATCCTCTATCGACACTCAATAGCCCTCGTAAGGTCGACTACCACTCCCAATGACCAGCTATACTAGATCTGGGACAGCCAAACCTATAAATCTGGTATCAAAGAGTGGAGCACTCATACAGGACATCCAGATGTGCAAGATAGTAAGTTTCTGCTTCTTTGAAATGTGCAACCTAGCAATTTTGCTTTGTTTTGCAACATACAAGCTAGCAATTTTTGCTTCCTTTTACAAGTTAGCAAGTTTTCTTTCCTTGAAATGTACAAGCTAGCAAATTTTCTTTTCTTTGTGATATGCAAGTTAGCAAGTTTTCTTTCCTTGAAATGTACAAGTTAGCAAATTTTCTTTTCTTTGTGATATGCAAGCTAGTAAGACTTTCTCCCCCATTGTTATTGTCAAAGAGAAGGGAAGAATACAATAATATAATTTTTTTTTTAATCAATGATTCAATCATATCATGAGATATACAAATCATAAATACAAGACAATTGTACATAATAAAATTAAAGTCATAAACATCAAGAAGTCCAGTGACATATCATGGTTAATTTGAATAACTCTTCTTTAGAAAATACCAAGAAGAATCATAGGAGGACAATTAATGAAAAATCTTGATTTATAATAAATCTTAATTCATAAATATCAAGTGAAAGAATTAAGATTTGTTTGGATGAATCTCTTCTTTAGTGAAAGGAAAAATTTTGATTCATAGAAAACTTTCAAGTTGTAATAAAAAAGAACAATCATGATTCATTTCGATAATTTTTCTCTTTAGTAAATGATAAAAAGAAATATAAGAGATCAAATAAGAGATCTTGATTCATAAAAAAATCTCAAGTGTCAAATATTGAGGAATCAAGATCATGATTAGGATAAAAACATCTCTATAGCAAAGAGAAACATATGAGAACTTGATTTATACATAAGAAATCTCAAGTTATCATTAGATAAAACATTCAAATTCAAAGCATCAAATTTTCAAAATCACTTTCAAGAGATTCAAAATGACATAAATTGATTTTTCAATCTCTTATTGAAAACTCGATAAGATAGATAAATTTCCAAAAAAATTGCATTCCCTTATTAGTTTTAATTTGTGTGATGCTCTGGTCTTTCATACAAATGCATTACATCATCATTTGGAAATGAAAGGTAATACGCAAATAATCAAGATACACATTATTGCTTCTTGCAAGGTGTTAACATGTAATTATCATAATCAAAATTTTTAATTTTTTAAAATCACTAGAAAGAGAAGCATGATCCCCAAACCCTCTTCTCCCCTCCTTTTTACATTTTATATTTCTTCCTAATTTAAAAAATAACTCATGAAATGCATCAAGTAATTTCATAATAAAGTAAAGGGGTTTTGGTTAAGTCACTTACCTTGTTGTCGAAAGCCACCAAAGCATAGTTTGCAACCTCGACTTTGGATGCACTCGTTTCATCCCATGTTGCCTTGAGTGTTTTCTTCTTTTGCGGATATTTGCTTTTGAAGTGCCCTAGCCGAGTACATTCATAATAAGTTATTATATTTTTTTTAAGTTCATTTTTATTCTTTAATTCTTGTTTTATGAACTTTTTAAATTTTATTGTTAAGAGTTCAAGGTCATTATTATCATCATCATCACTTCAGTTTTCTCTCAAGTGGTCTTCTTTTATTCTAAGTGTCAAATCCTTCTTATTCTTTAGAAGGTTGTTCTCATGTTCATCATATTTCAAACAAGTCATTTTATAGGTTATTAAAGACCCAATAATATCTTCAAGCAAAAAATTATTTAGGTCATTTGCTTCTTGTATTACTGTTACTTTAGGATCCTAACTTTTTGGAAGAGATCTTATAATTTTGTTTATAAGTTCAAGATTTGAAAAGCTTTTACTAAGTGATTTTAAATCATTGACAACATTTGTAAAATGAGTGTACATATCTCCGATGGTTTCACTTGGTTTCATTCAAAATAATTCAAAACTATGCATTAGAAGATTGACCTTAAACTCTTTTACTCTATTCATGCCTTCATGAGTTATTTCTACTACGTGCTAAATCTCATGTGCTATTTTGCATAAAGAAATACGATTAAACTCAATTTTGTCTAAGGCGCAAAATAGAGCATTCAAAGCTCTAACATTTAAAGAAAAAATTTTCTTCTCTAGATCAATCCATTCATTCATTAGTCTAGAGGATTTTTGAAAGCCATTTTCAACAATATTTTATAAATTTAAATTTATAGAAAATAAGAAATGTCTCATATATATTTTTTAATATGTGTAGTTCGTCCCATTGGATATAGGAGAATGAATGATAAAGTAATCTTCTTGAAAGCTGAAAAAAGCCATCTCTCTTAGGTGTTAAACCAAACAGAGAGAAACTTTGCTCTAATACCAACTGTTAGGACCGAAATCGGCACTGGGGGGTTGAATTAATGCTTTCATAAAACTTTTAGCGATTCTAAAATTCCATTCGATAAAACTCGTATCGGAAAGATGTTTAACTTAAAAATGTTTATAAACATAATAAGTATAGTAAGCAAATAAATCAGTTAGAACTATAAATGAAAAGCATAATAGAAATGCAAATTGAGTTTTATAGTAGTTTGGTCATCATGACCTACGTCCACTCCCGATTTCTCTTTCGTCGAGGTCATCGACGTTCACTAACGATCTTCTTTCAATAAACGAAAATCAACTATCCTCTTACAACTCTTTCTCCTTTTCATAGGTTTCGGAGCCAACTTTTACAAGCCTCATACCTCTCTTAGACTAAGCCTGAAACTTAAAGAGGAAGACACTTAGCACTTTTTCAACTCAGAATAATAAACTATTTCTACTCCTTTTTCTTGCTACCCCAAGCAGGAAAGAGTAGGGTTTTTATAGACCCCAAATGAAATCAAATTTGGAGCTAAAAAGGGTCTTATCCCGAGTTTTCAGGGTACTAGCGATACCACCGCCTATAGATTGACACTAGGTGGTACCAACACCTTACACCTGAAACCAACTCAATTAGCTCTCTAAACTACTTCGATATTGATAAATTATTACAAAACTTGAATCTTTTGTTGTCCGGCCTATCATTAGTTCATCAAGCGCTTTGTCCAACCCTTCGGCGCTTCGTTTGACCTTTTAACGCATCGTCCTCTCCTTTAGCGTATTGTCCAATTGGCATTTTGACCTCCACAACATCCGATCTGCTTGGCATCATTTTTTATCCTTCTAGCTCGATGCCCGAACTCATGGCATAAAACCTTCTACCGATATGTCGACCAGTCTTCTAACCCGACGTCCAATTTTTTGACATGTTCACTTCAACCCAACGTTTGATTCTTCTTGATTCAATCGATTTATCTTTTTTGATCGAAGATAGTTATACACATTAGGTTATAACTTTATCAATTGGTTTCATTATCAAAATCCAAGATTCAACAAACGTGCCCGAGGTGTGTGTCAGAAAACCCGACTCACACCTTGATAAATTCGCTATGGTGGCAACTTCGAGTGAACGTACTTGAGGAATGTGAGTCGTGAAACCCGACCTGTGCCATGATTAATCCACTATGGTAGCAACTTCAAGCAAACATGCCCGAGGCATGTGAGTCAGAAAACCTGACTCGCACCTTGATATATTCGCTATGGCGGTAACTTTAAGCAAACGTGCCCGAGGCATGTGAGTCAGAAAACCTGACCTGCGCTATGATAAATCCACTACGACGATAACTTCAAGCGAACGTGCTTGAGATGTGTGAGTCAAAAAACCCGACCTATGTGTTGATAAATCTACTATAGCAATAATTTCAGGCAAACGTGCCTAAGATGTGTGAATCGGAAAACCCAACCAACGCCTAAGTAAATCTGCTATGGTAGCGAGTAAACGTGCTTGAGGCGTATGAGTTGGGAAACTCAACCCGCGCTTTGATAAATCCACTATGGCGGCAACTTCGAGCAAACATGCCCAAGGCGTGTGAGTTGGAAAATCCGACCCAAGCCTTGGTAAATCTGCTATGACGGTAACTTCGGGCAAATGTGCTCGATGCATGTGAGTCAAAAAATCCGACCTACACTATAATAAATCCACTATGATGATAACTTCAAGCAAATGTGCCCATGGCATGTAAGTCAAGAAACCCGACTCGTGCCATGATAAATCCACTATGGTGACAACTTGGGGCAAACTGAGGCGTATGAGTAGGGAAATCCGACCTATGCCATGATAAATTTGCTACGGTGGCAACTTAGGGTAAATGTGTCCGAGGCGTGTGAGTCAGGATACCTGACCTGTGCCATAATAAATCCACCACAGTGGTAACTTCTAGCAAATGTACCTAAGGTATATGAGTCAAAAAAATTCGACCCACACTAAAGACATCCGCTATGACAGCAACTTTGGGCAAATGTACCCAAGGTGTGTGTGAGTTTGAAAATCCAATATGCGCTATGATAAATTTGTTGTAACGAAGGCGTAAGGCCAAATGTGCCCGAGACACATGAGTCGGGGAAATCTAACCTGCGCTATGATAAATCTACTATGATATAGATAGTAGGCTAAATGCACCCGAGACCTATGAATCAGAAAAACCCGATTAGAAAAAGTTGGCCCCAACCAATGAAAAGGCCAAATGACATGCCCTAAGCCCCCTCGCTAGAGCCCTGAAGCACTCCTTCCGGGGGAGACAAATGAATAGGGAATATTCCAACACTAGCCATAGGTTGCAAGTTGGCAACCACCATGGAGTCAGTATGGAAGATAGCTCAGCTCTCGTTTGATGCAGAAAAGAGTTGAGATGGTGGGCGATGCTCTCTCAACTGTACCTCACTAGCTCCGCACTGTATAGGATTACACAAATCGATGCTACACTACAGGAGCCCAAATAGGTCGACTCACATCGTAGGGAGTGTATAGGTTAGTCGCCCACCCAACCATGTTGCAGAAGGTATGGGCAGTCCTTACTAGCCTTAGTCCCCTCTAGTCGGCTCCACATGTATAAAAATTGATCCCTAATGCCTGAACAAGGATTGGACCCCCACACTCTGAACCCCCTTGCTTTTATTACTCCATAAATAGCTAATTTTCTATTGAAAGGGTCGGGTAAGGAAATCTCCCCGATACTAACCTCTTGTGCAGAGTCCTTAACGAAGTAATGACACGCCTCAGCACACCCCCAAGATCCCCGAGGAGACCGAAGCCTACCTTGACATAACCTCCAAGCTACCTTGGATACCCAAAGTCCATCTTGACTAACATGTCTCCGGTAGTGTGACCCTCTCATCCAACTATCACGAGGGTCATTTAGATGACTTCGTGCCTTCGGGACATAATCAAGCCGTACCGATTCATGACATTAAGACAACAACAAAAAGTAAGTTTCATTTCTTATGATAATTTCTTAACTAAATAAGTTAATTTTGATGACACATAGATGCTTGTTTTAACCATCGATGAACATGTTTAATCTTGTATCCATTCAAGAATAAAACCAATATCTCATAAAAGTCAAATATTATATTGAGATCAAGCAATGGCTCATAATAATAACTTATTGTGCCAATGCAGATTGTTTTCCTTCCCTGATATTCAATAAGCAATTGATTTTTTTAGTTAAAAAAAAATTTATGATAATATTTGAAGCTGACAAAATAGTCATATCATAGTGCTCTAAGCATCGACTTTTACGAAAAACTCGTTAACAAAAAGATTCTCTATTAAAAAATCTTTGATGTTCTAGAGTTTTGAATTAATATAGATTTATCTTTGGAAAAAGAAGAAGAAGAATAACATATATGTGTAATGTGTGGAGAACCAATCATTGTTCTTATGATCGATATAACTCGTAGTTCTTCGCATCCGGGTCCTCGGATAGTCGGTAGTGTGTCAGGAACCAATCTTAGCCGTTCGTGTGTTAACATCTTGGCCCTGATCATTACTCCTTTGGATCTTGATATTGATCATGTATTTTAATTGAAAAGTGATCGCGACCGTCCATCAATCATCTATAGCGTCAGTCTCCATCGCCGCAGGAAGAAGGTCCGGTAGGGCAGAGGCGATACATTGACGCTCCATTTTGCCCTCGAGTGTGGTTATCTTGGCGGTTCCTCGCGTTCAAAATCGGCTCGGCGGCCCACTATTGTCGTCGAGCGGACAAGCACCGATCTCCTCCTCTGCCAAGAAGGAGGAACGCCGGCGTTCTTTCTCTCTATCTTGCTCTGACGATGGCCTCGGATCCCTCTCGAGCTCGCATCGATCAGGTCTCTGGAAACCCTTGTTTCCCTTTCTCTTATTCATCTCTATTTCTCGTTCGGAATCCATCTCGCCACGATTTGGAGCTTATAGCGTGTTCTTCGTTTGGAAACCAGTTCTTTGCTTCAAGAAAACGTAAAACCCCTCTGCCCAAGGATGGAAAGCCGGATAAAGAATCCAGAAGCCCGGTCGCTGGATCTCCTGGGGCCAAGGGAACCCTAGATGGCTTCCTGGCCAGGTCTCCGGACGTTGTATCGGTCGCCGGCCATGGTCAGACTCGGAATTCGCCTAGGCATGACCTTGTCAAAAGAAATCTGGTTTCGGAGATTGATTCGATCGCTGATGCTGTTCGCAAGCCCGACTTGGTTTCAGATTCCGCGGAAACTGGGAGTTCATCGAGAACTGCTCCTGGTCAAGAAAGTGGGTCCGGGGATCATCTTGATTTCGTTCGGCCTCCTTCTGCTGTTGTTGTTGCAGAGAAAGATTCTCCAGAGGCGGTATTGGCTTGCGAGACCAGCAACGAAGGAAATTTGGAACTCAAGAGGTTTGCCGCCAATTTTCTGTCTTTGTACTGCAGGTGATGACCTTGTTTCCGCTATGATTCAAGTGCCCCTTTCATTTTCCTTATAATGCACTAGGTTTTGTGTTCTTGTAAATCTTTGAGTATCTATCTTGAATCTTTTGATAGGTGATGTGTTTTGTGTCGCTTTGGAGCGATTTCTGTTTTGATTTAATTTTACACATGTTCTGTGACCAGTGATCTACCATCTGCTGAAAGTGTTCCTTTGGAACCAGATCAAAAGGGCCAAAAGAGAAATGGTAGTCCATCGCTTGTAGCTGTTTGCAGCAAGACATTGAGTAAAAGGCAATGTGCCTTGGACCATAGCGATATGCTCGTTGAGGCAGAAACTACTTCCCATGCTTTTCCTGAACCACCAACACACAAGTTGCATCCTGTGGCTGAAGAAGTGGTAAATAATAAGGTGGAACTTAATATGCGTTGTTACAATTTTGTTTAATTCATTTTCATTTTTTATGGCAGAAGTTAAAAGGTCAAGTATATGCAGGTGCCAGGTGTTAAACTCTGCAGTGAAATTGATGGAGTTGTAAGCTTGAGAAGATGCACTGCTACCCCGGATGGTAGCTTCACTAAGACAAGACATTATATGATTGGTATGTGTTGTAATAATAGGGTTACCAATGATACCCCAAAATCTGCATTAAGATGTTCGATATTCTCACCTGGAGACGAGTTTTGGTCTGAAGCAATTCAAGTCGCTGATGGTCTACTTCCTGCAGCTAGTAATTTGCCTGAAGGTTTGCAGTTTTCAAAATGTGGAACATCTGATAATAAGTTACGGACAGATGAATCTTCCTGTAGAGCTACTAATGGTGTTTTAGATAGTGGCTCCATGGCATCAAAGGTTTCTCAGAAAATTGGTGAGAAACCTATTGTAGAAAATAAAACATCGCTCAAGATCAGTCAACATATTGAAGTATCCCCGCTGCCTGTAAAGCATTTTGATTTCTCTTGTGAGGATAGCTTCCGTCAGCGTGGTGTAGAGAAAAATGAAAGTGCTATTGGTGTCAGTGTCGAACCTGCAAATAGTAATTATATACAACAGAAACATCTAGACAGCTTGCTTTTTAAGAAACATTCGGAAGATATGGAAAACTGCTTAGCTCCTAAAGAAAATTCTGATTTTTCTTTTTGTAATTCTGGTGGTTCATCTTCGTCGACTGGAAAATCGTATCAAACTGGAGCTGGTTCTGACTTGGATGCATGTCCTGGGAAAGGTAATTTGCCAACTCAAGAAAACAACATGGGTCAAATTCGGAGTGTAAGGTTGCCTGTTTGTCTGCCAGGAACTGGCTATGATTCAGCTAATTTAGAGAGAAAACAAAAGAACAAATTAATCGCTAATGGCAATTATGAAGAGTTTGGCACTCCCTCCAGTTCTGTGCCTCCAAAATACCGTTTGCAACTTCACAGTTGGCTTCCTCCAGAGGTTTGCAACATATACAAGAGGAAAGGAATCTCAGAACTTTATCCTTGGCAGGTTTAACATATAACCTTTTATATTCTGTTTAACTGAAGGTGTGGATGCTGAAAATTATGCAAATGAGAGATTTGGAAGCTTGCAAAGTTCTTGTGGTGTTATATAATATGAATTCTAAATGTTTTAAAATTAAAGCTTAAAGAGATATTGGGAGAAAGTTCTAGATCTTTTGGATGTCCATAAAATATTTAAATTTCTTTAGCAGAAATTGAAAATTGGAGGGTCACTTTATATTACCCAAAGGCGATTGCCTTTCTGCTAGGTTATTTAGTTAATTTTTAATCGATTGGTTAATGTTCTAATTTCTTTAACTATATGGAAAATATTCCTTTGATTTTCATTGTTTTTGGTGAATTCCTTTTTTTTTTTTTGCTTAATGCCTGCTTTATGGCTAGAGTTCTTCCTGGTATTTTAGACCCCTATGAATTAGATACAACAATCTCTTGTGTAGGTCTTCATGGTTCTTAGATTGGCGAGTGATACTTCTCCTAACATGAGTTTGATGTTGGAAAAGGTCAATGTATTCATTCCCAAATAATTGCGACATACTACTTTGGTGTGTGTGTTTTGCCATTGCTAGTAAGCTGTATGTCCAATAGGCCAAATTGACATAGCATCCATCCACCATAACAAACACGCCTACCTCATCATTATTTAGTTAGACATAGGATTGCTTTAAATTTGCATTATTTGGTCATGTTATGCTAGTAGCAACAATTTTGAGAACTTTCTTGGTGTCTTAGTGTCTTATAATTAGTTTTTGCAGCCTTGGGTCTCACGTGTTGGTTCTTCCATGTTTTTTTTGGAATGTGATGGATGTTACATTTCCTCTTATTTTTTAGGGAACGACCTTTGTTATCAAGTTTGCACAATAGTTTTATGAATTATGATCATGGGCCGTCGTCTCATATGCCACTTGTATCGGCCCTTTGCCAGACCGATAAATACCGGTCAGTACCGGTAAACCAAAAAAATGGCTGAAATTCAGTCAAAATTAGAAAAACCCTATTTTAAAGTTTTTTATCCTAATTTCTTGGTATATAAACTAAATTTAAATAAGAATAAAAAGTATACCTATGCCATAAATGAGTTGAAATTCTAGACTATAAGGATCGAAAATTGCAATTCTTATCTTTTCGAATTCATGAGCAAGAACTTTGTTGAACGACCCTTCATCATTTGTTAATCTAAATAATTTTCTTAAATACCTCTAATTAGGCCTTAATTAATCATTAGTCCCTAATAAATCAATATTTATCAGTATTCTTGATGCTAACTACATAAACGATGAAGAAAACATAGAGCATAGCTAAATACCTTCAATTGGAGGCAAATTCTATTGGATCTTGAGTTCCAATCCGTCTTTTATCCAAATGACTGCCACGAATCATCGATCAGAGGGACTAAGCAAGTTAATTGAGAGTGAGTGGAAGACGGGGGAGGGAGGGGCCCTTATAAGCCCAAAACAACACCCAATCGTTAATTTGACCATTGAGGGCTGGTGTGAATCAAATTTAGCCTGGTATTGTTTGGTGACAGTCATATTTTGATCGTATCATGTGATACATGAGGCATGTTTATTGATACTGATACGCCTCACACGTCCAATGTATTGACTGAAACGGTTTGGTCAGTCGTTGGATCGGTACGTACAACCCATTTTGTATGACAAGTCACATTTATGACTTATGACTATACATAAAGTTGCATTGTCGTTATTGATGTGTGTATCCTTATTGATGTTTTCTCTTGACTATCGTATTTACCTGCATTATTCTTGAACGTATCAAATTTTGGGAGACATTGATAGTTATATAATTTTTCTTGTAAAGATATTTTGATTTACCATGTCTTTGCAACCATGCTTCTATTGCTGTTGTCTTCTCCTTTTTGATTCTTTGGCACATTTTTCCAGCCGTTTAGCACTTAAACTTAAAAAGAAAAAAGCTAAGCTGATGTTAACTAGACATGATGAAAGAGAGTCTAAATCTGACCATGACGTGCCCTAATTGACCTAGAAAATATTCATAAGTGTTTTAGACTAGGTTTGATAGTTGAAAGTTCTGGTTGATTAGTTTGTTTCGTTTAGCAAATAGCAGGATTGATTTGAATTTCTGATTTGGTTGTTGAATCACAGCCCCTAGGTGACCCATGTTTTCAGTATTTGCTATTCATCTTATCTAATATTCTAATATTCGATATATTGGTGGCATCCTTGATTCATGAGACAGTCTTCTTATTTTATTCACCTATTCATATTTGTTCTTTGCATCTGTATAGCAAATATTGTTGCTAAATTTAAAATTTTGTGCCTACTAAATTTTTAGATTGTTTTCCGATTGTATAAATTTAAGTTGTTGTGGCTAAGAGTACATATGAATATAAATTGGATTATTAGTCATGCACTTACAAAATTTATGCATGGTCACAATAACCATGACTTCCACTTACAAATGTTCATTCTTGCACCGAGATCTGCACTTGTTCTTTAACATGTCGAATATAGTGGGTCTTATAAGAGGTTCAGCAAGGACTAGATGAATCACGGTTAACCATAACATGTTACAACATAATGTTATTTGAAACATGTTGACTTTCATATACTTATGACAACTTTCATGAATCTTAGGTGGAATGTCTCCTTGTGGATGGCGTCTTAGAGAAAAGAAATCTTGTGTATTGCGCAACTACAAGGTACGTGTACACTAAGGAATTTTGAAAAAAGAAATGATCCAACTTATGGAGCATTTTGATTGAAATTGTTTCCTGACTTTTGCATTCAAACTTTTCTAGTTCTTGTTGCATGAATTTTTACAAGATTTTAATGTTCACTCCATTGAGCCACTTGTTCTTTTGTTGTTTTTGACCTTTTTATGTCAATGGTCTTATTTAGTGCTCTTAATATTGAGAACTGTTACTTCAATTGGCACTGCAGGAAAGTCCTTTCTCCAATTCATATTGCTAGACCTAAACCAAGGGTAGGATATTAATGCGGTTGGCCTTGAAATCACAAAGTTCAGTCAAGAAATACCCTAGCCTGAGAAAAAACTGGAGGGATAAACACATTTTGCAACTTGTTCAATCTTTCTTTTGAGTTCATGTTTGCATCCTTTTGGGTTCCTTCTTTGCCAAACTATTTAGAGGGTTATCTTTTGAATTTCAAATATTAACATTTCTCTACAAAGATCTCTAGTTACAGAGCAGTTTTAGTAAGAATAATTAACCCTAGGAAACTCCTGATTCTTTTTTTTGAAAATTTTCTCCCATTATATCACATCCAATACGCCCTGGAATTGTTATGGATAATGCACTAGTTGGAGACATATTGAGCGACATGCTCATTACTTGAATCCTTGGATACAAGAATACATTAAATTCACTGTTTATTGATCCTACATCCCCGTAAATCCAAGTTATTCTACCTACAAATCATTGGAATTAATTTTGCTTTTCTTGATTTTCTTTGTTGGCTATCATATATTGGCTTCAGAACTTTTTTATGTGAAGCATGTGAATGTTGATGGTCTTGCAGCTGTTTGACAGTTCTGGTAAGAGTTTCGTGGCTGAAATTTTGATGTTGAGGCAAGTTTTATCGACCGGAAAAATGGCTCTTCTTGTCCTTCCATATGTATCCCTTTGTGCTGAAAAGGTGCACTTCATTATTTGTGTCAAATCTAATTACTCATATTACTATATTAAACTAATACTTTTTGATGTGCTACAAATGGCCACTCGTTTTATTTTAGGCTGAACATTTGGAACTACTTCTTGAGCCACTTGGTAAGCATGTTCGCAGTTTTTATGGAAATCAAGGTGGTGGATCACTTCCTAAAGATACATCTGTGGCTGTATGTACCATTGAGAAGGCAAACTCTCTAATTAACCGCTTGTTGGAGGAAGGTCGCCTTTCTGAACTTGGAATTATCGTGATAGATGAACTTCATATGGTACTTATTTTATATTTGATCCTTGACCTTGTATCTTTTATTTTGTTCCAACTCTTGTTCTTTTGGAATGATTTCTGTAGTATGGAATGATTTCTAATGATCATTAATGATTTCTAACGATCATTAATGTTCAAACTCTCCAAAACCGCTTCATCCTGATTTCGGTAGTATGGAATGATCGATAATGAGCGTATCGTAGTTTCCATGTTTATGGCGCTTATAAAGTGAATCTTAAGTGCTAGGCACCAACCCACATTTGTGGGTACATATTATGCTTTTACAAGAAGGAACATGGTGAGTTGTGTAGCCAAACCAGAAGCAAGAAGGGTTGTTGGATCAGAAATTAGGGGGTGTGTGGCTTTTTTCACCATTGCACGTCGTCCATCAAGTTTGGCGATAATAGGTTGTTAATTTGCTCAGCTCTGTCTAATTTTGGGCAATATTTTGAGCAGGAAACTACATAATGTGCAATATAAGTTGCCAATTGGGTGCATGATTCCTGTACCTTTATTATTGCGATAAATAGCATCACTCAGATGGTTGTTTACTGGTAGCTTAGTGATTTAATAAATACTTTGAGGTAAATAATATGTTAATTTGGAAATTAATCAATACAACATGATGATACAATTCCAGCTTAGATTCTGTTACAGTCAAAATAAAAGTTGATTAAATATATCACAAGAACATCAGGGATTAGGAAAACTGTCTCACACCAATCAGACCCAAACTACCTCTAACTTAGACACAGTTAATTTGACCTTGATGTGACCATCTGGCATCAGAAGTTCGGAAGGTGGAGTGAAATGCCAAGGAAGAAGTTCAGAAGGTGGAGTGGAAACGCTAAGCCTTTAATATAAGCTTGTAGGGGCCAAGCAACATAATAAGTAATCTGTGGGAGTTTTCTCTTCTTCCCAATGAGATCTTTGTCTTCTTGTATTTCTGCCTACTGTTCCTTTCGGTCAATCCTAGTGTTTGTAAGAATCCCCAATGAGAAAGGCCTCCATTCCTTCTCAAAGAGGTTTATTTGTTATAATAAGAACAATTATAACACAAAAACATACTGTAGATATATATGATTATATTCTATTATCTGATGCTCTTTTTACCTGCATAAGCTTAAATAAAACTGAACAAATAAATGAAAACAAAATTCTGAGAATGAAATAAAGTATAAGGATGTAGACATCCACCACATGTAGGCTTTTAGCAAGACTCTCTCTCTACCCCCCCTCTGTCTCTGTTTCTTTCTGTAAATCTGTTTTTGAAACATGACTGGTCAAGCAAATATCTAATAATGAAAGTAATAATAAACTCTTATCTGTTCTCATTCATGAAGAAAAAGGTTTTTGAGAATAAGATTCTGAGAATCGAGCCAAACATAACCAAGTAGCACCTATATTAATTCTCAGTTTATGTGGCCATCTGGAGAATAGGAACAACTGCCATCCTCATTTAGTTATGAAGATAACAATGGTTTAAACTTTGACATGATGGCCTATATATAGGTATAATTGCAGCTGTTTATATTTTTCCGGAAGTTGAACTCCACAATTTTGACATAAGGCTGTTTTATTTGCTATTATAGGTTGCAGATCAGCACAGAGGTTATTTGTTGGAGCTAATGTTGACAAAGCTTCGCTATGCTGCTGGCGAAGGAAGCTCTGACTCATCTAACGGAGAAAGTTTAGGAAGTTCAGGAGCTAGTAGTGGGAAGGCTGACCCAGCTCATGGTTTGCAGATTGTTGGAATGAGTGCCACCATGCCTAATGTAGCAGCTGTTGCTGATTGGCTTCAGGTATGTGGGAAGTTAGTTATTGTCTTCAGATATTCTTTACTTATGGATAGTTTGACTTGTATATGTATGATCCCAAAATGGTTATGACGCAGGACATTGATGTATTTTGCGATTGCATGGTTTTACCTTTCTATGATGATCACTTGTTAGACAGTGGCCATTGCTGCTGGTTTTATTTTCTTTGGATTAGTTGTTTTTTGTTTTTAGTGGTTTCAAACTTTCACCCTTTATGTCTTTAGTGCATTATTTTGGTTTTCTCTTTCATACTTGGGACCAAGGTTCGCAATACCGTATCGTACCGGTGTTTCGAGCTTGGCTCGATACGGTATGGTACGGTGTACCGAGCGGTACACCTGATTTCAGTCCGTTAAACCCTTCGAAAATACTTGAAAATAAAAAAAAAGTTAGGATAGGGTTTTTAAGTTACAAATAAATATGATAATAGTATAAGTTTAGCAAACTCAATGTAAATTAGGTAAGAATAGTATCACATATCTTTTTCGGTGTTTGAGTTAGTCTTGTTCGAGGTTCGTATTTCAGCCCGTCATAGATTGAAATATCTACAGAAAAATCATTTGAATTGTTAGATTATTTTGTTACAATATAAACTCTAAAATTCAAATGAATTAAATAATCACATATGTAAATATACCTAATTGTTGATTCTACCACCACAACGAACGACAGGCCTCAACGGGTGGTGGATCAGGGTCCTTAATCCGATACATCTGCATATCAATATGATACATTTGTTGGACCCAATCATGAAATTGATCCCATGACATAGTGTATTGATACACCGTATACCATTGATGCATTAATGTGGTGCTGATCGTAGACTGATCGTTATGAATCATATTTGTCTGAGGCAGCTCTTGAGACATATATTGGTGAATGTCAGAGTTTTTACTTTCGCTACTGATTTGCTGTTCTGTATCATACTGTTGCTCAGAGAAGGATGACCAACTATCACCATACTGTTGTTGCCCGTATGATTCTCCATAATACGATAGTTGTGAATATGATGAGCCTCGTTCTGTGTCTATATCATGTATGTTCTGTCGCATTTGTTCAAATTCATCCACCGCCTTCCCCTTCCCCTTCTCCTTCCGCGCATAAACTTGACTAGTACCTTGTCGAATTCCATGATCTGAATCTTGAGTGGCATGCGTAAAACATTCCTCAGTCCATTCACCACCCTCAAGTTGTGTAGACGAGACCAACGATTGCCCGGCATCATCGCCATCATCTGTCGAGGCACTGCTGTTCATGTTGCTGTCATGTCTCTGGACCGAGCGAGTTGCTGAATGTGATTATGAAGGTGTCTCGTCTCCCGACTCGATTCTTTCCAACGATGCAACTGATGCTACTGCCTTCCCCTTTGTCTTTGCACGTTGTGCGGACGAGTGTGACCGTTGGGTGTCGGTAGTTCCTCGAGCAGTTTGACTTCTACCACGTTGTAATCGAGGGGGATTTTTCACCTGTTGGGGTTGTGCTTCTTCTTCTTCTATTGCCTCGGTGATAAAACGTGAAGGACGCTGAGGATCTCCCGCCTCATCAAGTAGAGGATCCTCTTGGTTCTCTGAATCTTCGTTGTAGAATTGGAGGTCAATGGGATCAATATCTGGTTCCTCTGACTCCTTATCCAACTCAGCACATCGCAATCTTAGCCACATGTTATAATGGACATATACTAGTTTCTCTAACCGTCTGTAGGAGAGTATGTTGTGGACTTTCGTATGAATCAATGCAAACATTGACCAATTACGTTCGTAACCACTAGATGTTGTTGTCTGTGAAAGTATACAAACGACAACCTTCCTTAAATGTGGTGCATCCCCTCCAAATTGTAGCCACCACTCGATTGCAAAAAGATATAAATAAGATTTTACTAGCATAACAAATAATTAACATTAAATATAATTGATAATCAATATGCATAACTTTTCCTCACCAGGATCCATAGTGTAACGACACGATACAGCTACAACGTCGGAGAATGAACCAACTGTTTCTCGAAATAATCGACCCTCCATAAGAGCATCGGTTGCCTCAGTAGTGTTTGACAAGAGCCGATATATAACATTTCGTAGTGTCGTTAGGAAATTATTTTGCGTTCCTAGAGCATATCGATATTGAATTGTCGGGTTTAGATAATACGCTGCAAAACATAATTTTGTTAATATGATTTTTTTATTATCTAAATAATAATAAATTAAATTATTCTGAATATGAATTTACCTACATTATGGATATCTTGATCCATATAAACTTTGGTCCGACGATCAATGAATCGTACGTATTGGTCGACCTTAAAATCATCTTTGAATGCTCTCCTGACTTCCTCTCTTGCTGAAATCAGCATATATTTAAGATACGGTATCTGTGGATGCTTGTCCATATCGACCTTACGAAAGACAATATAAAGTGGTTTTACACCTTTTATGATTTCTGCCGTAGTCTCTCAAAATCTAGAGAAAAGAATGGACTTTTCTATCTTCTTTCCATCGCTCAATTTCGAATATTTGGATTCAGACCACTCTTATGAGGTAACCATTACCTTCAAGCCATGCCTTTTTTGTTGTAATGACTTTAATGCAATAAAATTGGTAGCAAACCGAGTAATTCTAGGTCGAAGTATCTCACCGTTTATATACTTTTGCATTAAAGCGTGGACCCAATGATGATTATATATAAACTTTGTAATTGATTGTGCTCGAGCTACACATTTCTTGACCGCATCCAACTCACCAATATCCTTCAGCATTAGATCTATGCAATGAGCTGCACATGGAGTCCAAAACAAAGTTTTTCTTTTTTCTATCAATTGCAAATCGGCTTTTTTGAAATTCGCTCCATTGTCGGTTATTATTTGGACAACATACTATGGTCCAATCTCCTCTATCATAGTGTCCGTCAAGCTCTCAATGTAGTTTGCATCTTGGATCTTTTCAGAAGCATTAACGGACTTATGAAACACCACTCTTCTATTGCAATAAATAAGAAAGTTTATGATACTCATTCTTGTTTGTCCTGTCCAACTGTCACATATCAATGTCACCCCATATTCGTCTCATTACCTCTTGAAGGATTTGATCCAATCCTTTAGTTCTGCCACCTCCTCATCTAAGTACACGCTGTAAATCTCCTTCGGTGTTGGAGGTTGGATCCCCATGCTAGACTTTTGAATAGAAGAGATCATGCTATGATAATATGGACCTTGGGCTGTGTTGGCTGGAATCCTATGGAAGTTGAACCATTTTGAGATTGCCTTCCCAATATCCCATTTTTTTTCTTTTGTGTATGCATTGTCAATCCGTGTCTGTTTCGCTGATTGTGGGGGATAGGTTTGCGGATCAATATCAACAATATCTGGTGTAAACCTCCTGCCAAGACCTCTCATAAAACCAAGGAGTCCACCATACCTCATGCTACTAGTTCGGCCTAACTGAGAAGGAGCAGTTGGTTGCCTTATGTTGGTTGACCTCTGGATTCCACTACCACTGCCATGCTCCAATTGTGAGTCAGGTCGTCGATGCCTCATTGCTTCATTGACCGCATACTGATGCTCCAATTATGCACGAATCCCAACTGTGAGATCCGGGTCGACTTGATCACCGTAACCCTCATACTGATCATAAACTCGTTTCTGTGTAGCCCTATAATATTCTTCCTCAACTCTTGCATTCTTTTTAAATGTATCTTCCTTTGCTTGTTGAAGCTTGCTTTGAAATAATTTACGGATCTCTGTTGGAACCTTCTTGCATTTTGCAACATCAGGATACCCACCAGCCAAATGCATTTTCACCCGAGTTATTCCTTCACCCTTGCCAATGTAGTCACAATAAATACATTGCCAATGATGACGGTTTCCATCTATCTTTCGGGCATGAACCCATGCATCATCATGTGACTGTTCCTTTGGTGCCATGATCCTATCAAATTTAAATCAAATAAACTATAAAGTATAAACATATTAAATTAACTAAATATCGATCATAAATCACTAATCACAATATTAAATAATTTTATTAAAACATAACTAATCATATTTTATCATCATAAATATGTTACATGCATAAAAGAAGTATTAAAATAATTAGATACACTAATTACACGATTAACATAGTTAATTTTCTATTAATTACTTCTCTTTTAACACTATAAACATGGCAAACACTCTAATAGGTATTAAAGATATTGGATTGACATAAAATCGAATAAATTTTGATTAAATCATCATTAAAATGACTAATCGCAGTATTAAATAACTTTAATAAAACATAATTAAACTTATTTTATCATCATATATATGTCAAACACATAAAAGAAACATTAAATATGTAATTTTAATCCAATATAATTTAAATTATGATAAAATCATCATTAGATACACTAATTATACGATTAACATAGTTAATTTTTCATTAATTACTTCTCTTTAAATATTATAAACATGACAAACACCCTAATAGGTATTAAAGACATTGAATTGATATAAAATCGAACAAATTTTGATTAAATCATCATTAAAATGACTAATCACAGTATTAAATAACTTTAATAAAACTTAATTAAACTTATTTTACTATCATAAATATTATTCAATATTTAATATGCATGAAACATACTAATCATAATCTTAAAGATCTTAATTACTCTCTAATTAAAAAAAGCGAATACATACCTCCTGATTAGAAAGTTATTCCTCTTAATCTTTCCAAATTAGCCTCGATTGAATTCACAAATCGTTGCAGACCCTGCTTGGGATCATAAGATTCTTGGTTTCATGGAGGCACTTTTTCCTGTTTTACAATCTGTTGGGTATATAATTATTTTTATTTGTTGCATCTTGTTTTTTGCCTTCTCTCTTGGTGCTTTCTTTTGATCATTTTTTATCCAAGTCTGTTTGGGACAGTGGAAATTATTTACATGTTTGTGTGTTGTGCTTTTGATGTGCTTGCAAGTTGTAAACAAATCTATAATTCTCTTTATTCTGTTGGGTTGTAATCCAGTAGCTTTCTGCCTTGTCAGCACGTATCAAATTTAAACAATCTGCACTCATGCCTGTTAACCGAGATAAATACTTGTGGTTTTTTTTAATGAATAGAATGATCATGATAGAACTGAACGGGAATTCGACTATCCAAAATGATGTACTCTACTCTTTGATGGATACAATTTACAGATGCTCTCTTGCATTAGTTACACAGATCTTTTCTGCTCCAAAATATTCATTGAGTTGTATATCTGTGTACTTAACATTTAACTGGTCTCTGGGCATTATTTTAAATGCTTTTGGGATAAAGTGCTCAGACTGAAAAAAAAAGTGTGGTTGGCATTATGTCAATCTAGTAGAAGTAGTTGCTAGTAAATTTGTATGTGGATTTCTCTTCTTTTCAAGACAGTTATAAAATCAAACTAAACTATAGTTCGTTTCAAGTTTCAACATCAATTCTGATTTCTTTAAGACCTTTGCTTCTTTATTAGTTAGCTAAGCAGTGTAAATTTTCGTATTGTATAGAGTTCTTAGTTCTTGGAAACAGCCTTCCAAGTAAGTTTTGAGTAATTTTTAGTTGGTAGAAACTAAAGAGTAGAAACGACCAATGTATCATTTCTAGCCCCATGTTCTAGCACAAAGGGCAGTTGGAGAGTTTTCATACCTCTTTATAAATGAGATAATACTGCTTTACCTAGATGTTGTATTGGTAAGAGTCTCCCGCACTAGGTATGTCCTTTTTATGGAGTTTTCATACTTTCTAAATTTGTATTTATCTTTTGTTGATCATAGAGGTTAGTAATTCAACACTATTTCAGTCATTGTGCATGAATTCTGTTACTTGCATTTTTCAACATGAAGTTGATCTGTTGGTGATTAGCTGAATCGCTGATTATGTTTTTGAAAGAAATTCTTATCTTTTAGCAATTGATAATTAACAATTATGCACATAATGATCAGTAGAGAAGTATCTGCGGATAGTCAGATGCATAATTCACTAGGATATGAAAATTGATGATTATTAAGAAAAGCTCACCACGTTGGTTAGGAAAACAAAATGAACATCATGGTTGTTGTCTTATATCTGTGAGTTTCTTCCTGAATTCTGTATGTCCTAGTGTAAGTACTAAAATATTTCAATGGTTATTACTATATGATTTAGGCAGCTCTTTATCAGACGGATTTTCGGCCTGTTCCATTAGAAGAGTTCGTTAAAGTTGGAAATACCATTTTTGACAAGAAAATGAATGTCGTCCGCATTATCTCAAAAACTGCTGATCTTGGGGGTAAAGATCCAGATCACATCATTGAATTGTGCAATGAGGTATGATTATATTGTGCACATTGTGGGCTTTCTGCTTGACATTTAAGAAAGTTGGTTGGCTAACATGCTCGAGTGCCTTATATCACCCTTTGTGCAGGTTGTTCAAGATGGTCATTCAGTTCTTTTATTCTGTTCCAGCCGTAAAGGATGCGAGTCAACTGCAAGGCATGTAGCCAGATTTTCAAAGAAATTTTCTGATGGTATTCACGAAGACTGTGAGTTTAATGATGCTTCTGCTGCAATTGAAGCTTTAAGGAGGTCTCCTGCTGGATTGGACCCTATTCTTGAACAAACTCTCCCATCTGGTGTTGCATATCATCATGCTGGCCTCACGGTATTTATTTTCTTTTTTTAATTACATAATAGTACTATACATGTGTAATCATGTTTGTGTTTATTTGCATACGTGGGCACACGTGTAATGTTGAATCCATCAAATCTATCTTTCTTCATCATTTAATTTTTTAATTTGGTTTAGTTCCTTTTTAGGGCTTATATTTTACTGTCATTCTTTTTCTAGAAGATCCTAAAAATTATGTTTTTCATAATCAAAATAAATTCAAACTGAATTATTTTTTTATTTAGAAATAAAAATTTGAACGAGAATATCAAAAAATAAGAAGTCCCTTTGTTCTAACTAATTTGACATTAGACAAATTAAAAACAATATAGACTTGAATTGTTCAAACCCTTTAACTTGGATTGCATCAGTGATTTCAATAGACGCTCGGGCGCTTGCCAGGCGCTCGGGCGAGGTGAGGCGAGGCCTGAGTGCCTCACTTCATTTCCAGGCGGCACTCTTCAAAGAGGCGTCGCCTGGGCGCTCGCTTGAGCCCAGGTGTCGGGTGCTTCGGGCGAGCGCCCGAGTTAAACCAAGTGACCGAACCAACGGTTTAGGTCTGGTTCGATCTCCGGTGCTTTAATTGGTTCAATCAAACCAACTAAAGCACCAATATCAGCCTTCTTCTCGTGACTTCCCAGCCCTAACCCTGCTCGTCGCTGCCGCTGCTTGCTGTTGTCGTTGCCACTGTCACCACTCGCCGCTCCCGCTCCCGCTGCTCGCTGCTACCACTACCGTTGTCGCTGCTCGCTGCTACCGCTATCGCTGCTCGTTGCTACCACTACCACTATCGTTGCTCGCCGCTCCCACTTCCACTGTCGTCGCTCCCGCTCCCGCTGTCGTTGCCACTATCGCCGCTCGTTGCTCCCGCTGTTGCTGCTCGCTGCTACCATTTCCGCTGCCACTGTCGTCGCTCGCCACTCCCGCTGTCGCTTCTCGTTGCTACCACTGCCACTGTCATCGCTCGTCGTTGCCGCTGCTCGTTGCCATTGTCGTCGCTCACTGCTCCCTCTGTCGCTTCTTGCTGCTATCGTTGCCGCTGCGACTATCGCCGCTCGCCTCTTCCGCTCCCGCTGCCATTGCCGTTGCTCGCTGCTACCTCTTCTCACATCGACTCGATAGTATACTGTTAATAGTATATTAATAGTATACTGTTAACTGTGTACTAGTAATAATATTTTTTTATTTATTAGATTAATAATATATTATTTTAATTTTAATATTGCTAATTTTTATTTATTTAAAATTATTGTTATTGTTTTGAATTTTGAGATTTTTTGTTAATGTGATATTGTGATTTTGTAAGATTTTTTTAATTTAATATCATATTTTTATTTAAATAATTATATTTATTAATTGTATTATATATTTTTATATTTTAGTGTCTTGCTTCGCTCGGGCGAGCGCCTCGGGCGTTTTTGGACCTTGGCGCCTTTTGGTGCCTAATGCTTTTTAAATCACTGGATTGCATCATGTCCTTTTTGCTTCTTTCTCTATGCAAATTGAAGGATAATAAATGGTTGTTGTTGTAAAAGCCTTAATTTGGTGTGTCAAATACTTCAATCATCAAGTTAGTTTAGGTGCTTAGCTTTATATCCTTATTGCAAACTGCTTGAATTTTTTTCTTTTTTTTTGGGTTAAAATTCGCTAAGTTTTAACCAAAATCGATAGAAATAAAGCTATCAAGAATGGTTTGGGCTGTTTTGGTTGGTTTGGTAATTTGAGCAGATCCTTTTGGACAAGTCATATGTACCATGTTTTTAAATTTTGCTTGGATTGTTGTGTATTAGGCATTATTTATCAGTTTAGGCATGGATGACATGTGGACCATGCAATTTCATTCTATAGTTCAAAATTAATTTTTTCTGATAGTGACAATTGTTTGTTTAACTCCCCTTTCTCACTCTCTCTCGATCTCAATTCTCTTTGCCTCGTCTTGTCCACTACTCATGTCTCCTGTTGCTTGCTACTATCTTCCACTATTTGACATCATTTGATGCTTGCATCACCCATTGTTCATTGTTGTCGCTCGCTGTCACATGATGCATTAGTTGGTCGTTGTTGTTGCCCATATTCTTAGGTCGTCTGCTGGCTCACCGTTTCCATACTTTTCCTCTGCCTCCTCTTACTCCATTTCTCTTTACATTCTCTTATATTTCCTTCCCCTTCACCTCTTCTCCTCCCCCTCCAACCTGTTTGAATTGGTATGCCAATGTGCTTTGTATTGATATACTGGTGGTGCATTATCGGATCCTTATCAGTTGGCCAGGAATCAATACACGTCTGGTGTCAAGATATCAATGTAGTTAAAAACATTAGGTGCTACCAAGGTGCCAAAAAAGCCGGAAGCTCTAAGTACTCGGTGCTCGTGAATATTAAAGTTTCTAAAAAATATATTATCATTAAGGAATATGATCACTAAAATAAAAATAACATATCAAATTACATTCATTTAAAGTATGAAACTACATTGTCAAAATCTAATAACAAAATGACAAAACAAAACAAGATTAACATCAATGATCATCAAAATCCACTTCATCATTCTTAATCTTATCTCATCTTCCTCTTCAACTGATTTATATCCCTTAAGCTCTTATATATCTTCTTCGGAATAAGGTTCTTCTTCTTCGACAGGCAAGTGATAAATTTGAAGTTTTTGCATCCATCTTTGTTCTCAAGAGTTATCTTGTGTATATTTATATTTCTTCAACACCCTAATCTCTTTTTATAACTCCTGACGACAAATTGTCATAAAAAATAAGATCTTCTTCGGCATTTTACAAGTTAGCACCCATTTCTCCCGCTAGCCATTTGTTTGAATCATCCATATCATCTAATGCAATGGGATCAATGGTATCTCATAAATTATAATGAGCCTTAAGTGCTTGATTATATTTTATGCGAATAAAATCATGTAGTCCTTGATGCTCCATCTTGATGCTCCATTAAGTTTTTTTCTTTGTGAATATGTGTTGACATACAAATTAAGTGTAATTAGTTGCTTCATTTATAAAAAATAATATATTTGTTAAAACTAAATTGTTTCTGTACAGTTATATTCTTAAAGACACTATAATCTCGTACACAACTTGAAGTGTTACAAGTCAACCTCGAAATATTAATACCAAATTGGTGTATGTTTGGTGTGATTTCCAAATAGACTCCATTATTTAGTTGTAAATTTACTTTAAACATTTACATGGTGTTTAATTATATGAAGTTACAAATACCTGGAGATTAAGTCGGAGATTCAATAGATCGAATTGCTATAGAGATTCTAAAATGGCCTTGATAATTCATTTATGATCTTATCATGAGCTTTATTGTTAAGAATTAATCTTGCAATGCCCTGATATAATTCGGATACAACTTCTGCATTAACTTTATAATGGAGTTGCTATAAAACAATTTTGGGTTTAAATAGTGTCCTTATATTATGATTGCAATGTTGTCCTTATAATTGTTTAATTCTCATGTAAAATTTTTGAATTGTTTCCTCGACTCTACCATAAGCTTTTATATATGTATATATATATGTATATATATGTATATATATATATATATATGTATGTATATATAAGTATATATATATATGTATATACATGTATATATATATTTGTATATATATGTATATATTTTTCGATTTTGACATTTTCTTATTATCTGTGTTAATAAGATCATCGTAGTCTTGACTAGGTGCTTGGGCGAGGCGAGGCCCAAGGACCCGGTAAGTGGTTCGAGTGGGTGCCATGAATTGGGGTAGCGTAGGTGCGTGCTTGAGCCTAGGTGTCGTGAGGTTCTGGCACTCTCATGAGCCAAACCCAATCAGAGTTGTTGGTTCAATCAAACCAGATCAACATCCATCCAAATCTAATTTGAGTCATGTTATGGTTTGTTAATTTTGTTTTGATCGAATTGGATCAACCCCATGCCCCTTTGAAAACCTAATTAATGAAGGGCATTAGCGCCTTCCTCTACATCGATAATTGATGATGGCATCTTCCTTCGATAATAGGCTTCCATACGATCTTTGACAGCTTCTTCTAGTGATAACTCTCTTCTACTTCCCCTCCCTCCTTTTCGTCCTATCTAGTTGCCCCTTACCCCTCCCTATTGAGCCTCCTTGAACCCTGACAACCCCCTGTCCCTCCTCTGCTACAATTGCTTCTCTTCCTCATCCTTCCTCCCTTCTCTTCTTCCTCGATAGCTCTTGTTGTCCATGCCTACACCTCCTCTGTAGTCATCCCTCCCACCCTCCCACATCGAGCTTCCCTTGACCCCTCTTCTCGATAGCCCCCATTATTGTCCTCTAATGTTGCCCCTCGAACCTGATAGCCTCATCCTTCGCCACCACCCCCTTCTCCTCCCGACAACCCCCCTCTCCTTCCTCCTTCACTGTCGTTGCTTGCTTATTCTCCTCCACGATAACCCCCTCTCATTTTTCTTCGTTGCTGCCTCCTCTTTCCCTATAATGCCCTTTTTTTCCTCTTCTCCACCACAATTGCAACCCTGCCTCCTCCCTCTTCCTCTTCCAAGTGATAACCACCACACCCTTCTCCTCCTCCGATGGCTCCCTGCTTCCTTCTCAACTTACATCAACCATAGCCTCCTCGATTATTTCCTTGCTCTCCTCCCAACCAACAGTAACCCTCTCTCCATACCCCAGTAGTCCCCTCTCCCTCCTTACCTGATAGCTCCTTGTGCCCCTCCCATCTGACATCAGTCCCTCAGCATACCCCAATAACCCCCTTTCCATCCTCTTTTTCCTTCTCCTCCTTCGCTTATGTAAATTTTTTCTGTTAATATATGAATTGTTTAAATGATTGAAATTGCCACTACAGTTTTGGGATCTTGAATCCTTAATACCGGAGGCAATACCTCAAGTGATTCATCTATAAGTAACTCAAAAATGGATCTTGCATGAAATTATAATTATTCAAAGGATCATAATGCTTTAACATGCATTTTTTACAATAAAACAACTAAATGTGGCATATTTCATTCAAAACAACATTAAGTAGGGATTTATAGAAATGATTATGTATGTAAAAAGTGCTTTGTAGAGGTGATAGAGGCATCTATGTAAATGAAAAAAAGACCCAAAAGATTGAATGACTTGAATGATTATCTGAAGAGGAAGAGAGATGTGTTAAGAATCTTGCAGATGACGTTCCATTGGAAGATGGTACGAAATATGTAAATGCTAGCGACAAGAGAGTATAAGGTAAAGTCTGATGTAGGATCATAGAGATGCAATCTTTAAGGACTGCTAGTAACAATAAAATAATAGATAGAAGAGCAAAGGAAGTCAATTTTGCCAAGAAGTCAAAAATTACATAAAAAAGGACCAACGAGCTTGTATATGTTTCAAGAACTAGTTAAAGTCATGCATAGCTATGGTTCTAAATTATCGTATATGATTGAAGTTATTGTAAGACATAGTCCTAAAATCTTTAACTTATCATGAGTTGAGAGTTCCATCATTTGAAAAGGAGTTGAATTACACAAATAATATGCTGAAAGATCATAGAGATGCAATCTACAAGGTCTGTAATCATTCTAATATCCTCTAATATTAGATAAATAACCATTCTAATATCCTCTAATATTAGATAAATAACCATTTTAATATCCTGTAATATCATATAAATATAATGTGTCACACATGGAGTCCAATACAAATGCAGCCTTTTTGCTTGGAGTAACTTACCTAAAAATAGGAAATTATAATTGATAAGTGTCTAAAACATAAAATCAAGATAATTAAAATATTCAAAGAAAAAAATCGTACTTGCTAAAATATAGTTGCATCTATTATGTACCGACTAAGATATAATTGCTTCCATTGTGTTATAACATGAACAATGTTCTGCTCTTATTTTTCTACAAACTTGTCATGTTATTAAAATTTTTTTCTTTATATTTTATAAAAAATACATCAATCAAATTAACCAACATAGCTCCTAATTAACAATTGACCAACAAGTTGATTATACTTCATCTTTTATTGGTCCATGCATCTAACATAATAGAATAATTTACAATTATGTTTTGCCCATGCATCCTTATGATTATTTATCAAACTATTTGTGTAATTCAACTTTTTTAATATTGTAACTCTCAACTTATTATATGTTGAAGACTTTAATATAGGATCATGTCTTCCAATAGCTTTAATCATATGCTTAGAGCTATCTAACGGGTTGCGATGAAAAGAATACCTCCTCGTAGAAGAAGTGAGCAACATCCTCATAAAAGAAGTAACATATTGAATTGTTCATTTTCTTGCTTTTTTATCATATCTGCCTTAACCTTGCCCTTTTTTGGCTTTACATAATTTTATCTGATTCTTGAAACATATACAAGCCCATTTGTCCTTTCTTTTGTGTAATTTTTCACATATTTACAATAACAATTTCATTGCTCTCCTATCCGATACTCTCTCATCGTTGGCATTTACCTCTTCTATGCCATCTTTCTCTTGAACACTATCTCCAATATTCTCGACATCTTCCTCTTCCTCTTTAGATAATCAACCATGTGATTCAATCTTTTGCATCTTTTTCTTGTTCATATATGCCTCTATCACCTTTGCACGTCACTTTTAAGATGTGTAAACATGTTTGAAAGTCCCTACTTGATGTTGTTTTGAACAAATCATGGCACCTTTCGGTTTCTTATCATAAAACATACATGATACAAAATTAGGATCCTTTGGGTCCTTTAAATAATTAAACTTCCATACATGATCCTCTTTTTATTTTGTTATTGATATTCATTTGAGGTACCATGACTTAAGATCGAAAATTGTAGTGACAATCCAAAACACTAGGTAGTAGGAATGACAAATTCAATCTTTTAAAAAATTCATTAATTATATTAAAAGAAAATTTACATAGGAGGATGAGGAGGGGCTATTAGGGTTGGGAACAGGGATTGCTGTCAGATGGGAAGAGAGCATAGAGCTATTGGAGGAGGAGAGAGAGGGGATTATTAGAGGAGGAGAGAGGGGATTACCATGGTATGAGAAGGGGGTTGTTGTTGATTGGGAGGAGAGTAAAGAGCTATTAGAGGAGGAGGGTGTGGTAGCTATCAGTTGAGAGGGGAAGTGGGAGGAGGAAGGAGAGGGGGTTGTTGAGGTTGGGAAGCTTGACACTGGAGGATGGCAGGGGTGGGAGGTAGGGTTGAGGATAAGGCGAGGATAGTGAGGGGATCTACCGAGGTGGAGGAGGGGGGAGCAACAATGAGGGAATAGAGATGACAATGGGAAGGAAAGAAGAGAGTTGTTGTGAGAAGAAGAGCTTCCTATAAATCCTCTCAATGCATGGAAGCCTCTTTTTTGAAGAAGACATTGTCATCGTTTGTCGATGGAGAGGAATACCCATTGTTGATTAGGTTTTCCAAGGGGTAGGTTTTGTGCATGTGTGTGTGTGTGTTGGGGGGTTGTTTGGAAGACACATTGTTATGGTTTGATCTCAAGGGGCCACTCCAATTAGGTTCGGTTCAAGTTCGACTCGAACAACATTTACCTCTGAACCACTCGACTCATGAGCTCAGTCATGCACTTGGGCGGCACTTTCCAGGACCATTTACGAGGCTCCCGGGCCTCGCCTCGCCTCGCCTGGTGACTTCACTGAGATATATATACCCATGGTATACATTACATATTGGGCAGCATAATACAGGACTCTTTAGCAGGATTCTCATATATTGATTGCTCACTTAAGTACAAATAATTTAGGAACTTTGCTTCTTACAAGTTATGATCAAGTTAATGTGCTTGTTTCTATTTCTTCCTTTGGCTTGCATAAACTTTTAGTGGGAGTCTAGGTGTGCACATGTGGTTTCTCCTAATGATTGTGCATATGTGCACTTATATGTTTCTGGATATCGCTAAGTTGTGTTGATTATGTCATGGTTTTGCCCATATAAATTTGGATCATCCTTATGTTCTTCCTCTGTCCTAGACTACTTGTGGCACTAAAAAGCATAAACATAAAATTTTAGTAAAGCTCCCATTTTTCTTTGATGTCATTGTAATTCTTTGAAGCGTTCTTTACTTCAACAGTATGTGTGTGTGTCGTAGAGTTAACTGGCTGTGAACTCGCTTTTAACATTGTTTAGTAGTTTTCTTGAACACATGAAGCTGTCATATATGTAGTGTGTTTATTCTGTATTTGTAGCCATATCACACCACAACATTTACAGGTTGAGGAAAGAGAGATTATTGAAACTTGCTATCGTAAAGGACTTGTACGTGTTTTGACTGCTACCTCTACCTTGGCTGCTGGAGTCAATTTGCCTGCAAGACGGGTTATATTCAGACAACCAAGGGTTGGTCGTGATTTTATTGATGGGACACGCTATAGACAAATGGCTGGTCGGGCAGGTCGAACTGGGATAGACACAAAAGGGGAGAGTGTAAGTTGCTGTCTTCAATGGGTGTCTTTTTCATTGTTTGGTTGGGTATCTCTGAATGAGTAACATAAATTTTTAATTTTTTTTTCATTTTTTTCTAAACCAGATTCTTATCTGCAAGGCCGATGAGGCCAAAAGAATTGCTGCTATACTGAATGATTGCTGCCCCCCATTGCACTCTTGTCTATCTGAAGATAAAAATGGGATGACTCATGCGATAATGGAAGTTGTTGCTGGTGGGATTGTGCAAACTGCACATGACATCAATCGCTATGTTAGATGCACACTTCTGAACTCAACAAAGCCATTCCAAGATGTTGTTAAATCTGCTCAAGATTCTCTTCGATGGTTGTGTCACAAGAAATTTCTCAAATGGAATGAAGATACCAAGTTGTACAGCACAACCCCGCTTGGACGTGCTGCTTTTGGAAGTTCTCTTACCCCTGAAGAGTCACTGGTAGGATTGTGCAAGTTTTAAAGTCATATATATCTGTCTATTATTGTTATAGGTTTAATTTAAACTTAATTTTCTTTGCTCGACTTTATTCCACATCTCTTCCTCTCTGCAGGTTGTATTGGATGATCTTTTGAGGGCAAGAGAGGGTTTTGTTCTTGCATCTGATTTGCACTTAGTGTACTTGGTTACTCCCATTAATGTTGAAGTTGAACCTGACTGGGAATTATACTATGAACGATTTATGGAAATGTGTGCTCTTGACCAGGTGTGATCATTAGCCCTTTGTTCTTTCTTCTTCGTCTTGTTCATTGAAAACCTGGTATGTGTTAGCTTATCAAAGTTTACATGTCTGTGGTTAGTTGCATCAATTATGATATTGATTCCTTCCCCGTGTTTATACATGTATTTGATACTTGTTCTCCTGTTATGAAAGCTTGTAGTTTCTGCTCTGTATTGCATAGAAAAGGATTATAGTACCTGTATCTATTTTAGGCTGCAAACTGGTGGGACATGGCAGCATGATTTGCTTTGGATAAGTAATCTAATAATAAATAAAAGATGAGACACTTTTAGGGAAGCATTGTATCACCTGGTTAGAGTTATTACTGAAACGTTTATCATGAGTATGGAAGATTGAATCTTTTGGATATGGGTTTTTTCAGAGACTTTTCCAGTGATTCCATTTTATTGGTTTCTTAATCTTGAAGGTCTAGGTTGCCGCCATTTTTGAAGTTTATACAGTTTCCTGCTACTAATTTTGCAAAATTCTTGATGTGTTCAACACTCAAGCATAAAATCCACTTTGGTCTTTCTTTGCTTCAAAAGAAATTATGTCCATGGTTGGTACTAGAAACCTTGAAAAGACTAATGATCATATTCTACTCATTTCTTTCCTTTTGCTTGGTTTGTTGGAGAGTTTTGCTGCCATAGGCATTTCTCGCTCCTGTGAGGTGGGGATACTCAAGTTATGAAGAACAAGGTGATATGATATTCCAATATCATATTTTAGACAAGGATGTAACATTTGCCATTGTTAAGAAATTATATGTGGTCAATTACAAAATGCTGTCTACATCAGAAAAATTTTAAACAAAATGTCTTACGATCCTAAATATTAGTTTATAGTACTATGAGGTGTAGATATACCTTTTCTGCTATTGAGGTGCAAATATTTCCTGTGCTTTGCACATTTTGTTATTAGCTAGATTAAGTCATCATTGAGACACTTCGAGAACTGACTATATGTGAATTTTTAGGGGTGGATGTGATCAAGGATTTTAATTTTGAATGATACCGCTCGTACTGGACGGTATGTACCGATCCGCCAGCAGACTGATACACGGACCGCTCGCTATCGGGCGGTACCGTTGATCTAGCCCTGTATCGGACATTACAGGGTTGTATTGGGCAGTAAGGTTAATATTTCAACCGTTACTGCTCGAAACAGGTCGGTAACGGTCGATTTCAATTGTCGCCGCCCGCTACTGGACGGTATCAGCCTGGTTGCAACAAGGGAAGAAGAAGCGTCAAGGGAGAAGAGAGAGAAAGTGCTCGAAGAAGAGGGAGAAGAATCGAGAGAATCTCGACGCTTCCCGATCCGACATCGCCCTCCCTCGACGATCCCAGTCCAAGAGGTAATGGAGAGGTGGTGGCTCGGCTTCTTCGTTGCCATGTTCTTTGCCGAAGGTTGGAGACGCTTGCAGTCGTCGCTGCGTTCTTCAGAGATGTTTGCGGCCTTCGACGTCTTCATCGAACACTGCAGATGAGGAGAAGACACGGTCTTCTCCTCATCCGACGCGACAAGGAGACGAAAAGGACGCAACATCGTCGAGGCAGCATACGCCTCCTTTTTCTTTATATATATATATATATATATATATATATATATATATATATATATATATATATATATATATATATATATATATATATATATATATATATATATATATATGTATACCGAGCAGTACACTCTGATGTATCGCTCGGTACACTCATACCGTACCATATTGAAAAAAGTTCGAAACGTCGGTACGGTATGAAATTAAGAACCTTGGATGTGATGCCTTGGAATTTTCAATGTTGGAATTCTTAACATTTTTAATGTAGTTGCTGAAAGTTGGGATCCTTGTGCTGTTTCTCTATGGTATCACCTTGAACATTTTTTACAGTTTATTTTATGCTAGACAACTTTGCAATAGCTGTAATTTGTTGGCAGATATTCGAGCTATTAGTTTGTAACAACTGTACAGCTTTCTTTTGACATTCAGTTTTCCCTTCTGTCTTTTCAATTACTGCTAGCCCATGCTGCTTTTATATCCCTCTGATTTTCTCCAAAATCTGATAAATGCAGTCGGTTGGCAATCGAGTGGGTGTAACAGAACCCTTCTTGATGCGCATGGCTCATGGTGCACCGATGCCTGTTCAAAATAGATTGAGAGGAAAAAAGAGTGGTTTGAATGAAAAGTTTCAAACTCGAAATTCGGAAGTTGACAATGGAATGTTATCCAATGAACAAACTCTACGTGTATCAAAACGTTTTTATGTTGCATTGATGTTATCAAGGCTTGTACAGGTGAGTTGATTTTCATCATATTCCGGGAATTTTTTTGTTTAACTTAAGAGCTATAGTTTTGTTATAATTAATCATTTTTGTTATAACTGTGATAAAAAAGAGCAGAGACCTTTCTGATGATGAGATCATCTTCACGCATGAAGATGGTTGCCAAGGAATAAATGTTGAAATGAAGGACAACCTTGGATGTGAATGTTAAATTTTCCACTGCTTATATGATGCTTGATAAGATCATTTGTTCTTGTGCCATAATTTGTTAGTTCTGTTGTTGCATACCATCCTGTTGCCATCACTACATGTTGAAGGATATTTTCTGAAATTTTTGGCTAATAATTAATCATATAAGAAATGTTGATAGGCTAACTTTTTATCCATAATTATTGCCAGTCTGTCGCATTTGTATTGAGAAATTTCGAACAAGTGGCTGTTTCACAGTACATATGACTCATCAAAGTTGCATTTGATGGTTCATCTTTGGCTTGGTGGCTGGTTGCTTGCATTGTTGTTGGAATCACATGAAGTGGATATTCATGTGTGTATGTATGTGATTTTGATGCCTCAAACTAATCTTTATCTTTAATATGCAGCTGCTTACTTTATAATTTTTGGTTCATTATGTTCGGGCTGTTTTCATTAACTTTGTCATAGTTGACTACATTGTTTCTTTCCTTGTAGAAGATTTCCAGGCTTTTCTGTATAAAATGAGTTGTCTACAACTCTGCATGATTATATTTTCAGATTGCTTCTGTGAATTACTTATAAATCTGCCTTTATGCAGGAGGTCCCTGTTTCTGATGTTTGTGAAGCCTTCAGAGTTGCTAGAGGCATGCTTCAAGCTTTACAGGAAAGTGCTGGCAGATTTGCCTTGATGGTGTCTGTATTCTGTGAGAGGCTTGGCTGGCATGATTTACAAGGGCTTGTTGCTAAGTTCCAGAATCGTGTTTCATTTGGAGTGAGGGCAGAGATTGTTGAACTTACTACAATACCACATGTTAAAGTACTACGACTCAAACTTCTACTCTGAATAGTGTTGTTCTTTGTACTTTATGTTATGTGAAAAACCATTTTCATATTTCTTGTTATTTCCCATCCTTGGAAAGGGTTCAAGAGCACGGGCACTTTATAAGGCTGGTCTGCGGACTCCTCTAGCCATTGCTGAAGCATCAGTTACTGAGATTGTTAAAGCTATGTTTGATAGTTCTGCATGGACTCACCAAGGTGATTTCTTGTTTTATGTGATCTTCCTCCAAATTCTTATCATTTCATGGCAGTTGACCTCTAATATTATGAGTACCCACATTTATTCTTGGTCTGAGTAAAGAAAACTAACTTTAATATTTTGAGTACCCACACTTATTCTTGGCCTTTTGTAAAGAAAACTAAGCTAAATATAATTAAGTTTAACAGTCGTTGTCTCTAACTTGTGCTTGCCTAGCTTTGTTTGAAGTCAATGAGAAAGTTTGCTATGTTGCTTTTCCTTTTCTTCGCCAATTTACTTATAAATTCTTCCATTCTTTGGGCGACCAAATAGTTTGCTCTAAATTCAAATAAAATTTACACACAAATAACTGATTGCTGGTGTTGGCACCATATAAATTATATTTTCTCTCCTGCTAAAGACGTTGTCCTTGTATTACCATAGAATTTTTATAACAAGATCATCTGATAGTTGTGGTCTAAGTATAGACTGTTTTTCGCCCTTAAAAAAAAATTGTAATGGTTATAATTTTTTGCATCTTTTTCTAAAAACAGAACATGGAAAAATATTCAAAAGAATTTGTTTTCATCTATAATTGCTGTTATGGCATATGATGTTGCAGAAAGGGTCTGTACACCAAGTGTGGAGGTAATTGTTGAGAAGTTCAAAACATGGACTAGAGGTTATTTAAAACTCGTACAGGTAAATTGATTCTGCATTGTCAATGATGTGTTTCCTTGGGTTAAAAGCTTGAAGCTTCCTGTGATAGGAGAGGTGCAGTGCTGCAGGCTTTTTAGGCTTGTGGCATAGCATGTTCCTGCTTGTTGGAGGAAGATGTTATATGGCAAGGAATTTGGACCAGTAGTTAACATAAAGTAGATGGATCCAACTTGTAAGCAAAGGATGTACGCTTTACATTTTGATTTATTAATGACTATATGTGAATTTGTAGTCATCAATGAAACTCAATGATCAGTTTAATTTTGATGCTTAATTTGCCAATACTATGTGATGTTTTCAGACTATATAGTGAAACAGTAATATAATTCATGTCACTATCATGAGTATCACTGTGTGAAATATTCCAATTCTTTAGAAATTTGGCAAATTTTGTAATCATGCTTGGTACAGTGCATGATTATCGAGCTCAGCGGCGGCAAAAGAAAAACATAAGTGACCCAAATGGCTAGGATATTGGAGCTTCTTCTTCTTGTTGATTGGTTCTATTCATATTAATATATAATTTTACTACTTTTTTCTTGATCATGTTTTTATGCTAGTTTTCCAATTAATACCTTTTGGTGTGAACTTTTCGTGATAATATTATGTTTTTGGAATGTACGTTAGATGATTCAAAGCTTCGACGCATGCAGTTTGGTGTAGCCAAGAAGATAAAGAATAGTGCACGAAAAATTGTTCTTGACCAAGCAGAGGAATCAAGACTTGCTGCATTTTCTGCTTTAAAGTCACTTGGAGTTCATGTGCCCCAGTTTTCACGACCCTTGCTTTCTGATATAGTCGAGTCCCCTGGAGGTGGTAAAATGCCCTGTTTCGGAGAAGATCCTAGCAAAGATGTTCAGCCTGCTGAAAGTCTACTTGCAGATCATAAAATTGTCAACTCTGATAGTGCTTCTCCTATAGGTAACAGAGAAATTTTAGTTGAGACAATGAAGGCTGCTGGAGAAACAAGTTCAGCAATACCAATGCAGTATAATGGTAATGATACCGATGTTGGGAGCTTGATCAAGAGGGAAACAGCTAACCATGCTAATGCTGCTATAGAGATGAGAGTCGAGTGTAACCCTGGACCTGGAGATAAGGATGGTTTAAATGGGAATACCAGCAATAAGAAATCTGAAGGTCCTATTAGTGCAAGCAGTTTTCCTGGTGGATTTGACTGCTTCCTGGATAAGTGGGCTTCAGTTAATGAATTCTGTTTTGATCTTCATTTCTTAAAACGACCAAACTCGCAATCTTCTGTCTTTTATGAAGTTTTTGGCTTGGCCGTTTGTTGGGATAAATCACCAGTTTACTATTGCAATTTATCTAAAGATCTGGCTGCCTGCAGTAATTTAGATAAATTTGACATATGGGAGCTTGCAAGAAGCAGATGGAACAGGATTACTAAAATCATGGGGCAAGATGGTGTTAGGAAGACAACTTGGAACTTAAAAATACAGATTCAGGCTTTAAAATTTCCTTGTGCTTCTGTCCAGAAAATTGGGTGGCTCAATGGTGACTATATAAAATGGGACGATATTAAGATAATTGATGACTCATTTATTTTATTACCATCTGTGTCTGTGCATAATGGAGTTGATCTATGCTTGGTGTCATGGATTCTTTGGCCTGATGAGGAAAGCAAATCAACTCCAAACCTCGAGAAGGTAGTTTTAATAAATTCATGATCCATTTAGTTTAATGATGTCAATTGTATTATATGTATTATATTGAATATTGAATTTATGTTCCATGTTTTATTTTCATGTGGGAACATTTTGCTTGAACATTTGACATAGGGTTCCAGTTAGCTCTTTGTTAGGCTAATTTGTGATGTTGTTTTCAACAATGCTGTAATTTTCAGATGCATTATTATTATTTGTTTCAGTTGTTAGTTGGTAGAGTTCGATATATATATATATATAGGATGGTTTAAAATAATTGTTTAGTGGCTAAAACTCTACCAATTGAATTTTAGTTGTGTCAGG
Organism: Musa acuminata AAA Group; assembly: GCF_036884655.1. Lineage (NCBI taxonomy): Eukaryota > Viridiplantae > Streptophyta > Magnoliopsida > Zingiberales > Musaceae > Musa > Musa acuminata. The sequence goes on from NC_088359.1 coordinate 10,061,119, forward strand.
GCCTTGATATGTGTGTGTGTGTGTGTGTGTGTGTATATATATATATATATATATATATATATATATATAGGATGGTTTAAAAAAAATTGTTTAGTGGCTAAAACTCTACCAATTGAATTTTAGATGGGCAAGGGCCTTGATATGTCTGTCATATTTGTCTTTAATGCCTTTTGTACCCTTTCATATCCCAGTTAGGGACTGGTGCTTCACCCTTTACGTTGCCAAAGGTATGCTTATATATCGAATCAACAGCTTATACTATGAATCTTGGACAGGGCATGAGACATGCACATGACACAATGATTTTTTAGAAAGTAAGGCATGACGTGTAGACATGGCATTTAATTACACCTGTTGCATATAGGATACTTAATCTGCTATTTAGGTAATTATTTTAATCTTCCAGATTGTATGAAACTAAGCTTGCTGAGGAAAAGGATTTATATAGCTGGCTCAAAATGGTTTGGATATTACAGCTTGTTAATTCAGAAACACATATGTAATGTATACCAACCATGCAAAAATACTTAATTGATGTTGGAGACTGTCTATATCATATTATGTCAAATTCCCAAATTATGTACATATTGCCTGTTGTCTGGTTGCCTTTTTAGATGGTATGAGCATTGCATATGTATTTGGTGATCCACATAGTCTAATGTGTTTCAAAGTATCCAATATAGATTCTGCATTCTGTAACTTGTCTCATTAATATTGGTTTGTATGGGACCATGCTGGTTGTCACATTCCACTGTTGCACACTATCTACATGGCAAAATGCTACAAAAACTTGTACTTATTGTGCTAAGATATTGACATCTTTGTTCACATGTCCTAAGGCTGTAAGGACCTGATTTGTCTCCACATTGTTCCATGAGAGATAGAAGTTGAGATATTAACTTACTGCTAACATTATTTTTTAAAATTTAACTTGCACATTCCTTAGGACATATAATAGTGTCCTACATAATAATGTCTGTTTTTTTGTTTTTATCATGTTTTAGTTTTTCTATGTTAGTCTCTTGCATTTTACTCCTTTTTCTTTTCTTTAGTGGGCTTATTCTTCTAATCATTTCATTTGCTGAGAATGTCAAGGTTGATGGCACATGCGGTTATGTGTATTGCGTCATTTGATCATTCAATCTTACATGATGTTCCTATCACCATTGGATTTGGGGAGGGTTAGATGTACAATCTGACAGTTGCATTCAGAGAAGTTGGTTTACTTGAACCCATGCCAAGTTTTATATGGACTTGTAGTGCCAGAACCAATGTTTGCTGCTAGTCCTCTTATAGAACTTTCAAGTTTACCATTAGAGATTTAGAAAATTTTCTTTATTTGTTTCATACTTCATATGTATGCTTTGGCTTTCTGCCTAGTGTTTCTAGATCTTCTTAGATTTAGACCACCTATTAGTCACAGAAGTTTTTATTTGGACTTCATCTTTTGGTTTATACACCAGCAATGAGAATGTTTATTGGAAACTCTGAACTTTTCAAGTAACATTTGACAACTGGAAATGTGTTGTTTCATGCCATTATATAGGTGGTCAAAAGACGGTTATCTAATGAGGCTGCTGCAGCTGCTAATCGGGATGGTAGGTGGAGAAATCAAATGCGTAAAGCAGCACATAATGGTTGTTGCCGCCGTGTGGCACAAGTACGTGCTTTAGGTTCTGTTTTATGGAAACTTCTGGTTGCAGAGGGACTTGTTGAAGTGCTTATGAAGATCGAGAATCCATTGGTATTCTTTATTGATTTTTAAGCTCTCACAGAATAATTAGTCATTGCATTGTTTGTACCACATCTGATTTCTTACCCTATTTTTTCACAAATCATTGTAGGTTGCAGTCCTTGCTGACATGGAACATTGGGGCATGGCTGTTGACATGGAGGCATGCCTTCGTGAGAGGCATGTGTTAATGAGAAAGTTGAAGGAGCTGGAGAAGGAAGCTTACAAACTTGCCGGGATGGCCTTCTCACTTTATACTGCTGCAGATATTGCAAATGTCCTATATACACATTTAAAGTTGCCTATTCCTCAGGGACGTAATAAGGGAAAACTACATCCTAGCACAGATAAGCATTCTTTAGATCAGTTAAGGTATCTACTTTGCTATATGTTATCTCTTTTTTTTGTTTTCTTTTTGAGAAGGAACGATAATTTCAATAAAACTCAAACTTCTCGTAGAACATGGATAAAGGCATTACATGCCCATCAAAATTGTCCTCCCAAAAAGCTATAGAATTAGTCACCTTTCCCCAGTTCACTAGTCTATGCGCTGAATCATTATAGATTCACTGTATATGTTAGAATTTAACAACGTCGACCTCCTTGGCTAGCCGTATGTTCTTTTGCTACATATGTTGATAAGACACTTACGTAAGTTTCAAGTTTTACAAAATATTATGGTAAGAAAAGATCAATTGACAGAATTAGTTTAGGTCCAATTGAAAATTCTGGATTCATCAGTCATTATAGATGAAGACTACGTGTGACATAGGTAGAAAATTTTGATTCATCCATTGTGACACTGACCGATCCTATGATGCGGAATCAACAGATTCATTGTGGAATTTGTGAGTTGAATTAAGTAATACTAAAAGTAAGTAAATTGTAGATTCTGTAGGTGCCAAGGCAGCTGCTTGTGATCATTTACAAAGTCGATTCATTCAAGAGAGTCTGTACAAACAACTACATTCCTCTATCCTTGAAGTTTTGCCTTGTTCAAGGCTGCCAAAATGGCCCTGCCCTCAGCCTGCCTTGGGACTTGCACCATACAGCCCACACAACCAGTAGTAGACCATCCTTGGTTTTGATTATGTATCCCAAACCTGCATCATTAGAAGAATAAGATCCATCACATAGTATTACAAAATCACGCATCTTCTCTTGAGGAGAATCTTTGCCTCTATATATCTGAACATTCCCTCTGGATATTACTCAGGAAGTTGATAGTGGCTGACACTATTTTCTGTTTATCCAGTTTCCTAAGCATAGAATGTAAATTGGTCTGGTGGTTACGATAATGACATTCATTTCTGTTTATCTACAGTTGCCATATGGAGTTTGCAATAACTGTCCTGGATAAGATCGTCTCCTCTCTTACATTGCCATGTTGTCCCTCCAACCATTTCCCATCCAGTTGCCAGAATCATTGAAGTTCAATTAAAAGTGATCTCAGGTGGTCATGTTCCATAATAAGCAAGCATAGCAACAGGTGGAAAACAAAAATGAATTGAGGATTCTTGCACACCAGTCATAAGGACCTGTGAGTCTATGACTTTGGTGATGTAGTCGGAAGTATGCAATCTATTCCACAGCATTTTCCATAAAAAAAATTTTAATTTTGAGATAAACATTTAATTGCCATAGCGCCTTCCAGTCGGACCACAGTAGCATTCTTATATGGTACTCCATCTCTCATGGTGTACATTCTTAATTGACGCCTCACCACTTGGAGTAAGTCCATATCCAGTCATCACTGGGGATTTGGTTTTTTTCGTTGCTGTTTCCTTTTTAACATGTAAACAAGAGATGAACGCCACTGTGAGAACTTAGATCATGGTTTCAGAGAACAAGCTTGTATCTTTAGTGTCCACTGTTTGATTAGGAAGATCTTTTTTTTTTAATTTTCACTACCATTAAAATCATTAAAAAACATTTAATATAAATTTCTAGATTTTTTTCTGGGCCAATAGGAATTTTGTAAGACACAAACCTTTGTATTTTATTCTCATGTTCCTACCTTCTAGAAGTAGATTTTCGTGGGATAAGGGAGCCACCCTTGTGGGAACCAGTACAACAGTCACATTGAACCCAATTGTCTCTGACATAGCTAGTATGTTCTAAATCTTACAATTGTCAGGTGTTGTGTTGTGCAACAAGCACAATGAACGTAGGTCACATTTGACTTGCACAACAGAGTTGCTTCCTCAACTGTTGTTAGCAATCATAATGGTCCAATTTCTCCCTACTGGATGATACAGGACCCGGGAGGGATTGACCTAGTGGTTGAAGTGGAGGATTTCCATCATTATCTAATGGAATACTCCTATATTAATTACTTTATAGATCGATCATTAGCTCTTTCGGACTAGAACCCTGAAATAAATTATTGGATGGTTGTTGATGTCTAGATAATGTCTCTTTGCCTGATCAGCGGTCCTGAACTGCCATGACAATCAGTGGCTGGAATTAGTAGTCGATACAACATTATTCCCTCAAGCAATTATGCTGGCAGGCAGTGAACTTTGTTGTCAAACTTTTATCATAGTCGCAATGTCAATGATGGTGGCCCTGTATATTGTATCTTTAGGGTAGAGGAATTTTTTAGCATGTTCCTACTTTGATGATCCCATGGCACCACTAGTGGTGTTGGTACTAGTTGCATCTTCCTTGTCAGAAAACCAACTTGGAATGGATTCAGAAATGCTGTCATAGAATATTTTGTTCCATCATGGATGATGAATTGAATATTTTTATTTTGATATTTTATTGTTTTATTATTAACATATGTTACTTCAATTATTGTTCTAATGGGCATGAACAGCATTTGCAGACCCTGCATTTTGTCATGTGATGATTTTCATCACACGACAATGCAGGCATCAACAATTGATTTGACATGTTTTTGACACTTATGCCTGTAATAATGACACTTAATGTTCTTGATTCAATATATGGTTTTTCTGAGTGCTCAAGTGTCAATGGTAGGGGTCAACATCCTATCATTTCGGTAATTAAGGAACACAGAACCCTGTCGAAGCTCTTGAATAGTACACTTGGATCAATTTGTTCAAGGGCTCAGCTGTGTGTGAAGTCCCAAAAGTACAAAATACAAGGACATTGGCTCCAGACCTCGACAGCAACAGGACGCCTTTCTATGGAGGAACCAAATCTTCAGGTTTCTTCTGTTTTTCCTTATCTGCCATAAAATTGAATAATTGACTGACCTTTTAAATCTGATTTTGTAGTGTGTTCAACATATGGTAGTTTTTACGACCCATCGAGTTGATCAAAACAGCTCAAGCTCATCAGAATGTGATCATCATCTTATCAATGCTCGTGACATCTTTGTTCCTACTCAAGTAATGCTTCTTTTTGAAATCATGTTCTGTATAGATCTGACTTGTCTGGCATCATTAACAGTGGCATTTGGTTGCAGGATAACTGGTTGCTGCTAACAGCTGACTACTCCCAGATAGAACTACGAATAATGGCACATTTTTCAAAAGATTTAGCACTAATTGAACTTTTAAGTAAGCCAGATGGTGATGTTTTTACAATGATAGCTTCAAGATGGACTTGTAAGCCAGAGTCTGCAATTAATTCTGAGGAGAGAGACTACACTAAAAGGTTGATATACGGTATCCTGTATGGTATGGGAGCTAACACTCTTGGAGAACAACTTCAATGCAGCCCCGAAGAAGCTGCAGAGAAAATACAAAGCTTTAAAAACTCATTTCCTGGTGTTTCTGCTTGGCTTTCTGAAGCAGTTGCATCTTGCCGGCAGAAAGGGTTGGTTCATCTTCAAATACTTGATGTGTGCATCTCTATTTCTTTGCCTTTATCTTACATATTGGTAATGTTTCTACAATTAATTACGTGAAACATCAACTTTGTTGTAGTTTGAGCTTTCAAATTTTGATTATTTTAGGTTACAAAAGTGGTGGCCTTTCTGTACATACTTCATAATATAATAATCAATATGTATCATCTTGAATGTGCAATCTATCATGAATAAAGTGGAATTTCACAGTCAATAGTTAAGGTTCATATTAATGGTGGCCTTAATCATCTTGGACTTTATATCCAGCTGATGATTTTCGGCATGTGGTGTTAGTATTTCAGCCTAAAGAAAATGATAGCAACTAGTAAGGGATTTGTTTAATCTTGGCGACAGTTTGAATCTCTATGACATGCCTTGATTTGTGTACCTTCTTGAATTTCTTGTTTGAAATTCATGTTTATCAACTTATTGATTTGAGAATACGCATTTCATCATGGTTACCCTTTCAATTACTTCTTGATCAGTGCTTTTCAATTTTTGGAATGAGGAGATGCCTGATCTACTTTAACTATCTACTCTTTTTCGTTATTTCCCCTTTTCAATCAAACAGTTCAGCTAATAGAGTGTTTGCTCTTGTTACTGTCTTTGTGAATTATGGCTTGCGTCATGCTTGTTTTTTGTATTTCCACTGACAATTTACACTACCATACTATGATGCAGATATGTCGAAACATTGATGGGCAGGAAACGTTTTCTATCAAAAATAAAGTTTGGAAATAGCAAAGAGAAGGCTAAAGCTCAAAGACAAGCTGTAAACTCCATTTGTCAGGTGGCTAGGAATTTTTAAACTTATCTCTGGGTTCTCCATGTTTCAATGTTATTGAATGTTCATTTTTCAGGGATCTGCTGCAGACATAATTAAGATGGCTATGATAAACATTCATTCTGTAATTGTTGATGGGCGATCAAATGGTAATCTGAACAATGATCTTGCAGTGAAACTCTCAAATGTCAAAGGCCGTTGTCGTATAATTTTGCAGGTTGTTATCATCAGATCATACTGAAATTTCTTCAATATTCTCCTTGAAGAACTTAAAATGAAAATGATGTTGGCATCGCCATTTACTCTACGCATTACACAATTTGCTCAACAAGTTAATATTGTTGTGGCTACTTTGTTGTTTGCTTTCCATCAACAATATAAGTTCTGGATTAAAAATAAATCAATTGATTGCTTTCTTTGTTGGGCAATTCCTTACCGTGTTGTATATTTTAGTTAAGGACTGTCGAAGTATTTAGATTTATATAATAAGTTTGACATCAAACAACAAAGTGACATATTTATATAATAACTTTGACATCTAGGTTGATGAATATTGTTCTTGTTCTGGCTGTATAGGTACATGATGAATTGGTATTGGAGGTTGACCCAGGTATCATCAAGGAAGCAGGGATTTTGCTTCAAATGAACATGGAGAATGCTACGTCACTTCTGGGTACCTCTCATCAAAACATTAGGGATGCTTGAAGTGCCTCGTGTTTTTTTTTTCGCTAAGTGATTTATTGGTTGTTCCAGTGCCTTTGCGTGTCAAACTAATGGTTGGAAAAGCATGGGGTTCCCTGGAGCCTTTCAGGGTCGAACCTTCAAACTCTCACTGAAGAAATCAATATTCAGGTATTGGATTTTTTTTAAAGAAATTTTTAAGAGCATATTACTTGAATTCTTGCAGTCAGCGCCCTCATTGTTCAGTTTTTTTGTCTGGCTCTGAAGCTCAAGATATGGCCCATAACAGATTTGCAATAGTCATGTTTCAATACTTGTGGATCTTATTAGGTGCTTGGTTCATCACACAGACACCACAGGAGCGGTTACCGTTGCTTGCAGACCATTGGGTAAGCAGACATTGTATCATGCAGCTATAGGTGCAGGTCATAGAAACTCTGCCTATGATTTAGGAGCTGCGGTTCCTATGAGCCACTGAACGCATTGAGAAGCCAAGTACAACCATAAATTCATCACAATCAATAGAGAGCAGAAAAAGGAAATAGGTGCAGTTATATTGGTTCCTTTTGACAGCATACAAACTCATAACTGATTCTTTTCCAGATTTTCTAACATGGGTTTTGTGCTTTTACCAGTTATATGACTTGGTCTGCATTCAGCTGGAGCTGGTCATTACATTGGTGATGGAAGTGCAAATCTTTGGACCATGAGCTATTTAACAAAACCAACAAATTAGGTAAGGAGCAAATGTTGTAGCCGATCGATTCTCATTATGACTAGCACATATGTTGGATTGAAGAAAGACTTCTGAAGCGTAAATTAAAATAATTCAGTTGGGAATTTGTCAAGCCTAAGTATAGTGTGTTAGATATGTGTGTGTTTTTTTTTGTTGGCTTTAGATGTGTACTTTATAATTTTTTGTTGGATTAGTGTTCTTGTACTTTAGCAAGTGTAGCATAATGAATGTACCGTAAATGCAATCATTGTAACAATTTTGCGAGGAGAAAAGATTCAAGAATCCCCTGCATTCGTTTAGGATGTTAGGTTCTTTTGTATTGGTCTATATACCATCTGCTAAAATTGGATTAGCGGGCTTGTTAATGGGGTTTAGCAAGGGCAAATAGGGAATTTGCATTTGGTTTGTGATGTAAAGCCGATATAATTCAGAAGCAAACAGGATGACATTGGACGTGTTGCGCCATTCACGTCAGCAACAAAAATGATATTCTTCCACACAAGTTGATGACCCAAACCAACATTTTGGATAAATTGTGTATGTGTCGTGACGTTCAACAGAGTTTTCTATTCAATGAGCCCTGCAAAACGAGGATGATTAATGTGGTCGTGAAACCTGATCCCTGTTGTTTGCGAACTGATGCTGTCGATCCTGCAGGCGAGCAGAAGCCACTTCTGATAGTGTTGGGTTGGCTTGGATTCGCTGGTTTTAGAAAACCGTGGTTGACGTCTTCCTGTCATGGCATGGTGGTGAAGCCGAAGAATAACCCAGTCCCACAACGAAGGCAACCGCAGAGTAGAGTGTGCTGCAGTGACATAGCCATTGGAACTTGTTGAGCCCAGGGAGGCAGCGTCCCTCACAACTCATCTCTCCACCCTGTTGGAAAAAGTTTTCAGGGGGTCACCCCGAAGCATCATCATGTGGTCACTAAGATGCGTCCTGGCGGATTTGTCGTCCATAATTTGTGGGGATTTCTCAGAGGATCGACATCCGGCACCAACCCCACATTTGTGTGCTGTTGTTGATGTGCTCACGATGAGTACATTCCTCACATGGTAACAAAGACCGCCTTTGCGGTGGCCTTTTGGCATCATGGCTGAAGATTCCACCACCTCCGCGCGACGTGGTTGGGCTACAGGCTGGGAGCGGCAGTGGCAGAGAGACGGGGGTTGGGAGAGGGCCGGCGGAGCAAGGAAGAAGGGCCGCTGGGGTCGGCCATGTGGGTGCCCGGCGACAAAGTTAGGTTGCTGCACCGAGAGACTACTGGCTGGGTGGCCGAGGCAACTGTTGGTGTTGGGATGCACCGAGTTTCCCACCTCCTACATGAGTTGCTCAAGATCAGTGGATCTGACAACGCTCACCATCGAGTTCCGCTCACCTGCAACCTCGCAGCGCTGCTCCTCCCGCCTCACTCTAACACGAAGCCGGCCAGTTGAAGCAGTCAGTACCTCCTGACTGACTCAATTGTCTCAAACAAAAGTCAGAATGGAACCTTGAAGAGCATATACCTGATGTCAAAGGGCCAGTAGGATTCAAATAACTAGAATTAATAAATCCTAATCCTAACTTATGAAAATACAGCCGTCATAAATTAATCTTAATCTTCATAATCTTTTCACACCGATCAATAAGATGATCGGTGTTGAATTTTGATATGCCTCCCACGCCACACCTCCCTCTCGGTATTGAAAGAAGAGTTTTTATTGATCTTATTTTTCTTTCGGTTATTGGTATTCATAAAACAAGGACTAATTATATGTTATCTTCTGTAGTTAGTTATTCTTAATATTTTGATGAAAATACTATACCTACTTTGTGATAAATCAAAGGATCGAAATGTTAAAGATAGTTAATTATAAATAATTAATAAAATGATAATTATTAGTACTGACCGAGAGATATGCAAGCACACAACATGGAGAAAGTGAAAGTAAGAATCATGGAGTGGTGAGTGCAGTTCACTGGGAAGATCCCTAATTCCTTTCTAGATTCTCTGACTACTATGTTCGGAGGTGAATGGACAACAGCCAAACTGGTCTACTGCCTCCTCACTGCCCTCCTTTATGACGGCAACGAATCGCCTCCCTCCGCTCTCCCATTCCAACTTGGACGGTGGATGAGAGAGACAAGAGACCGGAGAGGCTGTCCCTGTTGCTGTGGTCGCAATAATGACCTCAAGTGGGTGGAGGGGGGAGAAAGAGAGCAGTGTGTGGCCTTGCTTGCCATCAGTCTCTTCACTTAATCAGGGCCAACAAGGTTGCCGCAGTCCCACTCCTGATGAGATCGACAGATGTGTTTATATTTGAAAGCCATGAGGAATCATGTGAATTGATTGAAAGCTTGCACCAAGCCATCATCATCATTCGTGACCACCGAAGAAGAAAAAGAAAAGCATGGCGGTGACCATCTTGCTGCATGGAAGTGGGGCGGCTCTTAACGTAGGGTGTTTTCTTTCTTTTTTGGCCTTATCACAGCCATTTAATGGTCCTAATGGCCAATAATGATGCCACAAAGGCAATCAAGTAACTGAGTGCTAATTCTTAGCGCCGCATGTGTCCGGGGACCCATTTGCCACCGAGTTGGAGGGGCCAAAAGCAGCAGCCACCGCGCGCATGCACTCTCCGGAGGGCTGCAGAAGGAGGAGGTTCCCACTTTTGCGCACTTTGCAGTACAAAACATGGAAGGAGGAGTACATGTGTTTTGTTTCCCTCCCGATGCTAAACTCGGCTCTTAACCGAAAGTATGCATGCAGGAAGAGGAGATGTGTTGGAGAACATGCATGGAAAAGTACGCAGGTCTATACTTGGGAACATCGACCTTCCTCATCCATGGACGCAAATCTGGTTCCAGACGGGGTGTTAACTTCCATGACAAGGATGAGATTAGTTGCACGGCGTTGCAAGTACAAAAAGTGCAGTCAATCATCAGATGGATGCGGGCCACTGGGGGGGCGAGTGACAGAGAGATCCCACTCATATGTTGGGGGCGTCGATGGAGCTCCATCAGGTGCCCCCAGCGTGCGTTTTCCCTGTTCCTTTGTAGGTATGTCAGTGTACTTGGGACCGCCACTTCCTCCTCCCTTCGTTCCTCAATCATTTCACCTTGGGAATCCTCACATGGTCTCGATTCCCCCACTGGATTCTGCTCTCTCTCTCTCTCTCTCTCTCTCTCTCTCTCTAACTATCATGTTGATGAAACGAGGTACTCTCTACTTTGGCCTTCTCAAGGCCGAAAGGAAGAGAGTTACGAGCAAACATGGTGAATAGGTCATTGAATCTACAACCTTTCAGCTTGTGAGGGGCATGAGATCATGGCGCAGTAGTGGTGGTCCTTAGAGAGGTGGACGTCTCAAGTCTCTAAGATCTTTGAGTCTCAGTTTGATTTGTCTGTTTTATTGCATTAGACATAAAACAAAGATTTTGACTCCAACAACTCTTTGTGGCAATATACGTCTGTACAGATAAGTTAGTCATTACATGATTCCCTCCTCCTGCAATCAACCCCTCAAAGCCTCTCATTCTTGCGCTTGTCGTGTTGGTGCGCATGCGAAGGCCATCGTCGTCTTCACTTCAGCCTTCCAGCATCGCTCGATGTCCTCGGCAATCCTCGTCGCGTCCAGGGAAGCACCCATCAACCCGCGTTTGGTGAATCCGACGGCGTAAAGCCCTCTCTCACCTTTCCAGCCATAGGGGAAGGCCCTCCTCGGCAGCCCATCCTTCTCCGAGAAGAACTCCTGCTCCTGCCCAACCAATGGCAATGTCGAATCACTACAATGACAGCACGCACCGGTTTCTCTGTGCGTATCGGATGGATGATGGCGTACCTTGAGCCAGTAGGGCACGTTGCTCTTGTAGCCAGTCGCTAGAACGACAGCATCGTATCCCTCCCATCTGCCGTCCGTGAACTCCGCTCCATGTTCCATGAGCTTCTTGATAGCAGGTCGCACCTGCATGCGGCGCAGGTAGAGACCGTGAGAACGAGGGTGAGAAGGATGAAAACGATGCAACCTGCCCGAGTTGTGGCGGGATGATGAACGACCTTGATGGCTCCCGATTTGATCTTCTCAAGGGTGCCGACGTCGAGGACCGGGGTCTTGCCGGAGCGCAACTTGAGCTCGAGCGGCCCGAGTTGCGGCCGCGGCAGGCCAAGCTTGGCTGTGTCTCCTAGCAGGAGACGGGCAGCGAGCAGCAGCAGTCGATCGACCGCGCGCACCGGCAGCCACCTGAGCAGCCACATGGATAAGCCGAAGGTGGAGCGTCCGAGTATCTCCCGTGGCAGGATGTGCACCTGCAGACGTCGAAGATTACAACCACGCAGATCAGAAAAAGGTGGGGGAATATTCGACACTAATCTTGGCAGGTGGAGTCTCCACATCCCCTCTCTCTCTCTCTCTCTCTCTATATATATATATATATATATATATATAGAGAGAGAGAGAGAGAGAGAGAGAGAGAGAGGATAAACTCATTCTTTTTCTTGTCAGTATTGGAGTTAGAAGAGCCTGCTTCTTGGATGAGGCAACTGAGAACGCGAGAATTTGGTTAAAGATATTTAGCAGTGGAGCAAAAGTAGCGTCTTTGTTTGCATGCCAAAGAACTAGTCATTTAACGCGCTTTGCCGGTGATTAGTGACAGTGCCATTAACCACATAGTCAAAAGGTATTAGTAATTTAACACCACATATGAACTTAATGATTTGCTATTCCTATCGAACGACAGAATGTGGTATGCATGCAGAAGCTACAGAAAAGAATATGTAAATGGAAGGAAGAGAAATACGTATTACGAAGCTCACCGAGTCCCTGACGACGATGGTGGGGTGGGCACCGTGGTGGCAGAGATCCAAGCAGACCTCCATGCCGGAATTGCCGCAGCCGACGACGAGGACCCGCTTGCCGCGGAAGGCGTCGCCGCTCTTGTACAGGCTCGTGTGCAGGATGGGCCCCTTGAAGTCCCCTGCGCCGTCGAAACCTGGCACCACCGCCTCCGCGTTCTCCCCGGTGGCCACCACCAGCCACCGGCACATGTACTCCCTGCCGCCCTCCTCCCTGCCCTGATTGACCACCGCCGTCTTCACCCTCCAGAATCCGACCACCGCGTCGTACTCGGCGGCGACGACCGCCTCGTCGAAGCGAGGCCGGATGCCGAACTCCCGGGCGTAGGCGTCGAGGTAGGCCACGAACTGCTGCTTGGTGGGGTAGGTAGGGAACCACGAGGGGAACGGCATCAGCGGCAGCTCGCAGAACTTCTTGGGGAGGTGCAGGCGGAGGCGGTCGTAGGCCTTGAGCTGCCACAGCGAGGCGACGCAGTTGGCGCGCTCGAGGACGACGCACGGGATTCCCTTCTTCTTGAGGCAGGCGGCGACGGCCAGCCCGGACGGGCCGCCGCCCACGATGATCGGCCCCAGCACCCATATGCACTTCCCGTCGATCTCGACAGGGTTCACCGCCACCTTACGGCCGTCTCCGGCGTAGAATGGGTCATGGACTCGTTTGCATTCGGCTTCTCGCCAACGCTTCATGAAGCTAAAGATCTGGCGAGGAGTGGGGTCGGCAGTGGCGCGCACGGAGACCACCAATGATCTTCTCTTCACAAGGATTCCATGGTTGGCTCCTGCACTGGTATAAGTAGAAGTAGGAGGGAGAGGAGAGAGAGAGAGAGGAGAGTGGATCCGGAGGATGTTGGTGCTCAACAGATGAGAAGGATTCTTCTGCTCTTATCCAAAAATGAGTTAGGCTGAGAGAAAGAAGCGGGACTTCTCCTACTCTTATGGGGAAGGCCTCAACGCTGGCATTAGATCAGCTGCAGAGGTGAGGAGATAGTGAAGAGCGAGTGAGAGGTTGTGGCGAGCTAATTATACAGATGCAGCTCTGCCATCTCCAATCTCTCTCGTCATCAATCACCATCACCACTACTATAACTCACATGTTATGAACAAAGCTCAAGCATCCATTAATTTTGTTCTCATTCCTCTTTTTTTATTTTTTGTTCTTTTCTCCTTTAATTGTGGGTTTCACTCGACATTCTCTTAATTATTATGGCGTAAATGTTGCCTAACCCCACAACATTATTGACCACCAATGGATCTACCACACATATATCGAGATCATATGAGCTGGAATCACTAGTTTAAAATGCTTGTCCTTACTGAGTTATAATCATTATAAGACTGAATTGTGGTATTTTCATTATTAGGTAAGTATAATCAACCAACAGCATTTTCTAGTTTAATCACAATGGGAATAATTTATTGCTGCAACAGGAAATAGATGAGAGGAGACACAAAAAGTGGTAGGAAATAAATTTGCTGACATTTGATGCACATAAAGCTGTGTGGACGATCACTCGCACATGAAAATTGTTGAGACACAAGGTTTAGGCACAAACCTAACCAACTTGTACTGCTACTACTACTACTACTACCACCTCATTTCAGTTAATAGAAGAATATATATTGTGATGTTACAGATGTAGCACAAAGTCTATGAATCCACCCATGAATTTTTAAGGCAGGCAATTTAGTGCTACTCAAATTGATAAAAATGTTCCATCAGAAGATGATCATAAGACTAAGGTGAAAAGACATGGCCAACTTATTTGGGAAACTGTATCAGTTAAGACACTGGGAATATATATTATGCGAAGCTACCAATCTGTCTGTATATATTAAAACATATCACACTCAGAAAGCTGCAACAAAGCTACATCTATAGATTAAACATCTATCTTGTGAAAAGCTTTCAAAGTGCGGCTGTTTAGTGTAAAATAAAGCACACTTACATGAGTGATTAGAGTTTATAATGCTGTGTTGTGGGCCTCTTCCATATTGATTTGAGTTCATGATGTTTTTCTTTTTCTTTTTCTTTTTTTTGTGGGACCTTTCACCTTAAAAACAAATGTTGTGCTGTGTGTGATGGAATACAAAGATACTCCATCAAGCCTTTATTTATTTATTTGTGTTTTTTTAATTTTTTGGGAGAGAACATTCTCCATCAAACTAGGTTATCAAGGTTGACTTGAGAACAGCATTGTCCTTGTCTGGGAAATTCTTTGATGTTTCGAGAGAAAGGAAGTGAAGCACCCAAGGAGCTTCTTTGGCTGTGCATTTGGATGTTCATTTGGATGTCCATCAAACTTTAATACACAAAGAATACCAAAAATTGCCCCAAATTCTCTAGAATGGATAGTGTTTTGGTTACATCATGTTGGATCGAGAGAAATGTATAATCCCAACTATGCCTTGGTGAAATAACACTAAAGATCAGAATGCCACTAGATAGAAGATGGAACACAGGTAAACGATAACAAGAGAGAAGAGAGAGAGAGAGATTAGTCGCATAAAGCATATAAGATTAATCTAGTTTAGTCATCAATAAGTTGTCCTCGACAAGCAACATTTTTTTTTTTCAAAAGTGGTAAGTTCAAAAAAAAAAAAAAGGCTTATTGGATGAGGGTTCGACCGTCAATCTTTTATAAGTGGATCATCAGGTGTACTATCATCAAACCAGTATATGTAAAAAATAAATAAAAAAATTATAGGATGGGATTTCAATTACTAGACAGCTAATAAATGGATTTGGTACACTACCACTAATCAAGAAACAACATTGATTGATTAGTGCTACAGCCTGCTAGTATATAGTTGAGTTAGAATACACAAAAAAAATTGAATATAAGGTTGATCAACACCATTGAGAATAATCTAGTAAACCAAAGAAGTGGTTTTGATAGCCATCATAACAAATGCTAGCCTGGTTATTAATTTACACAATCAAGTTTGATTATTAATTTTCAGCACAAGTACTCCACCGAGTACTAAATGCCCATGTGCAATCATCTACGCCATAGAGTTCGAATTAAAAAAGGTTTGAAATAAGAAATTACCAACAAATGTCTTTCTCTTTTAGTTCAAAATTCAATCTTTCTTATATCTTAAATCAGTTTTCCATCTTTAACTCATGATTTACCTTATTGGTCCATACCATTGTATCGATCGACTGTCGATACGATACATACCAACATATGATACGATGGAAGATACCAACAGAATGATATATCCCACTCATATTGATCTTCTATTAGACCGATATATACCATCCATACCGAACAGTACATCGAGATATATGACAAATCTCGCTTTAACTTTGTTGCTTCTCATTTATTACTCTATTCCTTTTATGTCTTCGTTTAGTAATGACTTAGGACTAAGTAACTATGCAAATTACTCTTATTAAATAAATAGGCTAAATGGCAGAGAAAATGTTATGATATGAATACACTTTTTTAGGTTCCTTATGTGTACCTAAGAATGAATGTCATAGTACTCGTAAATGATAGGATGGAACGAAATTAGTACCTTTGCCAAGTGCGCCAAATGTCAAGCTCAGGCTGTTTGTTGCTATTATTTAATGAAGAACACCTTTCCTGCAGTAATGTTAACATAAGATCAAGAACCAATCTTCTCTTTGAGACTGTAAGACAAGCTCCTATTTATGTACTCATATTCTCTTATTTATCAAGCAAGCCCACCAAGACAAGATAGAATTAGGTTTATCATTGACTTCAGAAAATTCAGCTGAGTTCAGTCATTGCAGGGTGTAAAACAGAGATGAGAAAAAGCTGTGCTCTTGATCAATACGTTGTTGTTAACAAGGTGAAAGCATCAAGTCTTAATTAACCATCTGTAGCTCAAAGATCATTTTCACAAGTCATATTTTTGAGAAGTGATATTACACACACCTTTTCAGCTTCATTACATCTTTTTTTCTTGCTTCTGTTTAAAGTAGGTATAAGTTGCCTAAAAAGCACATGAAGAGCAAAGTTAACCAACTCAAATGGCAAATAGAAATACAAACTAGTGGGGTGAACCAAGCCTAGATTAGATAAAGTGCATAGAATTTTCAATCTAACATGTTGGATGGAAATAAAAACATCACCTCAAAACACACTAAAGGTCTGTTTAAAATGCATAAACCCGAGTTAATAATTGTATAATTCAATATTCATCGTACCGTAGCATATTGTCCGGTACAAGCAATACGTATTGATCCGATAGGAGACCAATATGATGATACATGCCGATTTGTCAGTATGTCTAATCATACCATGCATTGATATATCGATACAGTTCGATATGTACTGTATCAATGAACCGATTGATATATATTTATACAAATCGATAAAACGAGTCATGGTATAATCATCTAGCTCTATCTACGATCACATTCATCCTTTTTAACTTTTAATGTGGGACAAACTTTAGTGTCTCGTCCCATAACTTGAAAGACCTCCGAGTTCTTTTGTATAACATGGCTGTACTTTTCAAATAACAATTCACTTCCAACATTCATTGTGAATCATCTTAAGCTAAACAATGAGTCAGTTTGAAAGAGCTAACTAGTAGAAAAACATCACAAATGTGTGGAGCATCTTAATAAAGTTTGATGATGAGTGTTACTGAAGATGTGCTTTATAAACTAGAAGAGGACATAACTTTGATGACAACATTGCAGAATAAGACTCTCTCTTTCGTATCAAAGCAGAACAATGGTGTTTTGTACCACGCTTAAACCATAGGTTGTTTTCTTCGGAAAGGTACAACTCTTGGCCACCAGGAAGACATTAATGTGATTATTTAGTTGCAGAAGTTGCAATATAAAGGTACTCTAGTAAGGCTGAACAAAGACTTCAAGTGACAAGATAAACAATTGACTTACAACAATAACACCTTAAATTTGAACTCAATTAGTTGCCCAACCTTTCAGTGGCTAATATATATATATATATATAAAAGCTGAGGCACAATGTGTGTACTTGAAGATTTGGGCAACACCATAAATTCAATTAGTTGCCCAAATTTTTCATATGATTTCCATCATATACTCCCATCCAATCAACATCATTTCATCCACAAACTATCAGTAGGCAGGGACGATTAGACCCAGCACCACTTGAGTTCATTATAATGACACTCGAGTGATTAGATAGCCTAAAGAATGCAACTTTTCCATGATTTTCTTGGCCATAGCACTTTCATAATATACCAAACATTCTAATAGTACTTCCTCCACAAGACACAATAAAACTCTTCTACTCGTGGCAATTCTAATCCAGGATGGCCATTAAGGGCAAGTGGGTTGCAAGGAGAACCCGTTAATCTCAAATCAAGAGCGAGGAAAAAGAAGCATGATTTCTAGATGCCGCCAACTTTAGAGACTGAGGAAATAAATTACAAAGTACCATGGTGGAGAAGTTGGCAAGCTTGTCCCACTGCAGCAAATGTAATGAGAGGTTCATTTCAGGAATCATTATTAGAAAATGCAATTTACAACGGAAGTGCGGTGGACTTGAAGAAGAAATCAAGGTGTACAGAACTTAGAAGAAGGATCCAAATAAGGAACTCAAGATCTAGTAGTTCAATGTTCAGCTGATAACAAGAGAAGAGAAACAAATGCAGCAGCTCTAAGACTGATGTTACAGTGCAAACTAAGAAACCAGGATGTTTATCTTTGAAGCAGGAATCGTAGCAGCCAAAATGTTGTTCAAGATCAATATACTCTCAGTCCCCTACTTTCCTAATCAAACTAAACTAGGAGAATAATCTACAACAGTGATCTAATTAGGTAAGAGAGACAAGCAACCACTGATGATTCACATTACACATCTGTGATGCCTTTAGGACCTACCTACCAATAACATCCCCTGTTTCTGACCACAGATTTTGGGGATCCTGGTAATGCTCAATAATGTAGCAAAGACTCCTTGCCACGTGGGAGTCATGGGATACAGCTATATTGGCTAGCATTTGCCAAACAGATGATTTGATCATAAAAATGGAAGAATAGGCAGGCTCTCACTATGCTAGTTCAGAGAGAGAGAGATTGGGCAGGCAGAATACTGACCTCTACTTTCCTGACAAAGTCCTAAAGAATGACAATAATTTTAAGCTTACTCAGGAAGGAGGTGGTGCACCCCAGGAGTCCTGATCCAATGTGCAGCTAGGCAAAAACAAGGAAGTAGAAGAACACCCTGAGCACTGCACATAATAATGTCCAAATAGCAAACGAAGTACCTAGAGAAAGGAAAAAAAGAAGAATGTCACACTTTCTCGATATGACTCCTGATTAAACTAAGTCAACAATGGTAAGTGAAAGATGTCAGTAAAAAATGTAGAGTTAATACCATGTTGTTGCAAACTTATCTGACATCATTCAATGAAAGTATTTCTGAAACTAAATAACTACAACCAACATTACCAAATAATATCTAATAAGTTTAAATCAGTGTGACAAATATGAATTATTAAACCCAGATTTCCTACTACAACTTGTGCCATAGCAAATGTTGGAAATCCTTTGAGCTTATGCTCCCATGAGTCAGGCTCCCAAACAAACACATGATCTTATGATCCTAAGAACTGAAGCTACAAGTTCTCTAGACTGGGACTTTGAATCCTTATGTTACTCCACACAGTCAGCCAGCATATCATGTCCATCACCCGGCAGCCTTAGCAATGCATATATAATAGACTTATCAAAGGTTGAAGGTTCAAAACCTCAACTGATACATTTTTTAAAGTTACCAACTAGTAAAAACTTTGATTTTGATAGTATATCGCAAGATACTGGATTCGTATCTCACCTTTTGTCACTTACCCTTTGCAAAAATCTCATGTCTACTAGTCAAGATCATAGCACAATCACTCCTTGAGCCACAGAAAGGGAGCATATATACATACAAACACACTCAGCTGAGTTTTCCCATGGCTTCATATAATACATAGAAAAACATATTCTAGAATCCTCACAAAATGGTCCAACTGTCATTTTAGCATATAAAACATTAGCTAACTAGGATGATAACGTTCAGCCATCTTGTAGGGCAGGTAGTGTTCAAGCTGAGTAGCAGGCTGTTGCCAGTTTTGTGTTTGTGAAGACTTCAAATACAAAGATGCAAGTTACTGCTCTAGTGCTGTCGCCTTCAGGTGCCAAATTATTAATACTCACAGCTTATCCATGATCAGATCCCCTACAAAACCAAAAATGGCAAAAACAAAATTAATGCTCCCATGAGAACAAACAAAATTTTGTTCCTAAAAATGCAGCACCTGTGCCAGTGCATGCATATGATCTCTGGTTGCCACATGGGCGATCAATATTAGGACCACGATACCAAACATAAAAAAGAAATCCTGATGCATCTTGGAATCCAAATGAAAATGTAATACCGTTATCAAAACACTAGTAAAACTCCATTCATCATTATGTAGACAATAGATTGAACCACTGAATCAGTTAGGCTCTACTCTTACCAAATAGTACATTTGCTGATATCACAAAATCACAATATCTATTATAAGACAACCAGGACCTTCCACTTTATTTTTCACTTTGAGGGCAGCATCATTGAGCAAATGATAAACCTGACAACATCTTTTTGCAAATAAAAAGCATGTGGCCATTATTTTAAATCTTTAACCTGTTACTTCTAGTGTGCAGTATATAGGTAATCCATCCACAAGTACATACTTTTGGTACACTTCATACTATATGGTCCCGATCATTGTTCCACAGCTATATGTACTCGGTAACTGAAGAACATGGCAACTTCATCCTAAAAGCCCAAAACTACCAAACAGGTAGTGACATTCCTACTAAGGTTTGGAAGAGTTTAGGAGACCAAGATATAATTTGGATGAATAGCTTATTTAACAAAATTTTGAGACTTTGAAAAAATATCTTGTGAATAGAAGAGAAGCTTTTAACACCAATTTATAAAAAATAAGGGTGATATCTAGCACTGTGCTAATTATTGATGAATTAGGATTATGGACCACACAATACAACCTACGGAAAGAGTGCTTGAAAGTCAAATAAGATGTGAAACAAATATCTTTGAAAGTCAATTTGGTTTTATGCATAAAGGATCAATAACAATTAAGGTTACTTATTTATTAAAACAATTATTGAGAAAGTATAAAAAGAAAATAAATTTGTATATGCTTTTTATTCATTTAGAGAATGCTAAAGTTCCTAGAAATTTATTATAATGGATTTAAAATAATATATATCTACTAATTTTATTGATGTTATAAAATGTAATCAATAGTGTTAGAATTATAGAAAGTGTCTAGTGAATTTTCTATTAGCATAGAACTTCATCGAAGATCCACGTTAAATCCTTACAAATCAATAATGCACAAACTTACCAATCATGTATGCTATAGACCTCCTAGGCATATATTTTATTTGTTAATAATATTGTTGTAGTGAAAGAAAATCTAAATAGAGTTAATTCTATAATTGAGTTATGTAGAAGTCATTAAAGCTCTTAGAAAAGGAGAACTAAGATCGAGTATATATTATGTAATTTTACTAATAATACAAATAAATAGGAGTTTGACGGATTGAAACCCTATTTTCATTCTTGTGATTGCTCGCTTCTCCTTGTAGTCGCCACCTCCTCTTCAGACACTTCCCCATCTCCTCTTCATCTGGTACCGTAGCTCCTCACTATCACCGCCTCTTCAACGATGATTCCCTCCCTAGCGACCATAGCTCCTCGCTGTCGCTCCTCCCTGCATCCATGTGCAGCCCTCCGATCGTGGCATCTCTCCCTCCACAGCCGTCCCCATCAAGCCTCCTTAATACCCCCTATCTCCTCCATGCTTCTCCCATTTCCTACTCTCCTTCCCACCTGCTATCTCTCTCCCTCCCCCGTAGCCGCCCTGTTGAGCTTCCATAATACCCCTATCCCCTTCCCTCCTCTTTCGTCCCTCTTGTTGTCTCTCCCCCTCCTTCGCCATCACCCCTATGGAGCGTCCCCGACAACACCCTCCCCATTCCCTCCTGCATGCTTCTCTCCCCTTCCCACAATCTCCTTCCCTCCTACTGGAGGAAGTTTATGCTGGCGAAAGGAATTGAAAACCAATCCCATGCCTTACATTAACTAGTTTATCTCTTTTATGTTTTCTCTTGTCGCTACTTCCTGTGATAGACTAGAATGCAAAGAATAACTAGAACTAGAAGACTTATGATAACTAATTGTTTAAAGTTGTGACACCTTTCTATTTCCTATATTTTCAAGAAAGTGCTTCAATAAGAGTGCAACAACCATGAACTATTGAACAAGTGCTACGTAATAAACCAAGCTTCCTGTGGCGGTAACTTAGGTAAGCAGGCATAGTAAAGAATATATGTACAAGTTATATCCACCAAAGGAAAAGGCTGTCAATACAAATAAAAGAATGGAGTAGAAAGCCAATGTTGAAAGAACACAGAAGAGACAAAGATATACTTTTCAATAAGCTACATAAAATGCATATGCCCATTTTATGACTAGAATTCATTTGGTCCCAAATAAATAGTGTAGAACAGATCACAAACTCACCTGTTTCCTGCAAAATCCTCCCTAGCTTCATCTACTTATAGTCGAAGTTCGGAATAGGTGTGCTAGGTTTATCAAAGCTCTCCAACACCTCCGTCTTGCTGCCACCACTTTCGCTCTTTGCCTCATTCTCTTGTTGTTTCTTCCCACCACCAAAGATACCCCCGAACCAAGATGAAGAAGATGATGACGATGACAAAGTAGAAGAAGAAGAAGACGTCGTGCCGAGGGGCTCTGCTCGGTAAGCCGTCTGCTGGAACCCCAGAGTGGAAGCAGAGGCCGCGGCGGTGATATTGGGCGGGACGACTGGGGCATTGGGGTCCTCCAACACGGGGGGCAGGTTCTGGGGAGCGCTTAGAACGCGGTTGAGCATGATCCCGGCGCCCTCAATGAGGGCCAGGAGGATGCCACCAAAGAGAGCGGAACGAGCGGCGGAGCCGGGACCCTGGCGCATCTGGAGGAAGCCTCCGGTAGCGGCGCCGGCGAGAATGGAATTCCAGGGGTCCTCCTTCTGACGGAGGTAGACCATGGAGCAGTCGAAGGCAGAGAAGAGGCCGCCCCAGACGGCGAAGCTTCCACCGACGCGGGGGGCGTTCATGCGGACGGCCTGAGAGCCGCCGGCCAGGCGCTCGCCGTTCGGGAAGTTGTAGAGGCCTTTGATGAAGTGGAAGACAGAGCCCCCCACCGCGCCCATCGCGAACGCTCCGCCCACGTCGTCCAGTATCCGATCCGGGCACGGCTCCCGCGACGTCTCCGGCGTCCCCATCGCCGGCTTCCTCCTCCTCCGACCCTATCTAAAACCCTACCTCCGAAAAGAAACCCAAGGAAGCGGTTGTCGCACGACCGCACACCACGAATATATGACTACGGCGGTGAGCGAATCCGACCCGGTGATAGTATTGGACTGGGCCGGTTCGACCAAGACAGGATCGGTCCAAGAACACCACGGCCGAGAAATCCAATCCTGAGAATATTATATTTTTCATTATTATTTTTATTTTGAAAAAGAAAAGTTCTATGAAGAGAATAGGCAACAACTGAAACCTCTAACTTATATGTTTTGTAAATGTTCTATAAATTAATTTTCTTTTTAGTTTTGAAATTTCCTGAAATTCTTAGGATCTTGTCTATGTTTTCCCATTTTTACAATGTTATATATATTTAAAAAAATTTTGAAACTATGATACTATGATATTAAAAATCTTATTTGGTTTGCAAAAAGACTAGTAAAGAATTAATGTATAATATGATTAACATTAAGCATATGAACTGAAAAGCACTCTTAGCTCAAATGGATTTATGAAGTGGACTTTACATAGTTAGGATATTATGATTTTTATTTTTTTTATAGATAATTACTTCTTAACTAAAAAAGAAAATATATGGCTTGATAATGACTAAATGGTTCATGTAAATCGTTAAAAGTTACTATCATAATTTTTTTGACCCCCCAAAACAAACACCTTTTTTCTTTTGTGATTGCTCTCTCTCTTGTTGTTCTACCTATCTACCATTGAGAATGAAATAGTAATACTAATTTTATAAATAGGTATATGATGCAATAACATTAAGTATATAACATAATAAAATTAATATTTATTATCGATCGGCATGTGAATCCTAATCACTAACACATGACTCCAGATCAATTAAGTCACGTAAGTTATACAGGGAATCAAGACATCAAAAGTCTGTGTTTCCCATCCATCTTTAGGCTTCGAGCAATTTCTCTATGAAGATTTCCTAAAGTTCTTAAGCAGAAACATCCAATCATAGGGCAGGAGAATTACATGTCGAGTGTTCTATAAAGCTGCATCCAGCAGAAGTCGTCAGCTCAGAAAAGACATGCAGCTTCATAAGGAGAAGAAGAGAAGAAGAGAGAGGAACCCATTAAGTCCTTGAGATAAGATCAGTTGATAAGAGTGAAAACATTACAAGAAAAAGAAGGTTACATGAGGCACCGATCCATCCACCCACACCGCCCAGTTAAGCCTGTTTCAACTGATGACAGACAGCTGAGGCACACAGCACCACTGCATTCTTCTTTCTTCTTCTTGAGTTGCCCATTCTAGTACACAGGCGATGTCGGCAAAAAAAAGCTGCTGCCATTAATTACCCTGTCTCCATTTGCCGCCTGTCAACCCCTCTCTCTCTCTCTCTCTCTCTCTCTCTCTGTATCCCCGAAGCTTTGGTGGCTGTGTCTACGTAACCGATGAAACGTTCCTCTCCTCTGAAGAAATAGCTGACAACTTGGGAGGACGAAGCCACAGTATTATGCATCTGGTTCCAGTATCCCCTCTGCAAACAAGCATTCTCTGTGAGCAGAGCAGAGCATGACAGCTTTTTACTGGCTGCAATTATCCCCATTTTTTACACGAAAATATTTCGTCTGGTTATTCTAATTGATTCAATAAAAACCAGAAAGACAAAGAGTACTTGTCCTTTGCTTTTGCAAGGGTCCTTTTGTTTCCACATGCACATTACTCATTCTAATTGAAAAGGTTTTAGTTCTCTTGTTGGGTCTCATTCAAATTCAAGTCATATCAACTTTCCTGCGATGTTTTCTTCCATGTTTTACAGCAAAGTTTAAAGTACGTGTGGTGCTAGATTCTCGTCCAACACTTTGAATATAATTTCATCAGGAAAGCGGCAACGTAGCTGTTTGATAACCAAGCACTCACTGTGGAAGCTTGCGCTAAATGCAACGCATTGACTTGCTCTTGTATGTGAAGGTTGCAGGTTACAGGCACTGTGGGAAGATGAGGCATGTTGGAATGGAGATAGCTTGTCTTGTCTATGAGCCTCGCAGCTACTTTGCTTAGAGAGAGAGAGAGAGAGAGAGAGAGAATCTAGCTTGCTTTAGACTGCGGACAAGAAAGATTAGGGCCATAAAGTTTGATGGGTACATCATTCTTACAAAACAATAGGAAGGGAACAAACTTTTGGTACATGACTTTGGAAGTCATCCTTGAGTCTGTACCTATTCCAGTAATATCTATAAGCCAAGCATCCATATGCTGGATTCAGAGTAAAAGCAGAACAATGTTACTTTTCTGCACCAGAATTCCTCAAGGCTTCAACATCCCTAGCCTTCTTCTTCCTTCTTCGGCTCCCATGGAATCCAAAACCATCCTGATATATGCAGTAGGATAGAGAACATAGACAGGGAAGAAACACAGCAGAGTTGGGAATTACTCGAGGTGTTGAAGGTCGACCTTCTTATGCATGCAGGAGATCATCCAGCACCATTTAATTATTGTTTCATCTGTAAAGATTCTTGGACTGGAGGCAACGTAGCTGCTTGATAACCAAGCAAGCACTTCAAGTAAGGCATTGACTTGCTAGTCTATGTTAAGCTTGCAGGTTATAGCTAGGCACTGTGGGAAGATGAGGCTTGTTAGAGAGAGCTTGCCTCGTCCATGGACGAAGCAGCTAGAGAGATGAGAATCTAGCTTGCTTTAGACTAAAGTTAAGGGCGCCACAGTTTGATGGGTACATCATCCTTTCAGAACAACGAGGGAACAAACGTTCGGTACATGACTTCGTACCTAATTCTATACATATTTATCAGCTAAGCATCCATATCAGAGTAAAAGTAGACCAATGTTACGTTATTGCACCAGAATTCCTCAAGGCTCCAACATCTTCCCTCTTTGGCTCCCATGAAGAGTAGAAGTGATCCATTAATACCAGCTCAAGCTCCAAACCATGGGGTAAACAGAAATGGAGAAGGAAACACAGCAGAGTTGAATGGTTCTCGGAGGACTGATGAACATGATTAGGATTACATCAGAAGATAAGACACTGCGATAGATAGCATTCGGTGACTTGAATTAGCAGAACTCAGTGACCAAAAAGAACAACCCAGATGTCGGAGAAAGCCTGCAGGATAAGTGGATGGAGATGGGAAGAGTTCAAGGACAGGTAGGACTGCAGCAGGCACTCCAAATCTTGGGCGCCGAAGATTTGCCGTTCGGTGATCATCTCCACCATGGAGCTGCGGAAGTCGTTGTAAGGATCGCTCGACCGCTTCACCACGGCGAAGCCTTTCTTCTCTTTCCTGCCTGCCGGAGAGCTGACGGAGAGCAAGCGCTGAAACCCCTTGCAGACTCCCCAAGCCTCGCGCTTCCTCCCTCGTCTTCTGTCCCACTGGGGTTTCTTTACGTTCTTGTTCTTCTTCTTGGACGTCGGCCTCTGGTAGAACTCGGAGGAGTCGGAGGAGAAGCTCCGCGATGAGAAGAGCATCTCCGTCTCCTCTTCCTCGACTTCCCTTCCTTCGCTGCTAAAGAATCCATCTCCGTCATTGTTGCTCTCCATCGACGAAGAGCAGTTGAACCCATAGCTGTTGGACGCAAGCCTCTTCTTCTTCTTCCTCTTGACCACCTTTATCTCCTTCGTTTCTTCTTTCATGGCTCCATTAAAGCAGTAGTAGTAGTAAGAACTGTTCGAGGGGGAAGAAGGGGAAGCCGGAGGGCACGTTCTCCCCTCCCACGCGCCGGTCTCATAGTACCCACCCGTCTCCCTAACTCTCCTCTCCTTCTTCCTCGCCTTCAGATCCTTCCACTTCTCATTCCTCATCATCAATCGAGAAGATTGCTCACACTCGACCGCACGCGTCGGCCGGCAGCCGCTGCAGACGCCCACCGTATTATGCCTGAGACGATCGTTCGGTACAGGGAAAGAGAGTGGACGACCGAGGCTGCGGTCTCGACGGCAAGGCACGAAGACGGGTTCAAGGACAGCATCGTCGAGGAGGGCCCGAGTAGAGGCGGTGGAGCTCAGATTGGTCGAGACGGAGGTGGAAGGCTTGCAGGAGGACCGGAACATGCGAGCGAGTCGTTGAGTGAGCTTACCACCACCATTCTTCTTGCTGCTTCTGTTGCTCTCCATGTCCTTCCTTCGCTCTCTGGTGCTCACATACCGAAAGGAGATGGTGTGAGAGAAGAGCGAGGGAGGTGCACCACCATTTATAAGGCTTGAGATGTGGGGTTAGATGCGAGTGGGGAATCCATGATGGATATGGGGATCTTATATTATCGGCTAATAATTGTCGTGGTGGATGCTTGCAGCAACATGCGGGCCCTACCATCATTGTGAGATCAGTCCTCGCGAGGACACAGACTCCCTCGTAAGGGACAGATACATCAGTAAGTCTTCCTACAACGACGCGGCTTGTAGCTCGTTGATCCATCAACAGGAACAGGAAAGTTCAAGTAATCCTCTCCTGTTTGGCATGCTATCAACTTCAGCCTAATCTCTACGAAAACAACAATGAAAACGAAGAAGATACGAATGTTGGGTAGATAAGATCCATTTTCATGAAAGATGCGGCAATATACATTTCTTGAATAGACTATTATTCAGTATGGTTTATGCATAAATAAGAATGAAGATTAGGCAAATATGATTCACCCATTTATAGTCTTCAAATTTGGTCTAATAAATTTTATATCAAGAATATTAGTCCGTTGATGATGTATCAAAACCACTTACAGTTATTGAGAATTCGAAACCTCATCCGATGAATTTTTACTCGAAATATATTGGTCTGCTAATAGCGTATCATATTCACTTATCAAATGTTATGGTTTAAAATTATGTTTAATAAATTTTTATACCGAAAAGATTACTTATGTACCTCATCTATTTATAAAAATTGAGAATATAAAATTTTATTTGATAATTTTTATATAAAAAATATTGATTTAGTAGTGATGTGTCAAACATCGAGTGAGGGTTAAAAATCTTATTTTCATCATTTTATTTTTATTTTTATAAAAAAATATATACAGCAGCTAAAAATACAAGATGAAGATTAGAGACCAAGTCTTGTGCAAGAAATATGGGAAAAAGGTTTTGTGATGCATCAACTGTCTCCCTTTTTATATTGCTAGGGGAGTGGTTGTGATTCATTCCACAAGGACTGTTGATGTTCTTTTGTCATGCTGTTCTTTCTCCAGCTAAATCTTTTCACCTATCACTACTCTTTCTTCAACATTTGGCAAAGGGAATTAATGTGAAAAATAGTATATTTGCCATCGATGGCTCAGCAAAGCTACTTTGATTTCTTGCAATGCACTCACCACGACTCCACTACACATTGACTGTGACAGATATATACTACCCTCCTTCATACTAAAGGAGCCTTACACTTCATAATGTCCAAAAGGTGATCTGCTGTCCACTTTCCTCAAAGTTGGATGTTCTTGAGCTGCATCACTGCCCAATTCAAGGCATGCCCTTGTCATTCATGTGTATTCCATAGATGGTTCACTCACACTGTAAGCAATGGGATGCTCTGCAAGTAAAAGTTTGAACTCTGCATAAAAGACATATAGCACCACCACATTCCATTTCATATGAGTGTTCATTTTCAAATGTCTATTCTTGTATAGATTGCCACAAATGAGCATGAAAACATGAGGCCAGATTTGCCATCCATGAGCTTATAGATATGAGATATGGATTTCATTAGCCAATTCAGCAGAAGTGCTTGACAACAGTAGGCTTGCTGCTGTTGTCCAGAACTCAGAAGGACAGAAAACTATTACAGCATGGATATCCATATAATTGGAAGTACAACAGTGAAGTGACCACTCCATTGACTCCCAAACATCTACAGTGCCACTTTCAGTGTTTTCCCAACTCAAACAGTGCCTTTGGACATTAACAAGCCATGAACAAACAAAATAGTTGGTAACTAACCCGAACTCCAAGCCCAACCATTGTCCTACCTCATGGGATCACACTATCCCAAGCACTGCTGAATGCATCCAAGTTAGAGGTTGTGAGAGAAAGAGGGACTGATGCTATGTGTTTCTTCCTACCAAGTGTTTTTGAAATCCATGCAGCGAGGGAAGAGTGAGTGGACAAAGGCGGAGGTGAGCTTTGTCACCTCTCCTGTCCTTGTGGGCTCACTTCCCAATCACAAATGTCAGTTTGTCTCTGTCCATTGCCTGGCTCCAAACCCTTAGAGGACATGTGGCCCTTAGAAGATGAAAGAAATAAAAGAGCAAAGAAACAGAGAGGAAGGTTGACAAAAAAAATTTCTTTCATTTGATTAGGGGTTACTGATGGAGAATTTGGCGTATGTGGGGGATCTTTGTTTCTGACTCCCACAAAGGTCATTGGGATGGGCATGTCCCTCTTAGCTTGTGGGTTCAAAAAGCTCACCTGCATTGCAAGGAATGGATCCAACCATTTTAGGACACACAAGGGGGTAATCCAAGTGCTTGAGGACAAGCATGGGGAGGTCCTCCATGTTAGTCTCAATGTGGTGGAGGTTTCTACTTGTCTGAATTCAAAAATGGCCATGTATCAGTGCATACTTAGGTTTGTACATTGAAGATTTAGTAGAGACAAATACTTGATGAACTTGTTTGTAGCAATTGGGATTGTTAATGTCCAATAGGTGGATCACAAGTACCTTTAGATTTACAGGAGAACTCCATTAATATAATGAAAACTCTATATATCTGAAACAAGCAAAAACTAATATATCTGTAATTTTGTACATCATCATACATTGAAGATTATAGACATATTTTGTCATTATACAAATGGGTAGTCATAGATGTCTTACAAACCAATCACGTAAGTGATGACACATGTGACTTAACACGTAATCTTTTTACTTATTATATTTTGATATTTATCACTTTATATTATTTATTTATTTATTAGTATTATATATATATATATATATATATATATATATATATATATATATATATATATATATATATATATATATATATATATATATATATATATATATATATATATATATATTGTGATGTCCTTGGATCCGTGTAATAAGAATCGTATCATGATGATGTCATGATAATGAGGTCGATTCACCTTTAAACACAGATCCTAAATAATCTCAATCATAGGTTACTCGAGAGAGACATCGAGATAACCGGACATACTGGTGTATTGTATACCCGTCCATATGATAGATGCAGTTGGTCTTATAGCTACTCATGTGGAGACATTAGGGATATAATATAGGTGCTTATTGGGGAATGAGTTCATTGATTAATCTGCTTACGAAATGCTAAATGGTTGATGATGCCTTATTGTTAGAAAGTGATTCCATAGTCCTAGTGGTGTATCGGTCCTTAGACTTGAGACACCAAGGATGCTCTATATGAGTGCTCCACTCTTTGATACCAGACTTATATGTTTGGATGTCTCAGATCTAATACAACCGGTCATCGGGAGTGGTAGTCAACCTTACGAGGGCTATTGACTATCGATAGAGGATCATCCACTTTCGGTGTCATGAGAGGAATGTCTCATGTATTCTTGCTCAGACAAATCATTGTCCAGAGTCATTCAGATTTAGAAAGAAAAAGTTCTCTAGGAGAATTCGATTAGAGCGAGACTCGTGTAGAAACAGTATGGGTCTGACAGTACCATGCCCAGTATACAACCTCTGAAATATTAGATGGATAAACGACTATAGGTACACGGTAACTGAGGATGAACAGGTTCAATGGATTGGATTCCCCTATATCATTTTAGGACTACGGCGTAGTGGCATAGTACATCCGCAATCGATGAGTCGAGTAAATTATTATAGAGATAATAATTCACTGAGCCAGAAGGAGTTCTGATGGGTATGACTCATAACCAGCTCGATATTGGGCATAGAAGGTCACATACATATGGTAGGCATTACGATGAGTAGAGGTTCAGATATGAGATATCCGCCGGAGCCCCTATCTTATTGGATATCCAATAAGCTCATGAATTATTGGATCCTATGGATGAGATCCAATAAGAGCTCATGATAGATTATTGGATAAAAATTCACTAATCTAAGAGGCTTGGATAGTTGGATGGAGATCCAATACCCAATATGAGAAGATCTATTAGGGTTAAGTTGATAGGAGACCTCTATAAATAGGAGGGTTTCAATAATTTATAGACTAGAGCTTTTTGCTTCCTCTCCTATTCTCCTTCCCCTCTCCACCTGAAAGCAGACTTGGAAATTTGAGGAGCGTCATCGCAGCCCTGCTGTGTGGATCACCGCTAGTGAGGAGGGTGCTTGACCTCCTTCACCCTCTCCTAGAGATCTATAGGGATGCAGGGATATATGACCTCCCTAGGTAATACAATCTATCTCACACATGATTTTTTTATTTCGTGGATTTTTGCGCACCAATCTTCGCACAACGACGAACATATCTTTAGGAATTGGGGATTTTATTTTCTGTTCTTCCGCTGCGCATGTGATGTTGACCCCAAGATTTCCCAATAGTGGTATCAAAGCCAGGTTGTTCGTGCAAAAATTGGTTTTGAACTGCGTGTGTTGTATTTTGGAGAAGCTTTTTACATCAAAATTGTTAATGCAAAAGCGAGAAAGGGCAGCAATTGTTGCTGTCCTTGTTGCTCTTGTTGCCATCTGCATGTAGTAGGCTTGCTGTTGGCAGCCGGCAACCTGCGAGGGCCGACAGCCTGCTGGCGCAGCCTACAGCTGCTGGTGTTGCTACTGGCAGTCTGCGTGTAGAGGCGCCACGGGTTAGCGGCACCTGTAGCCATTGTACCCGCGGGGTGAGGCACCATAGTGTCATGGACTTAACTGGTTTTGCCTAAGTCGTGTGGCACCCTTGCGTATCGGTCCGTAAAGGTCAGCCTCCCCGAAACCTCCTATGATCCCTTAGGACACACAAAAGAGAAAATGGGTTAGAGAAAGCACCTTACTCAGGATCTACAAGCAAACATTTCCGAAAATACTTCATAGCCAATCTAAATTACAAATAGACTTTACAAGCTCTGAATAGTTGCACAACAAAGGGTCAAAATGGTCCACTACAAATCGAATATCTCTCATAAGTATCCACATGACACAACCTTTATTTACAAGCCTAAAAAGACCACCAAACCTAACTAAAATGGGGTTGTTAAGCCTTCGACTATCCCTTTACATGATGTGTAAAGCATGAACAAACCAAAAGACACGGACATACATAAGCATTACATCAAACATCCTGTTTAAAATTTTGTCTGTGAGATTCTCCCCCACTTATTCCTTCGATGTCCTTGTCGAAGCCTTTGCCGACACTACAACTCCTTGCCTTTGCTGAGTCTTTAATCTTCTGCTCTAGCTGTAATATGCCTCTTGGCTCCTAGCTGCTCTCTACTGCTGTTGTGGAGTAGTCAAACTTTCGATCCACCATGTTGCTTCATTGGTGAGGATTTGACAACTATTGTCTTCCATTATCTTCGAATGGTCTTTGAACATGTGCAGAGCTCCTATGCTGGATAGATAAGAGAATTGGGGTACTCGGTTTCACCCATTCTCTTAAGAGTTGAGAAGGTAAATATTATTTGATTTCGCTTGCCTCCTCGAGGGTTGTACTCCATGAATCGAGCTGGTTACTGACCTTTGCCTGCTTTTTGCTCACACTTCTAAAGCACTTGAAGTATTTACACTCCTTGCGTTGAGTTAGCTACTGTGATTTACCTTATTAATGCCATCGAACTTCTGGAATGCAGGAAGTTTTCACCCCAACTTGGAGTAAGTCTCTAATAGTTTTGGTCACCTCACATTTGCATCCCTTTCTTCACGATCGATAGATCTGCCTCTATGACACTATGACACTCCTCCGAATCCACCTCCATTCTAACCGATGCTTGGTTTTTGGTAGCTAAGTCCCTCTGGACTCGTCGTCACTTCCTCGCCCCTTTCGACTCTCTGCTTCAACACCTCTGTGCTCTTCAAGCAGTTCCCCTTGGTCGATGAAAAGATAAACTGTAACTCCCATGCATGGTCTTTACCATCATATTACAGGGTTCACACCGATTCTATTCTCCTTAGCTTCTTTGGTAGCAATGTTCGCTTACTCGATCTTGTCCTCTGACTTATCGGACTCTCTTAAGCGAATATGGGCTTTGGAGTAGTCCAACTCTCCAACTACTTCGATCATACCTCTGCATGATCATGTCCTTCCCATGGGACTCACTGGTATTTGCATTTGAACTTTTTCCCTCGGTAGTACACATCCCTCATATGTTGATGACCAAGGCTTTCATCTGATGTAAAATTCGATGTACGCACGGAAGACTCGCCTCTACGATACTATGGCCTTCACTCCTTGAATCCATAGCCCTTCTTGCCATCGTGTTATTCACCGAAGTAGAGCTCCCAATAGCTCCCGATCATACCTCTATATGATATAGTCTCTCACGTGACTAGATTCATGTGCATTGTATTGCTACAAACTATTCCACCATGATCCGATGCACCATGTCACCTCCTGGTGACATTTCCATTGCATTATGATCCTTGTGAGATAAATTTGATTTGTGATCCCTCCATGTGTAGCCTTTGCCAACACATCACAAGGCCTCTTCCACCTTCAATAGTATTCGCTCTTTTGGCAATCAACCTTCGTTCCCCCGCTCTCGGGTCACACTTGGATAAAGCACCGCTCTAGGACAGTCCTTCGCCTAATAGCTCTCGAAGTCCACCGACTTCGTTGAAATTAGTGCACCATTGTTTGGATCCTGAGCCTCTACCCCTACCAGCACAATCTTCGCTATGCACCGCTTCCTTCAATGCAACTTGAATGGTCACACTATGGTATATTCTTTAAGAGTACCCGTCTCCGTATCCTCTTGCCCCGTGCCAAGGCCTTCTGAACCCAACTATACCTCTGCAAGTTGAGTCACCTTAGTTCCTCCGTCAAATGCTTCTCTGAGGTAAGGTGCATGTGCCTCGAAGCTCCCTTCATCTTTGGCACTATGCAGGATGAGCCTGCTCTATCAGAATGAGGGACCCATGGAACAACATGATCCTGCTCTTGCCTTTGCAAGAGTTCATGTCCTTGACCTCTGTCCAAGGAAAGCTTTATGCCTCCACTCCTTGTTCCATCTTCTATGTCGGCTCCCTTCATGCGACTTGGGTACGTCGCCAAGTTACACCAAAGTTGCTCCGCTCCTTGTTTTGCATTGAGTTGATGGTGGTCGCACCCACCATTCCATGGGTCAGCCCTCCCTTGAGTCTGATCTCTATATTGACTCTAAGTGTGCCTTTATTTGTGTTGCTTTGGGTCACTCCTCCACTTGATCTCATAATGCATCCACCAATGCATTCTCTCAAGTGAGATCATGCGACGACTTCTTGCCGCTCACTCGGTCCATTGAGCTTTGTGGAGTTGTTAGTTTTGAGGTACTCCTCTTCAACATGTGCGATCCGTTGCACATGATTCTCCCTCTAGAGAGTCGAGACTTAACCCTCCTAGGTATCTATCCCGTTGGAGCAACATCTCTCTTCGTTTCCTTCCCTCTGAAAGCTTCGGAGACCACCATCCCCTTGGACTACTCCGACTTGCTGAACAAACTATGCATTGTTCTGCCTCCTGCAAACGCACTTGCTAAATTATGACTCCACGTTAATATGGCCCCCACTACACCACTCAAGGTCTAACAACATGTTAAACTCGCTGCACACTTCAGCCTCCTACGGACGTATCCTTCTCATGCCGAAGAGAAAGTTTCAATGCTCCATGACACTAAGTTTCGGTCGCCTTGGGATAACCGCGAACATTCCATCGTCCACATACAAGCCCTTGCATGAGTACCAAATTCTTTGAGTTAGCAATTCCCCTCACCTTTGTGAGCTTTGCACAACTCTTTCGGTTGCTGAGCAACCCATTTCACCTTGCATAGTCTCATCCTTTACCAAGCGCCTCGCTTACCTTGAGCACCATCAAGTATAGTTGTCAACGTGGAACCATAGCTCGAACTCAGCCATCCCAACCTTTATGCGCTACGCATTCTTCCAAGCTTGCTTGTTCTTGTGGTGCCTATTGCGTAAAGGGTTGGCCATTCCTCTGAATGCCAATCTCATATGCCTGCTCCTCCGAGCGACTCCTTTTCCCTACATCTCCATGCCCATTTCCCCCTAAATGGTCGCGCGTGTTGATTGCCCTCAACGCAGCCCGGCTAGGTTCCCTATGTTTGCATGCCAAGTGTTTCTATGAGTGCTTGTCCTGCTCTGATACCATCTATCACAGACTTAGCTGGTTTTGCCTAAGTTGTGCGGCACCCTTGCGTGTCCGTTCGCAAAGGTCAGTCTCCCCGAAACCTCCCATGGTCCCTTAGGACCTACAAAAGAGAAAACGGATTAGAGAAAGCGCCTTACTCGGGATCCACAAGCAAACATTTCCGAAAACACTTCATAGCCAATACAGATTATAAAAAGACTTTACAAGCTTTGAATGATTGCACAACAAAGGGTCAAAATGGTCCACTATAGATCGAATATCTTTCACAAGTGTTCACATGACACAACATTTATTTACAAGCTTGAAAAGGCCACCAAACCCAACTAAAATGGGGTTGTTAAGCCTTCGACCGTCTCTCTACATGTTGTACAAAGCATGAACAAACCAAAAGACATGGACATACGTAAGTATTATATTAAATATCATGTTTAGAATTTTGTCTATGACAACAAGGTAGTGGCGTCTGCGGGTGCTGTGCCCGCGGATAGAACTGCCTAGCGAGGCAACACCTCCTGTGGAGGCGACGACGCCCATAGGGGCGCTCGCCCGTAGGCACACTACACGTGGGCAAGGGCGACGCCACCCCGCCGCACAGGCTGCCGCCGGCAAGGTGGCGGTGGCGGTGACTACGGTAGGGAAGAAGGAGAAAGGGGCTTAGGGTTTTCTGGGCAAAATATAGTTTTGCCCCTCGGAATTTTAGAAATTCTAGATTCTATCTTTTACCCAAATTATGAAAATACTCCTCATAATTTAGAAAATTTCCTACATGTCCCTGATTTCAGAAAAAAAAAATTTAATTAATTAAAAGGTTTAATTGATTATTTTATTTATTTATTATTTAGTAGTCTTACATGATGATGATTTATACATGTGATGTACGATACGTGGACGGATGATCATAGACCGTGTGATTTGTGTACTTGTGATTATTATTATTGGGGCCTACGAGCCTCTATTTTATTTCTTATTTATTGTCAAGCCTGCTTGCTTATGATTAAGTTGTAATCACAAAAGGAGGCGCAGCGGGAGCGTGGAAGCGATAGCGAGACCCACGAGACGGACGATCGTGATGCATGGAGATGCGTCGAGATGCCGACGGAACTGACGAGGACGAGATGGAGGATAACAAGGCATGAAGATGCACCGTTGCATACATAGATCTTGATGTAAGTGATTATGCCCACTAGCTCGGGCCTGATCACATTAGACTATGGTCCATGATCATATGGTGTAATTGTTGTGATTGTTTATACACATACTAGATATGTATGTATATATATATATATATATATATATATATATATATATATATATATATATATATATATATATATATATATATATTTGCATGCGATGTAGATATATATTAAATATGTATGTGTATGACATGTCATATTATGAGACCAAATCAAAAAAATCCCTCTCTCGACAATATTAAGTCGGTAAACGGGAGGCAATTAGATTGACCCACGTGGCCTTCCATCGTTATAGGTAGGGACCGATTCTCGGTGTAGGTTGAGTTGCCTATGACATAGAGATGTCACCGGTGACTTGAGGACATGATATACTTGGTCGAGTCTCTCGAGGGTATATCATCGAATCAGACTCACCTTGTAACGATGGTATTGACTTAACCGAATATCATGGTTGGTCGAGTCTCTTGAGACCATGGTGATTCGGAGGCCGAACGGGACGAAAATCACAAGGAGTTGTGATCGGCAAGAGTTGCCTACCTTTCGGGCTTAGTGTGATTGGTCGAGTCCCTCGAGGTTGTTGAATCTCGGATTTTGATGATGAAACCAATTGATAGTGTTTATGATTTAATATGTGTTTAAGTGATACAGGACTAGCTTCGATTAGAAAAGGTAAATCAATTAAAGTAGGAGGAATCAGACGTTGGGCCAGAGCAAACATGTCAGAAGATTGGACGTCGGGCTAGAGGATCAGTTGACGTGTCAGCATAAGGCTTCCGTTCGTGAATTCGGGCATCGGGCCAAGAAGATCGAACATGATGCCAAGGAGATCAAATGTTGCGAGAAGACAATATGTTGATTGGGCAATACACCGAAGGAGAGGATGATGCATCGGAAGATCGGACGAAGCGCTAGAAGAACCAATGATATGTCGGATAACATAGGATTTGCTTGTAATCGATTATGTCTAGATTGAGTTAGTTTAGAGTCTAATTGAGTCAGTTTATAATGTAATTAGGCCAACTAGGCCCAAGTTTGGATTGTGTTAGGCCAAGTGGAAGGCCCAAACAGTGACCCAATAGGTGAAACCATCATGGCACAGTCTCCGAGACTATGTCAGGTAGTGGTATGACCCAAACACAGTCTCCAAGAGACTATCAAGCGGTGGTGCCACTACACTGGGTAGTGGTACTGCCTAATGATAGGGTGTCAGGTGGTCGTACCGCCACACTAGGCGGTGGTACCACCTAGTGTCAGTGCTACAGGCGATGGTACCACCAGGACCCGGGAAACCCGGGATGAGACTCTTTTAGGCTCCAAGTTTGAATCTACTTGAGGCCTATAAATACCTCTCTCATCCCTGGTTAAGAGACACAAGCATAAAGAGCTTAAAAGTGGGAAAAAGTTGTAGCAATCACTTAAGAGAATCTCTCCTCTAATTCTAAGTTTAGAATTCTATTTAGGGGGGAGTGAGTGCTTGTAAAAGGTTATCTCCTAAACTTGTGAAAAGGAAAAGAGGGGTGTAAAAAGGCAGTTGATCTTCGTCCATTGAAAGAAGATCATTAGTGGATGCCATTGGCCTCGACGGAAGAGGAATCAGTGGAGTGGATGTAGGTCACAACGACCAAACCACTATAAAATGATTTGCATTTATATTTGAGCAATTTACCTTTACTTTAAACTATTTTACTTGCCTACTGCTTTCACTACATATACGAACGAGATTTCAAGTTATCTTTCCGAGATTGGTTTTTATCGTAAGAAGAATTTTTCGAACCGACGTGTTTTATCCGCTACACTAATTCACCCCCCCTAGTGCCGACTGGATCTTAATAGAGGTTACACTAAGATGCTGATTGGATCCTGATCCCCA
The DNA here is from genome assembly GCF_036884655.1 of Musa acuminata AAA Group. Taxonomy (NCBI): domain Eukaryota; kingdom Viridiplantae; phylum Streptophyta; class Magnoliopsida; order Zingiberales; family Musaceae; genus Musa; species Musa acuminata. Next base: position 10,099,341 of record NC_088359.1, read on the forward strand.
CTAGAAGTCTATCGGAGACTTTCGTTTCACGTGCTGAGGGTATCGCGTGACTTACCAGTAAAATAGTTGGAGCATATTAAGATAGAAGTCCATATCTTGATTATTTATTTTTGTAAAATCTGTATGTTATTTATTTCTACTGCATCTTTATTTTCAGAAAATGTCACTTTCAAATCCCTTACATGGCATACTTGATGTCAACCATCTCACTAGTCTAAATTATACGGAATGGCTTCGCAACTTGAGAATTGTTCTCACGGCGGAGAAAATCGCGTACGTCTTTGATACAGTGATGCCTACGCCCGAGGAAGAGGCAAGCGAGGATGAGATCGTACGTTACAAGAAATACATTGACGACTCCACTCTTGCTCAGTGTTACATGTTGGGCTCCATGATTCCTGAGTTACAGAGACAACATAAAATGATGGATGTCAGATTCATTCTCCTACATGTCCATAAACTGTTTAAGGAACAGGGAAGGACTCAGCGATATGAATAATCTAAGAGCCTCTTCCATGCTAGGATGACTAAGGGGACACCGGTTCAGAACCATGTCCTAAAGATGATTGAGTGGATAGAGAAACTCACAGGTCTAGGAATGGTCATAGAGGAAAACTTATGTGTGGATCTTGTGCTTCAGTCCCTACCAGATTCCTTTTCACAGTTCATAATGAAATTTAAAATGAACAAGCTTGAGGTGACTCTCCTAAAGCTCCTCAATATATTGAGGGAGGCAGAGAGCACTATCAAGAAAGAGAAGCCAGTTCTCTACATTGGTGAGACCAGAAAGAAAAGGAAGGCAGAAAAATCCCTTAAGAAGGGCAAGGGCAAGGGCAAACTAGGTAAAGCAAAGGTTGCTAAGAAAGACCTGATAAATGACAAAGGCCAGTGCTTCCACTACGGAAAAGATGGGCATTGGAAGAGGAACTGCAAAGAGTACCTTGCAGAGAGGGTGAAATAGAAGTTTGGAGAAGCATCAGGTACATTCATGATCAGTCTCCATTTGTCAAACTCTTATGATAACACATGGGTATTGGATACCGGTAGTGCTTATCATATTTGTAATTCATTGCAGGTTCTAGCAAGGCCTATGAGACTAGCAAGAGACGAGATGGACCTCAAGATGGGCAATTAAGCAAAAGTTGCTGTAATAGCTGTTGGCGAGGTCATCTTACATATACCCGGTAGAGCTATTATTGCATTGGATGTATATTATTTTGTTCCTTCTATTAACAAAAATATTATTTTCATTTCATGTTTGATAGTTAGTGGATATAAATTAGTTTTGAGAATGATGGTTGTTCAATATTGTTAGATGATGAGATCATCACAAGAGGAACATTGCATAATGGTTTGTTTATGCTAGACACTACTCCACATATCATGAATGTAAGTGTGTCTAAGAGGAAATGAGATGAGGTGAATAGTGTATACTTGTGGCATTGTAGGCTAGGTCATATCTATGAGGGAAGGGTATAAAAGTTGCTAAAGGATGAATATCTAGATCCATTCGACTATGAGTCATATGCAACCTGCGAGGCTTGCCTTCGTGAAAAACTGACCAACTCTCCATTTAGTAGAACTGGAGAAAGAGCCACTGAACTATTGGAACTCATACATAGTGATGTATGTGGACCTATGTCAACTCATGCCATTAGTGGTTACTCCTACTTCATTATTTTTACTGATGATTTCTCAAGGTATGGACATGTGTACTTAATAAAGTATAAGTCTGAGGCTTTTAAGAAATCAGAGAATATAAGAATGAAGTGAAGAACCAGATTGGAAAAAGCATCAAGAATCTTTGATCGGATTGAGGATGTGAGTACTTAAGTACAAAGTTTACCCAATTCCTCAAAGACCATGAGATTATATCATAATGGACACCTCCTCATACACCTCAGCTCAATGGTATATTTGAAAGGAGGAATCGTATGTTATTAGATATGGTACGGTCCATGATGAGTTTCGCTAACCTACCTATCTCATTATGGGGATATGCCCTAGAGGCCGCAGCTTACCTTCTGAATAGAGTTCCAACTAAGTCAGTAGTGTCTACACCATATAAGATATGGAAAGGGAAAAAATCCGATCTTAAGGTTGTTAAGATTTGGGGCTGCCCTGCCCACGTTAAAAGATACCCCAATAAGTTAAAATCAAGGATAGAGCGGTGCAAGTTTGTGGGATACCCCAAGGAAACTTGTGGATATTATTTCTATCATCTCAAGGACCAAAAGGTCTTTGTAGCCAAGAGAGCGGTGTTCCTTGAGAAGGAACATATTCTTGGCAGAGATAGTGTGAGCATGATAGAGTTGAGCAAGGTTGGAGAACCTAGGTCAAATACCACTCTATAGCCCGAGTCTGTTCAGATACCTAACACACAAGTTCCAACTTTACATAGGTTTGGTAGAGTATCTCATCATCTTGAGAGATATGTGGGACATATTAGAAAAGAGGATATTGAGGATATTGATCCTCAGACCTATGAGGAGGCTATTATGAGTATAGACTCCGAGAAGTGGCAAGAAGCCATGAATTCTAAGATGGATTCCACGTACTCCAATAAGGTTTGAAACCTAGTTGATGAGTCCGAGGGTATTGTACCCATTGGTTGCAAGTGGATCTTTAAGAAAAAGATCGGAGTAGATAGAAAGGTAGAAACCTATAAAGCAAGGCTAGTTGCTAAGGGGTATCGTCAAAGGCAAGTATTGACTATGACGAAACCTTCTCACTCATGGCCATGCTAAAATCCATCTGAGTTCTATTGGCTATTGCAGCACACTATGATTATGAGATCTGACATATTGACGTGAAAACTGCATTCCTTAATGGAAATCTCGAGGAGGAGGTGTATATGATGTAGCCCAAGGGATTCGTATCCAAGGACTACCCAAATAAGGTGTGTAGGTTGCTTAGATCCATTTATAGACTAAAGTAAGCTTCTCGAAATTGGAACATAAGATTTGATGAGGCAATCAGATCTTATGACTTGGTTAAGAATGAAGATGAGCCTTATGTGTACAGGAAGGTAAGTGGGAGTACTATCACCTCTTGGTGTTATATGTGGATGACATCCTGATCATTGGGAATGATGTAAGAATGCTATCCATAGTAAATGCTTGGGGTGAATTAGTACAATGGATTAAAACATCGATTTAAAAATCTTTGTATGTTAAGAACGATATCAGAAGATAATTTGAAAGCATGTTTGTTCGTAATGATAGTGAAAGCCAAGTAAGAAGGAAGTGAAGCTATTGCAAAGTAAGTAAATAACAATAATAGAAATACAAACCAGAATTTATAGTGGTTCAATCGGTGTGACCTACATCCACTTCTGATTCCTCCTCCATCGAGGTCATCGATGTCCACTAATGGTATTCCTTCAATAGACGAAGACCAACCACCTCTTTACAGCGCTTTCTCCTTTTCACAGGTTTAGGAGATAACCCTTACAAGTCTCACACCTCTCTTGAATGATCACAATACTAGAAAGGGAGAAGGACTCTTTACACTTTTACAACACTTCTAACATCCCAAGAATTCAAGATTTTGTTTATACTTTCATGGCTTTTCATGCAGAAAAGGGTGGGGTATTTATAGGCTCCAATGGCTTTAGAATTGGAGCCAAAAAGTATCACATCCCTGGATTTCGGGGTACTAGCAGTACCACCATCATTATTGGGTAGTATTACCGCCTGCAGATCGACACTGGGTGATACCACTATTGAATCTCGTATTTTGATGATGAAACTCCTTGATATATGTTTATGATTTAATCTGTGTTTTGAGTGACGCAGGGTGCTTCGATCAGGATGAGACAATTAAAGCAGGAACATCATGTTGTGTCGGAGGAACATGTCAGAAGATTGGACGTCGGGCCGGTGGATCGGTCGACGTATCGACAGAAGGCTTCGGGTCGTGGACTCGGGCATCGGGCCAAGAAGAGCGGGTATTGTGCCAAGGATATCGGAGTTACGGAGTCAACTGGCCGATTGGGCAATAGGCTGCAGGAAAGGACGATGCGCCGAAGAATCGGACGAAGCGTCGAGGGACCAATGACATGCCGGACAACTTGGTTAATTGCTTAGGATTAATTGTCTCGATCGAAGTTTTTGTTTTGAGTGTGCAGGATTAACTACGATGAAAGTTAGACAAGCAGCAGGAGTTGCGCCGGAGTCAAGTTCATGATCACGTTGGGAGTTCGAGAGTTCGACGGAAGTTCGGACGGTCGTCGGAGGTTCTGCGAGAACAGATCCGAGAAGTCCAGAAGCTTGCCAAGCGAAGCTCGTCGGAACTTGCCAAGTGGATCGTCGCAAAGTCCAGGAGTTTGCCGGAAGTCCGCAGGAGCATCACCGAGGGTTCATCGGATGATCGACGGAAGTTCGCCGGAAACTCGCCGGAAGAAGCGATTGACGCACCGAAGCAAAGCTGCAGAAATTATCTTAGATCTAATCGTAGTTAGCACGTTGATTAAGTTAGAAAATGGGAGGTGATCCCATTAGCTTAATCTTGGGGCAATTGGGCCCCTGAAAGACTGAAATTGGGCCGAATGGAGCTAACCATTCGGACCCTGATTGCACCAGGAGGTGCAACCGCCTAGGCCAGGAGGTGGCACCGCCTGGGCTAAGCCTCCCAGCGAGACTGGGCGGTGCAACCTCCCCAGCCGGGAGGTGGCACCGCCTGAGCTCAGTCTTCGAGCAAGACTGGGCGGTGCAACCTCCCTGACAGAGAGGTGGCACCGCCTGAGCTCAGTCTTCGAGCAAGACTGGGCGGTGCAACCTCCCCAGCCAGGAGGTGGCACCGCTTGAGCTCAGTCTTCGAGCAAGACTGGGCGGTGCAACCTCCCTGACAGAGAGGTGGAATCGCCTGAGCTCGGTCTTCGAGCTCTGGCAGAGAGGTGCAACCGCCTCAGTCAAGAGGTGGCACCGCCTGGGCTCAGTCTTCGAGCTCTGCCAGGCGGTGCAACCTCTCCAGTCAGGAGGTGCAACCGCCTGATCCCAGAATTCCGGGATTTGATCGTTTTGAGCTCCAAATTTGAATTGGGTTGGGGCCTATAAATACCCCACCCATTCAGCACTAAAAGCACAGAACACACACTCGAAATCTTGCTATCTTTCTGTGTTTCTTAGAGCTCAAAACTGCTAGTTCTCCTCTTTCTATTCTTCAAGTTTGAGTTGTAAAGAGAGGAGAGAAAACTTCTGTAAGGGTTGTCTCCTAAGCCCGTCAAAAGGAGTGAATATGTAAGAGGGTAGTTGGCCTTCGCCTATTGAAGGAAGGCTTCTAGTTGACGTCGGTGACCTCGTCGGTGGAGGAAGCCAAAAGTGGAGTAGGTCAAGACTGACCGAACCACTCTAAATCTCTGGTTTGCGTTTATTTTGAGCACTTTATCATTACTGCAAACCTCCTACATAGCTACTGCTCTCTGCGCCTTTACGAACAAGTTTCTAAGTGCTGATCTTTCCGAATCTGCATTCAGACGTAAATCGTTGTTTTCATACATTACAGTTTACGTTTACGTTTTGATTCTGCAAAACTGTCTTCTGCGCTTTTACGAACGAAGTTTCTAAGTTTAGATCCCTTTAAAACTGTGTTTTAGACGTAAACTACTTTTAAACGTAAAACTACGTTTAGACGTAAAACTGCGTTTAGACGCAAACTGCGTTTAGACGTAAAACTACGTTTAGACGTAAAACTGCGTTTAGACGCAAACTGTGTTTAGACGTAAAACTATGTTTAGACGTAAAATTGTGTTTAGACGTAAAACTGTGTTTAGACGCAAACTACACTGCGCTTAGACGCAATCTGATCTTAGACGCAAACTGCGCTTAGACGCAAACTACGCTTAGACGCAATCTGCATTTAGACGCAAACTGCACTTAGACGTAAACTGCGTAAACTGCGCTTAGACGCAAACTGTGTTTAGACATAAACTGCACTTAATCATAAGTATTCTTAGAATCGGCTTTTGCATCAAAATAGTTTTTATCAAACGAACGCAGCTTTCGTTTTTAATCGCAGAAAGATTTCCGCTGCACTAATTCACCCCCCCCCTCTTAGTGCTCTCGATCCTAACAATTGGTATCAGAGCGGGGTATTTCTCATTTCGGATTTACACCCGAGAGAAATGGCTCTTCAAGAGGGCTTTTCGGTCTTTCGTCCACCGTTCTTTAACGGATTGGACTACACTTATTGGAAAACTCGAATGAGAGTTTTCTTGATTTCTCTAAATCTGGATTTATGGAATATCGTTGAAAACAGTTTTCAACTTCCCTCTAAACCGACGAACGAATGGTCGGATTTGGAGAAGAAGTATTTCTCTTTAAACGCAAAGGCTATGAATGCCTTATTTTGTGCTTTGGACAAAAATGAGTTCAATCGGGTTTCTTTGTGCAAAACGGCTTTCGATATTTGGCGCACTCTTGAAATCACGCACGAGGGAACTAGTAGAGTCAAAGACTCGAAAGTTAATATTTTACTGCATGATTTCGAGCTTTTTCATATGAAACCAAGCGAAACCATTGTTGACATGTACACCCGTTTTACGGATGTCGTCAATGGTTTAAATTCACTTGGTAAAAGCTTTTCGGATTTTGAACTCATTAACAAAGTTTTGCGCTCACTTTCTAAAACTTGGGATTCAAAAGTAACTGCTATTCAAGAATCGAAAAACTTGAACCAATTTCCACTTGAAGAACTAATTGGTTCATTGATCACATATGAAATGACGTGCAATGCACGTGAAGAACTTGAGAACCACCTTCCAAAGAATAGGAAGGATTTGGGACATAGAACATTTGAAGACCACTCGAGCATAAGCTCAAGTGATGGTGAACTTAAACTACAAATGAAACGAAAATTAAAAAGCAAAAAGAATCAAACTACTTGCTTTAAACGCAAGAAGAAGAACAAAAATTGGGATGAATCGAGCTCCTCCGAAGAAGAGAAAGTCAACAAAAGCAAGGCGGCAAACTATGCCTTAACAACCCACAATGATGAGGTAATCGAAATCCCCCTAATTTATTTTAAAATTACTTGATGCTTTCATGATGTATTTTTCTCTTTTAGTTTAGAATTAATTCTCTTAAAAATTACATGTTAAAAAAATTATTATGATCATACTAAGTAATTTTGAAAATGATAATATTGCATATTTTATGATAAACAAATAAAATGATCTTGATTGAAAATATGAAATCATGGTTAAGAAGTAATAATGTGCATTACGTTGATTTTCATTGTTATTTCTCGATTTTGATTAAAGATCATGTTTGATTTGAAGAAATGCATAATGATGAAAGTAAATATTTCGATTGACAATTTCATGCATGAGATATACATGATGATTTTTGTGATTGATGGTTTTATGATGAAATTCATTTTACGATCCTAAAAGTTGATGCATGTTTTCATTTGACATAAATGAAAAGGCATGCTAACATGAAATCGATCACTTAAGATGAAACACTTAAAAAAGGGGAGAAATATATGAATTGATGCTATAAACACTATGCTATGATTATCCCATGCTTGCATCACCAAGAAATATATGATTGCTATCATTGCTATATGCCCTGTATCAAGATATCAAACAAAAATTTGCATCATACGAGCTGATATCTTACCATGTGATGCAATGCTACACTTGCCAAAATATTCGAAATGTGTACATCATGCCCTGTATCAAGATATCAAACAAAATCTTGCTTCACAGTTTTACGCATTGATATCTTACCATATGATGAAATGCTACAATTGATGAACACTTGAAATGTAATCCTCTATCTTATTGATTTTTCAATAAATCTATGCTTGTCATACATGAATTTATTGAATGTAATTTTGAGGATGATTTCAGATTTGTCAAATGCTTGATTCGTATTTACGACATAAGATACACTTTAAATATGAAACATGCTTCAATCATGTTAAATGCTTCAATCATTTTCTATCTCTAGAGTTCTCGATTTTGATAAAATACAAGTGATAAATTCATTTATGATATCTTGTAAATCACTTGAATTATGAATGAGTTTTTTATGATCACTTAAAAAGAAAATGCTTTTCCCATCTTATCGAGATTAATGATTTCATGATATTGTGTGAATCTCGAAATTGATTTTGATGAAATAGTTATGAATCTCAAAAATGATAATATGCTTCATGTGATAATATGAATACACGAAACACTTATGATATGATTTTTATACAATTCCGTGTATTCATAAAATATTTATCTCCTCATCCAATAACTTTTCTTGATATTCCTTATGAGATGAAATGAAATAATGCATGAAATACAAATGAGGAGTTATTGATCATGCATGGTAGGATATAATTTGACAAAATTGATACCATCATGATATGAAACATTTATGATTTGCAATTATGCATGCAATACTTGTGCTTTCTAATTATGATGTGATGTATTGCATATGATGTAAATCATGATGAGTGCTAAGTTACACATTTTGAGAAGAAATTGCTATATTGAAACATTAATGTAATTATGAATGATGATATGATATTATGCATGTAATACTTCAACTTATGATAATGCAGTGATAAAATATTCATGATGAAAAATTGTCTTGACATTCATAACTTGATTATTCATCCTTTGTCATGATTTTGAAATCGTTGTAAAAGGAAAAAGAACTACAAAATTGTATTCTTCCTTTCTTTTTGACGATGACAAAGGGGGAGATAGCTAGCTTGCACAAGTCAAGAAGATGCAAAAACTTGATTACTAGCTTGCCTGTCTTAAGTAGCAAAGATTGCTAACTTGCTTATTTCAAGAAGCAAAAGTTGTCTTCTTGAACATCACCATCTTGAATATCTCAAGAAGCAAGACTTGCAACCTGCACATTACAATAGGAAGCAATAATCATGAGCCTACACAAGAAAGTTATCTTGCATTTGCTTTCGAGGTTTTTGCTAACTTGTATATTGTAAAAAATTGCTAGCTTGTAGTCTAAAGAGAAGCGAAAAGTTGCTATCTCAAAAGAAGCAAATGTGCTATCTTGCCTATCTCAAGAGGCAAACATGCTAACTTGCGCATCTAGCAAAGTGGACAAAATTTTCATATTTCAAGAAGCAAGAGTTGCCTTCTTGAACATATCTAATTTGCTAGCTTGCATGATGTAGAACTTGCTATCTTGAACATCTCTAATTTTCATACCAAGTGATATCTTGTATGCTATAAAACTTGCATATCTAAAACTTGATAGCTTGAATATTCTAAGCATGAATCAACACTTGCTATATTTTCTAGCAAAATTGCATGATGATAAAACTTGATATTATGTTTTTCATGCAATGAGTTGAACCAATATCACAAACACTTGATTGTGATACTTCTCCTTTTTGTTGATGACAAAGGGGGAGAAGTATGTTGATGAAAGTATGTTGATGACATGACATGTGATGCATAAGTTTATGCATATGTTCATGTTGACGTGTTGCAAGTATTCATGATGAATATTGCAATGACTTGAATTCAGTTTGAATTCAAGGTTCTATCAATATGGCATATTGATAGGGGGAGTTTGTTTAAACTCCGGGAGTTAAGTTTAACTCCGTCATCAAGTAGTTGTCATCATCAAAAAGGGGGAGATTGTTGAATCTCGTATTTTGATGATGAAACTCCTTGATATATGTTTATGATTTAATCTGCGTTTTGAGTGACGCAGGGTGCTTCGATCAGGATGAGACAATTAAAGCAGGAACATCATGTTGTGCCGGAGGAACATGTCAGAAGATTGAACGTCGGGCCGGTGGATCGGTCGACGTATCGACAGAAGGCTTCGGGTCGTGGACTCGGGCATCGGGCCAAGAAGAGCGGGTATTGTGCCAAGGATATCGAAGTTGCGGAGTCAACTGGCCGATTGGGCAATAGGCTGCAGGAAAGGACGATGCGCCGAAGAATCGGACGAAGCGTCGAGGGACCAATGACATGCCGGACAACTTGGTTAATTGCTTAGGATTAATTGTCTCGATCGAAGTTTTTGTTTTGAGTGTGAAGGATTAACTACGATGAAAGTTAGACAAGCAGCAGGAGTTGCGCCGGAGTCAAGTTCATGATCACGTTGGGAGTTCGAGAGTTCGACGGAAGTTCGGACGATCGTCGGAGGTTCTGCGAGAACAGATCCGAGAAGTCTAGAAGCTTGCCAAGCGAAGCTCATCGGAACTTGCCAAGTGGATTGTCGCAAAGTCCAGGAGTTTGCCGGAAGTCCGCAGGAGCATCACCGAGGGTTCATCGGATGATCGACGGAAGTTCGCCGGAAACTCGCCGGAAGAAGCGATTGACGCACCGAAGCAAAGCTGCAGAAATTGTCTTAGATCTAATCGTAGTTAGCACGTTGATTAAGTTGGAAAATGGGAGGTGATCCCATTAGCTTAATCTTGGGGCAATTGGGCCCCTGAAAGACTAAAATTGGGCCGAATGGAGCTAACCATTCGGACCCTGATTGCACCAGGAGGTGCAACCGCCTAGGCCAGGAGGTGGCACCGCCTGGGCTAAGCCTCCCAGCGAGACTGGGCGGTGCAACCTCCCCAGCCGGGAGGTGGCACCGCCTGAGCTCAGTCTTCGAGCAAGACTTGGCGGTGCAACCTCCTTGACAGAGAGGTGGCACCGCTTGAGCTCAGTATTCGAGCAAGACTGGGCGGTGCAACCTCCCCAGCCAGGAGGTGGCACCGCCTGAGCTCAGTCTTCGAGCAAGACTGGGCAGTGCAACCTCCCTGACAGAGAGGTGGCACCGCCTGAGCTCGGTCTTCGAGCTCTGGCAGAGAGGTGCAACCGCCTCAGTCAAGAGGTGGCACCGCCTGGGCTCAGTCTTCGAGCTCTGCTAGGCGGTGCAACCTCTCCAGTCAGGAGGTGCAACCGCCTGATCCCGGAATTCCGGGATTTGATCGTTTTGAGCTCCAAATTTGAATTGGGTTGGGGCCTATAAATACCCCACCCATTCAGCACTAAAAGCACAGAACACACACTCGAAATCTTGCTATCTTTCTGTGTTTCTTAGAGCTCAAAACTGCTAGTTCTCCTCTTTCTATTCTTCAAGTTTGAGTTGTAAAGAGAGGAGAGAAAACTTCTGTAAGGGTTGTCTCCTAAGTCCGTCAAAAGGAGTGAATCTGTAAGAGGGTAGTTGGCCTTCGCCTATTGAAGGAAGGCTTCTAGTTGACGTCGGTGACCTCGTCGGTGGAGGAAGCCAAAAGTGGAGTAGGTCAAGACTGACCGAACCACTCTAAATCTCTGGTTTGCGTTTATTTTGAGCACTTTATCATTACTGCAAACCTCCTACATAGCTACTACTCTCTGCGCCTTTACGAACAAGTTTCTAAGTGCTGATCTTTCCGAATCTGCATTCAGACGTAAATTGGTGTTTTCATACATTACAGTTTACGTTTACGTTTTGATTCTGCAAAACTGTCTTCTGCGCTTTTACGAACGAAGTTTCTAAGTTCAGATCCCTTTAAAACTGTGTTTTAGACGTAAACTACTTTTAAACGTAAAACTACGTTTAGACGTAAAACTGTGTTTAGACGTAAACTGCGTTTAGACGTAAAACTACGTTTAGACGTAAAACTGCGTTTAGACGCAAACTGCGTTTAGACGTAAAACTACGTTTAGACGTAAAACTGTGTTTAGACGTAAAACTGCGTTTAGACGCAAACTGCATTGCGCTTAGACGCAATCTGATCTTAGACGCAAACTGCGCTTAGACGCAATCTGCATTGAGACGCAAACTGCACTTAGACGCAAACTGCGTAAACTGCGCTTAGACGCAAACTGTGTTTAGACATAAACTGCACTTAATCATAAGTATTCTTAGAATCGGCTTTTGCATCAAAATAGTTTTTATCAAACGAACGCAGCTTTCGTTTTTAATCGCAGAAAGATTTCCGCTGCACTAATTCACCCCCCCCTCTTAGTGCTCTCGATCCTAACAACCACTGCCTGACAAAGCTCGGAGACCGAGCTCTGACAGTACCACCGCTTGATAGGGGCGGTACCACCGCTGGTAGCATTAATTGCCGGCGATACCACCACCCGGTCTGGGCGGTACCACCGCCCAGACCACCTAGGAGACTGGGTTACCAGGCGGTGCCACTGTCGGCCGTGACTTCAGGTGTTGAATAGGCTATTCAACCGGCCCAGTTCAGCCCTGTTAAGGGCCCAATTGGCCCCTAACTAAGTTAGTGTGATTACCTCCCAATTCTAACTCAACTTAAGGTCTAACTATGATAATTAATATACTTAAATAAGCAATATCTTGTCTGGTATGTCGATTATTCTTTCGGTGATCTTCCGGCAAACTTCTCGATGAACTTTCGGCGAACTCTTGGTGATCTCTCGACGAACTCTCGGTGAGCTTCCGGCAAACTTCTAGCACATCGTTCGAATCTTCGATGTATCGTCTGATCTTTGACTCTGGCCTAACATCTGCTTTATGCCTTACTGCTATCGTAGTTAATCCTACACACTTATCTCAACATATAGATTATATCAAATACTTTACCAATTAATTTCATCATCAAAATCTGAGATTTAGCAATCTCTCCCTTTTTGATGATGACAATCAATTAATGATGGAGTTAACCTTAACTCCCCCTATCTATATGCTATACTTGAGAAAAGATGTTCTTGAATTCAAGGCCTTTAAATTCAAGCATCAAATCGATAAGTTATATTTCTTTAAACTTATCAAATATGCACATCATGATACTTATCATGATTTACCAATACGATACCACGTATTTATCAATAAAAAATGATGTTAAGGCTTGACATTCATTTTCAAGTCTAATGATGATAGACAATCATCATTTTCAAGTATGATACAAAATTTAAATATGAAATTTAGCAAGATGACAAAGATAGAAATTCATCATTCCTTGGTAAGATATCAATTGTAAATAGCAAGTTGAGCTCATGATATCTTATCATAATGATAGACAATTATCAAGCATTCATGAAATATTTCAAGTATCTACAATGCATATAAAATATATTTTGATATGTTTCAAGCATTTGCGATGTGTTGCGATGTATTTGACGATTTCAATTATATTTCAAGTATTCGCAAAATATACAAGTAGATATAAGCATTTATGATAAGATACATTTCATACATTTACAATACCAATTTATCATCAATTTGCCACATTTTGATATCATTTCTCTCCCTTTTTCATCAACAAAAAGGAGAACCAAACCATTCAACACTGCAAGTGTGGTAAACAAAAAGGAGAACCATTAAGCAAGTTTCACACCAATTTATCCAAGCCATAAAGAAAGGTAAGCAAAAACTTTGCATGATAACTTTTTTGGATAAACTAATATTTTTACTCAAAGGCTTTTTGGTTTTTTTTTTTTTAGATATGCAGGTTTCTTTCTTCTTTTTATCATAAAAATAAGAAAAAGCGAAAGAAAGGTAAGGAAAGAATCCATTAAGAACAAAATACATGAAATGATTTGAATCAAGTCAAATTCAAAACAATAAATGAGTTTCATTAACTCATGTTTCAATTTTAACAAAGAGAAGGGATTCAAGAAAAGGATCAAGATATCCATATGAAATCAAATAGCCATTCTTGCAAATAATCATTACACACTAAAATTCATCTTTCAAGGATCAAGATATCTATTGGAATTCATAAAATTCATCTTTCATGAGAAGAATAAGAAAGAATTCATGGGAGAAGAGCATCATATGAAAAATAAATTCCGAATAAAACTTTATAAATCAAATCTATTTCTCATTAAACATTCACAAGAGTGAAATCTATGAGAGATGCATTTATCAATGAATTCTATGAGTGAAGTGATTAAGTGTATCAAGAATCATTAAGTGATGGAGCAAGGGTATGAAATAAATTTGATACAAAGTAAATTGATATTCCAAATTTCATAAAGGCCTTAGATACGAAATGAAATAATTTCATGAAAGCCTTTTTTAAACAATTGAAAAAGTTCAGAAAAGATATATATCAAATTCATACATTCGGACAATTTAAATATCGGCTAATTGATGTTTTGTATCAATAAAATCTAAAGATATGTCATAGTTATTAACATGATCTCTTATGAAATGATGTATAATGTCAATATGTTTAGTTTTAGAGTATTGAATATGATTTTTTGTTAAACATATTGCACTCGTGTTATCACATTTTATGGGAATGTTCTTAAGGTGAATCTTATAATCTTCTAATGTATTTTTCATCTATACAACTTGTGCATAGTATGCACTCGTCGCTATGTATTCGGCTTCGGTTGTAGATAGTGCAACCAAGTTTTATTTCTTGGAAGACCAAGAGACAAGTGCATAACCTAAGAATTGATATATTCCGGATGTGCTTTTTCTATCCATTCTACATCCAACAAAATCCTCATCAGCATAAGTAATTAGGTCAAAGTTTTTAGATTTTGGATACCATAATCCTATATTAGTGGTTCCTTTAAGATATCTAAGAATTCTTTTAACTACTTTAAGATGAGATGGCTTAGGATTATATTAAAACCTAGCACAAAGTCCTATGCTAAACATGATATCCGATCTAGTTGCGGTGAGGTATAGTAAACTACCTATCATACCCCTATAAGCTTTTTGATTAAAGCTTTCTCCACTTTCATCAATGTCTAACTTAGTGGAGGTACTCATAGGAGTATTGAGAGTCTTTGAACTATCCATATTAAACCACTTTAGCAAGTCTAATGCATATTTTGTTTAACTAAGAAAAATATCATCACTAAGTTGTTTGATTTGTAAACCTAAAAAGAAAGTTAGTTCACTCAGTAAACTCATTTCAAACTCTATGCTCATACTCTTGGCAAACGATTCACATAAAAATTCATTTGTAGAATCAAAAATAATATCATCAATATAAATTTAAACAATAAGAACGTTATTTTTAAAATTCTTAATAAACAATATAGTATCGATCTTGCCTTTAGAGAAATTATTTTGGATAAGAAATGAGCTAAGTCTCTCATACCAAGCTCTTGGGCTTGTTTTAATCCATAGAGAGCTTTAGTCAATTTAAACACATGATTCAAAAAATTATCATTCTCAAATCCGGGAGGTTGTTCAACATAAACTTCTTCGGAAATAAAATCATTAAGAAAAGCACTTTTGACATCTATTTGAAATAATTTAAAATTATTACTACTAAAAATTATTACTACTAGCATAAGCAAGGAGCATCCTTATGACTTCTAATCTTGCCACAGGAGTAAATGTTTCGTCATAATCGATACCTTCTTCTTGGTTGAAACCCTTGGCTACTAATCTAGCCTTGTTTCTAACCATGATACCAAATTCATCTTGCTTGTTTTTAAAAACCCATTTAGTACCAATAACTAAATCATCATTTGGCCTAGGAACAAGCTTCCACATCACATTTCTCTCAAATTGGTTCAACTCTTCTTGCATTACGATAACCCATAAATCATCTTTCAAGGCCTCATCAATGCATTTAGGTTCAATTTAAGAAAGAAAAGCGATGTTGGCACAAAAATTTTTAAGAGAAGAACGAGTTTGAACCCCTTTTGATGTATCTCCTATGATTAGCTCCTCAGGATGAGCTTCTACATACTTCAATTCCTTGGGTGATATTTCGGAAGAAGATGTATCTAAGTTGCTAGTTTGAGGGGAGGGTTCATTTAAATTCAAAGCATCAAAATTAAGATCATCATCAAACTCATTTTTCTTAAATTCTAAAACTTAATTAAAGACAACATGAATAGACTCTTCTATAACCAAAATTCTTTTGTTAAAGATATGAAATGCTTTAGAAATAGAAGAATAGCTAAGAAAAATTCGTTCATCATATTTTGCATCAAACTTTCCTAAGGTATCTTTTTCATTCAAGATAAAACATTTACAACCAAAAACTTTAAAATATAAAACGTTGGGCTTTTTGTTATTCCACGGTTCATAAGAAGTTTTGGAAAGCAATGGCCTTACTAGAACCCTATTCATAATATAGCATGTCATATTAACGGCTTCGGCCAAAAAATATTTGGGTAGGTTATGTTCGTTTAACATGGTTCTTGCCATTTCTTATAATTTTTTATTTTTTCTTTCTTACTCTATTTTGTTGAGGTTTTCTCGGAGTAAAGAAATTATGGTTATATCCATTTGATTTACAAAAATTTTAAAAATCATGATTTTGAAATTCGCCACCGTGATCACTCTGAATTGATAAAATCATAAAGCCTTTTTTTATTTTGAACAAGTTTACAAAACTTAGAAAAATACCTAAAGCAATCACTTTTGTATGCCAAGAAGTAAGTCAAGTGTATCTACTATAATCTTCCATAATGATAAAGGCGTATTTGCTACCTCCTAGGCTTAATGTATCAATTGGTCCAAATAAATCCATATAGATCAATTATAATGATCTAGAGGTGCTTATTTGATTCTTTGGTTTGAAACTATCTTTTATTTGTTTTCTTAGTTGATATGCATCATACACATTGTCTTTAACAAACTTAATATTAGGAATACCTCTTATAAGTTCTTTAGATGAAATTTGAGAGATTAGTTTTATACTAGCATGACCTAATCTTCTATGCCAAAGCCAAGCATCGTCATTCAAAACCAAAATATATATTTTATCATAAAGATCATCAATGTCGATAGTGTATACATTATTTTATTTTAGGACAATCATAGATGTGTTTTGTGTGATTTTTTAATAATGCAAGCATGGGATTCAAATCTAATTATGTATCCTTTATCACACAATTGACTAATGCTCAAAAGATTATGCTTTAAGCCATCAACCAATAATACATCTTCAATCAAAAAGTTGGATTTGTTACCTATGGTTCCTTTGCCAATGATTTTACCCTTATTATTGTCTCCGAATGTGACATACCCTTCGTCTATGCTAGTGAGCTTAGAGAATTAAGATGGATCTCCGATTATGTGCCTTGAGTATCCACTATCAAGGTACCATCTCTTGCTCCTAGCTTGTGATAATAAACATTTCTACAAAAAAAAGGGTGATTTTTAGGTACCCATTTGACTTTGGGTGCCTAAAAAATTGATCGATTTAACTTATCATTTTGCATGGAGTTCTTTACGATTCTTTTAGGAACCCAAATCAATTTGTGTGGACTACATCTCTTAAACAGACATTGATAGGTAATATGTCCAAATTTGCAACAAAAGTTACATTTGTTTCGGGATTTCGGGATGAAACATGCAAAGTTGGGCCTTTAACAAAGATGGTTGAATTTTTATGAGTGTTACTCACAAAGCTGATTTCATCTCTTCTATGAATATGATTCTTATTGCAAGAATCATGTTTAGGGATTTGCTACCTATTTCAATTTTTTCTAAGATTTTATGTAGTTACAAATTCTCCATTTTAAAAGTTTCTAATTCATCACATTTTGTACAAGGAGCTAAACTATCATTATGCTCAATTTTTAATCTATCAAAATTACTAACAAGAGAAGCATGCTCTTTTTTCAACCGTTTATATTTTTTACTAACTAATTTACATTCATCAAATAAATTATGAAAAGAACTTAATAATTCTCTTGCCATTTAAAGCGAAAGTCTTCTTCTCTAACTTATTTCAATCATTCATTAGAAGAGAAGACCTTTGAAAGACATTTTCCACAAGATTCCATAACTCAAAATCTATTGAAATTAGAAAGATCCTCATTCTAGTCTTCCAATATGTATAATCCGTCCCATTGAAAATAGGTGGACGTGTAATTGAATGACCCTCTTGATTATCGGCAAAAGCCATCTCTTTTGGGTTTTAAACCAAATCAATAGTAACTGAGCTCTAATACCAATTATTAGGATCGAGTCAGTATTAAGGGGGGGGGGGGGGTGAATTAGTGTAGTAGATTAAAATGTTGATTTAAAAATCTTTGTATATTAAGAATGATACCGGAAGATAACTTGAAAACGTATTTGTTCATAAGGGTAGTGAAAGCCAAGTAAGAAAGAAGTGAAGCTATTGCAAAGTAAGTAAATAACAATAATAGAAATGCAAACTAGAATTTATAGTGGTTCGGTTGGTGTGACATACATCCACTTTCGATTCCTCCTCCGTCGAGGTCACCGGCATCCACTAATGGTCTTCCTTCAATAGACGAAGATCAACCACCTCTTTACAGTGCTTTCTCCTTTTCATGTGTTTAGGAGATAACCCTTACAAGTCTCACACCTCTCTTGAATGATCACAATACTAGAAAGGGAGGAGGATTCTTTGCACTTTTATAACACTTCTAACACCCCAAGAATTCAAGATTTTGTTCACACTTTCGTGCCTTTTCATGCAGAAAAGAGTGGGGTATGTATAAGCCCTAATGGCTTCAGAATTGGAGCCAAAAAGTGTCAATCCCTGGATTTCAGGGTACTGGTAGTACCACCGCCATTATTGGGTGGTACTACCGCCTGCAGATTGATATTGGGCAGTACCACCGCCTGATAGAGCTCGGAGACTGAGCTATGACGGTGCCACCACCTGATAAGGGCAGTACCACCGCTAGCAGCATTAACTACCGGCGGTACCACTGCCCAGACCACCTAGGAGATTGGGTCACCAAGTGGTGCCACCGTCAGCCATGAGTTCAGGTGCTAAATGTGTTGTTCAACCAGCCTAATTCAACCCTGTTAAGGGCCTAGTTGTCCCCTAACTGAGTTAGTAGGATTACCTCTCAATCCTAACTTAACTTAAGGTCTACCTATGATAATTAAGACACTTAAACAAGCAATCTCTTGTCTGATATGTCGATTGTTTTTTCCGCGATCTTCCGGTGAACTTCTCGATGAACTTCTGATGAAATCTCAATGAACTCTCAACGAACTCCCGATAATCTCTCAGCGATCTTCCGACGAATTCTCGGTGAGCTCCTAACGAACTCTCTGTGAGCTTATGGTAAAATTCCGACACATCGTCCGAATCTTTGACGTATCGTCAGATCTTTGACTCCGACCCAACATCTGCTTTATGTCTTACTGCTATCATAGTTAATCCTGCACACTTATCTCAACATATAGATTAGATCAAATATTTTACCAATTGATTTCATCATCAAAATCTGAGATTCAACAAGTATGTCCCCAAAGACTCCTGAAGAAAGGACGAACATGGATAGGGTACTCTATGCCTCAGTAATAGGGTCTATTATGTATGTCATGCTATGTACTAGGCCTGATATAACACATGCTTTGAGTGTCACGAGCAGGTATCAAGCGGATCCAGGCTTGGAGCACTAGAAAGCAGTAAAGTGTATCCTTAAGTACTTGAGAAAGACTAAGGATCTTTTACTAGTATATAGAGGTAGTGGCCTTAGGGTTGAAGGCTACACGGACTCGAGTTTTTAGTCCGATGTCGATGATAGCAAGTCAAATTCGGGGTATGTGTATATCTTGAATGGAGGAGCAGTGTGCTAGAAGAGTTCCAAGCAAGATACTACTACTGACTCGACCACAGAGGCGGAGTACAGTACTGCAACAAAGGCAGCAAAAGAGGGAGTATGGATGAAGAAGTTCATCACAGATCTGGGAGTCGTGCTAGGCAGCGAGGAGTCGATTCTCTTATATTATAACAACAATGGGGCGATTGCTTAAGCAAAGGAACCCAAGTCTCATCAGAAATCTAAGCATGTTTTGAGGAGGTTCCACCTGATCAAAGAGATCGTGACCCGAGGAGATGTAGTAGTGGAAAGAATTTCATCCAAAGATAATATTACAGATCCACTAACAAAGTTGTCGTTTTAGATTATCTTTAAGCGTTACAGGGGTCTGATGGGGATCAGACACATAGGTGATTGGCTTTAGGTCAAGTGGGAGATTGCTAGTCATAGGTGTCATGTAAGTCAATCACGTGAGTGATGGCACGTGTGACTTGACACACGGTATTTTTACTTATTATATTTTGATATTTATTACTTTATATTACTTATTATATATATATATATATATATATATATATATATATATATATATATATTGTGATGTCATTGGATCTGTGCAATGGGAATCGGATCGTGATAAGATCACAATAATAAGATCGATTCACCTTTAAACACAGATCCTAAATAATCCCAGTCATAGATTACTCAAGAGGGACATTGAGATAACCGGATAGACTAGTGTGTTGTATACCCGTCAATATGATGGATGCAAGTGGTCTCATAGCTGCTTGTGCAGGGACACTAGGGATACAATACAGGTGCTCACTTGGGAATGAGTTCACTGATTGATCTGCTTACGGAATGTTGAATGGTTGATGATGCCTTATTGTCAAACAGCGATTTCGTAGTGCCAGCGGTGTATCTGGTCCTTAAACTTGAGACACCAAGGATGTCCTATATGAGTGCTCCACTCTTTGATACCAGACATATATATTTGGATGTCCTAGATCTAACACAACAGGTCATCGGGAGTGGTAGTCAACCTTACGAGGGCTATTGAGTGTCGATAGAGGATCATCCACTCTCGGTGTCATGAGAGGAATGTCTCATATGTTCTTGCTCAAACAAATCTCTGGCTAGGGTCATTCAGAATAAGAGAGAAAGAGTTCTCTGGGAGAATCCAATTAGAGCGAGACTCAAGTATAAACCATATGGGTTTGACAGCACCATGCTCGGTATATTATCTCTAGAATATTAGATGGATGAGGGACTATAGGTACATGGTAATTAAGGACAGACAGACCTAATAGATTGGATTCCCCTGTATCGTTTGGGGATTGCGACGTAGTGGCCTAGTACGTCCGCAATCGATGAGTCGAGTGAATTATATGGAGATAATAATTCATTGAGTCAGAAGGAGTTCTGACAGGTATGACTCAAAGCCAGATCGATATTGGGCCTAGAAGGTCACACACATATAGTAGGCATTAAGATAAGTAGAGGTTCGGATATGAGATATCCGCTAGAGCCCCTATCTTATTGGATATCCAATAAGCCCCTGAATTATTGGATAGAGATCCACTAATCTAAGAGGCTTGGGTAGTTAGATGAAGATTCGATACCCAATAGGGGAGGATCCATTAGGGTTAAGTTGACAAGGGACCTCTATAAATATGAGGGTTTCAATAGTTTATAGGCTAGAACTTTTTGCTTCCTCTCCTATTCTCCTCCTCCTCTCTACCTCAGAGCAGGCCTGAAGATTTGAGGAGCATCATCGCAGTCCTACTGTGTGGATCACCGCTAGAGAGGAGAGCGCTTGACCTCCTTCACCCTCTCCTAGAGATCTGTAGGGATTCATGGATATACGATCTCCTTATGTAACACAATCTATCTCACACGTGTATTTTTTATTTCATAGATTTTTGCGCATCAATCTTCACACAACAACAAACATATCTTTGGGAATTTGGGATTTTATTTTCTGTTCTTCCGCTGCGCATATGATGTCACTCTCAAGATTTCCCTACACAAACAACTTAAATAAAGTTTAATTTTAGATGTTGATTTAGAGACCAAGTGCTTGTGAGAATAAACTTTTCCTTATTAGCTTCAAATAAACACTAGTGTAAACTAACCAATGCAACTTGTCTTCGTGGTAACAATTTGTGAAATAACAAGCATTTAGAGGTTCAATTATGAAATATTTCAAGATTAAAATTCATGCTAATGAGTTCTGAAATAGTTTTGTATGTTATGATATTTCAAGGCTTCACATGTTCTAACAAAGACATATGGACAATGACAAGGAAATGCCAAAGCATACCCAAGTTTTGGAACAAAAAAAAATTACCACTATCCATATTTCAGCTTAGAGAGGCTCACTTTCCACTTAGTTTGAATCTTGAAAGTTTGAAGTTACTAGAAAAATGAGGCTTCATCAGTTTGGAACACATGCATCAATTAATGAATTGCCAACTGTGACTTATGGTGGTAATAAATAAATGTCTTCCAACATGGCGACATACAAAATATTGCTTCATTCTTTCACTTGTAATGCTAAAGGCAGTGATCATATTCAGTGTTGACCTGCTTTGTTTTGCCTCCACTGATTCCTATTGTCTGAATGTTATGTTAGCAATCAATCTCTAGGTTGTGTTTAGATCTCACCATATTGTGAGATGGTGGAGGCTTTGCATTTGTGTGCATTTTTATCTATCACTTAATCTAATAATTCCTTGTCCTTTTTGATAATGTTAATGAGATTAAAGACACATCATGATTTGACTATTGATAATGTTCGAAGAAAAACAAAATTTAAATTAATTTATAAGGATTAAAAGAGTGAATATCATTCATTTTGATTTAATTATTTTAGGATAGTAGTTTAAGGTCAATAAGACAGCTAATTATCCTATAGAGGTGGGTTGATAATATTTCTCATATTAAAATTAATCTTTTATTAGGGCGTTATTTCTACCATGAACGGTGAACAGGAAGAAGGTGTGTATGTAAGTCTAATATCTTAGTGAAAAAGAGATTGTGCAGATCATAAAAACACCTTCATAGTCTTGAATGACATACCTGTTTATTTATTAGTAGACTAAAAAAATAATTTTCTTTGGACTTCTTTTAAATCTCTAGTGAATGATATATTTTGCTGCTCCTTTTCTTTTCTGTAATTTTTGTGAAACATTTCAAGGGATGACTAAAATTCAAATTTCCTGCCTTCCAAGAACATGAAATAAATGAGCATTCATTTTTATTTCTTTCTTTTACATTCTAAATGCCACCAAAAAAAAAAAAATCTTGGAATCTTTTCATCTTTCCTTTCAATCAAATAGATCCCTTATGGCAGATTTGCCTAACTTCACACACAAATTGAAAGATATCCTAAACTTAGTGGCCAAAAGAAAGAATATACCAAATCACTATTGTTGACACTTTCTTTTGATCGTCAAGTGGCACCTTTGTTCCTTGCCAAGTTCACTCAAATTGTTCATGTGCCTTCTTCCACACAAATTTTTTTTTAAAGGTGATTCTCCTTAAAAAATATCCTTATTTTAGATATTTTCTAAATAATTATATTTATTTTAATTTTTCTAAATCATATCCTATAATTTAAAAATATCCAAATTATCTCTCCTCTTTTATCATTCTTCTATCGTCGTCTTTGTTGTCATCAACTGCTCGGTTCGACCCATTCTCACATCCTCCGCTATCGTCCTATGTCTTACATTACCTCCCATCTCCTCTGTCTTGTCGCAGTTGCCACCCGTAGCTCTCATGGAATGGCTATTGCCTTTTATCCTACCAAAGCTACCATGCATAGCTCTCGCATAAGAAATGAGGAGGCATGAAGGCTCCTGCTAGTACTCTGATTTACTGTCACCATCTATCTCATCAAAGCTACCACCCCCATAGCTCTCGTGCAAGAAGGAGGTGACGATAATGGCTCTCACACCTCCTTCTTCCTCTTATAAGGGTTGCGGGTGATGATTTTGATGGGGCATAGGGCGACAATAGTTCTCCCACGCCCTCCTTCCTCTCGTGAGGACTATGAGCAATAATTCTAACAAGATAGAGGGGAGGGGAGGTGATATAAGACACATGGGTGATGGTGGAGGCGACATATGATAATGATGTATGAAAGAATAGGTGACAACTGGTTTGATGAGATAGACAACTCGACAATGATAACATCAATGAAAGAGAATGAAAAAGGACAATTTGAACAGTTTTTAAATTAGGGATTATGGTTTAGAAAAAATCAAAATGGGAAAAACTATTTGGGAAATGCCCAAAATAAAGATATTTTTAAAGGAAAATGGCCCAAAAATTTATCCCTTTTTTTTATCAGAGTTTACAAATACATTTTCATCCCTAAATCTGGTTAATAAATATAACATTATCGTTTGCTCACACAAAAACTGATAATACCTTTTATTTCTTCATCTCCGTACAATTAATCAACCCGAGCACCATTGACATGTGCATTAGGTTATATTTATAAGATAATATAAAAATCATTACTTATACAAAATAATGAGTGAATCGAAAAAAAAAAACAAAAAAAACTCTTTGTCCTAAAAAGCACCCCTATTTTGGTTCTTTTTCTGTCTTTTTATCTTTTCTTGGTTTTACCCACAGATTTAGTTCATCAAACGGCTCCATGCTTTTCAGTAAAATAATTTTATTTTTTTGGAAAATAAGCTTATGAAATAGAATTAAAATTATAATATAATATATTTAAAATAATTTACCATACATATCAAAATATTTCAGTTATTTATATTTTTAAACATTCCAGAATAATTTTATAACTTTTAAAAGTATTCAAATTTAGTTTTAATATCTATACATTTCAATATTATTCAGTAAATAAAGACCCGGATATAGAATTTTGTGCCTTCCAGAATATTTTTTCCTAATTTTCATAACTTTTAACATTATTTATTTTTTATTATTAATTTGGTTCATTTTAATTTGTTGGACCAGTTCTTAATTTATAGAACCGGAGGAAGAGAAAAACCTTAAAAAAAAATAAAAATAAGATTATTTAAAAAATTAAAATATATACAATTTTTGATTAATTATATATTATCTTTGTAATTAGTTATTTTTAGCATTTCGATTCTTATACTTTCAAAAATTATATTTTGATCCTTATATTTACTAAAGTGAAACTTTAATATTCTTATAAAGAGTTAAAAAGATAATTTTATATGATTAAAAATTAAGAGAAAGAAAGATATTCTTATTGAAGTAATGCAGTTAAATATTTTACTTCAATAAGTATAAGAACTTAATGTAACTTTTAAAAGCATAAGATTGTGATATTAAAGATAATTAATTTAAAACTAATATATAATTAGTCCAAGCTTTTCTATAGGAATTCGCCTTTAAATAATTGATGTCAAGAATTCGCCTTTAAATTAATATGTGAATTTCATATTATTTTTGAGAAAAATTAATCGGCTGCCATCTAATTTATCTCAACGATGCATCGCCAATTGATTTGACATTGCCGTGCCCACAAATCAACCTAAAAGCGCGTCCCTCCCATTCTTCGTTTTGTTGGTAACTCTTAGCTCGAAGCTTTGGTTTATCTGCGAGGAGGGAAGGGAAGGGGGCGACGAAGACGAAGATAATGTCTTCTCTCCAGTTCTTCTCTCCCACCTCCCAAAGCCCTAATATCAAACCCAATCACCTCCTCTCGTCCTCCTCCTCGTCCAAGAACTCCGTCACCAGAGCCACCAACTTCTCCACCTCCTTTTCTTGCTCCACCTCTCAATTACCCACCGAGAATCCCAACCCCAATCCCTCCAGATGCATCTGCTCCTCCAAAAACCCCACCTTTAGTTCCGCCCGCTGCATTTCCCCGCCGAAAAGCTCCAACTTTTGGGTTTCCCGGCCGAGGCAGCGCCGGAGTCAGGTCGGATGTGGGAGAGGAGTGGAAGCGCGGGACGGCGAGGTCGACTCTCCGCCGCTGTCTGACTGGAAGAGTGGTGGCGGTGGAAATGGCGACGGAGGAGGTGGGAATGGAGGAGAGGAGGGGGATGAGAAGGAGAAAAAGAAGGGCCTTTTACCGGAATGGGTGAGTATTACCAAGGAGGATGCGAAGACTATCTTGGGGGCGTTGGCGATTTCCTTGGCCTTCCGAACGTTCATAGCCGAGCCGCGGTTCATTCCTTCTCTTTCGATGTACCCAACGTTTGATATCGGTGACCGCGTTGTCGCCGAGAAGGTACCCTCCTTTGCTTTTAATCTGAAGATCTTTATCCAATTAGTAGTCAAAGTTCAATTTTTATCATCAGTTCTGTTGAAGTTCTTAGAAGGGGGAACGAAATTTGATTTTTATTGTGTTATTCTTACGGGAACTGATTTGATTGTTGGCTTGGTTGCTAAAGTATTGAAGAAAAAAATATCGGATTCAAGTTCTTGATGCTGTTGCTGCATACAAAATGATTACCCCAAGCTGCGTGCAAGATTTGGGGTTAGGACCCCAAACTAAGATCGCGTTGAGTTGGTTGGAAGGTTGGTTTTTGCCACTTCTAACCTGTACCATCCCTGTTGGTGTCATAAACCGCCGGAAAAAAATTTAGTGCAACTAGGCGCTTGGGCTTGTTTAACCCCAAGAACTTGAGTTCGGAAAAATTTTACTGTGCATGATCATGGAATTTGCTTGCCCTAAAATGACTCAAAATTGGCATGCTTTGTAATATACATATTACTTGTAAGCTGTAAAGCATATGTTCAATTCTGGAAATTGTCTCATCTGTAGAAAATCTAGTACAAACTAATGGCTAGTAAATGCTAAAGCTTAACCCATTGGAGTGATAACTTCAGCTCTTAGTGATTTTTTATGTTGGTTTCCCCTTTCATCTTTCTATAAAAAGTCACATTGGTGTAACTCAGTCATATTTTTGCCCATTAATTTTCTGCTTTCTCGGATAATGTTATCATCAATTCAAAATTATGAATGCTTACCAGGTGAAGATGTGATTTGTGCACCTAAAATTGCTGCAACTAATTGTATTTCTTCTTTCATTAGGTTTCGTATTACTTCAGAAAACCATGTGTAAATGACATAGTCATCTTCAAAAGCCCACCAGTTTTGCAGGTAACTAAAGTACCTTCAAAGACCAAGATTCATTGTATGCAAATTTTCTACAATCCTCTCCGCTTTCTGGAATGATACGTGCAGGAAGTGGGGTATACCGATGATGATGTATTTATCAAAAGAGTTGTTGCCAAGGAGGGTGATGTTGTAGAAGTGAGTAACTTAATTATGCTTTGCTCGATTGACAAAACTTTTACAGTGATAATTGTATTGTAATATTATTCTAATTCTTTTGTGTTTGGATAAGAAGATGTAGTGTGACTATCTATATTATGTTATGATGTTGTATGGATGTTCACTTCATTTCTTATTGTTGTAATGGGTTGAGAATGAGATATTGATATGATCTCCTAGACATGACATATTTACTTTATAAAATCTTATAAGTGAAATGGCATCCCATTCTGGAGTTCTTACCAGGAATCAGACGCCACATATTTCAAATGTAGAAGTCCTAATAATGGTTACATGATCTTTATATGTTCTACGATGATAAGGTAAACCACTTAAGTGCCTGCATATTTGGATACCAACTTACCATGCATTCTAAAGTTTCCAAATTGTATCTTTTCACTTGGAAGATTTTATTTAGTTTAATTTGGTGGGTTGTCACCTGCCTTTAGTTCATTGGTTCAGGTTATTCCTATCTTAACTTTGATTATTCTGAACTGAGAATAGTGCTACCAGGCAAGGTTGATCCAGTTCATTGAGGTAACTTGATTAACTAACAAAGAAACATAGGTTGTAGCAGATTAGTATGGAGAAATTAGTCCAGCTTTGAATGCTTTTGTGCATTATAAGAATTATAGGTATCTGCAACACAACATTTTGGATTATGTTATGTGTGTGCGATGATGTATGCACTTGCATTGGTCCATGGCACATGAAGTCTAGGGCTAGTTGGTTCACAAGACAACGTTTGTAGATAAATTATTTAAACTCTTATGTTGTATTTGCTTGTTGAGTGCTTCATTGTTTTTAGTTCTTCTTGAGTGGATTTAGAGTAGGGATTTATTATTCAGATTGTTTTTGTATTACTTGATTTGCAGCTATAAATGTGAACCATCTCCAATTGTGATAAACTGGATCATGTATTTCCACAGTACAGGACACAAATACCATGAACCTGGGATGTTGACCTGATCAGATTTTAAGGGGGGTATAGCTACAGTGTAAATAAGAATGTCTTGCAGATTATATATGCTAATGGAAACCTTGTTTGTCAATTGAAAGCTAAGTGCCAATAAGGAGTGATCTTGCCAAGGTTAATTCTTGGGTAAGTTGAGAATTTGAATTTAAGCATCTGGTAGCTGCATCCAAATGACCAAATCAAGAAAGTAGCTCTGAAATACTGAATGTGTTTGTACTCGGCCTTGTTCTGATGTCTGTTCTCCCTGCCTCACTTAACTGTGTGGAACATGTAGAGTTATTAAAAAAAGCAATGCCTATATCCTCTTTGTTGACAAATGTTGGAGATACTCTAAGTATTAATAAACAGCTACCTACTGCAAATAGGCCATCATGTTTTGAACATTATCTATATATCCATTTCTGAATTAAAGAATAATGAAAAAGCTGCTTGTGATAAAGATTTGAGTAGCAATTCGCTGTATTAACTGGAACAATACTGCTGCTTAGATTTATACCCATTTATGTTACTTCCTGTATGTGATTTTTCCTTTTTATTCGATAAATGAGTGAAGACAAATCATCAGCATTCCAATTCTTAGCTTTTGGTAGCACGTAATTTTTATTTGTGCAGAAAGAATTGCTGATGATTTTCACTCGCTTTGCAGGTTCACAATGGCAAATTAGTAGTAAATGGCATAGTGAAAGACGAAGATTTCATTCTTGAGTCACCGTCTTATGAGATGAGCCCAATTGTAAGGATTTCATCATTTCATTTTTAGCTTTTGGTAATTAATGAGAGAAATATGTGGTAAAATATATCTTCAAGATTGCAAAGAAATACTGCAGCATGATTTTTTTTTTTTAACTGCAAAATTATCCTTGAAGTCTACTGTCCAACAAAAATTGAAAAGCAGACATGCTATGAGCATTAGCAGACTTTATCAAGGAATAATTATATCACTGCTCTTGTTGAACTTGGGGACATTCTTTATTGTGGTTTCAAAGAAAAAAACTTGTACATTCAGTGAAAGATGTTCTGCTTGCTTCACATGTTTGCTTTTGCATTTTTTGGTAATAGCAAGATTTCTGCCTGTCAGGTAAGCATGATATTTTGTTTAATAATGCGTTTCCAACTGTTCTTTTGAATGCATCGCTTTGCATAATTTCTTCAAAATAGAAATGTGCTTCTTTAACATCCATTGTGTCATTCTGCTGCAGCAAGTGCCTGGAAACACTGTATTTGTCATGGGCGACAATCGCAATAACAGTTATGATTCGCACATATGGTAATCTTTTTTCATTAACAGATTAGCCATTAATTTAGCCCTTCAATTTAATATCAGAATATTTCAATCTGGGATACCTTCTGTCTGACAAGCTATCCTTCAGGGGTCCACTTCCTGCAAAGAACATACTTGGCAGATCGGTGTTCCGATACTGGCCACCAACTAGAATTGGCAGCACAATACTCGGTGAAGGTGGGGAAGATATGAAACCAAAGAACAGCTTAGTTTCAAAATGACAAGCAAGATGTAGGATCCTATTCCTGGAGCCTTGAATGGGAGATGTAACCACCTCAAATCTGATTCCATCAGCTTTCAAATGCTCATTCTTTTAATCAATAACATGGGGAAAATTGGTTTGCAAACCAATTTTCCCTTTACATTCTGCAAGCTTCAAAGATCCACTTCCTTGTGAGATTGTTCATGCATCAACTTAATATCAGTTGTCAAGTGACTCATCAGAACTAAGGTACATGCATTTGGTTAAGAAATCACATGCAGCAGGAAACAAGATTACTATTTATCTTTTCCATGAGAAATTGCTCTGTTTCGAATTCCAGTTATCGGCAAGATTGGTGCATCAGCTGTTGAAATTATAGCACTATTATAATTTCTCTCTGATCAACCATAGGCATCTAAATTATGTAAATTAACACATAGGTTTACATTTTTTGTCATGCATCAAAAGCATGATTAGGGCTTTGTTTGCAAGCTTATAATTCATTTCCCTTTTTTATCTTCTGGAGATAAAATACATAAGTAGATACA
The DNA here is from genome assembly GCF_036884655.1 of Musa acuminata AAA Group. NCBI lineage: Eukaryota > Viridiplantae > Streptophyta > Magnoliopsida > Zingiberales > Musaceae > Musa > Musa acuminata. The sequence continues at coordinate 10,129,033 of NC_088359.1, forward strand.
GGTTTGTGAACAACCTCTGGATCAGAGAGTCAATAAATCAAGCACCAGCAAGAAGGGTGGTAGAAGTTTCAGCTAAGTGTAAGCAAATTAAACAATTGATAGGGGCAAAATTGTCCTTTCATAATTTGACACATGTACACCAGCTCAAATGATAACATGGACATCAACACTACCCAAAAGATGAAATTTGCCACATCGGATAGGCCATGTCAGTGATTGTCATATCACGTGTAACGAAAACCATTATACAAGAATGATTATGCCATGTCATCGATCATCATGCCACCTTAGCAATGGGGTGATTGTGTTATGTCATTGATCATCCCATCTGTAGTCGAAATTGTCACGATCGGGTCATATAATGGGTCATCTCCGTTTCTACTATCTTGACAGTGACTACTATGGTTTCATGATCACTTATTTCGATTTTATTAAATTTAAAATTGAAACCAAATCGTTTCGATTTCAATTTGATTGATAAAAAAAATAAATTACTCTACAAAGATTCAAACATAAGTTATTATGCTATAAGTTTAAAGTACTAACAGCTACACCACAGAACCTATTTATATTTTATTTATATTTATATTTTATATTTAGTTAATTTAAAACCATCGGTTTTAATTTTAATTTATATTTTAAATCATAATTGGACTTTCGTTTCTATATCAAATCATCCAATTATGTTTCGTTTTGACTTAGAACCGATTTAATTTTAATTCAAACTAAGTCGAGATAATCCCTATTTAATGGTCATGTAATCGACAACCTCAGTGACTATTATATCATTTTAATCATCAAAATCATCACCTTGTATCACATCATCGACCACCTCGGTGGTTGTTATAATCAACTCAACCATTCTAACAACAGGCAGTTGGAAATTAACGATTATAAATAATCGATCATATTTTCTTTCCTCATCTATTTAAACCCGTGGAAGGACTTATTATTATTAGTGTACCATAAGGACCTCTGTAGTGTAAAAAAACATGGAGTAAATCACGAGGTATTTATATATTCAACAAACATGCCAAAACGTGAAGTAAATTAAGAAAAAAATACTGGAAAATAGGGATATAGGTGGTACTAACTTAGCTTTAGATATGACCATCGAAACACTAATTTGGCATTGCTCGGACCATTTGCTAGGTGGTAGTACATTGCATGGGTGGTAAAATCAATTACGCTTTGCAATGCCACCGACCAATAAGCTGCCAAACCCATCCAATACTGCCCATAGACATGATAGGACTTTATATGGGTCATATTCAATCAAGAAGCAACTAATAAAATCCTATAAGATTATAATAAACCCTACATAGCTGCCTCTATCCTATAAAGAAGAGTGACTATAATTTATATTTGGACATTTGGGCTTTCTAGCCACCATCGTCACCTTTTACTGGTTGATTAGGATTGATGGCTAAAGGGGTAACTTACTTAGGAAACAACCCCTAGGGTTAGGGTTTGGAGCCCTATATAAGCATGTAGCTTCCATCTCTCTCATAATAAGATCTATCTACAATTACAACTATTTGACCGACTTCTAGGAGGGTGGAACCCCTATAGTGTTCCAAGGAGTGATCTCCTTCAAAGATCAATCTACATAAAATTCCTCTAGGGTTCTATCATCTGGTATCAAAGCAACGATCTTACTGCTTTTGCTGTCTGCCACCCACCTCCAGCCAAGCAATTGTCATAATTGCTCTTGACGTCGTCATCTCCACCGTCATCTTCTGCCGTAGATTTATTCAATCTACTATCGTCACCTCCAATTGCATTAGAGATATGATATTCTCCTATCACCAATACCTTTTGCTGTTGTAATTTTTTCATTCAAAATACTAAGAAGAAGTATTTTTATCTATTCCGTGCTGCGAACTCCTTTCATCATAAAAGTTATCATCTTTGCGAACGAAGGATTGCTGTAGAAAATTTCAACAATATATTGTTATCTTGAACCGATCTATTTGCTATCTTTTTTAAATGAAATTTCTTATACGCTTCATAGATCATCTTGGCTTCTATCTAAGATTGGTCTATTGAGGAATTCATCTCTAAAAACGTTCTTATGTTACTGTAAATTTTCATCACAAACCGTTGAAATTTTTCGACGAGAATTCTACTATCGCAACTTGCACCGATTTTCTTGCTGTTATACTATCAAAATTTTCTTAATTAAATTGGTCATCATTGCTGTTATATAAATTAAGATTTTTTATCAAATTTTCTCCTCAAATCTCTTGGGTTAAATTACTGTTTCTTCAATGACAATTCTGCTCTTACAAGACAATACTTATCTGCAGCAACTTCTATCGATTTCTATCAAACCTTTGCCACAATGTACCACAGATCTAAAACTTTTTTTTCCTAACCCTCATCAACTACCATCATAGCCCTAAAACTCCATCAAATCACACCCTTAAACTTACCCAAAATAGCCACAAAACAAGCCTAAAACTGCAACCTACATCCACTAATCTACCAACCTTTTTTACCACCATTTCTCTTATCCAATACATACCTTTAACCCGATAATAAAAGAAAGATCTTAATATTACAGATTTGGAGGCATATACTATGGCATCTGAGGAAGTAATCAATGCTAAATTCGAAGCCTTCGAGACGCGAATGAAGGATAAGATTTGGACTCTCTTTACGAACTTAATTTGGGCCGACCACCAAGCTCGAAGAAATCACATCAAGGAGATAACTCTGACCAATTACACCAGGCCCGAAGAGATGACTTCTAAGAGAGGGGAGGCTCTATGACCGATCTCTACTATCCATGCATGAGGGTGGACTTCCCTAGATGGGAAGGAGACCCGATTGGCTGGATCTCGCGCGCGGAATGATATTTTCGGTACCACAAAACCATTGACGCATCTATGGTGGAAATTATAGCTATACATCTGTTAGAACCCTTACAGATTCTAAACTTGGGGTTGATCTCTTTAGGGGATCGGCCTCCTTGGAACTCTATAGGGGTTCCTCCCTCCAAGTGCTGCTCAAAGGCTGCAGAAAAGTTTCATCTATTGCTTGAGAAAAGAGGAGGAATACATGGCTATTTATAGGGCTTCTAAACCCTAACTCCTAATAGGACTCCTACTTAAGACGCTTACTTCTAACCAACTCCTAATAGGACTCATACTCAAGACTCCTATTCCCTTACAACTCCTAATTCTTCTTTAAGAAAAAACCTCCTACATGAATGTCCCTCTCAATTAGGACTCTCCTAACTAGAGTCCTAACAGAATGTCCCTCTCAATTAGGACTCTCCTAGCTAGAGTTCTAACAGAATGTCCCTCTCAATTAGGACTCTCTTAGCTAAAGTCCTAACAGTTTTACATGAATGTCCCTCTCAATTAGGACTCTCCTAGCTAGAGTCCTAACAAACCCGTCCTCTTCAAATCAGCCTTGTCCTCGAGGCTGACGATTCATGAATTTTGAGAATTTGATCTTCAAGTCATCATAGTTCTCCAAAGTGGCATCTTCTGTTAGTAGGTTTGCCCACTGTATTAGCAATTCAGTAGTGGATCGTCGTCGTCGAGTCATAATCCGTCGATCAATAATGGCACTTGGCTGAGTCTGAAGTCCTCCTTGGGTAGTCATATTTGGTGGGTGGCTTTGGGCTATCTCCAAGCACCTATTTACAACTTCTATCTGGCCGTCGATTTGTGAGTGATATGCCATACTCCTTTTCAATTTAGTACTCTTATAGTGTAATTCTTTTGAGTCCCAATTGTAATGAGCTACGGAGCTTGGTGCTTCCTCCAATTTTTTTATAATCTTACTAGTCTCTGAATCTTCCTGCCATTCCATCTTAATATCCTCAAGGAAGTCGCTGGTCAGAAGTGAAATGGCCAAAACTTCAACTTGCTCGGGTAGCTGCGAAAGCGCATCTGCAAGAACATTCTCTTTCCCCTTTTTGTAAGTTATTTCATAATCAAATCCAAGAAGTTTTGTTACCTAGTTTTGCTGCTCAAGGGATGATATCTTTCGCTCCAAAAAGTACTTGAGGCTTTTATGGTCGGTTTTAATTTAAAATCGTCGACCAATCAAATAGGGTCTCCACCTCGTTGCTGCGCGCACAATGGCGAGCATCTCCTTATCATATGTTGACTTATTTTGATGGGAAGGAGATAATGCCTTGCTAGTGTATGCGAGTGGTCAACCATCTTGCATGAGAATTGCTCCAATTCCGACTCCATATGTGTCGGCCTCAATAATGAAGGGTCGGTTGAAATCTAGTAGTGTTAGCACCGACGTCATCGTCATGGCTGCCTTAAGTTTGTCGAAGGCAACGGAGGCTCTGTCCGACCATTGGAAGACATCTTTTTTCAAAAAGGAAGTAAGTGGTGCACTGATCTCTCCATAGTTTTTCACGAACTTGCAGTAGTAGCCTGTTAAACCCAGAAAGCCATGTAGCAATTTTATGTTCCTCGGGATCAGCCAATTTTGCATTGCTCCAATTTTGAAGGGGTCTACTGCCACACCTTCCTCTGATATGATATGCCCAAGATATTCCATCTTCTTTTGAAAAAAGCAAAAATTCATAGTGGTTATTGTGTGTTCAAAAGGTGGTTTTCGGTATGTCTTCTTCGCATACTCGTATTTGATGATACCCGGATCGAAGGTCCAGCTTTGTAAAGATTTGTGCTCCCTTTCATCTTGCAACTCATCTACTATTGGAATAGGGTATTTATCCTTGATGGTTATGCCATTGAGAGTTCGGTAATCAACACATAATCGTCATATTCCATCCTTCTTTCGTATGAGGAGCACTGGTGAAGAGTAGGGGCTACAACATGGACGAATAACTCCTGTTTTGAGCATCTCTTTTACAATTCTTTCTATTTCATCCTTCTGGAGATGTGGATACTGATATGGCTGAGCATTTGCTGGAGATTGGCCTGGAAGAATCGTTATACAATGATCATGCCGACGGGTAAGAGGTAGGTTGCGTAGTTCGTCAAATATATCTGAAAATTCAGCAAGCAAAGGAAGTAGATTTGGATCTTCCAATTTTGTTGGCTCTCCCTTAGTTTGCTGCTCAAGTTGTACCAAAAAGCCACTGCATGCTTTATGCAAAACCTTCTTCATTTGTTGTGTGCAAATCATCGTTACGTCGCCCCCACGTTTCCCGTGCAGTATCACCTGTTTCTCCTTACTGTAAAATTTCATAATTAGTTTCATAAAATTCCAAGAAAAATCACCTAATGTTGTCAACCATTTAATTCTGAGCATGGCCTCATGATCTTCAAGAGGGAGAAGGAAGAAATCTGCAATTATCTCTTGGTCCTGCAGCAATAGTTTCTCCTGCGGGCGCCTACAATCACACTTCAAAATCCGTCTGTCGGTGACCTTAACATAAAACCTGCAACGATTCTCGATAGGTAATGCCATTCAGATAGCAACCTTACTGTTTAGGATATTATTAGTGCTGCCCGTGTCGATGAAAACAGTGATCAGCTGTTGTTTGAGAAGGCCTCCAACTTTCATCATTTACGGGTTTGAGTAACCGGCTAGTGCATGTACCGTAACTTCGGTCGGTTGTGGCTCTTCTTCTACATCTTCTTCTTTATGTTCAATGCTCTCTTCTGGATGTTCAATGACCTCTTCTTCTACTGGTTCAATGATAAAAAGTCTCTCTTTACTACAACGATGCTCATGGCTCCACGGCTCGTCGCAATGCCAACATAACCCCTTCGCAGATCGCTCCTGAAGCTCTTCTCTTGTCAACCTTTTTGGTGTAGGGACTCGGTCAACAATAGGGGGGGCTAAGGGCTTCAATATTACTGGTTGAGGAGTGACCCTAGTCCTTCGAGCTTCATGGTTCAATTGCTCCTCTTGATGTCGTGCGAAAGAGATGGCTGCCATAAGCGTGTACGGTTGTCGCGCTTTAACTTCTCCTCGGATCTCCGGCTTCAAGCCCTCAATAAAGGTCCTCAATAGCTGTTTTTGAGACCAATCAAGAGTTTGATTAGATAACCTTTCAAACCTGGTTTGGTACTCCTGAATGGTGGAGGTTTGTCGGATCTTTGCTAGTTGTCCGTCAATATTCTCGTAATCGGTTGGTCTGAAGCGGATCAGCAGTCCTTCTTTGAATTGTTGCCATGAAAGGACTCCATAAGTATGTTCAAACCAGTCAAACCACTGTATAGCATCCCCTTCAAGATGTATAGCTGCAATTTTCACCATAGATGCATCCGCGGTTTTGTGGTACCGAAAATATCGCTCCGCGTGCAAGATCCAACCAATCGGGTCTCCTTCTTCCCATCTAGGGAAGTCCACCCTTATGTGTGGATAGTTGGGATCGATCATAGAGCCTCCCCTCCCTTGGAACTCATCTCTTCGGGCCTGGTGCGATTGGGCAAAGCTCTCTCCGTGATATGATTTTTTCGGGCTTAGTAGTCGGCCCAATCTGAGTTCGGTAAAGAGCGTCCGAATCTTATCCTCCATTCGCGCCTCCAAGACTTTGAATTTAGCATCGATTGCCTCCTTAGATGCCATAGTATATGCCTCCAAATCTATGATGTTGAGATCTCTTTTTTGTTGTCAGGTTAAAGGCATGTATAGGTTGAGAGAAGTGATGGTCGAAAGGGTTGGTGGATCGGTGGATGTAGGCTACGATTTAGGCTTGTTTTGTGGCTGTTTTAGGTGCAGTTTGAGGGTGTGGTTTGGTGGAGTTTTAGGGCTGTGGATGAAAGTTTTGGATCTGTGGTAGATGGCAGCAAAGGTTTGAGAGAAATCAGTGGAAGTTGCAGCAAGTATGTGCTGTCTTGTAAGAGCAGAATTGTCATCGAAGAAACAGCGGTTTCTCGACGTAATTTCCACCAAAAACTTGAGAGAATTGAGGAGGGAATTGATAGCAAAATCACATTTTATATGACAGCAAGGATGACTAATTTAATCAAGAAAATTTCGGCAGTATAATAGCATGGAAATTGGTGCAAGTTGCGATAGCAGAATTCTCGTCGAAAAATTTCAGCAGTTTACGATGAAAATTTATAGCAACACAAAAATCGGTTTTAGAGATGAATTCCTCAATAGATCAATCTTAGATGGAAGCCAAGATGATCTATAAAGTGTATAAGAAATTTCATTCAAAAAAGATTGTAAATAGATGGGTTAAGGCAACAATATGCGGCTGAAATTTTCTGCTGCATAGATTTTTAAGTATAGCAGATTGGACGTAAAAGATCAGAAGTTTATATTGAGAATTTTTTGATGAAACCAAAGGGAAATCCACTATTAGGAAGTGTCAAAGCTATCATAAAAATTTTGTAGAGATTTGGATAGAAACAACGTAGTATCAAGATCAAACAATCAGTGCTATGCGGTTGAAATTTTACGGTGCAGATTTTTAAGTATAGCATATTAGATGTAAAATATCAATGGTTTATATTGAGAATTTTTTGACAAAACCAAAGGAAAATCTGCTGTTAGGAAGTGTCAAAGATGTCATAAAATTTCGTGGAGATTTGGATAGAAAAAATATAGTAGCAAGATCAAACAAATAGTGCTATACGGTTGGAATTCTGCAATGTATCTTTCGTCGTAGAGATAAAAACTTTATGATGAAAAGTTTATGCAGCAATATAGGAATAATTTTTTTTGGGATTTTCAAATAAAGATAACTAAATTGCAGCAGCAGTAAGGTAGAAAACCAGAACCTGTTGCAATTCACGGGGGGATCAAAGGATGATCCGTGGTGGTGGAGATGATGGCGGAATTCGGCGATGATCTTTTAAGCAATTGTGGGAATTGCTTTGGGTGATTGTGGAGGGCTGATGGATGGCAGTGGAAGGGCAGCGAGATGCCAAGAACGCTGCTATGATACCAGGTGTTAGAACCCTTGCAGATTCTAAACTTGGGGTTGATCTCTTTAGGGGATCGGCCTCCTTGGAACTCTATAGGGGTTCCTCCCTCCAAGTGCTGCTCAAAGGCTGCAGAAAAGTTTCATCTATTGCTTGAGAAAAGAGGAGGAATACATGGTTATTTATAGGGCTTCTAAACCCTAACTCCTAATAGGACTCCTACTTAAGACGCTTACTTCTAACCAACTCCTAATAGGACTCCTACTCAAGACTCCTATTCCCTTACAACTCATAATTCTTCTCTAAGAAAAAACCTCCTACATGAATGTCCCTCTCAATTAGGACTCTCCTAACTAGAGTCCTAACAGAATGTCCCTCTCAATTAGGACTCTCCTAGCTAGAGTCCTAACAGAATGTCCCTCTCAATTAGGACTCTCCTAGCTAAAGTCTTAACAGTTTTACATGAATGTCCCTCTCAATTAGGACTCTCCTAGCTAGAGTCCTAACAACATCTTGAAGGGGATGTCATACAATGGTTTGACTGGTTTGAACATACTCATGAAGTCCTCTCATAGCAACAATTCAAAGAAGGATTACTGATCCGCTTCGGACCAACCGATTATAAGAACATTGACGGACAACTAGCAAAGATCCGACAAACCTCCATCATTCAGTAGTACCAAACCAGGTTGAAAGGTTATCTAATAAAACTTGTGATTGGTCTAAAAAATAGCTATTGAGGACCTTCATTGAGAGCTTGAAGCCAGAGATCCGGAGAGACGTTAAAGCATGACAACCGTACACACTTATAGCAGCCATCTCTTTCGCACGGCTTTAAGAGGAGTGATTGAACTATGAAGCCCGAAGGACTAGGGTCGCTCCTCGACCAGCAATACCAAAGCTCTTAGCCCCCCTACTATCAACCGAGCTCCTACACTAAAAAGGTTGACAAAATAAGAGCTTCGAGGGTGATCTTCGAAGGGGTTATTTTGGGTGAGCATCGCTGTAAAAAAAGGAGACTTCTTGTGATTGATGCTAGTCATAGGTGCCTAGCAAGCCAATCATGTGAGTGATGGCACGTGTGACTTGATACGAAATTTTTTTGCTTATTATATTTTGGCATTTATCACTTTATATTGATTATTATATATATGCATGTATATATTGCGATGTCCTGGGATCTATACAATGGAAATCAGATCGTGATGAGATCACGATAATGAGACTGATTTGCCTTTAAATATAGATCATAAATAATCCCAGTCATAGGTTACTCGAAAAGGGCATCAAGATAACCAGACAGACTAGTGTGTTGTATACCCGTCCATATGATGGATGCAACTAGTCTCATAGCTGCTCGGGTGGGGACACTAGGGATATAGTACAGGTGCTCATTGGATAATAAGTTTGCTGATTGATCTGCTTACGGAATGCTAGATGGTTGATGATACCTTATTGTCAAACAACAATTTCGTAGTCCCAGTAGGTATCTGGTCCTTAGACTTAAGACACCAAGGATGTTCTGTATGAGTGCTTCCTTCTTTGATATCGGATTTATAGGTTTGGATGTTCCAGATATAGTATAACTGGTCATTGGGAGTGGCAGTCGACCTTACGAGGACTATTAAGTGTCGATAGAGGATTATCCACTCTCGATATCATGAGAGGAATATTCCATGTGTTCTTGCTCAGACAAATCCCTAGCCATGGTCATTTGGATTGAGAGAGAAAGAGTTCTCAAGGAGAATCCAATTAGAGTGAGACTCGAGTAGAAACTATATGGGTCTGACAGCACCATACCCGGTATACAGTCTCTAGGATATTAGATGGATAAGGGACTATAAGTACACAGTAACTGAGGACAAACAGGTCCAATGGATTGGATTCTCCTGTATCGTCTGGGGACTGTGGCGTAGTGGCATAGTACGTACACAGTTAATAAGTTGAGTGAATTATTATGGAGATAATAATTCACTAAGCCAAAAGGAGTTTTGACATGTATGACTCACGGCTAGCTCGATATTGGGCCTAGAGGGTCACACATATATGGTAGGCGTTGCGATGAGTAGAGGTTCAGATATGAGATATCCGTCGGACCCCCTATCTTATTGGATATCCAATAAGCTCCTGAATTATTGGATCCTATGGATGAGATCCAATAAGAGCTCATGAGAGATTATTTGATAGAGATCCACTAATATAAGAAGCTTAGGTAGTTAGATGCAGATCCAATACCCAATAGGGGAGGATCCATTAGGGTTTGACAAGGGACCTCTATAAATAAGAGGGATTCTGTGGTTCATAGGCTAGAGCTTTTCCTTGCCTCTCTTATTCTCTTCCCTCTCTCCACCTCAGAGTAGGCCTGGAGTTTTGAATAGCGTTGTCGTAGCCCTACTGTGTGGATCATCGCTAGAGAGGAGAGCGCTTGACCTCCTTCACCATCTCCTAGATATCTGTAGGGAAACAGGGATATACAATCTCCCTAGGTAACATAATTTTTACTATATCTAGTTTTTTGTTTTACGGATTTTACACACTAATCTTCGCACAACGACGAATATCATTTTGGGAAATTGAGGATTTTATTTTATTTTCTTCCGCTACGCATGTGATATCACTATTGGGAAATCTTGGGGGGCGACATCACATACACAGCGGAAAGAAATTATTTACAAAATGGGGAAAGAAAACATTATTACAAATGCACTCTTATGGCTACTTGAGTAAGCTAAATTTTCTGTCATCTCCCTTCCTACCACCAGCTTCCTTGAAGACATTAGGGAAGAATAGAAGAAGGATTCAGAGATCAGCAATATCATAAAAAAATTGGAGGAGGATCCAAGTACAATAACCCACTACACTTGAGATTCGAGGGATCTACGCTACAAAGATCGCATTGTGCTTATACTCGACTCCCCTTGCATCAAAATCATCCTGCATGAAATGCACTCTACACCTTCAGTAGGGCACTTCGGATTCCTGAGAACCTACAAAAGAGTGAAGCAAAATTTTTATTGGAGATGGATGAAAAAAATTATTTCTGAATATATGACACAATGTGATGTATGTCAATAGCACAAGGGTGAAACAGTGGCAAGTCTAGGGAAGCTACAACCACTACCCATACCGAACTCAGTGTAGACTGGCATCTCCATGGACTTCATCGAAGGGCTACCACCTTTTGAAGGTAAAAGCACAATTCTCGTAGTGGTTGATTGACTTATGAAATATGCTCATTTTTATACTGTACGAAATTCCTACACAGTTGCTAGCATTGCCCAGATTTTTATAGAAAATATTGTTAAACTACATGGGATGCCAAGATCCATTGTAAGTGATCATGACAAGATCTTCATCAGTAAATTTTGGACCGAGTTATTTCAATTGCAAGACACCAAACTTAAGATGAGCACAACATATCATCCACAAACTAACGACTAAACAAAGGTGGTGAACAGGTGTTTAGAGACGTACCTTTGGTGTTTCACTAGTGACCGGCCAAAAGAGTGGGCAAAATGGCTTCCCTGAGCTAAATGGTGGTATAATACTATATATCATTCATCTACAAAATGTGTCCCTTAAGAAGCACTATATGGTCGGTCAACCCTTGTGATTCCAAAGTATGTAATTTGCTCGACCAAGGTAGATCAAATCTACCAAGAATTGATTGATAGGGATAAATTCCTAAAATTGCTAAAGGATAATCTCTCTACCGCTTAAGCCAAAATGAAGTAGCAAGCCGACACACGACAAAGCGAAAGAGAATTTTCAGTAGGAGATTGGGTTTTTCTTCGCCTACAGCCATACAAGCAACTCTCCATCAACACACGAGCCTTCATAAAGCTATCTCCACATTTTTATAGGCCCTATCATATCACAAAACATATTGGAGCCATGGGGTACAGACTTAAATTACCTAAGAATGCCAAAATTTATCCTGTCTTTCACGTGTCATACTTGAAGCCCAAGTTGGGAGAACATGAGTCACCCTAGATCCAACTGCCCAACACCACTGATGATGGAGATATTCAAGCCCAACCACAAGCCATCCTCGATCGCAGAATCATGAAGCGTCGCCGACGTCCCTCTACTGAAATATTAGTACATTGGAATAATTTACCACTTGAAGACACCACATGGGAATCACATGAGGAGTTGAAGACCTGGTTCCTTGTGTTCATGGAATCTCAGCCTTGAGGACAAGGCTGATTTGGAGAGGGCGGGCTTGATAGGACCCTAGTAGGGTTAGGTCCTACTCAACCAAGAAGCAGCTAATAAAACTCTGTGAGATTATAATAAACCCCACCTAGCCGCTTCTATCCTATAAAGAAGAATGGCTAGGGTTTATATTTGGACCTTTGGGTTTCCTAGCCGCTGCCCCCTTTTGCTAGGTAGGTTGGTTAGGGTTGAGGGCAAAAGGGGTAACTCACTTAGGAAGCAGCCCCTAGGTCTAAGGTTTGGAGCCATATATAAGCATGTAGCTTTTATCTCTTTAATAATAAGATCTATCTATAATTACAGCCATTTGACTGACTTCTAGGAGGGTGGAACTCCTATAGCGTTCCAAGGAGTGATCTTCCTCAAAGATCAATCTACATAAAATTCCTTTAAGGTTCTATTAAGACCCTCTAAAATCGACACTTGTGTTATCCTATTAAAGACCCATTTTACCTGATTGCAACTCAATTATAGCCTTATTACCGATTGATTGTTTGGCTTGTCAAACAATCTTACGGCATGTCAATTGTTCCTCCAAGAAGTTAGTCGATCCTATAGTACATCAATCAATCTTTTGGTTTTGTCTGATCCTTCCATATCACATTCGATCTTTCGACTTATCAACATGATGTTTAATTCTTTGACTTGATAATTTATTCTTTGATTGTCTATATTTTTTATTGAAGTATCTCATATATCATTTAATATATGATTAATTTATCAAATTTAATTTCAACATCAAAATATGATTTATCAAATAAGTGAGTTGTGGTGGAGCTATTAAGTTGTCAAGAACTATTTGACATTCCTCAATATATTGAGATCCCTAGAACTCTTCGAGACTCAAAAGAAGGAAAACTCTTATCACTTCAATGAGATAGGAAGCAAGATAATATATCTGGGGAAGACTAGTTTTATTCATGGCACAAAATGGTATCAATCAGTTTATAGATTTGAGACAAAGGATAACTATTCTTTGACATGTTTTCTTCATGTAGCATTGACGATATTCCTTTGGGTCGCTCTTTTGTTCCTCGATTTCTAATCGAATCGAAAACTCCATTGACATGTGATAGGAGGAGACCGCAACTTAGAGTCAGTTGAGAGTTGGTCTCTCGATAATGACATTATAAGTTAAAGGTTTGTTGACCACTAAGAATATTGTTTTGATCATGTTTAAGTATGAGCCCGAACCAAATGTCACATAGGGATTTACGAGATGGAGTTGTCCATAAATCTAATAAAAGAAGAAGACATTAGGATGATGTTAATAGCATTAGGATGAGGCTATCATCACTGAGACCACGAGGACAATATTCTTGACCTCCTCTTTCTCGAAGGTAATATTTGGATCTATTGTCATAAGTGGTAGATTTTCAATCAATTCAAAGAAATCCATATAACTAAAAAACAATGATAAGAAGAGCAGATTGTATTGAACCTAAACATATTGGCCAATATTTCTTCTATGAGATGCTCCCGAGTGCTCTCGGGGGATGATTACATGTGATATGTCATGCCCTCTTTATGGTACAAAATGTTATTTCTAAAGTTAATCATCAAGTGAGATGCAGGCAATGACTTGACCGACTCTGAGACTAACGTGAAAGCAGGTTGATCCAACCCCGAGATGTGAAGGAGCCTAAAGTGGAATTGAACTATTAGAGTGGCACTTAAGCAAGCACCAATGTGAAGCTCTCAACTTGCTGAGATGGCTGTTGTGGGACCAATATCAGGTGTTTCCGGCTCACTTCCTTCGATATCTATATCAGGAGGAGTTCAGAGTGTCGTATGATATGATGAACGGTGAAGATCATTTTTCATTCATATTACGTGATCATTTTATGCATCATCATCATCATCATCATCATCATCTCATCAAATTAATACTATTTCATAAGTATACTTTGGTCATTTTTCATAGGAAGGAGCTTTTTTTAAAAAAATAAAATTTATTATAGTGGACCAAAGTTAAAAAATAGGGTTAGATTTGGAAAAACAATAAAAAAGGATTTTTCGGGAAAATCTAAAAATGCTTTTTAAGCTCACATCATGGGTTTACCTGCTACCGCATGTCGAGGACAGGAACAAGTGGCTTTACGTGTGGGTCCAACAAGATCCTTCATTGTTTGATCAGATACCAAGCGTGTACAAAACACGGGTACCGTCGAGCGGGTACGCATAGCCGTGAGTCCAAGATAACTGGCGGTTGGCGCAACAAAAATCTATCGTTTTCCTTTCACGTCGCTTCCTTCCTACTGTGCTGGCCTATCTACTGGATTTAATGGGGCCTTTAGATCCGACTTCACTTCCTCTTCGAAGCGAACAAAAATAAACGGAAAAGGATCCATGAAGCCGGCGACGGAGAGGAGGGATTGGAAGCGAAAGCGAGAAGGTTCGAGAGGTTTAGATCTGGTGATGCGAATGCGAACGAGATCGATGGGGCCGGGATCGTTTCCCCTGTCCTGTTTGATGCGTGGTGGGGTTTTGAGCCCTCGTGGCTGAGGTACTTCTTAGGGTTTTCTTTCGATTCGAGAGGTTTGTCGTAGATTTTCGATTTCTTACATCTTTTTGATGATTTCTGCTGTTCCTTCCTGTAAGTTTGCGTTTGATTGGCCACTAAATATCGGCAGATCATCTGATTGATTTCTGTCAATCTTCTTTAATCTGGAGGGAATGGGGTCTGTACTCGATTGTTCTATCTTTCGATTGGAGCGGGAAAATAGAAAAGACGCTCTCTTTTTTTTTTTGCGCGGGTGTGAAATATTCTTTGCTGATATGGTGGGAAAGCTCTCTTCTTGGTGTGGTTGAGTGGGTACATTTTGTTTCGCACCCCGAAACGTGTCTCTGTAAAGTGAAAGACTTTTGACTACCACAACCTTTCCCTGCTGCAAATATAATTCGATGAAAAAATAAGCGAAAATCATCATTTGATTCGCATATGTCTCCAACCGCCTTTAGAAGAGATCCAATATTTTGGAGCAACCTCAGGTATCACTCGTTAGTTGTGACCGCCTTTTGTTTTCCAAAGATCAGGTCATGTAGAAAGTGTCACGGCCATGAGGTTTTCTCGTTGGAGTTTTGCTGCCTTTTATATCTAGTCTATTTCTTGTTTGAGCATAGTTTGGAATTTTTAAAAGATCTAGCTTGAATGAATATAGGAGATAGGAAACATGAATCAAGATCAAATATTGGCGTTCAACAATGAAGAACGTTTGGTCAACCATGGTAGTCAGATTGTGATCACCTAAAATTTTAAACCCATTTTACATAAAATTAAGATTCTATAATTAGAGTTTACCGTAGATGGGTGAATTGTTTACTTGTATCCGCTCCCTAACAAAGAATATTAATTCCTAGTTGAAACTTTATTCCCAATTTATATTGGAAAATTTTGGAATAAAATATTATAATTTAATTAATTATTTAATCCGAAAATTAATTATTCTTTTCCTTAGTAGGATGTCGTCCGTCCTCCTCTCCTATTTAACGATGGGCAAGCCTCAGTGCATAAACAGTGTCCTATGGTTGTTTGCTAGCGAGGAGGATTGTGAGGGAGGAAGATCTTCGCCTTGGAGAGAGGTTGGTTCCCCTATTTATTAATTAGTTTATTTTCAAAATTTTTAATTCATGATATTGCTTGTCCATGATTTAAATATTAAAAGTATGTTATTGATTCGATTCCAGTATTAAGATTTAATTAATGATGCATGATTCTTGTAATAAGATTTTTTGTTATTCATGCATGTTTTTTAAATTTCATCTGTGATATACTTGCACTATTATTTAGTTGTTCATGTTTTAAAATTCGGATTTATGATATTATGAATTTAAAATTTTATTTAATGTTTAATCAAATAAGTAGTTAAGAATCTAATTATTGATAACATAAATTTTATATTTAATCTTGTATTCTCTATTATGATACATGTTTTTTTAAAATCAATTGGTTCTAATATTCTGTTAAAAAAGGAGAGAAAAATATATTGGATTTGAATTTGAATTAAACTCTTTAGGTCAAGTTTGACCCGAGTCCATTTGAGTTTTATTTAAGCGGTTTGGAGGCCTGGGCCATGGCTCCTTGTAGCTCGGTTAGTGGTGTAACCAAAAGCTCCCCGTGCGGCTCAACCACCTGCGGTCCGACAAACAGCCTTGCACAATGCAACATAATTAGTTCCATCAGTTTAGACCAGTCCAGTGTGATTTCGGACTGGTTTTGATTGGTTCAAGCCTGTTTATCCCAAATCACACCAATTTAGATTCAATTAGGCTAATTTAGGGCGATTCAAGGCAATTTTATGCAAATTTGAAGTCGGTTTAGATGGGTTTTAGCTGAAAATCGATTTGGTCTGTCAATTGGGCCAATTCAGCTAGTGTTTAGGTCAATTAAGGGCCTTAGTGGGATTGACACCCCATGATTTTGATGTTTGATGAATTTAAAAAGATTTATATGATGCATTTGTTGTGGATTTGAATGAAATTAATGATATTTTGATATGAAATTGGACTATATGATCGAAATGAATGATTGACTCATTAGATGATATATGAGGACTATGTTTCCCTATCGAGGGTAGGTAGGCCAAATTAGGAGGGTGATTGCCTTTCGGGATTGGTCGTCATATGTGGTGGCTATGCGATTCTGTCCCCACTTTAGCAATGAGGGGCACCACCCCATCTACTTTTGAGAGTGCAATATGAGTTCTATCCATTCACTATTGAGAAAATACAAAGATCATCCTATGGGATAAGTGAGAGTGCGGAATCAGATATTCAACATACACCATTTTATGAGACCCGAAGCCCATGATGATATAATGCTGACATGTGACACTATTTGATTGACATTTGCTTTATGATTCACTATGTTTTGATATGTCTCGTATGTTTTGAGAGGATGTTTTAGGAGTTCTCATTCAGTGCATTTTGCTGATTTGTTTTATTTTTGTTTTCCATAGCACCTTCTAAGAGCATTAATAACATTAAGGCTGATTCCTGCATGGAGAAGACCTTCATTGACCGCTCGGTAGTGCTGCGAGGAGATTTAGGATTTTATGACTTTTAGTGCAAGCTAATAGAATTTGTTTTGTTATTTTTCAGACAGTTGTTTATTTTAAGAAAACATTTAAAATTTTCATTGAAATAAAATTAGTTTGTTTTATATTGCTCTAGTTTGATGTATGTGGAAAGATTCTCATATTCTGTGTGTGAAAAAAAAAAAAAAATTTTGGGTTGATGTGCTGTATTCATTACCTATGGTGCATCTGATTGGTTGAAGGTTCATAGTTGGGTCAAAGGTATCAATGATGCTGTGTAATAGTTCAAGTCTTACTATGTGCTATTACTATCTGAATTGTTGATAATCACTATTTTAATAAATTTTTCTTGTTTTTGCAGCTTGCTGTTTGGGTTTGGTTGACTACTATTTGTACAATTGTGGGTACAATCTTTGTGCCTTTGGGGAGGAAATTCATTCCTCATTTAGTTGCCTAAATGTCATTCTGCAACATTTTCTGCAATGCGAGATACAGCTATGGAGGCTCATCTCGGCATGATTTTGAGACACGGCTTGCAGGCCATTGCACGCCAAATTCTCAGGTTGCAGTGCATGAGATGCACGATCAACATCTGGTAGTTCAGGCTAGCTGCTGGGATAGTTTTCCCCCTGAACTTCTCAATGATGTGATAACAAGGTTGGATAGTGAAAGCACTTGGCCTTTTTGTAAGAATGTAGTGGCTTGTGCTGGTGTTTGCAGGTCATGGAGAGAAATATGTAAAGAGATTGTTAAGAATCCTGAGTTTTCCGGAAAGTTCACCTTTCCAGTCTCCCTGAAGCAGGTGGCCTATTATTCTCTTTATTATTCTTTAAAAATAGATTTTTTTTGCTTTGTATAGCAAGATACTGGTGTTTTCTTTGCTCTTGTTGTGTTATGTCATAAATTATACTGTTTCTAGAGATGACAATGCTTGAGTCATTGTTAAGCCTACTGTAGAAATGACAGGTTGCATGTTTGTCATGTAATTTTATAATGGAGCTATTTTGCATCTCACAGACTGGTCCGCGAGATAGTACTATCCAGTGTTTTGTTAAGAGGGACAATAGGGACAAATCATCTCTAACATATCATCTTTACCTGTGTCTTAGCTCAGGTAAGCTTCCTTTCCTCTCAGTTTATGCAGTTAAAATTTTGTCATGAATTTGTGGATCATGTTTTAAGTTGTCAGTCCTTTTCTTAAACTCTTTATGAATGCAATTTGTAGTTTCAAACTTTTCCTTCTAGTGGGATGATTGAGCACTTCTGTGCTTTGGGCAAGGTGCACTAAGAGTGTGGGTTGGATTTTGAACTTGCCTGGGATGGATCTTATAGGCCTCACTAATGCCGGCATCAGGAGCATGGCTTATTAGCTTTTTCAACAAGTTCAGTGCCTAAAAGGCACATCTTCCATTCTATATATTGTTGCTCAAATTTGGGAAAGTGATCTAGTTTAATGAGTATCTAGATGATTTTGACTAGGCTAAGACCTCTGTTATAAAGTGGAAGAATGTAGGTGGTTTTCGTACAAGATAAGGGGAAAACACCTGAACGGGGTCACTAAGGTAGACTCTTATGGGAAACTTCCAATGCCCAAGTTAGCCGAAGGGTAAATGAAACTAAGCAAGCTACGAAAGTAGGGTGCAAACTCACAAGGTGGCTAGGAGTGTGGATTACACACCCAAGATAGATGGGAGATCATCATATGTTTAGGCGAGATATCCACCTGATGGTGGTCATGGCCGACATAAACATGGTCAATAGGTGCTGCACTGGTTAGCATCAGGGGACAAGCCTCAACTGCAGAATTGGCATTTCCTCTGTCTGCAGAATTGACATGTTACATGTTGGACCACCACACAGCATTATTCATCATTCCTTGGAGCAATAAGTTCTTCCGTTGGGAGAATAAGAATGAAAAGCCAGTAGAAAATATTTTCCTTTAAAAGAAGAGATTGAATATATGGGACTCCACATATTAATTTGTCCTCATCTTCAGTCTCCATTTCTTTGCTTCCATCCACTTTTTCGTTGTCTTATTCATCGATATAACTGTCTATCATTTGAGTCATTAATGTTTTTCTTTCACTTAGATAACGAATATGTGGTAATTACAGTTTACTCGTAAATTTACTTTCATATTTATTTTTCTCTAAGTTGTCATGTTGTATTTGTTGTATACCTTTCTTCAATAAGATGTGCTCCTTGTTTCTCCTCCACTGTGTGCATAGGCCCTTGGTGATCTAGGCATGTCCATCTGTCTTGAACCTTTAACAACTTTCGAACTACTTCGTTCATTTTTTATTCAGGCCTTTGTCGTATATGAATATCAGCTCTATGCTATGTTAGGCTATAAATTTGACTTTTAGAAGTATTGATTCTGTAGATCTCTTTTTTTATTCTTTTGTTGCTAAATGGTCATAAAGATGAAAGTGGTAATAAAGGTTATATCAGTTTTTGTTGATTTTTATTAGCACTTGTTTCACTAGTAGTTGCTGCATTATATATTCTTTTCCTTGAGTGATGTTTAATTTGCCTTTTTACCAATTATAATTATTCCTCTTTAAATTATTTTTTTGCTTTAAATCTGTAGATGTACTTGTTGAGAATGGTAAATTCCTTCTGTCAGCCAAGAAAATTCGTCGGGCAACTTGTACAGAATACATAATATCTATGGATCGTGACAATATAACCAGATCAAGCAACACATATATTGGAAAAGTAAGGTATTAAAAGTGATATAGTTTGGAAGTTTTCTCGTTTAATATAATTTTTCATAAACTAATGTTTTTATCTTTGCATATTAGGTCCAATTTCATTGAAACCAAGTTTGAAATCTATGACACTCAGCCGCCATGCAATGGGGCAGCATCCTCCCAACTAGGCAAAATTAGCCAGAGACCTTACTTGAGAAAATTCTCATCGAAAGTGCCCACTGGAAACTTCAAGATAGCCCAGGTGACATATGAAATAAATGTGCGGCGATCAAGGAGCCCAAGGCGGATGCACTGTGTTATGCACTCAATTCCTGCCTCAGCCCTTGACGCTGGTGGGACAGTTCCTTGTCAGCCAGAGAATCTGGTACCCCGCTCTCTGGAGGACTCTTTCCAGAGCATCTCCTTTAGGAAATCATCTTCTGCAGAGCGCTCAATTGGTTTCAGCGGTTCCCGTTGTTACTCGGATATCGCTGGAGGAGTTAGAGTGGGGAATGAAGAAGACGACAAGGCCACGGAGATGCCTCTGGTTCTCCGAAACAAGGCTCCTAGGTGGGTTGAGCAGTTGCAATGTTGGTGCCTTGACTTCGGGGGACGTGTGACCATGGCTTCGGTCAAAAACTTCCAGCTCATCGAGGCGACACAGCCAGCTGCATCGCATCCATCACCACTGGAGCAAGACAAGATTATACTTCAGTTTGGAAAGGTTGCGGAGGACATGTTTACTATGGATTACCGGTACCCATTGTCAGCCTTCCAGGCTTTTGCCATCTGCTTGTGTAGCTTTAGCAACTGGCCATGCGAGTACAGCTAACCTAGATGAACTATTGAAATTGAAGAGGTTACAAAAGTTGCTCTTGTTAATGTTAATGCCCAGGCCTGTAACATGCATGTAATTTTCTGTATCAAGTGCCATCATCCATGGGCCTATCTTTTTTTTTTTTTCCTTATTTGTAGCTTCGGTAACAGCCTCACCAAGAAGTAATCCAATATACCTGTCTCATTAATGCACAATTGAATTGATTGCCTTGTTTAGAGTAAAAGGTCCAATGATGAGATGTAGATGCTGTCACCGATATATGACAGTTTCATCCCTTTGTGGCACGCGTGCTGTGTATAATCTTGGCAGTGGGACTGGTTTCCATTGTGTAGGCCACCACCGTATGTCTCTGTTAGGGGGTGGGGTTATTGCTCGACTGTTGATTGACAAAGAGAGAAGAAGGTAAGAAAATTTCTGTCTTGCATTGGTGATGGGACGGTAGGGTTCATGTAATCATGTCTGTGTAATATTGTCCCGTATGAAACATATTATCTTTTAGTTTCTTTATCTTTTTCAAAACTCGATGTTCACCTTCATATCAACATATAGTATGTATATGGTTTTGTTAAGGTAGAATTCTATATGTTGATATGAATTCGGAATCGATCGTCCCAGGTGTTGGGATTCCGAGCTAATTTTGATTCAAGTTATGTTTCACTTAATACAAGTTAATAGACTAGAATATTATATTATTTTTGGAGATAAAATCAAATAATGTATCCCATGGGAATCTTTTAAACTCTTCCTTAATTTTTCATTATAAAAAAAGAAAGAGATTCTTGAATCTCTCTAATTTTGAATTTAACCGCAAGGTTCTCTCTTGTCGGAAGAATTAACGTTGACAAATATGTCATATATTTCTTGAAGATAAAATTATGCATCCTATATGGTATGGTACGTAGGTAGCGAGAATATTTTAAATCCTTCATCAATTAGATATCATCGTTAAAAGAAAAAGTTATTAAATCTTATATTTTGACGATAAAATAAATTGATTGAAGGTGTGAATCTTTTAATTCTATATCTGAATCTTTTAATTCTATATCTTAAATGTACTTCGATTGAAGTTGTGAATCTTTGGAAAATGAAAGTATTGTGTTGGAGGATCAAAAATTATGCTGAAGAATAAGACATTATGACATTAGACTAAATAACATTATAGAAGATTGAATATTATACCAAAGGAGGAGAATAAGATAACATGTTAGAGAATAGGACAATCTGATGAAACATTATATGACATGTCAAAAGAACGTTTGATTTGTCAAAAGAATTCAGAAGAATGGACAAAGTGTCAAAAAAGCCTCAAATGTGCTAAAATTGAGTCAACTTAATTGTAGTCTATGTTGGGTAACGTATGGTACGGAAAAGGCTATAATTGGGCAACTATTAGTAGGCCAACATGTAGCCTAGTGGTAGCACCGCTTAGTTCTAAGTTAGTGGTACTTACTGAATGTACGAACGACATAGATGATATCATTTTAGGACTATTAGCTATAGTTTGCTTAGAATGATGATATCACCACTAGTACAATTTTGATATTTTTCTTGCTATATATATATATATATACATATATATATATACATATATATATATACATATATATATATATATATACATATACATACATATATATATATATATATATACATACATACATATACATATATATATATATATATATATATATATATATATATATATATATATATATATATATATATATATATATGCGCTTGTTAAAGAAAGATAAGTTGATCGCCTTAACAAAGAGGAATCGAGAGTAATGTGATGAAAAAATTACTATAAATTAATTTATTTTTCTCTTATTCTTGATTATTTATTTGTTTTAATTTGATTTTATATACTTGTATTTTTCCTCGATATAAATTCTAAAGTTTATTTAAATTTACACAAAGACTAATTTATCTCCCTTCTAACTATAGGATTTGATAGTATTACCATACAATAAATAGACATTTCGTGGTTAAATTTGATTATTTCAAGAATAAGTAGAACAAAGAAGAGGGTTCACGGTGGTGGCGACGGTGTTATGATCGCACCTCAAAAAGGAGTGCATCGCCCCCTTCCCCCTGCTCCTCTTCTTCCTCTCGAGGAACAGAGGAGAAGAGTTTGAGGAAGCCAACGATGGATCGATGACCAGTTCTCTTTGCGACCGGGTGAATGGTTGGAGAGGATTTGATTAGGGGCGCTGATCACTAGTTGTTCTGTGTGCAACCCTCTATTCTTATTCTTTGTGGCATGGAGGAGAGGGTTCGATCGGGGGCAGCGACGATGGCCGTGAAGATGGTGCTTTGACCGTACCCCAATAGCGAGGGTTTGCGTTGTGCTGCTTGCATCTAGTACATGGGTGACCGTGACTCTCCCAACACTACAAGGACATGATTACCTCTCCCTAGGGTAGCGATGGTCCCTGCGGTTAGTGATGGTGGCAGTAGGGTAGATCCAACGACGAGGCTCCCTGCCCTTACCTCTCAAGTTGCTCCTCCACTATCTTCTTTCCGGTGAGATGCTCCTTCGATAAAGCAGCATAGAGGTAGGTCATGCTATAGATCGTGGCCTCTCGCTCCCATTTCCAATGACCCTCAGCTTGGATTTATTTATGTTGAATCTTAGATTTTGATGATGAAATCAATTGATAAATTATTGATCTAATCTATATGTTGAGAAGAGTATTATAGGATTAACTACGATAATGAATAAGACATAAAGCATATGTTGGGCTGGAGTCAAAGATCGAATAATATGTCGAAGATTCGGATGATGTACCAGAAGCTCGCCAAGAGTTCATTGGGAGTTCACCGAGAATTCATCGGGAGTTCGCTGAGAGTTCATCGGAAGTTCACCAAGAATTTGTCGGGAGTTCACCAAAAGCTTACCGAGAGTTCACCGAAAGTTCGTCGAGATTTTGTCGAAAGAACAATTGATATCCAGAAAAAGATTACTTAGTTAATGTCTTAATTATCATAGTTAGAACTTAGATTGAGTTAGGATTGGGTGGTAATCCTACTAACTCAATTAGAGGCCAATTGGGCTCGATTCATGGTTAGTTTGGGCTGGATTGATGGCCCAAACAATAACCTGGATCCCAGTCAAGCAGTGGCATCGCCGAAACTAGTAGTGGAACCACCTGAGGCTTAGCCTCCCACCACCCAGACTGGACGATGGCACCGTCAATAATTAATGTTGTCAAGTGGTGGTACCGCCCTGTCAGGCAGTTGTATTGCCAGAGCCCAATCTCTGAGGCTATGTTAGGCAGTAGTATCGCTAGACTAGGTAGTGGTACCACATAGTGTCAAGCTGTCAGGCGATGGTATCGCCCAGTACTGACAATACAATTAATATTGTCAGGTGGTGATACCGCCCTATCATGCGGTGGTATTGCCAGAACCTAGTCTCTGAGGCTTTGTTAGGTAGTAGTACCGCTAGACTAGGTGGTGGTACTACCTAGTATCAAACTGTCAAGCGATGGTACCACCCAATACTGGCAGTGTACCGCTAGTACCTTGAAAATCCGGGATGAGACATTTTTTTGTTTCAATTTTAAAACCATTGGGGCCTATAAATACCCTACTCTTTTTTGCATTAAAGAAAAACAAAGTGTGAACAAAAATCTTGAAGTGTTACGGTGTGTAAGAGTTGTAAAAGTACTAAGTGTCATCCTCCTCCCTTTCTAAATCTTATGATCATTCAAATGAGGTGTGAAGCTTGTCTCCTAAACCTGTGAAAAGGAGAAAGTATTGTAAGAGGGTAGTTAGTCTTCACTCATTAAAGGAAGACCATTAGTGGATGTCGGTGACCTCGAGGAAGGAGGAATCGGAAGTGGACGTAGGTCATAATGACCAAACCACTATAAATCTGGTATGTTCTTTCCTTACTACTTACTTTCATTACTTAGCTACACTCTGCATTGTACATTTACTTCAAGTCAACATCTTCTCGATATGATTTTTTTGTTATGTTTTTATCAACTTGGAAAGATTTAGAATCACAACCATCATTTTTATCACTGCACTAATTCACACTCCCCCCTCTCTCCCCTCTTAGTATCATATTGATCCCAACACTTTACTCCAGAAGTCCAGACTGATCAAAAAATTATTGTGTACGAGATTGCTGATTCTGAAGAGCTGATTGAGACATGGTCCATGTCGCTTATTGGTTATGTGGTTAGTCTCAAGATATCCTATTTTTCGCTATCCTCATTCATCAAGACTAGATGGGCAACATCGATATTTGATCTTTATATACTGAAAGATTTGCAATGGATCATTGAAGGGCTTTGGACTATTCGTGGCCATCCAATGATTCTACAATGTTGGTTCCCTAATATCTGTTTAGAGTTAGACAGCCTATAATTTATTCCATTATGGGTATACTTTCATGGTCTTCCTCTATATCTTTGAAGTCGACATTTTATTATAAAGTTATGCAGCACTTTGGGATAACCACTATATATCGACAAGGCAATAATTGCACAAATAAGATTAGCATTTGCACGAGCACGTGTAATGATTTCTTCCGTTTGTGATCTTCTAAATGAGATTTTTTATCGTGATCTTGAGGAGAACACTCATATCTTATCTTCTTGGAAGCCACAATGATGTAAGATTTGCTCATCTTTCGACCATACAAATGAAGCTTGTCAGCAAACTCAGAAATAGATCACTTAAGTCTACCAGTCACGTCAGGTGTCTTAGCATGGGGTTGATACAGAACAAAGCGAGTCTCCGCTAGTGGTAGGAGCGCAGGTGATGGCGAAGACGAGTGAGTATTCTGACTCACAAGAATAATACTATGAATAGGAGGACAAGTTAGGAACTTCATCTCTTCCTATTATGTTGGAGTCTTCTACAATAGTGGTTTCTCATGGTACTCGCACCCCAATAACCTCACCTCCAAGATCCACTCTTCAAGCCAACCAAGATGTTGTGTCTCAATAAACTCATATCCTAACAAGCCTTACCAACTAGGATATTGTGCCTCAATAAATCCATCACACTTCAACATACCTCGCCAACCAGGGCTTCTTGGTTCAATGTACTTTAAAGTTTAAATATTTACAAGCTATAGATGAGTGGATAAATATAGGAATAAAGGCTTAAAATGTAAGGATATTATACAGCAGGAAAATACAAAATCTAAGAATAAGAAAAAGGATGGTACTACCCTTTCTAAGTTGCACATCCTTTCTTCTACATAGGAAGAATCCCTTACTTCCTTTCCCATCTTTTTCATTTTGATGAAGATAACTTGCTAGAATGTTTGTAGCCTTAATAAACCTAAAAAATATCGAGAGCTCAATAGAATAATCAGGTCTACTGCTTGTGATATTGTTATTCTTGTGGAAATAAAAATTAAACCATCTCGGGTTC
The DNA here is from genome assembly GCF_036884655.1 of Musa acuminata AAA Group. Classification (NCBI taxonomy): domain Eukaryota; kingdom Viridiplantae; phylum Streptophyta; class Magnoliopsida; order Zingiberales; family Musaceae; genus Musa; species Musa acuminata. The sequence goes on from NC_088359.1 coordinate 10,155,038, forward strand.
GTGCTCAAAAAAATTTAATATGGCTAAAGCCAAAATTTTTTACCAATAATTCTTGTAATACTTATGGTAGAATATGGGTCTTATGATATCCTAACTTTATTAGTGCTTGGTTTATTTTTACTATTGAACAATTCATCCACTTTAAGGCAGAGGATAAAAAGAATAGTTGTCAGTTTCTTATTACTGGTATATATAATTCGAATAATATGCATGAAAGAAATATTCTATGGACATCTGATTAGCATTGCAAATGGCTATCTTATCGTGCCTTAGATTATTCTTGGTGACTATAATACTGTTCGATATATAAATGAAAAAGTGTAGGGTTAAACCACTTTCAAAAAGCTAGCTTCAAAGTTTTAATGATTATATAGATATTACTACATTAATTGATATGAAATCTGTAGGGGATTGGCTTTTATAGAGTAATCAAGGTGCTACCCATAGGAAAATAATAGCTCGACTCAATAAGTGTCTGATTAATCAAGAATGGTTAACAGTTTACTTGATTCACTTCTTGAGTATGGTGCTTCATTATTTTTCGATCATTCTTTTATGTATATACACGCAGACAAAGCAACACTGAAAGGCAAGAAACCTTATCGATTTTTTAATATGTGGAGTACTCATCCTCAATTCCTCGAGGTTATTAGATCAGCTTGGAATTTCTCCGCCTTACATCTTATGCCAAAAGTTGAAAGCATGTAAAACAACACTTAAGGAGTGGAATACAAACACCCTTGACAATATTACCACCCGGGTCTAATTATGCGAAAAGGAGCTAATGACGGTGCAACATGAGCTACATCTTTAGCCCCTCGATGAGAATATGTAAAGAGGCAAAAGCCAGAGATAACTTTATATAAGCCTTAAAGTAGGAGGAAAGTTTTATAAAACAAAACTTTCGACAGCATTGGCTTACTCTAGGTGATTCCAATACTAAGTTTTTCTATGCTGTCATTGCTACTAGAAGAACCATTAACTGCATTAAGAAATATAAAGACAAAGATTGTAATCTCATTGAGAATTTGGATGAAGTTAAAGCACACACTGAGTAATAATTTTATTCCTTAATCAAGAGGAGCAGCCTAACAATATTCATGTAAAGCCTACTAGAAAGCTTGATTCAGATGCTATCTCAATCCTCAATGCCTCAATTATAGATGAAGAAATTGTAAAAGTTATCTTTAAGTCACCGAAGTACAAAAGTCATGGTCCGGATGGATTGTCAGCTAAATTAAACTAAATTGCATAGTCTATCATTGGTAACGATGTGATTAAAATTTCTCAACCTTTTTTCTCTTTAGGCCATATTCTTAAAAAGATAAATGACACTTTTATTTTTTTAATTCTCAAGAATATATAGGTTTGACTCACTAGAGAACTATCAACCCATTTCATTATGTAACTTTATTTACAAGATCATCTCCAAGATGTTGGCAGATATAATGTAAAAGATTATGCACAAGATCATTAGTCCTAATCAGGCTGCTTACATTAAAGGGAGAAGTATATATCATAATGTTCTTCTTTCTAATGATTTGGTTAAGAATATGCACTAAAAAATAAGAGGGACAAAAATCTATTTTATAGCTGATTTATGAAAAGCTTTTGATTCAGTTAATAAACATTTTATCTATAAGATGCTCCTTGGTATAAACTTCCCTCAACAATTGGTTAATTGGATTCAATGCTGCTTGGAAATTTTTTTGGTTCTTTTCAGTGATTCACCTATTGGCTATTTTGGGAGTATGAATGACATCTGATAAGTGTTGAATCTTGGATTTTGATGATGAAACTAATTGATAGTGTTTATCTGATCTGCGGTTTGAGTGACATAGGAAGCTTCGATCAGGGAGAGACAATTAAAAGCAGGAAGAATCATGTTGGGCCAGAGTGAAACTTGTCAGAAGATTGGATGTCGAGCTGGAGGATCGGTCGACATATCGGTAGAAGGCTTCGAGCCATTGGTTCGGGCATTGATCCTAGAAGAGCAAAAATTATGCCAAGAAAATAAGAATTACGGAGGTTAATTGTCCGATTGAGCAATAGGCCGCAAAAGAAGATGATGCGTCAAAGAATCAAACAAAGCGTCGATGAACCAATGACATGCCAGACAATATTTAATTAGCTTTGTAATAATTGTTTAGATCGAAGTAGGTTTTAGGTGTAATTGAGTTAGAATTGGGTCAACTCAATTAGAGGCCAGTTAAACCGAAGTTTAGGCTGTGTTGGGCTAAGTGAAAAACCCAAACAGTGACCCAAACTAGTGGAATCGTCGGTGGCACAGTCTCCGAGACTATGTCAAGCGGTGATACCGCCCAGACTGTCTTTGAGAGACTGTCAAACGATAGTACCGCCAGACTGGGTGGTGGTATCGCCCAATGACAAGGTGTCAAGTGGTGATACCATCCAATGTCAGTGCTACAGGCGATAGTACCGCCCAGCACAAGCGGTGGTACCGCTAGTACCTTAAAAACTAGGGATAAGACTCTTTTAGGCTCCAAGTTTGAATCAATTTGAGGCCTATAAATACCTCTCTCATCCCTGCTTAGATCATATAAGAATTGAAAGTAAAAAAGGAAGAAAATGCTATTGTAATCTTGTGTGAACTTCTCTTAAATTGTGTTAGTGAAGTCTAAAAGAGAAGGTTGTAGAGGTGTAAAGGTTCTCTCCTGAGCGTATCAAAAGGTGAATAGAGTTGTAAAGAGGTGGTTGGTCTTTGCCTATTGAAGGACCATTAGTAGACGCCGATGACCTCAATGGAGGAGGAATCAGAAGTGGATGTAGGTCACAATGATCGAACCACTATAAATTCTAGTGTGTTCATTCCTTACTACTTAATCTCTTTACTACATTCAACTTTACTTTGTTACAAACTATCCAATCTCCTCTTCTCTACTTATTCAAGAAAAATGAAACGGTTTTCGTCGGAATCGGATTTTATCATATGAAGATTTTCTGTAATTTTTTCGCTACACTAATTCACCCCCCTCTTAGTACCGACTCGATCCTAACAAGAAGGAGATCCATTTTCTCCTTATCTTTTACAATTGTAATGGAAGGACTCAGCTATATGTTGGAAGAGGCAATCTCTAATGGTAGCATTAAGGTACCCCATGCTGGCTCTATTCATATATCCCATCTAACTTTTGTAAAGGATCTTCTTATCTTTCCTTAGAATAATTCTATTTCAGCGAGGAATTTAGCTACTATTCTGAAAGACTTTGATATAGTTTCTAGCCTTCAGCTAAATCATGTGAAAAGTAAAGTCTATATGGGTCCTTGTATTGAAGATAAGGATTTTATTGCACAAACTCTGGGGGTTAGTGAGGGAAGTCTACTAGTTCCTTATTTGGGTCTTCCACTCATATCCACTAGCATTCACAAAACCCATTGTCAGTCTATCCTACAAAAAATAAAGAATAAATTTTTTTCTTGAAAAGAAGACTTCTTTCCAAAGTATGATAACTTAAACTCATCCATTGTACTCTTGTTCTATTTGTTGGTCTAATGCATTTCTTCTACCTATTGGACTTCTTTAGGATATTGAATGACTATTTATGACCTTCTTCTAGAATGAAACAAATGGTAAGACAATGTATATGATAAGTTGGGACAACATCTATAAACTGAAAGATGAAGAGGGGGCTGAATTTGAGAAATATTATAGATTGGAATAAAGCTTGTTTGGTACAAAAATTGTAGGACCTTTTGCAAAACAAATATTCCTTATGGTCACAATGGGTTTCTGCTAGGTACTTATCCAAGGAATCAATCTGGGAAGTTTCATCAAAAACATTTCATTATGCTGCTTAGAAAAAAATTTTGAAGGCAAAGAATTGGCTAATCCAACACATTTCCTATGCAATCTCTTCTAGGACCATCACTAATATGTGGTATGATCCTTGGGTGAATGGAAAAAGTATATTCCAATTATATGGTGATAAAGTAAGAAGAGATCTTGGGGCTTTCAAAGATTAGAAGGTTTTTTAGTTCATTGCTAATGGCACCTGGTGTCTTCCCAATCCTAGAGATATTCCTTATGCACATAGTAGACCCTTCTTATCAAACTACCTACAGTGGATAATATGAAGAGAAGAGGTATTTATCTTGTCAACCGACTCCCTTTGTATGCAATAGGGAGAAAGTGTTGACCACCACATGTAACTATACTAATTGGATATGGAAGAAGATTTTGAAGCGATTTGAACTCAATAGGCTACCACAGTGAAACTTGCATCAAGAACTAGGAAAGCTCATGCAAAGCTTCTCAGGAAAAGGACCTTTTATATAACTAGCAAAGGTTACCTTAGTGGATTTGAAAAGAGAAATATAGAAGAATATTTGAGTATCGAAACACAAACAATGCTCAACTTCTGATAAAGATTCTTAGAGACTCAATATCATATATGGAGCAAGATCTGAAATTGGACCACTTAACACGAAGAGAGAAAAAGATTTTTATCAGATTCAATTTTGCTATTAGTTAATGATTTCAGAAATGATGTTGAAGAACTATATGTATTCTGTAATTATCTGTTTTAATAATGTGATGTACCCAGTGAGTAGACATTGTATTTTATTTATTGACTATAGTAAGATGTATAGTCATACCTTATACCTTTTTGTTTGACTACTCTTGGATATAAGTACGATGGAACGAGACTATTCCACCTTTTTGAGATGGGATGCCCTGTCTTATATTATTGTAAGAGTTATTAGACTTTAGTCTATCAACTATTTTATTCGTACTTCAAACTTAATTCAATTACTTTTACTTATCAAAAAAAATTATTTCAAGAATAATAGATAATTTATTATCGGATTCGATCAAAAATAAAAGATTTAGTCACGTTACGAGTTAACAGATCATTAATGATAGAGATAATGAATGTTCGTAGTCGAAGCATTAATTCACACGAGTGATCCATCTTATTATTCTTTCATGTGTTAGTGTGCATGACCACGTTTAATGTACCTTTGGTTACAGTGTTTAATCCGATGCGATCTAATTCTTGATAGTTTGATATCATTACCTGATGATCTATTTTTTCTCTTCTTTGCCCAATTAGTTAAGGAGTTTCACATCGACGTCCAATCATATCATGGAGGAGGATCCAAGAAGATTATAGTCATAGGCAAATAAATAAAGGGTCTCGCTCGTAGTGGTAGCAAAAACACTTATATCCCGCATAAAAAGGAAGGGGAGGAGGGGTCATTGAGTCTTCTTCATTCTCTTTTTTATGATTATTAACAACTTTGGCATCCTCGCACCTTCCAACTTTCACCATTCGACAGTATCCCAAATCCTCTTTCCAAAGGGTCAAAATATCTATCTTCCATGGTTACTATCAATCCCTCTTTACCTCCTCTAACTAAAGAGGATGAAGGATGATGTCCTTTCAAGAATGGAACATCACAGTCGATTAATGTTTCTCCTTTTCATCTCTAATTCTCATGTTGATCTTGAAGATCATGACTCACCAATCTCGATTCTTTATTCCACGTGACACACTCATCGAATTCATAACTGCTTGACTCGATGATTTTGATCATTTATTTTGGATTACTATTTTTTGTACTTGCATAGATGCCCTATGCCTGCCCTGTAGATGGAGCTTCGATTGCCACCTGATTCTTTAATGCATTGGAGATAAGAGCTTCGATTGATTGCATCCTTCCTCTTCGAGGTCTTTCTTTGCACGAAACATCTCACCCGTTCAAATAACGACGTCTTACAACAACGTGCAAGAAAGATCTCACTCGTGTCTCTATCTGACAACGTCTGACGAGAAATGTCAATCTTTGATACATGCAGATAATAATATAGAGTCATGATCCATACATAATAGCCGTCCGTCTCGAAACCAACACACTGGAATTCCAACAGATGGTCCGATGCCATCAACTATCTGATACTGCCCAAAATGAGATTAAAGAAGCTGCTCCAAATGATAATTTAAGACTAGTGCGTGCAGCTTCTTTAATCTCATTTTGAGCAGTATCAGATAGTCGGACCATCTGTTGGAATACAATCCACTCACCCACGGTTTAAAAGTCAATTCCAAACAAAATTTTCAACTTGCGACTCATTGCGCTAAGTTCGAATAGCTTCGGACGGATGGTTACTTCAAATTACGACAGATAAAAAGTCACACAAGGGTACGATTACTTCAAATTTCGAATGCCTATTACAGATACTTGTATTGTATTTTGGCGTAAAGGACAGGAAATAGATCAACTATTAGGTGCAACAACACACAAGTCCTCCAAATCTGACCAGACCTACAGGAAAAAGTAATCATGGAACAATGATTTCAATTCAAAATGCCATCATAAAAAGTACTGCTACTCTTTTGAAGATTTCACAGCAAACAGCAGAATATACAAATTGGGCACGTCACCTGCAAATGTAAACCCGATACTCAACGTCTTCCACGATGCCCACCTGAAGATCTTGGAGGAAAGCGAGCAAACTGCAGCCTCAAGTTTGATGATTCTCGATCATTTTCGTCAAATTTATAACCTGCAAAAAAACTGAACCATGACTACTTTTCTCTGATAATATACCCACTCTTTGCACTCACATGAAATAATGAAAACAATAAGCCATATCCACCGAAGTTAATGTATACCGTGGAGAGAAACAAAGCAATGGCATTTGTCAATCTATACAATTTTAACACCTGAAATCACACTATGCACAATTCCCATGGTTTAACTAACATGCAGTAAAATAGCATGAACTGGTTCTTCAAGTTATAATATAGCGAGCTGTAATATTCCAACCATTTAGGGTTGGTTACATGGATCATTTACCACCACCGAGCACTATAAAAGACAATATCCTTAGTAACATTACGAATAACTAAATTACTAGGTATAGTTTCTAACAAGATCCTCTTAGTTCTCCTTCTACCTTCTGTTGCATCACTAATACTAATTGTCTCATTTCATCTAATCACAGTATTTAAGTCTCCTTGAACATGTCCATACCATCTTAAATGAATCTTACCTATTTTGTCCTATAGACCCCACAAATCCACCTCAATCATTCTTATCTCAACAATAAAAACTTTTTGTATTTTATTTTTGTTTCTTTCCCACACAACTGAGACCATAAAGTATGGCTGGCCTAACAAATGTTTTATTATTTTTTAATCTAAACGGTATCTAGTAATCATACAAAACTCTCGATACCCCTCTCCACTTTAACCACTCAAGTTTTACCTACTATCAACCACTCCCATGTTGAATCGAAGATCCAAGACACCTAAAAACTTAACTTACAAAAACCTTCTTGTTCATCAATCCTAACTTCTTTTTTTTTCTCTTAGCATTAATATAGTTAAGTTACATCTCATATATTCAATCTTAGTCCATCAAATTTAATATACCTATTTGCAGCAAAATCATGCTGCCTCACTTTGGTCGAAACATATTCCATCTTAAAAGCCAAAAATTCTGACCCCATTTAGTTCCAAAGTTAATAGCAAGCCAAACGTTGAAAGCATATAACAATCCTACAGTGCCAACAAACATTAAGAAAGAACAATGAGTGATCAGTAGAAAAAGAAATGAATATTCCTACCAGAGCAAAATGAAAAGATTAAATAGTCAAAAAATAACGGAACAATGCAAGGGATAGATAAATTTTCTCACTAGAACAGTGCCAATGTATGGATACTGGAAGATGAGTCTATTTTTTCAAACTGATACATGGGTAGAACATGTAAATTTCCACTAATAAAAGGACTTAGATGATTAACTTTCAAATTCACAGTAACATTTTGTCTGAGAAAGTTCAGAAAGTCGATCATCCATGGCCTACCAACCTAATAGCAAGACTGACCATGCTATTTTATCATGTCTGGGCTAATATATGATCTTCAACTCCTTATCTAGACATTCATGACAATGCCAAAGTTTCTCTGAATGGTTAGTTCCAAGGCAATCAGATTCCAACACATGGTTTGCTAAACCGACCGGTTTGGTCCAGCTTGGCAGGTATTTATCAGTCCAATCACCAACCAGTACACAAACCAGCCCAAATCAGGTGGTCCAGTTTGGTTCAGCATATATATAATATATTTTTTATCTTTCACCTAGGGTTTGGCTCACCCGTTTTGAGGAGTTGCCAAAACCAAGTTGTAAGGAGGACCAGCCCAAATCAAATTGCCAAAACCGCTGCCCACATGCCCAACAATATCATGGTACGTTCCGGCATACCATGGTACACCAGAATGGACCAGACCGTACTGGTCCAGTCATGGACTGACACAGGTAAGGTAACCGATACTGCGATCCCTGATTTTAACCATGTTGACTGGTCACTTCTCAAGTCAATCATTGATTTTAAGCAGTTTACTTGGTTTCTCATGTCCATCCCCACTAACCACATACCAAACACAATAACTAAGTCATAGATAGTCGTTTCCCCTCATAAATCTACATATCCTTGTATCTCACTTTTGCCTAGTCTCAAAAAAGGCACTCAGATAATGCCATAGACAAACCTGTCATCTAATTCAATTCAATTCGCAGATATACCTCTAGATCCAATTCTCGCATCTATGTCTATGATTTTCAAAATGTTGTACTTGAGACCACCTGAAGTGGCAGAAGGCACATGCCTATTTAATCCCCTAGCATCAACTTTTCAAATCAAACCATATTAACATTAAATTTCAAGTTGACTAATCAATGGCAAGAAGACACAGTTGGGCCAGTAGACAGGGAAAATCAAAATCTTAGCAGCATCAGAAGAACCCCTAGGGATCCAAAAGAAAATGACATTTATTCACAATTTGCAGGTATACTATACTTCTGGAATGCCATTACGATAAACAACAAGAATAGGCAGCAACATAGATAACTGAAACATAAGTGGCATTAAGCATCTTAGCATTTTTGTTCACCTTGCAAGGCTTCCAACGCAACAGCAGCTTGAGCAGGGGTGACAAAATCAACGAAGCATAGGACAAGTGGATCTTGCCCAGGCTGAGCATTTGAATTTAAAATATTGATGATATGAATATTGAGTGGAAACTTCATCAAATAAACTAATTCTCCCACGTAAAAGGACTTACATGTCTGGAATCCTTCGTCACAAGCCTGACTTCCTGGAACCCAACAAAAGGACGAAATATATCTGCAGCAAAAGTAAAGGGAAAACAGCAGAAGACCCACACTAACTAGTGAAAGACATGGACACAGCAAAGGATACGAGAGACCTCTCTGCGCATACAGTCTGAAGGGAGGCCCTCAACAAATAATGTGTTTGAGGCATCTGGAGGAAGAGGTGGTTCCATCCTCCCACCACCATATCCACTCCGATCCATACCTGCAACACCCATTACTCGCCGATCATCAACAGGGCGAGCAGTAATTCCTCCAGCAACAGGCCTAACGGGTTCTCCAGCGCCATAAGATGAAATCTACATGAAAAATTCCACAAGTTAGCCTCGTGATCAAAGAATAACACATGAGCACCAAAGCATTAGAATTGTACCCCGTTTCGTAGGTAACGATCATAGGAAGCTTCAACTGTTTCAGTATCCCTAATTACACGGTATCCAGTCCTCTCTTCATCATGAGTGTAATAACCAAGCATCTCCGAACCTCCAGGCATATCTTTAAAGAGAAATGATTGCACTTATTAAGGAAGATGGATGAGAAATGTATGTTTTCTGGATGAATGCATCAGCAAACTTGCTTATCTTACAAAAAAAGAGTGCAAATTGAAAATAACTCAACCACTTTGTAAATCATGAAAGATAGTCATGGACTTGGCTTTCCCCAAAAGGTAAATTTGTTGAAAAAAAAAAATTAAGAGCACAATTCAATAGATCTGGAAATATCCTGTACTTGGTCACCAAGTAATTCATTCTTAATTCAAAAATTCCTAAAAACCTTTTTAAAAATTGACACAGAAATCTAGGTTGATATAAGCAATCACAATGCTGATACAAAAGCCTGCTTACCTTCATCTTTCAGTCTTTGATTTTTCTTTTCAAAGTTACCATTCAGCAATTGATATCAATCAGAATCCATTATAGATCCATCGACTCCAACCAACCACCACGATCCCACCAATTTACACAAGTCCACTATAAATTTAATAATTTGGCCAAGAAATTGCCATAGTCAGGTTAAAACTTCTCAACTCAATCCAGCAAACTTTTCTGATGCAATGGGTCACACACAATCTTATTGAAGTTTTGCATCTCATAATATCCTCAGTGATGGAAAAAACTTTAAAAAATACTCAACAGTACCACAATTTGCTTGGGCCCATACTGCTGAGCTCTTTCATCATTTCATCCAGAATAGATATGGATGCAACTAAAAAAATGCTCAAGAAACAATGACAATGATTCTAACCCCTTTTACAACGTGGACCACAAACTTAATTTCATTGAAGTTGGCATTATTTCTGTATTATGACACAATACAAGAAATCCATATCAGTACCTTTCAACCTTATGCCAGGTAATTTCTTGGCCTAGTGATTAAATATTAATCCAATTGCTATATCAATCCAACTGAAGCCAAATTGGCCAATTTTAACCAACGCCATGATATCTAAAGAAAAAGTAAGAGAGGAGAGAAGGTAAGAAGAAGAGGAAGGCCGAGATACAGAGATAGAGGGAATATAAAAATAAAATTTATAACTGACTGTGAAAGATAGGACACTGGTACTATTTACATTTTGTTGCAACCATCATAATGACATTAACCAACATTGTTACAATATTCACCATTAGTCATCATGTATAATGAAACGGGTATAACAGAAAAAAAAAAAAAGACACTACTCTTTAAAATTTGAAGGAAATAAGAATCCTACCATAGAAAATGGAGGATGGCATCAGAATTTATTTTAAATCATATTATTTATTTGTTTTTACATTACCCTGTACCTGAATGACTATTAGGGTAACACTGGGGCCACAATGGAGATTACTGATACATTCAAAAGTGTAGGATGAAAAGTTTTGAATCTTTGTATGGTTAAAATACTTGTAGGATATCTTTATTTCCAATGAACATATAGTAGTTACTCTTAGTTGATCTTTCTTTGTAATTTTACATTACTAATTTTATATAATTGAGTATTGTTTATAGTTTCAGTTTCATTTTTCTGGAAAAGAGAAACTAAGACATATGAAGATAGAAGAATCATTTAGCATAAGATAAATTTATTTTATGCTTTTTATTTTTACATTTTTATTCTATTATAACTTTTCTATATCATCCCAGTCGACAACTTTGATCATGCTAATTTGATTCAACCAATCATACAAATCCCTCTCCAAATGTTCCCAACCAATCCCGATCAAGTCCTGATATCAATTTTTATGATCAGCTAATCAGTCAAATTACTGCAATTCTTCTAGCATCTCAGTCAAAGAAAACTGATACTAAGAATACCACAGAAGTAATTGTGAACAAAGAGCAGTCTACTTTTCTATGGTTGTTAAATAGTTTTAACCTAGTGCAGATATATTCCAAACCCAACAAAGACTTTCCTCTAATACAGTGCTTCATCATTTGAACCAAGTCCAATTTTTTAATCATAAATCCAACGTCTCAAATCATATCTAGGTGTTCTTGTGGGCTTATGGAAACCACTGACAGAAAAAGGTGAAATACGATTAACCCTGGCATGTAAGTCCAACTGCATAGCAATTGATAAATAAAAATTCAGATGATTTCAAATTTCTACTAATATTGCCATTGTGGAGAAGTTTGCCTTTCAGAAAAAGTCACCTTAATACTTATGGAAAGTAGAGCGAAAAAAGAAACTTGTGCATGACATGCCCAAGTCAACATTATATTACAGGAGCTTGTTCAGATTTATAAAGTCAAACAACATCGAAATCTGACGAGAGAAAACCAATCCTCGGCAAATATTGATTGTCCGTCAAAGAAAATTCTACGCTGTACAGGCAGATAAATCTAGCTTCTGAAGTTCTCTTATCCAATGAAATAATAAGAAGATCTTGGCATGAGAAAAAAAAAATCTAAGCCAAAAATGTTAAAAGATTTCTCTGGCTAAGAGACGGAAAAAGAAATTCCATCACCTGCGGAACCTAATCACTTCCAGCCTACAAAATCCCAGCGTTCTGCTTTCAGTCCTAAGGTAGCACCGAGAGAAACACCTCTTCTAAACCAATATATCTCAAATTTCATAAAAGACGCCCTTCTGAATCAAAAGGGGTCTCAAGGAACCCCACAACTGTTCGCCGACCTAAAATCGGCTAAAATTTTGGAACCGTTATTTAATTACTCCCAACTTATCAAGAAAGCAGATCCGCCGTCTGACAGCTGAGTTAGAAGGTGCCACCACGGAGGCAGCAAAACCCTAGAAAAATCTAACAAGCAGCAAAGAAAAAGAATAACCAGAAACCGAAGCACAAGATAAGAAAGACAACTAACAAGAGGCGAAAGAAGGAAGTAATGGCCAGTGCAGCGAGGTGCGACGTACCAGGGTAGTCAGAGCGAGGCCGTTTGAGGGCAGGCTGGGGAGTGGGCACGACAACCGCCGCCTGCGCCGCCGCCTGCGCCGCCGCTTGGTGGCGCGCGTCCGCATACCGCCAGTACGCGTCCGCCATTGATAACCTCGACGTGTTAGGACCGCAGTTAGGGTTATGGGTTGCGGCAAAAGTGTGGAGCGGAGGCGAGACAGCAAAGAGGGAAACGAACAGCCTCGGTGAAAAATGCACCCCTTTTTTTTTTTGGCGTAATTGCCGGATGAAATAAGTGCCTCATTATTATTATTATTATTATTATTATTATTATTATTATTATTATTATTATTATTATTATTATTATTATTAGAGATTCGATTCTAGAAATTTATTATCATCTGGTAATCGTCGGTAAGAAAAGTAAGCGTATCTTTAGGTTTGGTTGATTATTACAAAATAACAAAAAATTATTATCGATAATCAAGATCTTTAGGTTAACATAATTAATATGTAATCAAAGTTTAACTATTTTGATTGATTTATAAAAAAAAAAACTAATGTATAATTTTTTTTTTGACAAAAGAAAAAGAGAAGACTAATAATAATAATGCAAGAGACAAACAAGATGACGACGAAACAGAGAGAAAGACAAGCATAATAACATAAGCCAAAAAAGAAAATGAAAGAGAAAGAGGTAAAACATGTTGAAGGTAGAAAAAAATGTGGAAGCCTACAAATGGGATCAATAATAATTGGTTAAGAAGAGAGACACGTATGATATGATGGATAACAAATGCATGATGATAACAAAAAGTAGAAAGTGATGAGCGTGATGAAAACAGGAAGGGGCAAAAGGATGAACAAAATAATTCCATCTAAAATTGGTTTGGATCATCTAAAATTGTAATTTTACAAATTGATTCAAGAGCCATTTGGAAATGTATAGATGTTTAAAGAGACTCATTATTCTACAAGTGAATCATCCCTTTTTTTATTTTTAAATAAATATGAATCCATTTATTTATTTTTTTCTCAAATTTATTTTGATTAAGCACCCTCTCCTTGTTTTCTTCTCTTGATTTTCAATTTTATCTATCAAAATAATATGTTTTATTTTACAATTCAACGAACTCAACACCTTTTCCAAAAATTAAGAATCGAGTTAAAAAAAAAAAGAAAAAAAATGATATGGTAAATAAAACTGTGACTAAATATATAATAAAATAGCAAAATAATTTGAAAAACATGATAGCCTAACATTCAAATTATTGTGGTTTTCAAAATTAACATTCTAATGCATATAAATGCACAAAAAATCTAGTTACATTATTTTTAAAGAAAATAGTGTGATTAATATAACCCCTATTAGCTTTTGCTAGCGCATATTCGAAAGACATGAATATTGCATTCAAGTCATAATAAAAAAAGCAATTTGAAAGTATTATATATTAAAAAGAAAATAGGTAGAAAATTTAACTAAATTAAGGTTTCTTTCTTTCTTTGTATATATATATATAAAGAAAGAAAGAAAGAAAGCTGAGAATTATTATAGATTTGTGCAATTATATTTATTATACGTAAAAAATATTATGACTAAATCTTTTATCACTTAGTTATAATTAAATATTATAAAATATTTGAAATCTTTAGGCATTATATTTTCATGTCTTCAAACTCATTTTATCATTTTTTTAAGTTTTTTAGTATTCTTTTTTATCATTGTTATTCTTTGTGATCTTGAAGTGGTTCGGTTCTCGTTTCACAATTCATTGAACTAATTCTTAATGCCTTGAATCGGGCCAAGAGGTAAAAAAAAAAAAAAAAAAGGTGAACCACTAAAAAGAGAAAGAAACAAAAAATAAATAAAGCACCTCATTTTTAGGGGAAAATAAAAAATATTAAAAAATGGGAAAGGAACACTCTACAGTAAAAAAAATGAAAAAAAAAAGGAATTATTTTTAAAAGTAAGTCGAAATAAAAATTATTAGAGATAAGATACATTTATTGCTAGAAACTAAAACTTGAATATTTATTTCACTTTGATATAAAATTATAATAAAAGAAAGTTTAACGTGGCTGAAAGAGAAATTCAAATATTTGCTTAGGGTATGGGTGGACTTGGATGTGTGCTCCGTGACCGACATATAAAAAGATCGAGGTTGAGTTTGTTTTCTTATACAATCCAAAGTCAATAAAAGTAAATTAATTTTAGTGAACAAACCTCGATTATTATGCCCAAGGTGATTTTTTTAGCAGATTAATATCAGAGAATATTCTATGGTATGATATGGATGAAATATTTCACATCCTATGGACTGTTATTTTAGATTGGTGTCAATATCGCTTGATTATTAACCTGGTATAGCTAATAGTGCTATAACATGTCACGCTATAATTGGGAGAGGATATTTTTCCTATCATTTATCCCCTTGGAAGGTGTACTTTGGGAGCTGTTTTAGATAGGTTCGCAAGTGTAGCCAAGTGTTAGCTCAGTACGTTGTTCATGGGTGGCTCAGGCAAACCCCGACGCTTGATTTGGGATGAGTGTGTTAGAAGAGGCAACACCCTAAATGATTGGACTGAGTTGCCTACATCAAGCCGGTAGCTAGACTAATCTACCCCATTGAGCAATGACCAACCTAATCACCTTAGGTGCTGGGTGACCTAGATGTCTTAAGTGCTATCCAACCTAGATGCCTTAAGTGCTATCCAACCTAGATGCCTTGGACGATGGTCAACTTGGATGCCTCAATGATGGTTGACCTCGATGCCTCAAGTGTTGGCCGATGTTTTTCTATTGCACATGTGATGTCATACCTAGATTTTCCTATACGACCAGGATTATTTAAGAATCATGTTTAAAAGTGAATCGATCTCGTTATCATGATCTCATCATGATCTGATTCTCATTGCATAAATCCATGGACATCACAATATATTTATGTGATAAGTAATATAAAATAAAAAATATTATAATAATAATAAGTAAAAAGATTGTGTGTCATGTCACATATATCATGACTCACGTGATTGGCTTGTAGGGCACCTATGACTCGCACATATGCCCCAAACTAGGGTTATTGGCTGAGGAGGAGAAGGAGAGAGGAGTATAAGAGGTGACAGCTAAAAAGGGTCTAGCTAATGGCCCATTTAGTTCCCTCATATTTATAGAGGTCTTTACTAACTTAACCCTAATAGATCCTGCCCTATTGGGTATTAGATCTTCATCCAACTATTGAAGCATCTTATATTAATGGATCTCTACCCAATAATCTCTTATTACTTCTTATTGGATATTATCCACAAGATCTAATAATTCAGATGCTTACTGGATATCCAATAAGATAGGGGCTCCAATGGATATCTCATATCCAATTCTCTACTCGTCACAACACCTATCATATGTGTATGACCTTCTAGGTCTAATATCGAACTGGTCGTGAGTCATACTTGTTAGAACTCTTTCTGACTTAGTTGATCATCATCTTCATAATAATTCACTCAACTTATCGATTATAGACATATTAGGCCATTACGTCGTAGTCCCTAAATGTTATAAGGAAATCCAATCCATTAGATATGTCTATCCTTAGTTACTATATATCTATATTCTCTCATCCATCTAATATCCCAAAGACTGTATACAAGGCATGGTGTTGTTAGGTCCATATGATTTCTACTCGAGTCTCGCTCTAATCAGATTCTCCCGAAGAACTTTCTCTCTCAATCTGAATAACTCTAGCCAATGATTTGCCTGATCAAGAATACATATGATATTCTTCTCATAACACCGAGAGTGGATGATCTTTTATTAATACTTAATTACCCTCATAAGATTGGCTGTCACTCCTGATGATCAATTGTGCTAGATCTAAAATTCTCAAACCTATAAATCCAATATCAAAGAGTATAATACTTATACCAGACATTCTTGGTGTTTCAAATCTAAGGACCAAATAAACAATTGTGACTACAAAATAAATGTTTGATGGTGAGGTATTATCAACCATCTAACATTCTGTGAGCCGATCAATCAATGAACTCATTCTCCATTCAGCACATATATTATATCCTAGTGTCGCCACACGAGCAACTATGAGATCAACTGTCTTCATCATATGGACGGGTATATAACACACTAGTCTGTTTGATTATCTCGATGTCCTTCTCGAGTAACCTATAATCGAGATTATTTATGGTCTACATTTAACGACGAATCCGTCTCATTATCGCGATTTTATCACAATCTGATTCTCATTATATAGATCCACGAACATCACAATATATGAAATATGTAATATAAAGTAAAAAAATATCAATAATAATAATAATAAATAAATAAATTACTTAGCATGTCACACATGCTATTACTCATGTGAATGGTTTGTAGGGCAGTTATGACTAGCACACTATGGGACAAGGTGCTATGGGTCAATGACACAATGCCCTCAGTTGAGCATTCATTGAGCGAGTTGTCATGTTGACGCTTTTACAACATGAACTCTTTTTCTAGCGTCAAAATAATAGTGATGATATCGGTGATGCCTTAATCAACCTGACTCGATTTAACACAATATGCCTAAGAAGTCGGATATGGCTAAAAGGGGGACTCGGATGCGTGCTCGGAAATTAAGGTGGACTCGGTGCATGCTTTGTGATCAATCTATACAAAAATTAAGATCATGTGAGTTTTTCCAAATTTTAGTGAACAGTAATTGATCTAAGTCAATAGTTGATCATAGTTATTATTATTATTATTTTATGTAAACGAGGGACAAAGGGAGAGCATTTTATACCAAATATTCCTCATCCTACCATCTATGAGATATGGACGAAATATTTTAAGAACTATTATTTTGGATTGGTATATTATTTAATTGTTGATCAAATTTTACTAACAATACAACCACATGTTAAGTTATGATCCAGGAAGAATATTTTCCTTATTAACACCATTAGTAAATTATTGATTTGGAGATAATTTTATCGTTTGTTTGCACATTTACGATGCATCATAGTTAAATACATGATTTAGTTAATCGTAGAGCTGTAGGCTTGAATTCTATCTTCATCGTTTATCATATATAAAAAAATAATTATACTGGATAATTATTTCTCATCAACAGTTTCCTCTGATTAATTGAACTATATAAATTATATATTTTCTATATTTAATTATATATTCATAAAATAATTTTTCAGCGAAATTATTTCTCATCAACAGTATCCTTTGATTAACTGAACTATGCAAATTATATATTTTCTATATTTAATTATGTATTTGTAAAAGATTTTTCTTCGGAAAATTCTTTAATTTAGCCTGATAGCTGACTCACTAAGTTGGGATTGATCCTGAACCACTAATCTAAAATATTTAATATTAATAATATATATATAATATTTTATTTTTAGGTAAAAAGTGATATTTGAGAAAGCTGCGTCTTCGTATGGTAAAAATATGAAAATGGAAATGTCGGCAGTCAAAAAGGAAAAAAAAAATGGCTTGCTGTATATCAAAGCCATTTGGTGTTTTGCTCCTCACGTTCTTGAGATGGTTCAGAATTCGTCAACGCACACACTCTTTAACCCTCATGAATACATACGGCCATCCATAGGTAGAAACCATGTGGGGCCAACTATTCTGCAATCACGAGAGTGGTAGTCAGACGGGTGAGAAAAACCGGAAAGGTCAAAGAATTGATCGGTAGCGGAGTGGAAGATTGACGTACATTAGCCGGGGTCCAACCATCTCCCAGACCGTAGAATCTTAATCCAATGGCCGAGGGACGCCGAGCGTCATTGCGTATCAATGGCAAAGTCACCGCGGCAGCCGCGTCTCACTTTAATATCCGCGTCTTTCGTGGTTGGTTCTCGAAAGGAGAGAAATCCCCTGTTCCTTTTTTTCCCAAATCACCCGAACAATCCCCAACTCCGAAATCACCGAGATAGAACATCGAATTTGAATTCAGTTTCGACTGCTTCTCCCCTAAGTTCCTACGCCGATTGTGAAAAGGTGGCATTCTCATGCGATGCTTGGTGAGTTTCCCCCTTTGTTTTTCTTGAGCATGCTTGAATTTGGTCCTATGGTTTGATTAGTTTTCTGGAAATATCCTATTGTTTAGTGTGAAGATATTTTAGTTTCAGGGCTTTCAATTTTATGTTTTTGGTCGGAAAAATGAGATCGTTGCCCCCTAGATCTTGGTGGTTGATTTGCAGGTGAAGGAAGTTGGAGGCTTAAAATTAGAGTGTTTTGTGTGATCATTGTGCAATTTGATTGATGTTTCTCTTCTTACAGTTCGGTATAGCCATCTTAGTTGCTACGACTTTCGTGGTGAAGCTTTTCACATAATCTATGTTGAACATGACAAGCTAGTTTACCTTGTTAACAGGTTTTGTTGATTGTTGATGATGATGTCGAGGCCCGTGGTTCTTGTTTTTCTACTGGTAATACTTATAATCACATCGCAGTTTGAGTGGAAACAGCAACTTGCGAATGAAATAGAAGCAAGCCCAATCATCTCACAGAAGCAGCAACAGATTTCAAATAGAGAAGAAATCATTAAGGAAAAGGTTAGTTTAACATAAAAGACAGTATGTTTATGAGTAGATGAAACCTAGCTTTTAAATCATCAAAGGTGCATGTGTTGTGAATAAAGATGCTAGATTTATGAGAACGATCTAGGATTCTTGATTGGGGTTTAGTTAATTGGTTGGACTGAACCCAAGTCAAGGTTCGGACCTGACTAATGTGGTTCAGGCCTTCGCTTGAGCCACCCAGCACCTGGGCTGTGCCTAGTTGAATGCCTCGAACGCAAATCGAGGTGCTCAGCCCTCACCTTTCCTTGCCTTGTTCTGGTGTCTATCTTATTTTGGTGAGATTGTTGTTTTGAGAAAAGAGGTTGGCCATGTTCACTGCGACCCACCACAATACTCTGGATTTTAAAGCTTTAAACAAAAATTGTTTAAAGCTGAAACAAAAATTTCCAACCTTGTTCACGTCAGTCTTGTTTCGTTTAACATGATCCTCCAACATCATGCTTAAGATGGCATGATCTAAAATTATGTATCCATGTAGCATTGATAATTGTCTTAGAAATTGATGCTCGTTGGAGTAGGATTAACTAGTTTTTTGTCCCTAATTTGTTTCATGCTTTGATTTTCAGCCCAAATGAGATATTGGCTTTGCATGCACTTGTTAGAATTACTCCTCTACTCAATTGATAGACATGAAAAAGGTTGATGGTTAACTTTTATCTTGACCGGGTTAGTGTTTCTGATATTATATATTGACATGGTGTCTTACAATGTAGTGTAATCAGCTATTTATCTAGGCACAGAACTGTGTGGTGGCAAACAGATGTTCTTTTCTTGACATAACATAAAATGAGATTGTTTATTCTTCTATTGATGGTGCCTAATCATCGTAAAGAACTTTGAAAAGTCATCTGTGTTATCTTCCAACTGTGACTATAAGAGTGCTTGACTTGCACCTATTACTGCAACATCATTCATCATAGTGGAAACAAAGACATTTTCACTGTTGCTCCTTTACCTTTGACAAAGATAGTGATGCAGGATTAATTTAATTTTTTATTTAAATAAAACTTATTAGTTTAGGGGTAGTTTGCAAATGTCATAAATTGTCGCTTAGCAACATCTTCGATATATCTAATTCAGTCCCCCAAATTACTGAAGAAGAAAAAGAAAGCAAATGCAAAAAAATGGAAGAAGTTCAAATTTGATCTTGATTGAAGATTATTAATACGAAGATTTCATCTTTTCAAGGGAGATATATTATTCAAGGAATATTGGATTTATTTTCCCAAATGAATTGGGTAGTTATCTATTTCTTTTCATATTATCTTTCCATCATATGTTTCTTTTCCTGTCTCTTTCCTTCTTAATTCCTCCTACATCAGATAGTACCTTCTTGTTATTGTTGAATGTCAACTTCATCAAAGTTGTTCACACCATCAATATGGTAGCTTAGGCCATGCTAGCAATTGAGGTGGTCGGCTTGAGAGCATTTACAGGTGTGGTTTTGAATGGTTTTACTTTAATTTTAACATAAGATATTGGCTTGTGATGTTGCATTAGGTAGGATTGTCGTTCCTTAGTAACTCAAGCTTCAAATGGCAAGCCCCTCGAGACTCTTGTTTCTCCTAATCCCTTCTCTTCTATATCTGTTCTCAATGATGGAATTGTCAAGGGCAACTGGTGTGATTAATTTTTCCTCTTTATCTTCTATCATTTTAATGTCAAATGACGATAGTGTTTCTTTGGTACTTGGTTTTATTAAATTCTACCTACCAGTACCAAGTTTGTAGTGATCATGTCCTATGCCTGTGATGCAGTTTGCTAAATCTCTGGGAAACTAGCACTAGTTGCTCCAATCTCTAGTTGTTGCTCCTTTTGACCTTGTATAGATTGCCTCTTGTTGTTGCTCACCTCTTGTGTCCATTTAACTCAGCCCATGTTTGGCCTGTGACAAATATTTGATGGGCTTGCACTTTTATGTAGCACTCGTTTAAAATTTAACAGAACACAAGATCAATTTCTAGGCAAGAAAAGAAAGAGGTTGCTTCTAGAAGTCATGAAGTTTAACACAGATCTCAGTTGTATCATCATAGCTTGTTTGGAGAGGTACCAAGTGAACTATTCTTTTCAGAATTGTTATCTCCAGTTCTTTTCCTGCCAACTTTTATAGTGATATTTTATGATACCTTTAATGCTTGTACATGTGTATTCATATTTTTATTGGTTGACCCCAGTTTGAAATCTGACTGCTATTGCTACCTTTTATTTCTGTTTTTATATTTATGCAATGGAAAACCTACATCGTGGTTTCAGATAATCTTATCACAAGAGAAGAATATTCAACGGCTAAATGAGCTTGTTCAGAGCCTTCAGCTACAGTTGTTGCAATGCCGTGGCAGCAACAACACAATAAATGATACTGGTAGTTCCTTTACAGCCAATGGTAACGAAATCGAGAACAAGCACATGTTGGAGGACTAGTTAGAGCTATGTTCCTAGCCGCCGCCTGGCTGTCATGGTTACTCTTTGCGAGAGATGCTAATATTACAAATTGAAGCAGTTAACACACAAAAATCGGCTAAAGATTAGGTAGATGACTTTCAATAAATCCATGGATCCCTGATCACACCAAAGTCAGTTACCCGAGGTCTTTAGTTGTGGGTTTATGAACTCTTTTTAAATTAAAGTAATTTTCTTGTATGAATGAGTGATTATTTGATCTTTAGTAAATTCTTGTAATCATATCTACCTGCCAAGTCTTTAAACTCCTGTCACACACTTGGCGTAGCCTTTGTAGAGGCCCTGCACAGTTCACCACTGTGATCAATCAGTTTTAGTTCTTGAAGTAATGTTGCTAGCAGAGAAAATTAAAGCCCATGGAATGCCTGTTGATATTGGTCTTACCAGGTATGGCCCTCGGACACATTGGCATGCGACTCGCTGCATTTTGTATCATTACTTTTTTAGTTCTAGATTAAATCATTTGCTATATTTCAATAAGTTCAGTGGGTTTTTTCTTTTATTTATATTTTTCTTTGGTACATATTCCATCTACAAGTTATGTTGTTGAATGACTATTTTAGGCTTCTCTGGGCAGCTTGTCTGAACAACTGCATGAATGAATGCACTGATTAGGAAAATTATCTGTTTATATTGCCTTGACATGACATTCCAAAATTTTCAAGATGGCGCCTATGTATGTATATTGGATTAAATTCTTGAATTGTAAAATGATGTGAGAGAATCTATGAAACATCAATTAGTAATGAGCATATGTTATCAATTGAAAATCATATATATATTTGAACTAGTTTTCAGGAGTTTCAATTGAATATAAATATCTTTGACTTGGAATGATATGAGTTACATTAATTTTGAATGAAATTATACTGAATTTTGATCTTTATTGAAGATTAATATGATTCAATTTCAAAGATAATTTCTTCATCAACAACAACATATCATGCAAACATGTAGAATAAACTTTTTGTAATTCAAATCCATAAATTGAGGGGCTAATTACTTTTTTTTTTTTAATCTAATTTAGTATAATTTCAGCTTTTAATGAGTTAGAATACTTGGAAAAATGTCGTCTTAAAACTATCACATTTTAGTCTAGAATTATTATTTTTTTAAGAGTTTTAGGTAATTTAAATAGTTTTTGGCTCTGAATGATACGAGTTCTGATTTTAGAAGTTGTTATATTGATTTTTAATCTCAGATTGAAAATTAGTTTTAGGTCTGTCTTTCATCTTATTTGTCAACTGAAAAGAGGTTTGACACTAAAAAGAAAAACTTTATACTTTTGCACTTGGAATAGTTAATCTCGCTTGTGGTTTGGTTAGATGGTGGCATATGCACTTAGGAAAAAAAATTCCTAAACAGAATTAGTCCGATTTGGATTTGGATTTTATTTTATTTTATTTTTAAATAAAAAGAAAGAATGTTACAATTATATGTGGATGTGGATGTATAAGCTTAAAATCTTTTAGATGCATTCAATATAATTTTAAATTGAGATACACTCAACTATTGAATCCTCATCATAATAATATTCTAAAATACTCCAAAAATAAAAAAAAATCAAAAAAAAAAAGAGAGAGAGAGAGAAATGAGTGTTACGATCATACGTGGGCATAGATGTGTCAGTGTGAGATGTTTTAGATAAAATTTATTAAAATATATTTTATTTGAACTGAAATACATTTGGTTATAAAATTCACATAACTTTAAATGGTTTCAAACTAGCACAATTCTACAAAACATGATTCTAAGAAGGATCGTAATTAATTTTTATATTGTACGGTGAATTTATAATAATTAATTATCAAATTGACATTTTTTTTTTAAAGTTTTTATGAACCAATGGATGTATTTTAGTTCATTTTCGAGTATAACAAAGCCGACATCACAATTTTTACAATTCTATTGTTATTACATTATTCTATCAAGGATTTTAGTGAATTTTATTTTTTATAATTTATGATTTTATGATAATTAATTATGTTTTTAGATAGCTTAATTCAGTTTATTTTTTAGTATAATGAGATTGATTAACTTCAACCGAATTATCTCACAGTTTCATAATTATTATTGGAACATAAATTATTTTTTTTATTTTTTTATCAAATTTATTATTACCTAATTAGATATATTTTTTTAGTATTTTAGTTGTATAAATGAGTGTATTTTAGTTTATTTTTTAATGTAACAAATCAACTTGATCTCAACCTTTCACAATTCTATTAGTACATAATTCTAATAAGGATTTTAGTAATTTTTTAATGATGATTTTATGATAATTATTTATTAAATTTAACACACTATTTTTTTTTGTTGGGTTCTATTAACAAGTGTATTTTTGTAGTGAGTCATCTTCCATGAAAATATGTATTTATTTTAAGAAATGTTATATTATTTTTTATTTTATAATAAATTTAAGATAATTAGTTATTCAATTTAGTATTATATTGTACACATGATGTTTTTCTTTCCTTCTTTTGTCTTTTAGAGAAAGAAAGAAAAAAAAATACTTTCATCTATTTGCTCGCTGACACATCATTAGAAAGATTAAATTATTTTCTTATAATAAATTTAAGATAATAAATTATTTAATTTAGTATATTTTAATTCATCTTAAAACATAATAAAAATTGGATTTATAAATTCCTACGTTAAGCTACATAATAAAAATTACAAAATTATGATTGTTCGTTTGGTTTCTAAAGTTTTTATTTTTTTTTTCTTTTTCTTTTTTTCTTTCTTACACATCTCAAGTGTTTGTCGAATTGTGTATGAAACTATTTTGTTTTGCGAGACGTTAAGACTTGTTTATCGTATGTCTTTGATCTAATCAATTTATTTTTCTAGAGATCTGGACTTAAGTGAGATTACAACTAAATTGATTTTTTACAGATAAACAAAACAATGATGCATCATGACCTAGATATCATGACATTGATACGAGGATACCTCACGATTTAAATAATTTCAACTAAGTTGATGATATTGTGTTACACACGATGTTTTTCTTTCTTTTTTTTGTATCTTTAAAAAAAAATCTCATCTATTTGTTAGCCGACACATCGTTACCAAAATTGGAACGTTGACTAAAAAAATTTCTTTCCGGCTCCAGGTTGGATGCATGATTGTAGAAGACGTAGACGCCACAAGATAGCAAAAACGTGGGCTTTTCTCGTTCCGACAATTTGGACCGACCTGTTGGATTTAGTTGGCACTCCAATCTTAACACCTACCTTTCCAAATCCATCATCCGTAGTGGTGGGATTTTGCTATCCCACCAAATGTGCAAAGTGAGATCCCGATACAGTACGGTGTTTGGTGCACAGTAGTACCATTTCTTACGTACGATAGATAGATAGATTAGATATATCATCACCTGTCTAAATTTAGTTGACGCAATCTGTCATCGACACGGAAGCACCAAAGGTAATGTATATTATTGTCCATGTAAATGACAGGTGCGTTGTACACGTCAAATCCACTATTGATGTCTGGGAACCATAATTAAAATCAAGCTTCCGTCCTGCTTTTGATTTCGTCTCAATATCATAGGACTTAATCTACTATAAATCTTTTAATATAAATAAAACACCAAATTTATTAGTCTCAGTCAACATTTACAGATAATTAACAGAGTGGTGCAATTCAGATTAGATTTGACGTTGACCGGAAGCCTTTGACTTTAAAGCTATTTTCTTTTCCTAAACGTGGTTGAATGTTTTTGGACATATCGATAAGAAAAATAACAATTTGATATTCCCTTATCCTCTCTCTCTCTCTCTCTCTCTCTCTCTCTCTCTCTCTCTACATCGAAAAGAGAGAGAGCTTTGTTTGATTATTTACTATTGACTTGGACAATTGCCCACAGAACTAAGTAAGAGGAAGATTGACATTACAATGTTCCTCTCTTTCTTGACTAAGTCTGTCTGAAGGAAAGAATACAAGCGAAAGACAAAAAATGTTCCAACTCATGTGATCTATGTATTTGTAATATCATGAACATATCTAAGTCTTAACTGCGGATTCATGGGATGAAAGAGTGTAACATAATGTGATACATGATCAACACCCAAGACAGGTCGAACACTTAAACTCTATAAAATTACTTTTTTATAAGACCCAACAGCCATGTAGTCAATCACAAGTAGCTGAAACAATTAAGACTTTATTGATGTTCTTATGGTAAATAATAATTAAAAATAATGTAAAAGTATATGAAAATTTGAGTTAAATAAAAATTGGTACCAAAATTATTATCATTTTATTTTTACAAAAGATATTTAATATCGGGCCTTACGAGATCTAACCTTACCAAATAACAGTAGCAGCAATGGTACTAGATAGTGTGGTAATAGATTTGGATAAAAAAAAAGAGAGAAATATATATTTTTTTATAATATCTATCTTGGTGTGGGAGATAGTAATATAATGCGCGGTGACTTCTATATTAATTAGGAGTTTAAATCCTAAACCTTAAATCTTTTATGAATTTGAATCTTATACTATTCAAAAGTTAAGGGGTCTATCATCGTAGAAACAACGAATCCTCTTCGTATTAAGAGAGCAATAATGCAAGAGCTAAAGAACATCAATAGAGAGAGAGAGGTGTTTAGCTTTTTTTTTCTTTTTATTCGTTGGTCCATTTATTTTATATTATTGGTGTTTGAGATTCTTTCTCTTTTTTCTTGCTTTCACGTTATGGGAGATGGGAATAATGCATCTATGAGGATCAAATCAATCTCAAATAAATAAATAATTAATTAATTAATTACACGTAGAGAGAGAAAGTAGGAAGTGATGACAAAATGTCAAATCGATTGTAATTTGAATCGAATAAGAATGACTTTTTTTTTTTTTTTGTCAATATTCAAAACAAGAAGAGTTAGAAAAACTGATGGGTTTTTTTAGTCCCCCAAATATTTATGCTTTCTTGGTGCATTTGAGAAAGATGACGGTGTGGGAAGAACACATGACTTGCATATAAAAGTCAAAGGAGAAGCCATTTCCAAGGTCAAACCCAAAGAGAGGACCAAGTAAAGTTGGCAATCTTTGAGCGCCTCTCCATGCATCGACAATACATTGATTGATACGCGCACGCACACCCTTAACATGTCGTGAAAACCAAACCCTAAAAAGCCAATAACCTTCAATATACAATGACCATTTACGACTCAGCCTCGCGCGTTGACTTCTTCCCTCGTTGTATCTCTCTTCCCTTCTCCTTTATAAGTAGCCAAGCACCGTACCAACTCGACCTTCCTCATCATCGACACCGCCTTTCTTCTGCCTTCCCAAAGCTTTGATTCGTTTGCAGCTATCGTTCGATTAGGATTGATGGAGGGAGTGGAAGTCCCGCCTTACTTCTTGTGTCCTATATCGCTCGAGATCATGAGAGATCCGGTGACCCTTTCCACCGGCATCACCTACGACCGGGAGAGCATCGAGAGGTGGATCTTCTCCGACAAGCATGAGATCTGCCCGGTCACCAAGCAAGCGTTGACGAACCTCGACGTCACGCCCAACCATACTCTCCGGCGGCTCATCCAGGCCTGGTGCTCCGCCAATGCCTCCGACGGCGTGGAGCGCTTCCCCACCCCCCGTCCCCCGGTCGACATGACCCAGATCGCGGCCCTCCTCGACGAAGCCAAGCTTCCGCAGACACAGATGACCGCGCTCCGAAGACTCAAGGCCATCGCGTCGGAGAGCGACCGCAACAAACGCTGCGTCGAGGCTTCGGGTGCCGTCGACGTTTTAGCTTCGATCATGGAGAAAAGCATCCACGTCTCGACAGGTGTTCTCGAGGAAGAACTTATAGTGTGCGATGGATTGGAGTCTGCAAGTGCTCCCGATGAAGCCCTCGCCATCTTGTGCTCTCTCCAACTCTCGGAGAAAAGCCTCCTCGGTTTGATCCATAGGGACGTCAACTTCGTTGAACTGTTGACCAAAGTGTTGGGGCGATCGAGCTACCGAATCCGAGCTTACTCGTTGCTACTCCTCAAATCCCTTGTGTCGGTGATCGCTCCGGCCCGTGCATTGTCTTTAAGGGAAGAGTTCTTCGAAGAGCTCGCGAAGGTCGTACGAGACGAGATCTCACACCAAGCCACGAAGGCAGCACTGCAAGTTCTGGCCGCTGTTATCCCCTGGGGGAACAACAGGTTAAAGGCAGTGAAAGCCGGGGCAGTGCGAATGTTGATCGAGCAACTACTCGATCAACCAGAGAAGAGAACGTGTGAGATGATCATGGTGATTCTATGTCAGCTGTGTGGTTGCGCAGAAGGGAGAGCCGAGTTGGTCGAGCACGCAGCAGGGATCGCAGTGGTGTCGAAGAAGATACATAGGGTGTCGCGGCTGGTGAGCAGGATGGCGGTGAAGATACTGTGCTCGGTGGCGAAGTCTTCGCCATCTCCGGCGGTGCTGCAGGAGATGTTACAGCTCGGAGCTGTTTCCAAGATGTGTTATGTGCTGCAGATGGATTATGATGCGCAGGTCAGGGAGAGGGTTAGGGAGATATTGAGGTTACACTCCAAGGCTTGGAGGAATTCTCCCTGTTTAGCACCTCCTTTGAAGGCTTCATATCCCCCTCCTCCCTCTACATGAGAGGATAGATAGTTAATGTGCATAAAAAAAAAGAATGTTAATTGATTTATTTAATTCTTTCTAATCTCAATTATTTACCTCTTTCCATTTCATCATGTCTTGTGTTTTGTCATGACAAAATGTTGAACTACTTCTTCCTGTGAATTTTAGATGTGATGTATATATATATATATATTATAGGGGTAGGTTATTCTCCCAAACCTTGGTATATGTGCATTTGATTTCCTATCATATATGTAAGATGCATTTTCTAATCAGATCGTTTATGGGTAAAATACATATATGGATTAATCGTTTATTTAAGTAAATTTGAATAGTTTAGAAGTTACTTTGCATAGATTGCAACATGACAACATCCATAATAATTGTAATATAAATTTCTATTTTATCCGATGAATAAAAAAAGAAAAAAAAACATATTATTATTATTATTGTTATTAAAGATATTAAATCATGATTGAAGATTTTATGAAGATTGATCATCAATCAAAAATAATATTATCTTGTTAGGAGAAAAGAAAAGATCATATGTTCGATTTAAAGTAATTATAATTTTTTTTTATTTTGTTTTTCTTATACTGGACATCATATAAAAAGCGCTGTAAAATTGTAATGGATGGAAGTTCTTTCCGACCTTAAGGCCACACCTATTTCTGATTCCATTGTCTACGCAGGTGCGAGTTTGGAAAGTTGTAATCTAATATAGCTTCACAAAAGTGAATATTTATCCGACTAGAGGAGAAATAGGAAAAAAAAAAGGAAACCATCAGTCATTGATTTGTTGGATTCCAGTCATATTAATTTCATTTGCTCATTATAAATTTGGTTTTTGGGTTATGTCAGTGGTGAATTTTCTGTACATTATGGGAAGGCTGATTAGAATATATCGAATTTTTCTGAACCAGTCAGTTTAGTTTACTCAGTCCGGCAGCTTCTTACTGCGCCCTTCTCATCGAAATGTGACTGCAAGAATTGGCTTCTTCAGACACTTTCAAAGAAGTCGATCGGCAAAGACATATGGAAATAGCCATCGTTTCTATCCCATCATCCCCTTTTACGTCACTCAGATTGGTAGAACATGGAAGTGGTTTTTGGCGGATATGTTTCTGGTTCATGAGATTCTAGCTGGTCAAAACCAATGCTCTCGTGTTCCATGCATGACAATTCCACTGCATAAATTAATACAAACCATTTCTTAGTATGGATAATTTGAGGACCGGTGGAAGTGAGTCTCTTGAATCAAATTTTGGCAGGAACGAGGACAAGATTGATTGATGTCTACTTGGAAAATAATGCTAATAGTCCACATACTACTATCATTAAAGATCCCCCCAATTTGCTGTCGTTACTGATATTACATCAACTACAATTGCACAGCACAGCAACTGAGGGATATATATATATTATGACAGGGAAGCTTTGGACTGATCCAACAAAAGATTGTTGTCAATGATACTAATATACCTAAAATGCAAGGTATTAGGTCTTTATAATTTGCCTTCCAAGTGGGTCTTTATAAACTTTGCCTCTGCTGAACAGGTCATACAAACAATAAAAATTTTGCTGGAGAAAGCTCTAAAAGGCACAATGAGCCATGTAAGAGCTGACCTGCTCAATAGTCGTCGATAACTAACATTTTCCGATAGCAAACGCCACACAAGTCAAGCACTGCAAGTTACACAACTGAATTTACCTGTTCAGATCAAAAGCACAACTCCACATTAACTATGATGGTGGTGAGATTCCATAGGAGAGAGAGAGTATTGATCTAACCAAGAAATGGGAAAGAAACAATCACATACCATGCTTATCTATCTGCTGCTAAGTCTTTATCAGAGTACAGGAGCTTCATAACATTATATATTTATTTGTTGCACCTGCTCAGCATAATATTTACCATCCTCATGAGAAGATGCTAGAATTGGCCCTTCCGTGCTGGATCTTCCTATCGAACCTGAATATACTAGTGACGATTACTCCATGTTGAGGAATCAAGACTTGGGTTCCTTTTGTTATGAGAGATTAATCAAGACTTACAAGGAAGAGCAAAGCAGCAACCTATCAGGACTATACATGATTAAGAGAAAAAAAAATGACTATGTACCTCTGCCTACAAAGTCTAATACTGCGGCTCACCAGTTAAAAAAGACCACATGTAACTTGAATGGTGTATACTACAGAATATGAACGAGGAACACCAAGTCAAAATTACATATCTTCCTATGCTCAGGGTTGAATAGAAAGATAGGTGCATGCAACTTGATTCAGTGATTGCCATGCACAAGGCTCTGCAATCCTAACAGTCTGCTTCGGCGTAGGCTATAAGATATCGATACAAGCTAAACTCATATTACCAGCCATATACAGGATTCTGTACCTGAGGTGGCAAAAGACGCAAATCAACACTATGCTGCTTACTGTAGTCCCGTGACCCAGGTATTGCGCCTGTGGTTAACCTCAATATTTCATTTCCCGTGAAACAATAATGAGCAAATGCCAAACCCCCATCCACCACATCTGACAAACTTGGCATGGAAATTGATTTCTTGATCTTCCGGCCGTAAATTGCTTTGTCACCATTCATGGGTTCTTCATTGTTTAAGATTTTGTCAAGCTCAGAGTACTCCATAAACCTCTGGGTTGCAGCCTCCCATGACAAGTTATGTCTCTGCTCAGGGGTAAGTGGTTGAGGGTCACTGGCCATTGCTTCTTTCACTCTAGAAACGAAATCCTCTGAGGTCTTGTAAGTTAAACAGTTAGGAAATGCCCTGAAAAATTCATTTGATGGGTGATCGGCACAAATAACAAACTTCCCCATGGCAAGAGCCTCTGCGGTTGCTGTGCACAGGACATCACTGACGCTAGGGTTTACAAAAACTTTGTACCTGATGAAATACAATACAAAATAAAAGGAAAAGAATAAGATGGAAGTAACAAAAAGGGAAATGCAACAAGAAACAGCAAGCTAGACACTACTAAATGATCCTTACTCATGAAGTGAATCGTCTGCATGATCCCTTCCTCTAAGGAAGTTAAGATTCAGGTCCAACTTCTTGGCAACAGATTGAACTTCCTGAGAATCCTCGCCATTTCCATATACATCTAACTTAAAACCTTCCAAGTCACTTTTGTGCTTCGCTAACAGATCTATCAGTTCCCGATAACCTTTTGCCCAAACCATCTTTCCTAGAAAATATGCTCCTTTGGAGAATGCCTGCTGCCCATGCACCCTCTCAGCTGCTACTTTTTCTCCGATCATAAGAAACTTAGGATTTACACCATGAACATTGCAAATAACAGACTTGGGTAAGTCCTGTGTTGCTGCAGAAAGACGCAAAACCTGCAGAAAGACTAACACTATTTTGTTAAGATACACATTTTCGCTAGCAGAATATCTGTTATTATAATGCTAAACATGACCAAAGTTAAGTACCTAAAATATTGGACTACCAGGATAACTGAATAAAATCACACAAATAATCTGAGGAAACAAGCTCTTACCTTATGACAGTATGCTCTAGTGACCATATTGTTTATATGTTTCACAAGAAATGCTTGGATAGCTCCATTTTTCTCTCTTTTGATGTACTCTAAGTAATTTGTGTGCACAATGCCAACAACATGATTAAACTTATCCGTCCAGCGCTTTCCATGGTGGTACCAGTTCAGGTGCTCTGGCTCTTCCAATATGGCAATGTCAGCTTCTTTTGAGGGAATAAATTGTGAAGTGTCTCCAGCAGGTATTATGCTTCGCCTTTCTTTTGAGAACTAAGACCAAAATAAATGTGTTAAAATTCTAGCATTTGAACATTTTAAAGTAGAATACATAGCATCATGTGGTTACCTTTCCTGGATAAAAAGATATTTTGAAATCTGCCTTAAAGCCAACCCTCTCCTCCAGCCAATTTCGTATATAAGCTTCTTGTGCTTCAGGAGAACTAAAGCTCAAGTTGTTAGGATAAACTAGCTCCTGATCTGATTTGCAAAGCCAAGGAACAACCAGTGTGACAGCTTGCTTTGCAGACTTTGCCAAATAAGCAGCTCGAAATAATGGGTTTACAGCAGTTCCTGTCATCCATGGTAGACTGGCAGTTGTTACTATTGCAACATGGTGCTTTCTGTCTGCTGACTCATTCTTTATGAAACTAGTCCAAAATCCCCCTTCATAATGATGCCCTGTATTATGAAGCACACTGGCTATCCTTAAATCAAGTTCATCACTGATTTTCTCGTTTTCATATAAGGACTCTTCCTTGGCATAGAGAGAATGATGGTACATGACCTGATCTCTGTGCCTGCTGCACAAAGTTTCGACCATTTTTACATATATGTCTGCACAAAAAAAGATGTTAAATCATACCCAAACCCATATCCAACCATTTGATAAATAATTGCACATAATTATAGATTTAGGAAGTGTCAGTAAGCCATATCCCTGAAGTTCTGCCAAAGCATGCAAACGACATGAGATGTCCACAGAATAGAAAAGGGATTTAAATATGAAGAATTATAATTATGTGAAACAAATCCAATCGAATGACGAATAAAAGAAGATGATAATCATGAAAGTGATTGACCAATTTTTGCAAGATGTATTAACACAGGGTCAATATTCTTAGGTTATAAAAAAACAGATCAAAATATCTCAGAAAGACAGCATAACATTTCAAATGGCAACTTAGTCCAGACTTTTTTATTTTTCTTTCCCATCAAGAGCATACAACAGAAACAACCGTAACTCCCAAAATGTTTGTTTGGCTACATGAATCTTTTCATTTCATTAGCTCTATCGAGGACAATGTCACCAGTTAATCAAGAGAAATCGTCACTCATGAAACATCTTCTGCAGCCACATTTGTTCATGCTCCTACGAGGCTCGACCATCCCAAATATTCCTCACAGTGACTTGACATCAAGAATATCCCTCACACAGAATTTGGGGGACATTCAACAGCAACAAACATAGAATCTTAGCCTTACACAATGGACCACCAGAACAGACTTCCTGAATTTCAGCTTTGGTGTCAATCGATTTAGCTATTTTTGCTGGGTTGATTATAACCACACAAGAATCTTCAACCTTGAATCAGAGAAGCACTTGTTAATGGTTTACTCTAACAGTGGTTGAAGATTCTATAAAAGATTTACAACAAAAAGCAAATGTGTTATATATAATTGTCACGATCCGACTTGAGTGGGTAACTAATCCATTGAACCAATAACCCATGATACTTAAGCCCAAGTTAATGGTAATAGATCCTCTAGCCCTTATAAGTCCATTCAAAACATCTCCTACTTTTTATGTAAGACTAAAGTGGATATCCTCATCAAAGACCACTATAGTCCAAAATCAATGTTTGGTGCATATGAGGTCTAGTCCAATGGTGGCTCCACTATATAATATGCATTCTGGCTTGTCTATGTATACTTCTTTCCTACTCGGACCCCTCACTATGTCCGTTACTGTATCGATCCTGATACCATTTGTCACGATTTGCAAATATCTAACTAATTAACTTATTGAGTTTGAACCATTTGTCCAAAATACTTAATGGTAATAGACCCATCTAATCCTTATAAGATGTAATCGAGGTATTACAATGATGACTTTAACATTAAACAAAATCCTCATAACTTATTCAATAAGATGATTAAAGACAAAGAAACAAGTGCACGTAAATTTAATGTTAGGATCCCTTTATTTTCTAAGCTTTGAACAATGTATTATTGAGTTGGTCTAGCTCAGTAAGAGTCGGATAGGGGTTTCTTTGATATTTATTTATTTATTAAGAGTCCAAGTCCTGGTGAACTCTGGGTGGAACTCTATAAATAAGGATATATCTGTTTCTTTTCGATAATCAATGAAATATTATTCAGTCTTTTAACAAACCCTAGGAGGCCGATCCCCTCGAAGTGATTACGGAAGCCGATCCCCTCGAAGTGATCATCCTTTTTTTCCCTCTTCTTCTACGATAAAACCCTAGGGGTCTTATCATTTGGTATCAGAGCAGCTATCCTCGGTGTTCTCGCTGTAATTTCTCATAACACCTCGCCGCAATTATCATCATCTAAAAAATAAAAGAGAGAGAGAGAGAGAAAAAAAGAAACGACAGCCACGACCAAACCCCTCGCAGTGAGAAAGGGCTGCTGCTTCTTGGCCAGCGACCACCGCCACTGCTGCTTTTCGGCTAGCGACCACCGCCACCATTGTTTCCCGGCCAGCGGACCACCCCCATCCTGTTAGAGCAAGAAAGGGCTGCCACCGCTATTTCCCGGCCAACGGACCATCCCCCTCGTCGACCCTTGGTGACGCTGCTCCCAGCCACCGCAGCCTTCTCCTCAACCGCTCGTGATCCTTCGGCGTCGCCAGCGGCTCCTTATGCTGTGCAACAGAAACAAAGCTCCCTTTACTGCCGCAGCCACTAGTTGCCATCATTGCTTCCTCTTCTCCACCAGGATCAACAACAGCCGCTGGTTGCCATCACAGCTTCCTCTTCTCCACCAGCATCAACAACAGCCGCCAGTCCCTCCACTGCTTCCTCTTCTCCACCGGCACCGACCCTTGGCAACACCGCCTCCCAGCCACGCCCTCAACACTGCCTCGGTTGACGCTAGTCTCCCAGCCTTGATTGATACTAGTAGCACTAACAATTTTATGGACAGTAAGATTGCTGACAGATTGGCCTACCACATTGAAGGCTGTGACAAATTCGAAGTAAAGGTTGCTGATGGATGGATTTTAATTTGTGATAACAAATGTTCGAAGATAAAATTGATTATACATGACCAAGAATTGCTTGTGGACTTCTTTTTGCTACTCTTGGAAGACTTCGAAGTGGTGCTTGGAATTGAATGACTATCAACCCTGGGTGATGTTTCTTGGAATTTTTCTAAACTAATCATGAAGTTTTTTATTAATGGAAAGCAAGTGATCCTAAAGGAAAGACGTGGAAGTAAGATCACAATTGCCACTAGCCATCGGATGGAGAGGGTTCTTCAGAAGACTGCAACGACTACTACACTAAAAGGCCGACTTATTACTTACACTATCAAAAACTGGAGACTGTTCTTGATCAACGGGTTGTGATGCGCCGCAGATACCCTTATTCCAGTCTGCTAAAAGAGAAGCTCTTTGAGTTTGATACTACTTAGCCTTGAGGACAAGGCTGATTTGAAAGGTGAGGAATTGTTAGGATCCCTTTATTTTCTGAGCTTTGAATAATATTTTATTGAGTCAGTCTAGTTCAGTAAGAGTCGGATAGGGGTTTATTTGATATTTATTTATTTACTAAGAGTCCAAGTCCTGGTAGACTCTAGGTGAAACTCTATAAATAGGGATATATCTGTTTCTTTTCGGTACTCAATGAAATATTATTCAGTCTTTTGACAAACCCTAGGAGGTCGATCCTCTCGAGGTGATCAAAGAGGTTGATCCTCTCGAAGTGATCATCCCTTTTTTCCCTCTTCTTCTATGATAAAACTCCAGGGGTCTTATCATTTAACTATATTCAACCATATCTAATCAATATATAAAAGATAGAAAACTGATGAACTATAAGTTAGGCATCCACAATTAAATAGCAATCAACTAGTAAAAGGTGCTTTGTATACATTTTTTACCAAAATTAAGATATAGATCAATACAAATAATATGATCCCTACCTCTTGTCCATCAATACTCATTTGAATAGATAGCATAGTAGATTTTATCAATATAAAAATTCAGAGCTAGCTATCTAACAATGAAAGGAATGAGATGTGCATTTTTTTTTACCACGTCGAATACCAAGATGATCAAATAATGGCCAAGATTGCTTGACAATATGTGCCAGAAGTTCTGGAATATCCAGTGGTGGAACATCCTGCATTAGACAACAATAGCCAGTTAGCAAATTCATTAAGCAAACGCTAGTTACAAATAAAGATGTCATACCAGATGCTGTGATAACTAAAAAGTTATTGTCATTAAGATTCAACATTGTAGATAAGCACAAAGTAATTCAAATAAATCAAGTGTATTTCTTTTCTAAAATAATTAAGATGTGTTATATGCTTACAATTACAAATCACAAAACAAATCCAAATTTCAGGAAGATTTTTAATGAATTGGAAGTTCTTTTAAGTTTTAAGTCTTCTAACCATTGTTCACCTTATCGGTTTTGTACCGGTGTATCGACCAGTTGTCAGTACAGTACGTACCAAACCATAATGTACCGATTCATGAGATGATGGGACATACCAACAAACTGATATGTATCGCCCATACCGATCCCCTATCATATCGATACATACTGCTCGTACAAGGCAATACGACAAACCTTGCTTCTAACCACTGATAGGTCATAATTTCTTCCTTCCCTCAGCTGGTTGCTCTCTTTCTATATGAAAAATCATTTTAAATTTAAAAAGTAGCAGTATGCGTTACACAGTTCATTCTTTTTTTTTTCTCTTGTATCCAATTATGATTATGGTCTCTATCTTCTACTACCATGTTTGAACCAATCCATGAGTCAATAACATAAGATGACAGACATGCATAGTTAGAGATGCCATGTAGAGACCACTATCAAGGATGAGAAATATAAACATTTTGGACTTCAAATAGAAGTAACAAAAAATAAAGGAGGAAAAGATGAGAAGCTCAAAAAGGCAATGGAATTTGCAAAAAAAGAAATATAACATATCAAATAAAGTGTTTGCGATTGGTTCGTGAGGCATGCAATCTCAAGTACTCTAGCATAATATGCACTTTAACATGCTATTATCTAAATAATATGATACTCATAGTTATGTTGACTCTCGAGTCCTCCATTCATAAATACAAATAAAATAGATATGTTCCAAAATACATTTGTACAAAGATAATTTTTTGCAACTTAAAAAGCAAATAATACTACTAGAAGAACAACAAGCCTTCAGTCTCTCTTTGTGGTCAACAACCGTCAAAATTATGATTGCCAAAGAACACGGATGTTTACTAAATGGATGCTACACATTATGCGCTAAACAATCTAATTATCATCACAATTGATCCTATCTAAATAATTAGTTAAGTACATAAGCAGATAGATAAACCTTATGAAAGATCAAATATGATTATAAGTTGATGCATCACCTGTTGTAAAAGCAACTCATTTAATATTTGACATAAGATATTCAAATAATATACAAATTTATGAAGAATTCAAAGTAGTTAGATTTTCCCAAAAATCATGCAGCTCATAGTTTCACAAATCACAACTCATATAGACGAATTTTCATAATGGTTCAACAAAAGGGGCAGAGGAAGTCCAATTATAAGGGTCCGACAATGTGTTCTGGAGAGGATTAGATATCCATAGCCTTGCTCTCAAATCAGAAGAGGCTATTTTCTTCATTTCAACTGAAAAATCTCAGGTCTTAGCGGAGCAACCTCACTATCGCATCAATGACTGCTCTCCTGATTGTTCTAATAATAAGAATAATATTTATTATTTGAACCACTTTGGGTACCCATTAGTAATTATATTCCTCTGCTTGACTTATTGTTAGAACCCTAGCGGATTCTAAGCTTGAGGTTGATCTCTTTAGGGGATCGACCTCCTTGGAACTCTATAGGGGTTCCTTCCTCCAAGTTGTTGCTCAAAGACTGCTAAGAATATTCATCTATTGCTTGTCAAAAGAGGATGAATACATGACTATTTAGAGGGCTTCTAAATCCTAACTCCTAATAGGACTCCTACTCAAGACTCCTACTTCTAACCAACTCCTAATAAGGCTCCTACTCTAAGAAGCAACCTCCCAACTAACCCTAACCCTAGCCGGCCTCTCCACCTCTTTAATAGGGGTCGGGTCGGCTAGGTAGGTTTTACATGAATGCCCCTTTCAATAAAATTCAATTAGGACTCTCCTGGCTATAGTCCTAACACTCATACCTAAAATTTGATCCAAGATAAATCATATCAGATATAGAAATTCTCAAATAACATCTAAGAACAAAATTTATAATGTAAAATAAAAGAAAACAACAAGAAATAGTTTAAAAACAAACCGTTGATTCTTCAGTTTCCTTGCAAATCGATTGCTGCAAGAAAAATAAAAAAAGAAAAAAAATAAATAACACTCCATGGATTAGTTTGAAATGCTAACCATATATGAGCAGATACGAAAGTACTTAAGATAGTGATGGTTACAGTTAGAGGAATTATGGTGATTATCACAGTTCTATCATAATTTGAAATTGTAGTGCAACTTTTCAACATCAAAGTTCTTATATATAACTAGTAATTTCTTATACATGATATGAAAATCGCAAACTTTAGACATCAAACTCACAACATGAAAGTGGGAGTCAGCAACATTTGACATTGTCACAGATGATTATGTTATGTTCTCTATGTTAATCTTCATGAAGAGGATATGGTGACAAGACATAAATCAGTATGTTCACGAGTAACGGATTACACAAAATATCTTGACATTGTCACAGATGATTATGTTATGTTCTCTATGTTAGTCTTCATGAAGAGGATATGGTGACAAGACAATAAATCATTATGTTCACAAGTAACGGATTACACAAAATATCTTGCTTCTAACAACATCATATCAAAACATAATCTTGCCTCAGTATCTTGTTCTTAAATCTTAATCCCAGGTCTGTTATGACATATATGTCATCATTAGTCCAGCTATCCTTTTGGCACCAGTAGTACATTACCAACACAAGTGGGAAATGAAGGTTCAATTGACATGATGCTAAGACATCACCAAGTTAATAGTCGATATAAACTAACTCTTGCAGCACTCAGTAGCACTTGTTTCACCTTTCAGAAAAATATTGTTTTTTCGTAATATTTCAAGGAAACCTTTCAGCAAAATGTTGTTTATGGTACTTCACTTGTGGTTCAGAACTCTAGGAGTTCAAAGTGCATAATGCTAGAAGATTTATTTTTAAAGGAATGTGGAACTGAAAGTTGCAGGAAGCATCTTATTCTACCACACCACCTTGTTATAGAATGTAAGCATATTGTGCTTGTGATGATTTCAGGACAATACCAAACAAAAGAAGATCAGGAGTCCATAAATAATAAAAAATGCTTACTTTCATGCTTTGTACATACCAAATCAAGCAATGAGTCTCAACTAAAACTCAGTTAGGAAATTTTCAATAAAATCATAGGCAATGCTATGATAACAAAACAAGTTGTTCAAAATCATCAATTATTTGCTATAAAACAAGTTTTTCTGTTAGATATTGTATTATAGTCTGCATCTGGTTAATCTTAGTGGAAAACTGATGAATTAACTCATAGTTAAACCCATTGATATGGCTAATTGTGGTTTGTTATGGATGAAATGATGATAGACACAGCAAATATAGATGTTAATAACTAGATTCGTATGGAGGCTAGCTGATTTTTCAGCCTGGATGCTTATACTATCATGAACAGAATCGGAGAACAGGCTGCTCCAGCATCTTGAAAAATTTTAGGGGCATAAAAGGACCTTAATTCACTAATCATTACAGATAAATGGTGGCAGAATGTTGTAACTCAAGAACTATATATATATATATATATATATATATATATATATATATATATATATATATATATATATATATATAGAGAGAGAGAGAGAGAGAGAGAGAGAGAGAGAGAGAGAGAGGAATAAAGCCCTTACCAGGCTCAATTTTACTTTCTCGATAAACTCGCTGCTCTTGAAGGTCCCAAATATCTCAGTTGATTGGCTCTTCCGCTCAAACTCCTTCAACCTTGTCTTCAGAATCCGAATTGGCTCCCATCCCTTGCCCTCCTCAACAATCTCCGCCCTCCCCTCCTCCCACATGATCTTTTCCTTACTCTGGTCCTCATCCCAACTGAGATCCAGAGCCGCTCCAACCTCATCGACCTCCGAGACGATCGCGTTCTTAATGGCTGACAGATCGAGCCGGATGGTCGCCTTAGGGCTCCACTTCTCCAGCACCCTCCGGCCAAACTCCGGCGACGAGTAAGCCCGCCGAATCGCCGACAGCTTCGGCTGGATCCGCTTCACGAGCTCGAATTCAGCGATGGAGGGCGACGGCAACGCCGCGCCGGAGGGGGGAATCGCGGCCGAGTTGAGGAAGTGCTCCAGCTCGCGGTCGGCGAGGTTCTTGAAGGAGTTGGCCCTCTTGCGCATGAGCTGAAGGTCCGCATCGGCGGAGTCGCGGACCTCGCGCCACCCCTTGGAGAGGAAGGAGAGGGCTTTCTCGGCGGTGCCAGTCGCCAGCTGCGGCGGCGGCCTCTCGGCGCCCAGGTTGAGCATGGCGGCAAGATGAGGGATGTCGTGTCGC
The DNA here is from genome assembly GCF_036884655.1 of Musa acuminata AAA Group. NCBI lineage: Eukaryota > Viridiplantae > Streptophyta > Magnoliopsida > Zingiberales > Musaceae > Musa > Musa acuminata. The sequence goes on from NC_088359.1 coordinate 10,195,487, forward strand.
TGCTTCTTCTTGGTGCTTTCGTTTAGGGGTTGGACGGGAGGAGATTATTTGGAAGCCTCGGTCAGTCAAAGGGCCCCACGGGGAAGGGAGAGATTTCACAGCGTGGCCACGAAGGATATGCCGCTGTCGACGGGGGCGTGACGGGGAAAGAGTCAAATGGTGGAGGGAATGAATAGGAGGATATTCCCGGGATTCCAACAACACCTGTACTTTAGGATTCGTTCCAACCTAGATTGTCTTTAAGTAGACGGGAAAGTGAATAAATGCGGTTTTTTTCTTTTTTGCAATGATAGGATGATGAAGCCGTAATTTAATCCTAAAATCTGACTATAGAATCAGGGATTTTACTAGACAAGCTAGTGAATGTATTTGAAATTTTTATCTGAATTTAATTTTTCAACTAAAATTTTATTAAATAAAAACTTGAATTCCCAATTTAAGGATAGATGGACAAAGATACATCATCCTAATATCAAAGTTGAAGGTATATAATATATATATATATATATATATATATATATATATATATATATATATATATATATATATATATAGTTATCAATATGTTATCATCATATGATTGTTGGCGATATAAACATGAATAACCTTTGTAGATGAACAAATACCAGAAGACCATAATATGCAACGGAATTAAATGGAACTACAATCAAATAGAACACCAAGATATATGTGGAAAACCCCTTCAATGTGAAGGGTAAAAACCACGGGGCAAACTAGAGATAATCCACTATGAGAATAATGAATATACAAATCTCAATCTCATGCCCTAAACCATAACAATAATCACAAGAGAATAACTGGGATACAAGGATCACGTCACTACCTACAATATCTAAATCCTCCCCAAGTAATCACAGCAAGAGTCTACTATAGATTTGATCTAACCTGAGATGAGAATATTGCTAGATAATTGAGAACAACCTCTCTGCGTTGTCCTTGTCTTCTGCCCTTTCTTTCTCTTCCTTTTCTACCTTGTTTTCTTCCTTTTCTTTGGAATCCCGTGGTTATTTTCTTCTCCCACGTTGCTGCCCTATTTATGCCTTTTTCTGCCTCCAAAACGCAGTCACCACACCCCCCTAATGTTAATTAGGGTTAGGTTAAGAGGGGGTGAGCTGTGGGCTGCCCAACCCATTATGGACTGAATTTGTGGGCTGTCAGCCTAACAACCTCCCCCTTCAGCCCATAAGAGATGCTGTCCTATGACTCCTCAATGTGAAGCCATGCTGACCAGCTGTAAACATATCTCCTGTCTTTCTTTTGGTAAAGTTTTTGTCAACATGTCTGCTCTATTGTCATCTGTATGAATTTTCTAAAACTACAACTGCTTCTCTTCAAATACATTTTGAATCCAGTGGTATCTGACATCTATATGCTTTGACTTGGAATGAAACATTGGGTTTTTACACAAATGGATGGTACTCTGGCTATCACAATGCACCACATAATTTTCCTATTTCAACATCAATTCTTGTAAGAATTCTTTCATCCATAATATTTCTTTGCATACCTCTGTAGCAGCAATATATTCTGCTTCTGTGGTGGCGAGAGCAATACACCTTTGCAACCTGGATTGCCATGACACAGCTCCCCCTGCAAAAGTAAGTACATAACCTGAAGTAAACTTTCTCATATCTATATCTCTTGCCATATCTGTATCTGTGTAACCTATCAACATATGTGGTCCACCTCCAAAACTTAAACAAACCTTAGAGCTCTCTCTGAGATATCTAAAAATCTACTTCACTACTGCCCAGTGCTCTTTGCCTGAATTTGCAAGAAATCTGCTAGTAACACCAACTGTATATGCGATGTCTGACCTCATACATACCATTGCATACATTAAACTTCCAACTGCTGAAGCATAAGGAACCTTTTGCATTTTCTCCTTCTCCTCATCACTTGACGGACTCTGTTCTGAGCATAACTTGAAGTGACCTGCAAGAGGAGAACCAACTAGTTTTGCATTGCTCATACTGAATCTTTCTAATATATTCTCGATGTATTTCTCCTGTGACAACCAAATCTTCTTATTTTTCCTATCACGGAAAATTTGCATATCTAGTATTTGCTTTGCTGGCCCCATGTCCTTCATTGCAAAAGACTCAGTTCCTTCTTCAATCTGTCAATTTTAGAAATATCTTTTCCAAGAATAAGCATGTCATCAACATAAAGTAAGAGAATAATAAAATCCTCACCAAACCATTTGATGTACACACAATGATCTAAAGCCGTTCTTTTGTATCTATTTTCTATCATAAATGAATCAAACTTTCTATACCACTGTCTTGGAGTTTGCTTTAGCCCATACAACCTCTTTTTTAATTTGCAGACAAAGTTCTCTTTACCTTTAACTTTGAAGCCTTCTGGTTGCTCCATATAAATTTCTTTCTCCAAATCCCCATGAAGGAAAGTTGTCTTTACATCTAACTGCTCAACCTCTAAGTCCTGGCTAGCAGCAATACCAAGAGCAACACGAATAGAAGACATTTTAACAACAGGAGAAAAAATCTCTTCAAAGTCAATACCTTTCTTTTGACCAAAGTCTTTCACAACCAATCCAGCTTTGTACTTTGGTTGAGAACAATATTTTTGAGTCTTCAACCTGAAAACCCACTTGTTCTTCAAAGCCTTCATTCCATTCGGTAGTAGCACCAAATCATAAGTGTGGTTCTTCTGAAGAGCATCCATCTCTTCCTGTATAGCAACTAACCACTTCTCTTTCTGCTCACTTTCAACTGCTTCCTGGTAACTCTCTGGTTCACCTGCATTAGTAAGCATGATATACTCATATGTAGAGTATCTTCTGGAAGGTTGACGTTGTTTAGAAGATCTTCTCAATTGAGGTTTTGCGGGAAGTTGCTCTCCAACTTCTTCTTGCTCAACATGTCCTGCATGTAGATCAACATCAGGCTTTACACTATCTTCCTGCACATCTCCCCCATCACCCTGATATACTGGAGGAGTAATTGGGTCACAGTCTACTAATCCTTTTGTAGAAGTATTGGCTGGTGCCTTCTTCTTCAAATCTTCAAAAGTTTGATCCTCAAAGAAGACTACATCTCTACTTCTAAACACCTTCTGCTTTTCTGGATCCCAAAGCCTGTAACCAAAATGATCATGTGAGTAACTAAGAAAAATACATTCTTTAGTCTTACCATCCAGCTTGGATCTCTCATTATCTGGAACATGTGCAAATGCACGACAACCAAACACTCTCAAATGCTTGTAGGAAACATCTTTCCCTGACCATACATGCTCTGCAACATCACCATCTAGGGCTGTATATGGTGATAAGTTGATCACATCAACTGCAGTCCTCAAAGCCTCATCCCAAAACCTTTTGGGTAGCTTGGCCTGTGAAAGCATACATCTGATCTTTTCCATGATAGTGCGATTCATCCTCTCTGCAATCGCATTATGCTGAGGTGTACCAGGAACTGTCATCTCATGTTGGATCTCATATGACCTGCAATAGTCATTAAACAATTATGTATACTCACCACCATTATCTGATCTTATGTATTTCAATTTCCTTTCTGTCTCCCTTTTAACCCTGGCATGAAACTCTTTGAAGACATTAATCACCTGATCTTTAGTCTTCAAAGCATAGGCCCAAATTTTCCTGTAAAAATCATCTGTAAAAGTGACAAAATAAAGTGCACCACTTATACCAAGAACATCAATAGATCCACCATGAGTTTTTGTCCTCAAAGGACCACATACATCTGTATAAACACGGTCTAAGGCATACATTTTTCTAGACAAAGTAGGACTAGCAAATGAAACTCTATGTTGTTTACCTGTCAAACAATCAATACAAGGGTTCAGATATATACCTCTGAGGTCTGGTAATATCTCTCTCTTAGAAAGAGCTTGCAGCCCCTTCTCGCTCATGTGTCCCAGTCGCCTATGCCACAACTCAATGCTGAAGTATTTTTCTGTAGTATTTAACTGCTCACCATAAGCTTTAGCATGCAACCTGTACAAAGTATGACATTTCTTTCCATTAGCTATAACAAGAGAACCCTTACTGAGCTTCCATTGCCTTTTGTGAAATCTACTATCATAGTCTTCATCATCTAGTCTTCCAACTAAAATTAAATTCAGCCTCAAGTCAACCACATACCTCATATCCTTAAGCACCAACTTGCAGCCTAGGTTGGTCTTTAAATAGATATCACCCATACCTATGATGTCTGCTGTGCCATAGTTGCCCATCTTGACAACACAAAAATTTTCAGACCTGTATGTAGCAAAAAACTCCTTCCGTGGTGTAGCATGATAAGAAGCACCCATGTCAATCACCCACTTAAGATCCTGATACACACAAGAAAAAATATCATCAAAAGGAGACAAAATCAAATAATCACCACCCTGCATTGTGGTTGTGATATTATCTTTTGACTCTATAGACTCTACTTCTTTTCTCTTTTTCTTGCTCTTCTTAGGTTGCTTACATTGGTTCTTGTAATGTCCTTTTTCACCACAATTATAGCAAACAATATCTTTTCTTAATCTTGACTTGCTTCTACCCATGCGTGAACTGCTTCTAGAATTTAATCTTCCTCTGTTCTCTGAGATAAGTGCCTGTGAATCATTTTGAGATGTTACCGAACTCTTTCTTCTCAACTCCTCATTCAACAAACTGCTTGTTACTTAACTCATAGTGACAACACCATCTGGCGTAGAATTACTGAGGGAAACCACCAGTGTCTCCCAACTTTCTGGTAATTAACTGAGAAGTAACAATGCCTGCAACTCATCATCAAGAGACATTTTCATAGAGGATAACTGGTTAGTAATATTTTGCATTTCATTCAAATGTTCAGCAATAGAAGCACCCTCTCTATATTTTATGTTCACAAGTTTTCTAATCAAAAAAGCTTTGTTGCCAGCTGTTTTTTTCTTTCATAGAGATTTTTTAACTTTTTCCAAAGAGAATATGCAAAAATTTCAGTAGAAACATGATGAAAGACACTATCATCAAGCCACTGTCGAATAAATCTAATTATTTTTTGATCTAACCTCTTCCACTCATCATTTGTTATAGTTATAGATTTTGCACTATCCCCCTGCAAAGGTCCATACAAATCTTTGCAATACAAGAGATCTTCCATTCTTAGTTTCCATATCATCCAATTGTTTCCATTTAAACTAATCATGCGAGAAACATTACTGGCCTCCATGTTCAAATACAAAATTTAAATCACCAAAACCCCTTGCTCTGATACCAGTTGATGGGGATATAAACAGGAATAACCTTTGTATATGAACAAATACCAGAAGACCATAATACGTAGCGGAATTAAATAGAACTACAATCAAATAGAACACCAAGATATACGTGGAAAACTCCTTCAATGTGAAGGGTAAAAATCACGGGGCAAACTAGAGATAATCCACTATGAGAATAATGAATATACAAATCTCAATCTCTCGCTCTAAACCCTAGCAACAATCACAAGAGAATAACTGGGATACAAGGATCACGTCACTGCCTACAATATCTAAAACCTCCCCAAGTAATCACAGCAAGAGTCTACTGTAGATTTGATCTAACCTGAGATGAGAATACTACTAGATGATTGAGAACAGCCTCTCTGCGTTGTCATTGTCTTCTACCCTTTCTTTCTCTTCATTTTCTACCTTGTTTTCTTCCTTTTCTTTGGAATCTCGTGGCTATTTTCTTCTCTCACGTTGCTGCCCTATTTATACATTTTTCTGCCTCCAAAACGCAGCCACCACACCCCCTCAATGTTAATTAGGGTTAAGTTAAAGAGGGGGTGAGCTGTGGGCTGCCCAAGCCCACTATGGGCTGAATTGTGGGCTGCTAGCCCAACAATCAACATATATAGTTGTCAACAAGTCACTTTTATTTGGTTGATATCTTATTTTTATTTATCTGGCACATTAGGGGAGATGCGTCCTTAAAAGATCAATAACATTGAGTCGAGGTCATCGATTCGACACGATATGATTGGTCACACAATACTCACAAAAAAGATGATATGACAAACTATTACTCAATATCTCGATTTTATGATTCTACAATTTATTGACGATGGAATAATAATCATTCTCAATTTTTATAGTCCAATATCATTGAACTATAAAAAGACCCCTTAGGTGCATTATTTAGGATTTTGAGCAAAATTTATCACTTTCACATTTATCCAAATCCATCGAATCCCTTATTGATTATACTCTAAGGTAGTTTTTACAAGGTCACAAACTAGATCCTCAAACTTTTGACATCATAATTTGAAAATGACTCAGGAGTGAACATTCTGAATCTATCCATGTATTAGATAACTAGAATATGTCATAATACATATAAAACAATACTATCTTCGATCATATTATCTCATTCTGCTTGGATATAAAGGATTATAATAAGTCATATATTTAGTCATCGGGCATATGAATAAGTTCTGTTGGTGGATAGTCCCATATGATATCTTATAGAGCCTAATACATTCTCTTAAGTTATACATATAATCCAACCAACCCTAAAACTTTCATTATCTGATCATTTTGAGTAAGCAAAATATTTTTCATTTCAATTGTCAAGTATTTTGATACGTGATGCGTATGATCTTGAGTTGTACTTTGGTGGAGCAACGATGACACGTAAGCTTCCTCTCCTTTATTATCCTTATTACCTATGAAAATCTAAGCTTTGTGCTATTATTCAACTTGAATACTAAAAAAAGTGACAAATTTTGATTTGCCAGAAAGGTTGCTTTGCGGATAACAACAAATATCGTATGATAGTTAACTAGTATAAATTAGTCTCGTTCATTTTCGTTATGAGATGAATGTTATAATTTTCCTTATCAATGGTTTGAATGTCTTATTAAGACTCAACACAGCCTAGATCAAATTATAACATGATGCATATAAGATAGCTCAGTGATGACTCCATGTCATAACGAGTCCTTTGACTCTATCTACGGATATATTTTTCCTACTTAAACTCCCCTCATAATGTCT